>NC_140992.1:49584018-50184018 GCF_052327205.1 Somniosus microcephalus
GGGAATCCACAGCGAAAGGCGTTGCACTGCCGCCCGGCCAACCGGGTCCAAAGGTCCGCCGCGTTAACCATGAGGAACCCCGGGCTCGCTTCGGAGCGATGGGCACCCGGACTCCCGGTGTCGGATATGCTCCGTTCTGGTACCGTGGTGAGTCAGAGGGAGAGGAGAGGGAGAGAGAGGGAGAGGGGAGGGAGGGAGAGAGAGGGAGAGAGAGCGGGAAGGGAGGGGGAGAGAGAGAGAGGGGCAGGGAGAGAGAGGGGCGGGGAGAGAGGGGAGAGAGGGGCGGGGAGAGAGGGGGAGAGACAGGGGCAGGGAGAGAGAGGGGGCGGGAGAGAGAGGGGGCGGGAAAGAGGGAGGGGGAGGGAGAGAGAGGGTGAGGGAACTTCCCGCCGACCTCACAAAATGGCGGCCGCCCTTCTTCACCCGCAGTCTCTCTCTCTCTCTCTCTCCCTCCCAGTCTCTCTCTCACTCTCCCCCCAGTCTCTCTCTTCTCCCCCCCAAGTCTCTCTCTTCTCCCCCCCAAGTCTCTCTCTCTCTCTTCCCCCCAGTCTCTCTCTCCCCCCCAGTCTCTCTCTCTCTCTCTCTCTCTCTCCCCCCCAGTCTCTCTCTCTCTCTCCCCCCCCCCCCAGTCTCTCTCCCTCTCTCTCTCTCTCCTTCCCACACAGACAGACAGACAAACTCATTTATATATATGAAAATTATTTCTACTTTTTTCATAACAACGTGCCCTCAAAAAACCCTCGGCACTGCCGGGCACTCCAGCTAGTATTAGATATAGCTGCAGCTCAAGTCATGACTCGGTCATGTCTCACAGCAGTCACATTGTAATATCATTATTTTCATATGTCATATTCACAGAAAAACAACTGAATTGTGCAATGTGATCCCAAAATACCAAGAAAAATCCTGCAATCCAATGCAACATAAAGGAGTTTAATTCATTCGGTCACTTTGAAGCATTGGTTGTTGTAGTAGGCCTTTATTCAGGGTTATTTTCAGTTGAATGTTCGTTCTTGAATTGTCAGCTTTTTTGGTACAACAGCTGTTTAGGAAGGTGTTCCATCAGCTTTTTTGAGTTTTGAAGTTTGGCATGTACGCATCAAATTAGCATACGCTTTACTGGATGACTATGCTTGTCATTTCATACTTATCTTCACAAGATAATAAAGCGTACGGGATCCTGGGCTTTATAAATAGAGGCATAGAGTACAAAAGCCAGGAAGTTGTGCTAAACCTTTGTAAAACACTAGTTCGGCTCCAGCTGGAGTATGGTGTCAAATTCTGGGCAGCACACTTTAGGAAGGACGTGAAGGCTTTGGAGAGGGTACAGAAGAGATTTACTAGAATGGTTCTAGGGATGAGGGATTACAGTTATGTGGACAGACTAGAAAAGCTGAGGTTGTTCTCCTTGGAGCAGAGAATGCTAAGAGGAGATTTGATAGAGGTGTTTAAAATCATGAAGGATTTAGATAGAGTCAATAAAGAGAAACTGTTTCCAACGGCTGAAGGGTCGATAACCAAAGGGCACAGATTTAAGGTGATTGGCAAAAGAACCAGAGGTGAGAAGAGGAAAAGCTTTTTTTACGCAACGAGTATTTAGGATGTGGCAATAACTGCCTGATAGGTTGGTGGATAGAGATTCAATAGTAGCCTTCAAAAGGGAATTGGATAAATACTTGGAGAAAAAAAATGCAGGGATATGGGGAAAGAGCAGGGGAGTGGAACTAACTGGATTGTTTTTCGAAAGCAGAATGGCCGTCTTCTGTGCTGTACTATTCTATGATACTATGGGCTGGATTTTCATTGGGCTGTGGAGTCGGGATTGGAGGCGTGTGGGGGGTTTAAAATCCTGAAATCCGGGGTCCCGACCCCATGCCAGTTTCAAAGGAGATGGGTACCCGCCCCGCACTGGGACCCGCCTCCCCGAGGCGGGAAGGGGATTAGTGCCAATTAACTGCCTGTTAACAGGTAGTTAACAGGCAGTTTTTAGCCTAATCCCTATTTTAATTGTCGAAATGCGGGATTCCCGACGGCTCCAAACCACGCCAAGTTAGTGAGGTGGGCTGTCGGGATGAAGGGGCTTGGAGGGGTTGAGATGTCTGGTCTTCAGGTGAGTGATGGGTGCATGAGTGCAGAGGTAAGTGTGTTTGGTCTGTGTAAAGTGTTTAAAGAAGTTCTACTAACCTTTACTTACTTTACAGCCTTCCTTCCTTCAGGTCTCGGGAGTCCCTCATCTCACCGGCACAGAAAGCAGAATGGCCGCCAGCTGTCAAAATCTGCAGCCTCTGCTTTCTGTTCCGGGGAGATCTCTAAATCATCCTGAGAGGAAGGAATTAACCTGGAGTACAGATTGTCAGTGTTTGACAGCTTCAAAAGGTCTTGACAGATGAAATTTCAATCTGTGACATCACCTGTTGCCGAGTGGCCCTTAATTGGCCTGCTGAGCCCGCTGGGCGGGCTCAACAAGGTCAATCAAGTCAAAATCACGTGGGTTGGCTAGAACTCGATGGAGGCGGGACTACAACCCCAAAAGTTGTAGTCCCGCCTCCGACCCGACTCCTCAATGAAAATCCAGCCCTATGAGTCTATGAAGTAAAATCTGATGAGCTATTTAAATTGTTTACTGCCAGCTCAGTACTACCTATATTCCTGCCTCTCCCTCAGCTCCCCACACTGATGTCTTTCATAGTTCCACACTATACCATCAATGTCTCCTGCAGACACACTCTATTCCCCTGCCTGTCATCAATGCCTCCCATGGCTGAGCTCCTACCTTGCCACTGATGCCTCCTGGCTCTGGCGATTTCCTACCCTGACATTGTGGTCTCAGATATCCAACAAATGTTTCTTCTGACTTTGCTCCCAACAGGAACAGGCCATTCACCTGCTTCATGAGGTTTTTTTTAAACAAAGCATGTGACTGTGTTTAATTTTAATTTTAATTTTGTTATGTTGAAAAAAAAAGTAAAAGCAGATTGGTGAAAAATATGGAACAAAGCACTGCAATTTATTTAGAATGCTCATGTTGTACTACACATTTTATTCTAGATGCTGATTTGCAGAGCTGCTCTTTATATTTTGTTTTTGGGATATTAGCTCCGTCTTCTGTTTTCAATACTCGACTACTGCTCTGTGTTTTGTTTTTTGATACTCACGTATTGCATAATGCAATTTGTTTTGTGATGATATTTATTGTTTCAATTATTTGATAGTTTTATAATAAACTGAGAAGTAAACAGATTGTGTGCCACCTTTGACAATGGAATAAAATATTTATTTCATGCCTTGAGTTATGTCTACAATGTTGACTGGAGGTTAGTAGGGAGATATGGACTGGGGGATAAGGGACTTGGGTTGCATATTGTGCCTAGGGCCACAAGTCCTTTAATCAGGCTGCTTGGCTGTCACGGTTTCTGAATATACCCTACAGGCGAGAGAAGAAACACTCTTCCAAGTAGAAAGTATTGATTCTGGGGCTCTCAGCAACTTGGGGAGGGACTGAAAAAACAAACTGCGTTATTCACATCTTTTCAAAAAGTGATGTCACTATCATATTTAGCTGGTGTAAATTCCCCCCCAATTTTATCTTCTCCCAAGGTGCTGACTAAGTTGCAGTACAGTTTCACTGATGTCCAAATGGCCATGTGTCAGCTGAAACTATGGGGGGGAGAAATTCAGTATCACCCCGTTTGGGGCGCAATTATCGGCCGGGCGCAAAGTTTAGCGCCTGGCGCTAATTATCGCCTCCGACTGCAAACTTGGCTTCTATCGCCCCTGAAGGTGATTGGAGCACTAAATCAGGCGCTACACAGCTCTCTTAAGGTGCTAACGCCGAGGAGCAAGGCGCTACCTCAGAACGCTGGCGAAGCTCATGTGATGTCAGTCAGCAATGGAACACAGACACACTGGCGCCGGCCAGTTCTTAAAGGGGAGGGTCGATCTTGCTTTCCATCCACACCCTGCTCATTGCAGCCTTGAATCTTGGCCTGGAGAGACCTGTACATCAAATCTGCTGGAAAGAACAATGGAGAGGCCCAGGGAAGAGCTCAGAGTGCAGCCCCCATAGTCTCTTCTAAATCGATGCAAGGAAGGTCAAATCAAAATGAACCAGCAAAGTGCTGCTTAGTACCCAAAACTCCTTCACACAGCGTTGAATCTCTCCAGAAGTTTCTCTCTCTCTCTCAGAATACGTGGTGCAAAAATGTTGCCGAAAAAGAAAGGCAGGAAGCGGTCGCCTCTAAATAGCACTCCCCAATCCCTTCCCAACTGCAAAACGTTCCCCTTAACCTATTGTTGATAGCGGCAGGTGGAAAGGCAGGGGGCGCCACTCAATATCCGGTCTGGGGCGCTACACGTTCGACTGACGTCACGATCTGCGGGCGCAGGAGATTGTGGCAGTAGTGTTTAGGACTACCGCAAAATGTCTGGTCAATTTCGTAAGCGGCACAAACATCGCCGCACCCGGGTGCTAGTTGCTTTGCACCCCATTAGTGCCCTCTTAGGGCGCCAATGGGAGGTGCAAAGCAACCGAATTTTTCCCCATGGGAGTCAGCAGTCCATTCAACGGTGAGGGGCATAACAGCTCCATCCCATCCTACATCGATATACACACACACACTTTCCAACAGGGGTTAACGGGATGGCCTTTGGGAGGGGGAGCCCTGGCTGCTTTTATCCCTCACTATCCCAGGGCACTGATCCAGCTGCCATTTTGCAGGTAGTAATGAGATGAATGACCAAAACACATTTGCATATTCTTGGTGGTGTTGGTTGAGGGAGGAATGCTGGCTAGAACAGTGGGAAAACTCACTGCTTTTTTTTTCCCCAAATAGTGCCATGCAATCTTTAAACATCCATCTGATCCACTAGAACAGACAGGTTAACAGTCTTGGTTAACATTTCATCCAAACAATGTCTCCTCTCCTTTAGTTATGGGCCAGAGTGGCAGTCTAAATCACATGTTGAAGTCCTGGCATAGAGCTTGTACCCACAACATTCTGATCCAGAGGCACGCGTGCTACCAAATAAGCCAAGTTGACACGGAGGAGGTAGTAGCACTCTTATCAATGTTGATACATTTTCCAGAGTGGAACTGTACTGCAACATGAGTCATCACCTTAGGAGAGAAGATTGGCTGAACCAAGCTGACACAGAGGGCAGGAATACTGAGGTATGTTCTGCTGATATTGAACATTTATTGAACATCTGAATAGTCAATGTGTCCCGATCATAAGTGATAGAATCAAATGGGCCTGTTGTAAAAACAGATTGGTGAGGTCCAGTATAGATTTGAAAAAAATTCAAACAGCCAACTCAAAAACCAACTGTTTAGTCCAAACACAATTAGTGTTTATCCAAGCCATTTATTGTTGGCCAGCAGAATTGTTAATAATTTTGTGTAGATAGACTAATTTCTAAAATTGGTTTACAAAGTTCTAAAATTACCGTTTCAAATGTTATATATTGAAGAGGTACCAAACTTCTTGAGGCTAATTTCCACACTATACAACAGAACCATTCTAATCTGTTAGAGGGTGTCCAGAGAAGGCACTATTAACAAAGAAGTTAAGTGGCTCCATCTACTATAATAATACATGCGATTCCTGAGAGTAGGTGGGAAACTATTTGCAACAAAATTGTAAACATATTTTTAAAGAGCATGTTTACAATAATAATAGATAGTGAACAGAGGAGCCTTTCCCGTCTAGTCCCAAGAACCCCCATTGCTGTCGAATCAGCAGTGTCACATTGATTAATAAATGGAACTGTGAACTGCTCCTTGGCTCTCACCAGATGATTGAGGGGGAAGTGGGATGTGAGGGTGAGGTGAAGCTATGAATGTTAGGTATGAGTCTTGTTTGATAGAGGTTGTTGGTAGGTGAGTGATGGTGCATTGAGCAGTGTGTGAGGCTAGTGGTGCAGATAGTGGGATATGGCATTTGAAGATGAATTCACTGACCTTGACCACTGGTGTGAGGTCATTGAACTTCTTGCACCACTGCATCCAGGTCCTCGGGGCTTGACTTCTGGCATTGACCACCAAGGCTACCTGCTCCCACTGCATTTCCAGAGTTTGTCTGCAGGGCCTCCTGGCCCCCTGTGGACGCTCGCTCCCCTGTTGTGCCATTAGTCAGTGTTCTTGTAGGTCAGACTCTCTTTCCCACTTACAGCATCTGCTCCAGACAGAATGCAGCTCCCCTTTAAGAGGTGCAGGCTGGCTTTAAGTAGTGCAGGTTAGCTTTAAGTGGTACTAGCCTCGCACGAACTTGGACCCCTTGCTGAGGCACTCAGCCACCTAACAGTGCGTTTAGCGCTGTCTAAATGCTGCAATCATTTAAATTAGCAGGCAGCACAAAGTTTGCGTGCTACCTGCATCAGAAGCAACAGGCGCAGGTTAATTGCGCATCGCGATCCCTGCGCCCATTTTTGGGGTCTATCAAATTTAGCCCCCAAGATTTTCAATTCTTTCTAACAAGGTTTGCAATACGTTTCACAGATCTAATTTCTCTTTAAATTTTCCATTTCCACAGCAGGATAGCCCAAATTTTAAAAAAAAGTGTTGGTGGAAGCCAATTGCAGGAGCACTCTCCCAGCAGGAACAAAGGAACAAAGGAGTAGGCCTTGGAACCCCTTGAGCCTGTTCCACCATTCAGTGAGACCATGGCTGATCTGCGACCTAACTCCATATACCTGCCTTTGGCCCATATCCCTTCATTAACAATTGACCTAGCCTCAATTGCCGTTTGTGTAGTGTAAGGATAAGTCACTGCATAGGCCCTTTGTTGGCATATATACTGTACTGTGCCTGACATATTTTAAAAGATTTAGGACAGTTACAGGCTCATTTCTTTATAGTCCAGAATTATTTTTTTAAATGACACAAATATAACATTTCTCAAGGATTTTATGGAATAAATACACCTATTTGAGATCAAAGCTGCTGATTTGATGCAGCATAGCTGTATTTCCATCTTTCCAGTCTTTAAGACTTAAAAACAGATTTATAGGAAAGGTACATCACATATTCAATGTTACTATGAAGCAGTGTTGACATTATAGAACCACTTTGGTTACACCAGCATGAATTCAGCAACTTTCACTTTGAGAACACATGTGCAGGACTCTGCTTTTTCCTGATCAGAAAGAGCTATGAACAGGACAGTATAACTCACTGCTGCAAGCTCATTTGTCTAGAGCAGATACCACTCCCAAAGTGCAGTACAATGACAGCAATGGAGTTCCATTACTAAAATCGCCTGGATTATATCCTGTACAGTTACAAAGGACAATATTCCCATATTGCATAATAAACCATTTTAATTTACACACAGTGACCTATTCCACATTTATATTATACTGTACTAAATTATATATTATATTAATTATACAATCATTTTAATCTATTTGTATGAGTTATATCTGCCTCAGGTACAAAAACATACCCAATTACTGCAAAAGCTGGCAGTTCTTGAAGATCGAATGGAAAATCTAGACGAAATCGAGTTTTAAACAAGGCAGTGATGGTTTCTGCAAAAGATGGATGAAAGTTCATGTCTTATTAGATATCAAAATATTTAGGGACAGATGGAGCAATATTTCTCTAGAATCGGACATTATCATGTTTTCACAATCTATTTGCCACTTTCATATACCTTCATCTTTGTTCCAGACAGCCAGGACTCGGAAAATAAAGGCACTGAAAGTAGCAGCGAAGAAGCCACGCCAGTAATTTCTGACAGCAAAAAATGTTGATGTTACTTCAATACTGAAAAGAACACCTATTGGAAGGAAGTCAGAACAAACGTATTAGCAATTAACAAAATGGAAGATTTGAGATTAAAACTAATTCTATGCTTCTATTTATATAAAGATAGGTGCAGGACAAACATTCGAGGAAGAAAACAACGTAAAAATAAAATAAAATCTAAGGCAAACGTGTAACTTGCCCTTTTCAAGGACTATTGCAAACTCATGCAAATAAAGTTGTGAGCAGCCACAGCAGCACCAGAGCAGTCACAGCACCACAGGTCAAAGGGCAAAACATTGCCAACACTCAAATAAGGAGACAGCTCGGCACTCCTAACCTAAAAGCATAAGCTGCAAGATCGGAGAAAGACACAAAGTCACTATCTGTAGCCATTAGTCAGGATCGGAAAGAGGTTAAATGAAGAAAGGATTAAAAATACTGACTTTGCCAAATGATTTAAGAAATCGGTATGGTAATTAAATCATTGCTGCTGTTAATCTGTTAAACAATGAAAAAGGGAAGAGTCAGAATGAGAAAAGTAATATTAACCAGTGACTAAATTGCTCCATTGACTAAATATAGCTTAGATGGGCTACATTTTTACTTGACTATTGGTGGCACTAAATTATCTGTAAACTTGAAAATATAAAATCTTGTGTGTAACCACACCTTCGCTGTCCTTTAAGAGCAATAACTGTGTTTTGCTTGTATTTTCTAGTGTTCTTCCTGCCTCTCCTTTAGGTAATAATTTATGAGGCACAGCTCAAGTAGCTATTCTTCAGGTGCAAACATGGAAAGAGAGTATTCGCTGGCTATTCCCCATGTGGGGCATCACAGCCATGCCCTCTCTTCACTTATTTTCCAGCACGAGTCATTGGATAGCAATCCAAATCAGAGGCTTCTTCATTTTTGTAACCCAGATATGAAGAAGTCAGTTGTGTAACTGGACTTGTAATCCAGAGGCTTGGACCAATCCAAATCACATGAGTTCAAATCCCACCATTAATTCAGTTTTTTTTAAAAATTGGAAATAAAAAGCTGGTATCAGTAAAAGTGACCATGAAGCTGTCGGACTCTCGGGTACTCTCATGTCCTTCAGGGAAGAATATTTGAGGTCATTATCTATACATGGCCAACATGGTTGGCTCTTAACTACCCTCTGAAGTAACTCAGTTGCATAGCTCACCATCTTCTTCAGGCAGATGGCCAATCATATAGCGACTTTAACATAAATGTTCCAAGCGCTTCACAGGAGCGTTATAAAACAAAATTTGACACCGAGCCACATAAGGAGATATTAGGGCAGGTGACCAAAAGCTTGGTCAAAGAGGTAGGTTTTAAAGAGCATCTTAAAGGAGGAGAGAGAGGTGGAGAGGTTCAGGGAGGGAATTCCAGAGCTTAGGGCCTAGGTAGCCGAAGGCACGGTCACCAATGGTGGAATGATTAAAATTGGGGATGTGCAATTGGCCAGAATTGGAGGAGCGCAGAAATCTCAGAGGGTTGTGGGCAATTTTCCCTCGAAGCTGTGCACATGCGTGGCCGCACAGTAATCTGCAAGGTCCTGCGCAGGCCGCTCACAAGCTTTTATATCGGAAATACCGCTTGTGCGCAGAAATTTAAAGGGACCGCGCATTTAGAAAGAAACAGTCCGCGCAGAATATAGTGCGGCCTACAGGGAACATTGGTTGTCGGGCTGGAGGAGATTACAGGAGGTAGGGAGAGGCAAGGCCATGGAGGGATTTGAAAGCAAGGATGAGAATTTTTAAATTGAGGCGCTGCCGGACTGGGAGCCAGTGCAGGTCAGCGAGCACAGGGGTGATAAATAAAACACTACCGCCAGTCTGCGCGAGATCATGGGGAAAATAGCCTCTCGCCCGGGATTCATGACAAAGTGATTATCAGTCATGTAAATCAGAAAGGCTTCCAATTTGATCCCCTGGTTACACCAAGTTGGTTGATCGCAATCTGGTAGTGATAATGGTGCTACAGCTGGCCTCAGTGCTCTGGGATTTAGGAGGCTATAAATCAGCTCGGGTTCCCAATCCTGATCACTATCCAACAACGCAGCAACTGTTCTAAATTATTTCCCTCCAGTTCCATGCTGGCATCAATAGGTTTTCCAGTGAGAAGTGCACTGCGCCCCCCACCCGCCACCCCCATCTGAGGTGTTTGGAAGAAGAATGGAGGGGTGACAGAAGGGTCAGACTATACCAGAGGTGCTCTGTTATCATCCGTCGCTATCTGTCAGCCACATCTGGAAACAGAGGTGAACGTACGTCACTGTGGCAGATGATTAGTGGATGCTCTTATTCCCAAAAGAAGCTGGCACAGCAAATAGGATGGCATCACTAAGATATATGATTGCCTAACCACAGATAATGTTGGATGCTTCCTCGAAAGCACCCAAATCATGGTACATCATGCTGTCAGAGGTAATGCATGAAAGAAGGCAGGCAAGGATGATAAACAGCCAGGATAGCCTAATTTGTTGCATCTGTCAAGATACTGCCAACCATAAGTGCAGACCTTGTGACACCTACCCAGCAACAACCATGGAGAATTATATTCACAGGGTGCAGTTAGCAGACAGCCAGGTACAGCACAGGTCTGGCACAGCTAGTGACAGTATTGATCTGCGGTTGCCTTCAACCTCTCTTCTCTTTCCTCCACCTATGCTGCAATGTTGACCTATGGGGACAGTGGCTAGCAATGGCAAAAAGGGCAAACCGCCCTAGAGCCACCTCATGCAGCACCATCTGCACCTCAGCTGTCATCAAACAGAGGGGCAGATACTGGCTGTAGCATCACTTGTCTGCATCTTGGGTTTCCTTTCAAGGTTTTACCTGCCACTTCCGAATCCCCTTTTATCATGTGTATGTGTTGATAGTGTGAGATGAAGTAAACAGAGTGGGAGGAAGCTCTTGTGGAGCCTAAACACCAACCGAATGGCTTGTTTCTGTGCTGTAAATTATAGGTAATTATCTTCTGCTTCAGCCTTGGGGAAAGACTCAATGGGTTCAGAAGCTTATTCTTTAATTGTTCCCATACCTCAGATAATTTTCCACTCCCACAACTAGTATGGTTCCTGAATATGTCCAAATCTGCACTTGGAACTATGCTAATGAGCTGACGTCAGAAAACTGCGAACAAACAGTAACTTATCAATGTCAGTCTGTTTAAAACCTGCTTCGAACCATTCTGAACTGTGCCTACAGAAAAGATAGGCTATAGTGTGTTATCTGCAGCTTTAAGAAGACCATATCAAGAAATATGGTACGTAATCACATTTGATCTACTCTGGGCCAGATTAGCAGCAAAGATAGCTGGAAAAGCTGATAAAATAATGGAAACCCTCAAGAAAGCTTGGTCTTATTTGTTGCTATTGGTAACTTCAGTGTTTTACAATCTGTGAAAATTGTGACCAAGTTATAGAGAAAAGCATATGAGATTTTTTTTTATACAGAGAGAATGCCCTTCAACAATGATGGAAGCAGAATCCGTATTAGTTTGTAAAAAGGAAGTGGATAAATATTAGTGCAGTTCAAAGCCTTGCTGGACTTGATGAGAATCCAATGCAACATTCAGGCTGTCAGTTGTCTACAAGCGTATAACTGGAGCACACACGTTGTTAGTGCGTAAGCCAGATTTTAATGTTTATGCCAGAAACACACGCACTGCTGCAGCTGTACCTCAATGTTTGGAAACTGCACACAGGGTGCCAGTTGTGAAGCTTCACATAAAACTCTCACTGCCTGTGGAGCAATCTCCTAAGCAGTGTTATTTCCTGGAACTCTGTCTCTTGTATGCAACAGTTCAAATGCAGAGCTAATCGTCACCTACTGAAGCAGAGTTGCTGGACAATGTATTAAGTAATGGGCAATCTCTGGCTTGCCAGTTGGCCTCTATGCCTACTTTCACCAAGTCTTTCTGCTCTCAGCAATGGCCAAGGTTGTTGTGAGACACCTGTTGTTATAGCTGCCTAAAGCTTCATCCTGTTATGCCATTCATTAGCCAAAGATAAATACTGGCAAGCAAGCATGTTTCTGTACTTGAAATCAATTTTACTTTCAAAAATGTTAAATTCCATATTTTGAATTGCTGAGCGAATCAAAATATTAGTTCATTTGTAACTGAGGTATACTATTTATTTTAATAAATTTGTAAAATGGCTGATGAAGTGTTCTTCATTTACCCACCTTTACACCCTTATTTGAAGATTTCCATGTATTTGTTCAGTTTTAGTGATTCAATGGTTATACATATAGCACAAATCACTCACTGATTCATATGACAATCATCGTACAAATCAGGAGGGGTCTGTGGTGGAAATGGGAAAATAGGTTGCTAACCTCAACCGTCTTCACTTTTAATGGTATAATTTGTACTGTTATATTTTAATCACTTTTAATTCACTGCAATTTATTTCCTCATTACATATTTTTTTAATACCGTATCCAATTATGAATTCCTCCATAGGTCAATTTTCTTTTGTCTTAGAAAACTGTATTAAATCACAGAATCACAGAAACCCCACAGTGCAGATAGAGGCTATTTCGGCCCATCGAGCCTGCACCGACACATATCCCACCCTATCCCCGTAACCCCTACACCAACACATATCCCCATTTAATCCCCCTAACACTAAGGGTCAATTTATCATAGCCAATCAACCTAACCCGCACATCTTTGGACTGTGGGAGGAAACCGGAGCACCCGGAGGAAACCCACGCAAACACGGGGAGAATGTGCAAACTCCACACAGACAGTCGCCCGAGGCCGGATTCGAACCCGGGTCCCTGGCGCTGTGAGGCAACAGTGCTAACCACTCAATCGTTAGCAGATTTAATTAAAAAAAAAAAAATGGCTTTTTGAATAAGAGTTTTAATCCTAATGAACCTTAAAGTGTTTGTATCTTACATGAAGGGTCTCATTCGGCAACCAGATACCACAACAACCTGTGCCTGGAGACTAAGTCAAATTCCACTTTAATGAATTGATTGGTTTTTTTAAAAACCAGTGATGTTAGAATACAAATTTCAAACACAGTGCTGCTAGCATTAATATGTAGAAGAGATATCTTGTAAAGGAGTCCATGCATTTAGATACTTTTTACTCTTATGGAGAAACTCAATATTCTTACCTCCTATTGGTGCAGCAAAGCAACAGCCAACTCCTACAGCACAGGCAGCTGCCAGCATCTCAATGTTTCTAGATTCATTCTAAAAGAAAAGTAAATAAATCTGTAATTAAAACAGGGTGTTTTCTGCCTGTTGGCAAAAAGATGGGCTTGCCATTCTTTAAAAGAACAAGGAATTTTTTGCATAATATACTAGCTTTTTTGTTAAAACATAGAATAAAGTGGACAAAATAAAGAATATTTTAAGCCTAGTGAAAATCCAGGAGAATCAAGAAAAAGATATTCATATTTATTGAAATGATGCAGTAGTGCCAACATAAACTTTCAGACATTGGACTGGAAGATTTTGTGCTGAACAGGTTTCAGGTCAGTTTGACAGACTTCTTACAGCTCCATCTCTTTGTGAACATTTAATCCCCTTTCGGCTTGGTCAACCTTCTAGCATGTATTAATCAAGAAGTCAAAGACTTTTTTCTGAACGGTGGCATAGTGGTTAGCACTGTTGCCTCACAGCGCCAGGGACCCGGGTTCGAATCCAGCCTCGGGCGACTGTCTGTGTGGAGTTTGCACATTCTCCCCGTGTTTGCGTGGGTTTCCTCCGGGTGCTCCGGTTTCCTCCCACAGTCCAAAGATGTGCGGGTTAGGTTGATTGGCTATGATAAATTGACCCTTAGTGTTAGGGGGATTAAATACGTGGGGTTACGGGGATAGGGTGGGATATGTGTTGGTGTAGGGGTTACGGGGATCGGGTGGGATATGTGTCGGTGCAGGCTCGATGGGCTGAAATGGCCTCTTTCTGCACTGTGGGGTTTCTGTGATTCTGTGATTCCTGTGACTGAGTATGTTTTAGCTTCTTCAGCATTACTGTCAGATTTCCAGGGACCTCAATCATTAGATTCAGTAATTTACAATCATAGGAACTCAAGACACACATCCGGAAAGAGTGTCAAAGTTTCATTATCGGTAAATTACAATGCTATAAAAATAATGAAAGACCTGCCATTTCCATTATAGATGAGATTTGTAGTGTGCATAGAGGCTTTGCAAATGTATGGAGATGTTGTCCAAACATATAATGAGGGATGGTATTTCCTGCGTATTTACTCTCAGAGACAAGTGCAATCAGGGCGTAAAACAAATGCCCATCGTAAAAGATTGAGGAAACTCGGGCACAGGTGTATTATATGTAATTACGCTATGCCTGAAGTACAGGTAATCAGGTCCTGTGATGCCCTATAATGCAATTCTCAATGGTTGGAGCACGTAGTGTGTGGGCTCCACCCAATGATACAAAGAGCAGCCTAAGCAGTGGAAAAAGACCACTGGAGGCCACTCCAAATACCAGGCAGGTAGGATTTTTAAGCAAACTTTTTGGAGCTAGAAGGAGAATAAATGCCCCTCCTGGCCCCACAGAAATCGACCCGCCTGATGCCCAACCCTCTGCGGTCCTCCCACCTCTTAACATAACTTGACCAGCTCAGCCCCGTGGAGAAGCCATTGGAATTCCACCGCGCCCCCCCCCCCCCCCGCCCCATTGGCGAGCTCCAAAGGCAGAACAGTTTTCCGCAAATATGGTAATGAGGCCCTACCATCAAAATGGTTCGTGCCTCTGATAATTTACATTGGTTAGGCTAACTCTCCCTGATAAAAAAGGTCACATCAAAATTGGCCCTCTTGTGTTTATATTTAATATTGCAATGTAATACTGTTCATGAAAGCAAATGTTGTACAAGGTAGTTTTAGATTTTTTACAAAAGAATAAACTGGAAGTGAAACATATATCTATGAGAAACATGAAGTTGCATTTCAACATGTCTAAATAAGGTGTAGGTTATGTACACTGATATCAATAACTTTTTAAATATATAATTTCATCCATACAGGACATTCCTATTGTTAAATGTATGTAAAACTGTTGTCATCAATTGATTTTCCAGAATTGAGATGGTTGTTATTTGATGACTGTGCTTGAATATGCTGAGGCCATTCATTGCTGCTCAGAGAAGCTTCAATCTGTCTACGCAACCAGATGTTCAGACCATTGACAGCAGAGACCCGTTTCTCAGCTGTGGACACCCATTGCATAAATCCTATAATTGTCTCATAATATGGGAAGAGAGGCGAGAATTGAAAAATTTACGGGTTGATAGGAAGAAATATATAACATAGGGACTTTTAGGAGGAGAGAAAGGCCATTAGGCCTAACCCTTTTCCATAGATCAGCAAACCAACCAATCTCCTGACTGGATCTCTTAATCCCTTCTGTAACTGTCTTTTAAATTTACTGCTCAATAGCCTTCCATGTTAACTTGCTCCACAACTATTACCATTTGGGTGAAACTTGACACCTTTCTTACTTCCTACTACTTAATTTTTAACTTGTGTCCCCAGTTTTTGAATCTGTCATCATGTTGAACAATTTGCCAGGATCAATTTTGTCACTTCTTCTTAATCTTCAATTATGAAACTTTGAAATTTTCTTTTTTCCAAAGAAAACAACTCCAAGTTTGTTAAACTTTCTTCTTAACTTCAAGTATTGATACTCAGAATCAACGCTGTTGCTTGTATTCATACCCTCTCAAGGGGCAATAACATTCTTCCTATGAGTAAGTTATCCTGAGTTACATATAGGACTCCAAATGGGACAACAGAACACAATCTCTTGATTAATACTCTATCTGTGTTAATCTAATCCATTTTCTTACTTGCTTTTTTAATTGCAGTTATAAATACTGGAATAATGCACAATGAGTTTAGTCATTATAATCCCTAGGATCTCATTTTGGATCAGCATGTTCTATCTAACACATTTTTCCTCTTCTGGTACCTTGCTCCCATACTAATTATTTACACTTATCCACATTGAACTCCATCTGGCACCTGCTTCAGTTACCTAAAAGATATAAATCCCTCTGAATCTGGTTCATTGTTCCTCATCATTTGCTCAGTTTATTATTTTCTCATCTACAAACCTGGAAATTCTGTGTCTATATATTATTAAAGCCTTGTGTATGGCACACACTTCCTGCCTGTGTCATAATGTTGTCTATCAAGGCCTATATAAACCAAGGTAAATGAGGGCCAGAATAGAGGGAGAGGAAGCCACAAGTCACTTCATGGGTTGGTCCCAGAGCCATTATAACCGTTTCCCGGGGCCTAAAGCTACTTTTCATGTGGTTGCAATGGGAAGTGGCAGTAAAGTCGACAGAAAATCAGCTGGTGACCCATGCTCCATTTTCGTGTGGAGGAGGCAAAAAGAGAGGCCAGCAGTGGAGTTTGGGAAGTAGAAGTGAATCTTAAATGGATATGGGCAGCAGAGTTTTTAATGAGGTGAAGTTTATGAAGAGTGGAGGAGGCTAGCCAGGAGAGCATTGAAATAGTCGAATCTGATGATGGCAAAGGCATGGATGAGATTGTCAACAGCAGATGGGCTGAGGCTGGGACGGAGATGAGCTCCCACCCTCTGTCAATTTCAGTTCATCCAAAACTCTGCTGCCCGTATCGTATACTGTACTAAATCCTGCTCACCCCCCGTCCTCAGTGACCTACATTAACGCCTGGTCCCGCAATGCTTCAAATTTAAAATTCTCCTCCTCAGGTTTAAATCTATTTATGGTCTCACCTCTCCCTATCTGTGTAACCTCCTCCTGCCCTACAAACCTCCCGAGGTCTCCATCTGTCTGAATCTGGCCTCTTGTACATCCCCCACTCCCCTAGCACTGGTGGGCGTGCCTTCAGCTACCCAGGCCCCCTACTCTAGAACTTCCTCCTTAAACCATTCTGCTACTTCACCTCTTTTAAGGCCCTCTATTTTTTTATTATGCTTCTGCTAAGTGCCTACCAAAATAATCGAAGACTTCCACCCTACCATGTGTTCACCAGAAGTAATGAATACCACTGGCAGAAAAAGACTAGAGGGCTATCTTGTCCCACAAAGTATGGTATGGAAACAATTTAGGCCACGATTTTGCTGACCTTGGCGATCTGTGGCTGGTAATGGTCGGTGGCGGGTCCCAACCCCGCTGCTGGCTCCATCCCACTGTCTGAAGTGAATTTACTTTGATAGGGCTTATTAAGCCTGCCGAGTGCATTTCCAGGCCAATTAGAGGAAGCGGGTCTGGTGATGTCATTTGATGACACGTCATCAGCCGGTTTCCTTAAAGGGGCCATGTCCAAATTTATTTTGACATTTGTGCTGTCAGAGTTCTAAGGCATTGAGGTGCTGCAAGCACTGACAATGACAGCACAGAGGCAGAGGGCTACACCCAGGCTCTCCCATGACTCCCTCCATATGCTTATGGAGGGAGTCACAGAACGCAGGGAGGTCCTCTTCCTTTCCCATGGGCGGAAGAGACCTCCCCAGGAGATCAACACAGCCTGGTTGCACATTGCAGAGTAGGGCACAAGCAGGGATGTGGTCAGGGGGACCTGGGTGCAGTGGCGCAAACATTTGAATTATCTCAGTAGATCACAAAATGTTACTGCAAAGCCACACCCAACCTCATCCTGCTGTGCCTCTCATCACATCCCCATCACTCTGCCTTCCCTACCCTACTCCTGCACATCCTTACACACACCAACTTACCTTGGACCTCCACCCATCCCTCTCTATCTACATTATCACTTCCCCATCTCACTAGCCAACCCTCACACTCCCCCTCATCCTAGTGCAATCATACCAACTAACTGCACAAAAGGGTAGGCACTTGGGTATTTTATGCCGTGTTCATGTAAAGTTTCTGTTAATGTGGTGTCAAATTGACACCTTTATTTTCAACACTTTGCGTTCTTGGACAGATGTGTGTGCACCTTTGGATGCGTCTTAGTGAGTTGCAGTGAATGGTGAGACATAACGGTACCCCCTGCAATGGTAATGAGTGTGAAAGGAATGGCTTGGGCATTGTCAGGATGCTTTATGGTGTTGGTGTGGGGTGGTGCCAACCTGGCGCATCATGTGGCAGCCAGGGTGTATAGTGTCAAGTGAAGTAAATCTGGCCATGGTGAGGCCATCCCTGGCAGCAATGTAGTCGGGTGCTGATGCCCTCTGTCCTGTGCAGCATCAGGTGATTGCGGAGAAGGTTGGTGTGGTTGTTGGTGCTGCTGGTGTGCCTGGTGCTGCTGGTGTTGGGGCTGATCGTGGTGGGATTCTGAGGACCAAAGTGAGAAAGTATAAAGGGCACCCATGTTGATGGAATAGATGGCAGGTGAAGTAGAGATGACAGAAGCAATCTGTCAATGGTGAGAGAGGTAATGAGGTCAGACTGGATGGAGACGTATGTAAAGACTTGCAGCACGGTGAATCTGTGGCTGAGGCAAGATATCTCTGTAAGGTGGGAGCTTTTACTTTACATTTGAAGCTGTCAACTCAACAGCTGATTCAATGGCCACTGAACTCCCACCTCAGCTTAACCGACATGATCCCCGAGCAATGAGGACCCCGTGGGCAAGCACGTAAAATCAAAAGGTGAGCTCAAATGTGTTCTTAATCATCTCTAAACAAGGTCATAATTACCTGAATTGGGTCCCCCGCCGCAGCGCGTCAGGTCTGCCCAGCGCTGACAGACCCAACATTGGGGAAAGGCGTGTGGCAGCGGGTTGACAGTGGGGTCTCGACCCACTGGGGAAAAACCCCACTTTTCTACCCGACCCGCCACCGATCGTGCCCGCTGACCCCTCGGAAAATCTCGGTCTTATTGTTTTGTTTAAACAAAGATGTAAACAGCCTCCTGGTTGCTATGACATGGCTGAAATCATGTCTAATTGGGCGAGTTCTACAACAGGTGGGAAATCCGCTTTGCCAGATTACCGCCCAGGTGGTGAAGACAAAAATTTACTCCGCTATCTCTTTATAACTGTGATAATAAAACATTTGGATCACATCCATTTCTTTTTATACCTTAGTTCAAATACTAATCAAGTCAGTACATTGCACGATGGAGTCCAGCACTCTCCTATTTCAGAAGTTATTCTATCTTTACTCAAACATTCAGACCTCATTACATGCTAGCAATCTGTTCATACTTCCCCCATTGATAAACATCGCTAAGGATATTGCCAAAACAAGATTGTCATTCTGATTTGGGTGAAACACCTGTAAGAAAGATAGGTGTTTGGTTTTCAGAATGCTAATTCTTCAGGTTTCAGGCAGAATATCTAATTTGTGCTCCTGTGTGAATGTTTGTTGTGAAAGTAAGAGTGTTGCTAGGAACATTTTGAGGGGTTACATCATGCTGTTTTTCTGCAGAAATTAAATTTATGATAGAAAATAGGTCATATGATTCATGATGATTTGTACTATTACTAATTCCAACAATATTGGTTCCAAGGGAAACAATCAGGCCTCATTTTGCAATCCATTGATTTTAAGCACCTGTGCCACAGCTCAGTATTCTCTGAAGTAGTGCTGTACAGTGTAATCTGCAAAAATATGGGGTTGAATTTCTGCTGGGGCTCTCTCGCCATAACTTTGGCGGAAATCTCGGAGAAACGGCAGATGTGACCGTTTACACAACTTATCCAGGGTTTCAGACGATCGTCTGCCAAAGTTATGTCAGGAGATTGGGAGAGCCGCTGCAGAAATTCCAGGATTACAACACCCGGCACTGGGCAAAGCAGAGTGCCATATTCACAGAAACATAGAAGATAGGAGCAGGAGTAGGCCATTCGGCCCTTCGAGCCTGCTCCGCCATTCAATGAGATCATGGCTGATCATCCAATTTCAGTACCCTCTCCCTGCCTTCTCCCCATATCCCTTGATCCCTTTAGCCTCAAGAAATATATCCAACTCTTTCTTGAATATATTTAATGAACTGGAGAGTAGAACTTAACTATACACTTTGAAAAGAATGCAGTATCGTGCTGTGCATGGAAGGTCACCATAGCCATGCCGGATTGAGCCAGTCATTCATGAACTTGCAATCTGTCAAATGTATGCAGCATTCACACATTGTAGAACACCACAAGTGCTGCTCTTTCCTTTATATTTTACGTATTTCAATATTTTCTGTATTTCTATCCCTTCCAACTTTCATCTCCATCGACATCGTTAAATGTAGCAAATACTGCCTCGTTTCCCACAAATGAATACCCTTCCCATATCAGCTTCTCATTACTCCCTGCCAAGAGTACCTTTACCTACTCACTAAATTCATTTAAATCCTCAGCAATCCTGGTTGCCTTTAACAACAACATCACCAACTTGTATTTATATAGCACCTTTAACATAGTAAAATGTCCCAAGGCGCTTCACAGGAGTATTAAAGACAAACAAATTTGACACTGAGCCACATAAGGAGAAATTAGGGCAGATGACCAAAAGCTTGGTCAAAGAGGTAGGTTTTAAGGAGCATCTTAAAGGAGGAAAGAGAGGTTTAGGGAGGGAATTCCAGAGCTTAGGGCCTTGGCAGCTGAAGGCACGGCCACCAATGGTTGAACGATTATAAACCCCCTTGGCCATTCACCTGTTTCTATCTCTCAGCCAATTGTATCAAACAGTCTAACATCCCTGAAACTCTTGTACGTAGTCCCTTGCATACAAGATTATTCTGAATAAATAGGCATGCAAGAGTAATACAAGTATTATCTAAAAGCAAAAATCTGCATCATATATACATCTTAAATATAGCAATTTATCCTATACAGTGACATATTTAACTGCTCCTTGTCCCATTTAACCTCAGCATGTGCAGTGGTAAGTTTGTCCTTATTTTTGTGCCAGTATGGATATTTTATATTACGACAGGTAGCCTGGTGCACTATTTTGCTGCACTAATCAACCATTAAATTATATCCTAATGTACTGTTGGGGAAATAACTGAAGGCAAAGATACAAATTTTTAGATTATGCTCAAGAGGAATGATCAGACATGCTGGTGAATTAAAGTTTAATTCTTTTCCAATTTTTCCTCAGTCACTTGATGATAAATTCCAGACCCCTGGCACGAGCTTTTGCTTTTGAATAAAATCAGAGTCAAACCCTTTGTAGATTACTTAAATTGCGTAGTTTGCCACATTTGTATTGACACAATAGTCTAGGTTTTCCGATTAACATTATTTTAATGCCTACAATAAGCCATTTATTTTTAAATTTATTTTATAGCTGGCATTAAAAAAAAACATTTGCACTGCACTGCAGACCAGCACTGCTGCTAAAAAAAAAATTTTAAATAGCAGTTAGTGCCACTACCTGTCAGCTGAAAGAGGACAAATTAGAGCTCAGTGTTACAGTAATTAATCACATTAAAGTTTTGTTTTGCTCTTTCGAAACAAATATTATGCAACTATTAGAAGAAAAGAGGAATCTGATCCCAAGTACTGCATAGTCTTGCATTCAGAACATGGACTCATCTCCCCAAGGTTCACATTCCTTAAGCACGCTCTTGGCACTGAAACAGACATTGCAAAACATTATTTTGTATATTCCACTTTCTAGTCCCAATGACTACATCCTGTCAATTCTCAAATCTAGCATAAAACAGAGAAGACAGAAACAGAATTTTACTGAAAGCTTGATCCCAGTGAGTCCACCAACATAATGCTTCAGAACTACAGCTCTGCAATTTGAGCAATTCTGCAAAACTGAGTAAACACAGCCACATTCTGAAGAGGTCGTCACAGACCAGTAAAATGTTTGATGTAAGCGGCAGGTTACTTTGGCTAAATTAAGGGGCTGTGAGCCAACATGGACAATTTCAGTCACTGTACGAACAAACATTAACAAGAATCATCTGATACGAACTGGTCTTACAGCTGTAACCAAGCAACAGTATTCTGGTGCTTGATGTGCAACATCATCAATTTTGCAGTCTTATGTACATGATGTGTATGATCAAAAGTATTCTCTAATGATAGAAACTCTTAAGGGTTCTTTTATGTCAAATCGTGTAGATGGAATAAAGAGATAACTTTTGAAAGGACCTATATGATGTCAGTTAAAGCATTCTTTTGTAGTTTTTTTTTAATCAAGTTTGTCCTATCTTGGCATTCCACAGCCACTCTGCACTGAAACAGTAACAATGGGCCCTGCTGCATGATTACAAAATGAAAAATAGTAAAACAATGGTTCAAATGACTAAATGCAAGAACAAGAAAGGTTATTACATCCAATAAGTCTATCCTTTTTGATTGATCACAACCCAACTAGCCTCCTCACCATATCCTCAGTTCCTTCTGTCTCCGGAAACTCATTTAGTTATTCTTGATTCCATCTATACTATTTGATTCAATGATCTTCCTTGTAAACTTGTGCCTCAAGGCTATTACTCTTTACATTAAAAAAAAATTCAAGCAAACTTCTTTTCTTACTCATAACTTCCTATTTTTTAACTTGTGTCCCTTGGTACTTGAAATCTTACTCAGTGAATGACTTGCATTCGCAAAGTCTATATCCATGTTTACTGAAACATGGGTTATTCAGTTACTTGATGAACAAGAGCAGTCCATATACAGCACAGTTCTTGTGCCAGTCCATTCGTGCTATAACCAAGGTGTTACAACTGGGAAAACACTAGATACATTTTCTTGAGCCCAGTGCAGAAGTCCACTGCCAAAAGCAAACCCACGTTCCTTATGATCCAAAATGTGACCGTTTACATGAAATTCTTTCAGATAGCGGACCACATAGTGACCAATGGACCCTTGAGGTATGCACCGGAAATAGTAACGGGTTTACCATAAGCTGTTGATCTTTCTGACTGGCAGAGTGACAAAGCAGGATAAGTCGCAACCTGAAAGTAGGAGAACATTTGGAAATGGTGACTATCACCTAAAAATCAATTCACATTGAAAATAGATAAAGATAAAGTGGAATTGAAGGTATAGGTATTGGACCGGAAATTAACTTATTTCAGTGGGATGAAAGTGTACGTAGCCCAGACTACTTAGTTGCAAAATAAATGGTAGATCAAACATCAGACCAGCAGTGGGAGATATTTAAAGATGAAGCGGATAAGCTACAAATGATTAAAGGCTGGAGTTCCATGGATAAATCAAGGGGTTAGAGCAAAAATGAAGCTCGGCAGGAGGCCAAAGGTAGCATCTGTGTCCCCTTTGCAGTGAAGTGGAACGGGGAAGAAACGAGCGAACCTGTAAGCCAGGTACGGAACAGTTGCCTTATTTGTTACATCAATATTACCCGCCACCCGATTATTAACTAAGTTTGTTGATTTTTTTAATAGTTCATGAAATTAATGCATCTGTGTTCTCTGTAACACTAATCGTTCCCCAATGGTTACTCTTGAAAGTGTTTAAATGTGTAGTAATCATGCCAGCTTTTAGTGGGTCTTGCATACTAGACACAAAATAATTATTTGATAAATAGTTGGTTATGGAATTTTGAATAAATTAATTATAATTCCTTAAAATCTTAAGCAGTTGAGTCCAGATTTGCTAAGGGTTCTCATAGAGTCAGAGTTTTACAGCACAGAAAGAGGCCCTTCGGCCCATCGTGTCTGCGCCGCCCATCCATCCCATTCTGGTGAAGCTATCATCATAAAGATAAAAGGGATCTTATCAGAGATGATCTTCAAACTGTGCAATGGAGTTCGAGCCAATCTGATGCTCTTTAGGAATTATTTTTTTTATTTGCTATGAATCCGCCGAGGGATTTGACAGGTGTTCAGTTCTGAACTAAAAGCTTGTTCCACAAGGTTTCCCCCATTGATTGACTGAGCACAAACACTGTAGGCTTTCCAGAAAGCCACCAGAAAATGCAACCCCCTTCCCCCGCCCACTGACGGGCAAAAAATGAAAGCACAAAAGAAAAACCTTGGCAAAGGAGGCATTTGAAGTTCCAGCATCCACTGTACCAGCTGTTTTCCACTCGTCAGCCTCTGTCTTCATCTAAAATCTGCCAAGTCCTGCCAGTCGTGGCTTTCTTACATTTGTCAGTAAGACCTCAAATTTTTCACCCCTAGTGTTTCTTTATTTGAATGCATGTTGAGGAAGTAGGTGGGGGGTTAAGCCTAAAAGGACTAATGCCTTGTAACATCAAATAGTGTTTATTGCATGGTAATTTTCCAGGATTTAACATTCTCTCCCACTCACTTATATATCTATGGCTGTGAAATTTCATGGTGCTGTTCCCACTCCGCTGCCGTCATTTTACCAGAAGGGTGGCGAAAACCACCCATTTACATGCACAAACAGGGTTTCCGTCGCACTTTCATCTGCCCTAACATCTCCTGATATGGCTCTGTCAAATTTTTTTTTTTTTTTGATAACACTCCTGAGAAGTGCCTTGGAAAGTTTTATTACGTTAAAGGCGCTATATAAATATTTGTTGTTGTGTAGCCCATCAGGCAACTCTCAAAGTGTGTGCCATTCCAAAATACTACCAATATATCTTTTTTATTATTATTAGGAAATCAAAGGTGAAAGTGAAAGGCATTTAATGCAAGACACCACCAAGGTTAAGAAAAGTAGGAGAGAAGAGGCGATAAATCAGGAAATTGTGGTTAAGTGACATCAAGCTTGGGTTTCAAACCTCTTTCGATTGCAAAAGTTCTAGTCGGAGATGGTGAAATAAAAGGAAGACAAAGAAGCATGTCGGATTTATGAAAGGGAAATTCTGTTTGACAAATCTGTTAGAGTTTTTTGAGGTTGTAACTAGCAGAATAGATAAGGGGAACCAGTGGATGTGGTGTATTTGGATTTTCAGAAGGCATTTGATAAGGTGCCACACAAGAGGATATTAAACAAAATTAGGGCTCATGGGATTGGGGGTAATATATTAGCATGGATTGAGGATTGGTTAACGGACAGAAAACAGAGAGTAGGAATAAACGGGTCATTTTCAGGTTGGCAGGCTGTAACTGGTGGGGTACCACAAGGATCAGTGCTTGGGCCTCAGCTATTCACAACGTATTTCGATAATTTGGATGAGGGGACCAAATGTAATATATCCAAGTTTGCTGATGATACAAAGCTAGGTGGGAATGTAAGTTGTGAGGAGGATGCAAAAAGGTTTCAAGGGGATATAGACAGGCTAAGTGAGTGGGCAAGAACATGGCAAATGGAATATAATGTGGAGAAATGTGAAGTTATCCACTTTGGTAGGAAAAATAGAAAAGCAGAGTATTTTTTAAATGGTGAGAAATTTGGGAAATGTTGGTGTTCAGACGGATCTGGGTGTCCTTGTACACAAATCACTGAAAGTTAACATGCAGGTACAGCAAGCAATTAGGAAAGCAAATGGTACGTTGACCTTTATTACAAGAGGATTTGAGTATAAGAGTAAAGGGCCTAGAAATTCAGTTTGGGCCTGCCAGCTGGTTTGCGCCCAAAAGTTAGCGCTGAGCGCGGAGCCAGTTGCGCCCGTCAGATATTCGTTTTTTGCGCCCCAAGTCGGAACCGGGCGCTATTCCAGGGTGTGGCCGCCCCCGCTTGGGGCGCTGAAACTGAATTTCAGCGCTGTAGGCGCCGCTGCGCCACCCGATGCAGTGCGGCAGGCTGCGGTACAGCAGGCCTCCTCCTTCTCTTAAGGTGGAGGTGCCTGCAACGGGGAGATCGCCGCTGGATTGTGCCGGCAAATGAGCCCGGCACCACGGAGAAGTGCCGGGCTCGCGGAAAGCAGCCGGCAATGCCGCGGGGGGGGGGGGTGGTGGAGGAGGCCGGGGAAGGAGGTGCGGGCAGGCGGCCGCCGAAAAAGCGGCCGGCTGCACCTCCACCTTTATGCGCCCCACTAAGGCTGCAGTAAGGCCCTGGTCTCCGGATGTAAGTAGCGGCCGCCACGGAGGAGGCGGCGGCAACTGAATATGGGATTCGGGCCGGCATCGGGGCGGAACCGGGGCACTGCGCACACCGATGACGTCATCGGTGCCGGCGCAGCGCTACCGGCTACCGCCGCCATTACCGCAGCGCTGAATATCAGCGCGAACTCCTCTATTGGCGCAAAAGCCCTCTTTGGGCGAAAACTGGGCGCAAAGCCAACCGAATTTCTAGGCCACGATGTCTTACTGCAATTATATAGGGCCCTAGTGAGACCACACCTGAAGTATTGTGTACAGTTTTGGTCTCCTTATCTAAGGAAGGATATACTTGCCATAGAGGGAGTGCAACGAAGGGTCTGCAGGCTGGTTCCTGGGATGGGGGGATTGTCCTATGAGGAGAGATTGAGTAGACTAGGCCTATATTCTCTAAAGTTTAGAAGAATGAGAGGTGATCTCATTGAAACATACAAAATTCTTACAGGGCTCGACAGGGTAGATGCAGGGAGGATGTTTTCCTTGGCTGGGGAGTCTAGAACCAGGGGTCACAGTCTCAGAATAAGGGGTCGGCCATTTAGGACTGAGATGAGGAGAAATTTCTTCACTCAGAGGGTGGTGAATCTTTGGAATTCTCTAACCCAAAGGGCTGTGGAGGCTCAGTTGTTGAGTATATTCAAGACAGAGATCGATAGATTTTTGGATATTAAAGGAATCAAGGGACATGGGGATAGATCAGGAAAGTGGAGATGAGGTAGAAGATCAGCCATGATCTTATTGAATGGTGGAGCAGGCTCGATGGGCCGAATAGCCTACTCCTGCTCCTAGTTCTTATGTTATGTTCTTACGTGTAGAAACAAGAGTGCACAATGGATGCAAATAAAATGGAACATGACTGTCTTACTTCAATCAGTACTTCTGAATATATAAGTCTTACCTCATAAATCCCACCGAACAGTGACATGAATTTACTCAGCAATGCAGCACACATACTTGCAATATGAACAAAAGGTCCCTGTGGATTGGAGGGAGAAAAAAAGTTAGATATAAATAAGATCAACCAATAAGTCTATAAGTAGAGGTCAAACAATGCTAAATTATCACAGTAAAAATCAAGAAGGTGTTATCTCATTTGGAGCCACACCAAAAGCCAATGCCCACAAGCTAATATACAGAAAAACCTGTATATAAAGATGTTAGTGCAGCTTGAGGGAATTTCTTCAATACAGTATCCAGGTCTATACAATTGACATCAAAATTCAAATAAATAAAATCACAATTACTGTAAGGATTTTGAATTAAAAAATGTTGAATGAAGTATACTAATGTCATGGCATTTTATATTTTGAGCCCAGTTTATAAAAGTACATCATGCTAATTGCTTACATGAAAGGTTTTAATGTTTGAAATATATATTTCTTTGAATATTTTACCCATCCTTTCAGGAGTACAATTAGAACTGATTTATCTCCCCAAACTCTTTATTTTAAAGGGCTATTGTCGTCATGAAAGAACACTCAATACACATTTGTGTATATGTTTGGAAGCAGATGACACAATCACAGTACTTCAGGATTATTCTGGAGATCCAAGAAAACCCTGGCTTCTTTTCTCCACTACCAACCATTTTCTTAAACTCCGCTCCCTTGTCCCCTCCACCCTCACCTCCAACAAGTGCAAGGGCTTTTTGTGACTTTTTTGTCACTAAAATTGAGACCATTTGCTGCTTCCCGCCCTTCCCCACTAAACCGAAACTTCCCCAGCTTCCCCTGTCCTAGCCCTGAACCCACATCTTTCTCTAGTTTCTCACTTTTCTCCCACATGCCCTCACTGAGCTAACTTCATCCACGAGATCCACCTCCTTCTCCCTTGATCCCATTCCGACTAAATTGCTGTCCATCCAACTTCTCTTCCTGGCCTCCCTACCAGCTGACATTGTAAATGGTTCCCTCTCCTCAGCTACTGTCTCCTCCCTTTCAAAACTACTATCACTCCTTTCCTCAAATAAATATCCTCCACCCCTCTGTCCCTACAAACTAGCACTCCATCTCCAAGCTCACTTTCCTCTTCAAAGTCCTTAAACATGTCGTCACCTCCCAAATCTGTGCCCACCTTTCCTGCAACTCCATGTTTGAATATCTCCAATCAGGTTTCTGTTTCTGCACCTGCCACAGCGCTGATCAAAGTCACGAATTTCATCTTCTGTGACTGTGACAGTGTTATATTATCTCTCTTTGTCCTCTTTGATATTTCTGCAGTCTTTCATAAGGTTGATCACTTCCATCACCTCTTCTCTGTGGTCTGGCTCAGTGGGGTTGCCCTCCCTTGGTTCTACTCTCACCTAGCCAATCATAGCTACAGCATCTCCAGAAATGGCATCTCTTCCCACCCCTGCACTGTTAACACTTGAATCTCCCAAGGAATCATCCTTGGCCCACTCCTCTCTGTTGTCTATATGCTGCCCTTTGGCAACATCATCCAAAGGCATGGGTCGGAATTTTAATTTGGAGGCAGGTACTGAACAGGGGGGCTGGAAAGCGGTCGGGAAACCTGGGAAAATGGGTTTCCCTCAGGCCCTGCCGAATTTAATGGCAGGGCCGGGTTAGCATTTTGATTCTTTGTTTCCCGCCAGCAGCCAGCCAGATGGAAAGGCTGTCTGTCTGTTGGGCAGGTAGCCCTGAGGCACCAGGCCGCAAAGAGGAGTGAAGGGAGGGGTTGGGCGGGAGGGTGGGTGGTTGGAAGGCCGGGGATTGTCGGCGAGGTCAGGGGCCGTGGATCGTTGGAGGGGGGGGGTCGGGGGTCGGATCGTTGGAGGGGGGGTCATGGGTCGGATCGTTGGAGGGGAGGTCGGGGGTCGGATCGTTGGAGGGGAGGTCGGGGGTTGGATCGTTGGACGGGGGGGTTGGGGGCTGGATTGGGGAGCAGAGATCGGAGGACTTATGGCGGGGGGGGGGGAGGTGTCAGTGGGAGATTGGAAGGGTTGGAGGGTTGTCCGATCGGGGGGGGGGGGGGGGGTTGCGAAGCAGGATCCAGCAGGTAAATGGATAAGCACCTACCTCCTGGATCCAGCAGTCCTCACCTTCCTTTAGCTGGCGGGTTCCCCGAGGGCCGGGAAACCTGGACAACCAGAGTTAAATTTAAAATGGTGCTTCCAAATGAGGTTGGGGGACGGGATTCAGATTTTTAAATCTTTACCCTCCCATCTGACCCCAACCCACCCATTTTGTGGGATTAAATTTCCCCATTGGGGTCAGATTCCACGTGTAAGCTGACAACACCCACCTCTACTTTCCACTTACTCTCTCAGCCACCCCACTGCCTTTATGTTTTCAGACTGCTTGTCAGCATTTGTACTTGGCTGAACTGCAGATTTCCTCCAGTTAAACACTGGGAAGCGCCGTACCCTTTCCACTGATTTCATCCCCCTCCCCAGCAACTGTATCAGGTTGAAGCAGATAGTTCACAACCTTGATGTCCTATACGACCCCAAGCTGAGGTTCCTACCCCATATCCTCTCCATCACAAAGACTGCCTATTTCCACCTCCATAATATTGCTCGCCTCCACCCCTGCCTCATCCTATCTGCTGCTGATACCCTTATCTGTGCCTTTGTCACCGCCAGACACGACTATTCCAATGTTCTCCTGGGCGACCTACGATTCGCCACCCTTTGTAAACTTCAGCTCAATCAAAATTCTGCTGTCCGTAAGTGGTCACCCATCACCCCATCCCTACTGACTTATATTATCCTTTAAATCCCTTTATGGCTTTGCCCCACCCCATCTCTGCAATCTTCTCCAGACTTACAACCCCTCCACCCCAGACCACTCCATTCCTTTGAAAGATTCTTGTGCTTACCCTCCCTCCTTCCCCCTACTATTGGCAACATGTCTTCAGCCATCTAGGCCAAAATGTTCTGCAATTCCCCCCTAAACCCACCTGCCTTTTCCACTTCCCTCTCCTTTAAGACCCTCCTTAAAACCCACCTCTTTGACCACCCCTCTTAATATATTCTTCTTTGTCTTGGCATCCATTTTTTATCTGATTCTGCCGCTATGAAGTGCCTTTGGATGTTTTTCTGTGCTGAACGCACTCTATAATGCAAGGTGTTGTTGAAATGCATCACTTGTGAATGAAAATGCCAAACAATTTTTCTCCCCTATCCAAACAAAAAGAGCTTCCAAACATTTTGCCATGTGGATGGGGCTTTTTTGAAGTCTTTGGGAGAGATGAATTGGATTTGCTTAGGTGATTGAAGTCCTGGAATCATTTCAACTTGAGAATTAAAATAACTTTAAAAAGCACCCTACTGCAGTAATTTATTCAGAAATTATTCTGGCTCATTGATTTTTGTATTGATGAAAATTGGCAAGCCGATCACTAGAAAAGAAATCCTGCAGCTAATAATAGCTCCAAATATCCATCACTCAATTCCACAATGAAACTGCACAGTATTCCTAGTCAAAATGATTTATAAATATTATCAACCAATTACACAGCAATTTTAGCTTCCCATTGCAGATGATTGCACCAAGATATTTGCTGGTTTTGTAGAGTAACAGTTATAATATTGGTTTCACAAACAGAAGGCTTGTGATAAAGTTAAAAGATTACATATGCACTAACGCTGCAAGCTTATCATAATCCAGGCTTTGGAACGCACAGAAACCTCATGATGAGCCAACGTTTAAGCTTGGTGTTTGCTAACATTTAGACTAATCGTGAATTCTTAATCTGACAAAGTTTCCTGAAGGTCAGAAATTCTACAAGCTTAGCAGATTGAAGTTTACAAATTGCTAAAGCTGCCAATCAGCTTGCAACGTGTTCTCGTGATTGGCTAATCTATTTTTTTTAGGCAGGCGAGCTCCTCGCACAATTGGGCCTGGTGCCGGGAGCTCCCCACAGGGAATGCAGGAAATCCTGCGTCAGCAGCTCACTGTGGAAAAATGAAAAAGGATGCAGCAACTTAAAAAGGTAAGCGGCCACATATATGGAGACAAATGTGTAGAGCTTTTATAGAAGATGTACTGATGAAGGTAATTTTAAAAAAAAAGCTTTTATTAAAGGTTGCAAGAGGCAAACCATTCACTGCCAAAAACCAATGGTGGACAAAATATATGTGAAAACAGGAAATGGGAGTCTGTGGCCAGTGGCTGGAAGGGGTGCAGCACCTGAACCGCCTGTGTAAATGCTGCTACATGAGTTGGATGTTGTAGTGTCCGAGTATCAATAATACACGGACTGCAGGAGAACAATAATAACAGGTATTTACTGAACAGAGGGTACTCTTTTTGTGATTGAAATACAAACGAGCCATTTGGGACGACGTCCTCATTTCCGTAGTCAGCAGCATTCGAAACTGCGCGGGAAAACCCCAATGGATTTTTAGTCCATCGCCTTAACCACTCGGCCACGACTACCCCCTGAACAGAGGGTACTCTTTTATTTGGACCCAAAAAAAACCAATTCGACTGTAAATAAACAAAAGTTCAACGAAAGCTTAACAAATCAAATTAAAATTTGGTTATCCGTGTTGATGATGCACTCCAGTCCCCGCGGCGCCCACCGGTCGCGGAAATACTCAAGCGCACCGGTGGACACCGCGTGCTCCATCTCCAGGGCCACCCGGGTGCGAACATGGCCGCGGAAGAGATGCAGGCAATCCGGCTGGACGACCCCCTCGACCGCCCGCTGCCTGGACCAATTGATGGCTCTTTTAGCCAGGCCCAGGAGCAGGCCCACAAGGAGGTCCTCCAACCTGTCCGCTCCCCTCCGCACCGGGTGACCGTAGATCAAGAGCGTGGGACTGAAGTGCAACCAAAAATCGAGGAGCAGCCCCTTCAAGTAGTGAAAGAGGGGCTGCAACCTCTCACAATCCATATAAACGTGAAACACGGACTCCTCCAGGCCGCAAAAAATGCAGGCGGCCTGGGAGTCCGTGAACCTACTTAAAACCTTATTGCATGGGACCGCTCCGTGCAACACCCTCCAGGCCAAGTCCCCGATGGAACAAGGGAGGACTCCCGCATAGAGAGCCCTCCATTGGGGGCCTCCGCTACCGCCGGTCGGCAAAACGCCACGCCAAGGCGTGTCCGGACGGTAGACGAAGATGGCAAAGTGGAGAGTGTGCAGGAGCAGCCCGTACAGGAAACCCCTCCGCGCGGAATGAAAAGGCACGGAGGGTATTTCCTCGAGACGGCTCAAGTTGTGAGGCGCCGGTTCCCGAGGGGAGTTTCGGGGCCGGGCGCCGATGAGGAATTCCGTCCGAACGGGGGTAAGCTCGGACGGGATCGCCCCACGTGCTTGAGCCGCCTCGATACACCTAGTGGAGTCGGGGCCCAGTGCCGCTTTTACCGATTCGATGGTTTCGACCGCGAGCCGGACGTTGGCCCAGGACAGGCGCCGCGCCAGCTCCTCCGGCGCCATCCAGCCCGCTCCTCCGCCATCGAGCAGGTCCCCGACTCTGGTCACCTTGCCAGCCACAGCCCTACCCTCCGCCAGCCGCCCGAACCCGTGTTCGTGGAGGTGCGGATTCCTGAGCAGCGGCTCCCGAAGGAGAGCCGCCGCTCCTGACGGGGGAGAGCTCCGCCTGGAAGCGACGTAGTTCCAAACCCATAGTAGTTCCTGGTAGAAGACAGGCAGCTCCCGCAGGCCGGCACGCCTGCTGCCCACTTTCGCAAACAGGAGCTGCGTGTCGTAATTGAGGCCATGCAGCTGGCGGAAGAAAAACGTCGCCAGCGCACACCATCTCGGAGGATTCTCGACGTACAGGTATCTCTGCAGCGTCTGAAGACGGAAAGTCGCAGCCTGGGTGCGAAGGCACACCAGCGCCTGACCGCCCTCCCTAAGCGGGAGACACAGAACCGCGGCAGAGACCCAGTGCTTCCTTTTGTCCCAGAAGAAGTCGATGAGCTTCTTCTGAATCTTGGCGACAAACGCAGGGGGAGGGATCAAAGTGACCAACCGGTACCACAACATGGCGGCCACCAGCTGGTTTATGACCAGCGCTCGACCCCTGTAGGACAACACTCGGAGCAGTCCTGTCCAGCGTCCTAGGCGAGCGGTGACTTTGGCCTCCAGCTCTTGCCAGTTCGCCGGCCAAGCGTCCTCGGCAGGGCTAAGGTAGACTCCCAAATAGAGGAGGTGCGTGGTGCTCCAGGCGAAAGGCCTGAACTCCTCCGGCAGGGAGTCCACCCGCCACTGACCCACCAGGAGTCCGGAACATTTCTCCCAGTTGATCTTGGCGGAGGATGCGTCCGAGTAAATCTGCTGGCATTCCCGCATCCTCCGCAAGTCAGCGGGATCCGTGACCGTGAGGAGCACGTCATCGGCGTAAGCCGAGAGGACCACCTCCACGCCCGGCCCTTGCAGAGCCAGTCCCGTCAACCTCTTCCGCAAGAGGCGCAGGAAAGGCTCCACGCAAATGGCATATAACTGGCCGGACATGGGGCATCCCTGACGCACCCCCCTCCCGAAGCGAAGGGGCGCCGTCAAGGACCCGTTAACTTTAATCAGACACTCCGCGGCGGCGTACAGAAGTCGGATCCGGGCGACGAAATGCGTCCCGAACCCGAATGCGCGCAGAGTCCCGAAGAGATACTCGTGATCCACCCTGTCGAACGCCTTCTCCTGATCCAGGGAAAGGAAGGCGACCGACAGACCAGCCCTCTGGGAGTGGTGGACCAGGTCCCGGACCAGATGGATGTTATCGTGGATGGTCCGGCCCGGGACCGTGTAGGACTGGTCGGGGTGGATCATGTGGGCCAGCACGGTGCCAAGGCGAGCAGACATGGCCCTGGCAAAGATTTTATAGTCCGTGCTGAGGAGGGAGACCGGGCGCCAGTTCTTAAGGAGGCGGAGATCGCCCTTCTTAGGCAGCAGGACAATGACCGCCCTGCGCCAAGAGAGGGGCATCTCCCCGGTCGCCAAACTTTCCCCCAGGACCCGCGCGTAGTCGCCCCCCAAGACGTCCCAGAACGCCCTGTGGAACTCCACGGTCAGCCCGTCCAGCCCCGGGGACTTTCCCCTAGAGAGCTGGCGGAGGGCGCCGGTCAGCTCCGCCAGACTTAGCGGAGCGTCCAATTTTTCGGCGCCCTCCGGGCCAACCTTCGGCAGGTCCTCCCACAAAACTCTGCGCGCATCCTCGCTGGACGGATCCGGAGAGAACAGAGCCCCGTAATAGGCGCGGGTCTCCGCGCTGATTCCCTCCGGATCCGAGACCAGAGATCCGTCGTCGGCCAGCAGCCCCAAGAGCTGCTTACGGACCCCCCGTCTTTTTTCCAGCGAGTAGAAGAAGGGGGAGCCGCGGTCCAGGTCCCGCAGGAGCTGGATCCGCGACCTCACGTACGCGCCTCGGGACCCGACGAGCTGCAGGTCCTTCAGCGCGCCCTTCTTCTCTTCGTACACCTTCCGCAGGGCCCGGTCCTCGACGACCTGACCGAGACGGGACTCCAGGTCGAGCACCTCCTTCTCCAACCGCCCGACCCGGGCCTCCCGCCTCTTGGTCGACCCCTTCGCGTACTCCTGACAGAAGAGACGGATGTGAGCCTTGCCCACATCCCACCATAGCCTCAAGGAGGGGAAGCCCCCCTGCTTCCTTCTCCAGTCGGCCCAGAATCGACGAAACGAATCCCGGAACCGTGCGTCCTCCAGCAGCAGGTTGTTAAAATGCCAGTACACGGACCCCCCCCGCGCGCGCAGCGGAGCGAGCTCCGCCCACACCAGGTGGTGGTCCGTGCACGGCACCGGCCGCATGGAAGCTGCCGGAACGCAGGAGACGAACGCCCGGGAAATGTAGAGGCGGTCGATTCTGGACCTTCCTCCCCCAGACCTCACGCTAGTGAAGGCGCTGGAGTCGGGGTGGAGATTTCGCCAGACGTCCACCAAGTCGAAGGACCCAACCAGGTCCCTCAACTTCTCCATCGCCGCCGGGCTTCGCGGGGGACCCGAACGGTCCCTCGCCTCGAGGGTGCAGTTAAAATCCCCCCCGAGGATGACGCACTCGCCCACGTCGATGGAGCCCAAGAGAGCGGACACTTCTTCGAAGAAGCGCACTTGCTGCGCACTGGTCTGAGGGGCGTACACATTCACTAGATGGAGCGGCACGCCCCCCAGGCGAACAGTGACATGGAGCAAGCGGCCCGGCACGTGCTCCTTGACCCCCAAGATCTCCGGCTGAAAATGCGGGGCCAGCAAGATAGCCACCCCGCTGGAATTGTTGGAGAGGTGACTCATGCTGACCCCTCCTTGCCACTCCAGGAGCCACGTGGCTTCGTCTCCCGGAACGGTGTGGGTTTCTTGCAGGAAGCACACCGCATACTTCCCGTCCCGAAGGACCGAGAAGTTATTGAATCTGCGGCGCGCCTCCCTGCTGCCGTTGATGTTGAGGCTGGCTATGGTTATCTTCATGTCAGAAGCATAGTGCAACCTCTACCTACACCTAACGGGGCGAGGAAGCGCAGCCGCTGGTCCGCCGCCACTTCCTCAGCAGCCCAGTGAGAAACGTTGTGAGCCGACGCAGCTCGAGCGGGTTCACACCCTCGTCCGCGCCCAAGATCTTAACAGCGGCGCGGACGGAATCGATGAGCAGCGCCAGCTCCGACCACCTGTCGAGGGCCAGCCGGACCTTATTGCGCTGACCCAGGCACGTGGCCATAAAATCCCGGAGTTCCCTTACGGAAATGAGGGGAGACTTGGCAAGGGGCACGAGGTCATCCATCGCCACGTCGGCGCTGGAGTCCGAATCGTCCTCCGTGCCCATCACCGAGTCCCCATCCTCCTCCAGGGGGTCGTCACCAGCGGCCGACCCGTCCGCCGCGCAGTGCGAAGCGAACGACTCGGCCGCGCCAGCCAGCCCCGCCTCCGCCCGGATCCCACCCCCAGGATCGGCGGCAGAGGATTTCTCCCTGGGCTCCTCTAGGGGTGCCGGGCCAGAAGACGGCGGCGGTTCAGAGCTCCTCTCCGCCTCAGACGCCGGAACGATCGGAGAAACCGGGGAGAGAACAATTTCCAGCTCCTCCAGTACGTCCGGCACCAGAGACGCAGCCAGGGGGCCATCCTCCTCCCCGCCACCAACCTCCGACCCAGCGGACGGGGGGTTTTGAATTAAAAGCTCTACCAGGACGAGCATCCCCTGGGAGACGTCCGGGTCGCATTGGGCGAGCTCATTATCCTCGAGCTCGCCCGACCCAACCCCCAGGCTGCCCGACCCGGCGAGGGGTAACGACACCGATAAAAGGTCAACTTCAATTACTGCCGCGGGTTGTTCCGCAACCCCCCCCACGGGCAGGGTCTCATCCCCATCCCCGGGAGGCACGTGCTGGACAGACACATCTGCCTCAGCCTCCCGAGGGACAGGCGACCCCTGCCGATCGCTGGTGATGACGACAGCGCTGGGGGGGCGGGGGGGCGCAGTACCCGCGGCGGGCGACGACTCCCCCTGCTCGGAGGGACCTTCCTCCTCCCGGTCCTCCTCCTCATCCAGGGGGTCGCGCCTTCTTTTTAGCACGGAGGGAGCGAGGGAGACCTCCATGTCTGCAAAGGCCTCCTCCTCGACTCCCTCCGGCGGAGCAGGTTTGTCGGGTTCCTCGGGCCCGAGCCCGGCCGCAGGTATTGGCATTACCGCTGCGGCGGTTGCGGCCACAGGCTCGGGCACGGGGCCCCTCCCGCTCACATCTGCCCTGATCAACTCCGCGAGGAGCGCGGGTGTAAGGGGCTCAAGGGGCAAGGGCTCACCATCCACGGGGGGACCTGCCCTAAGGTGCTTCTTTTTTCCCCGCGCCTTCTTTCCGGCCGGACACGCTCCCTCCCCCCCGCCGGAGGCCTTGGTGGCATCGGCCCCCGACGTCAACCGCGCATCAGACGTACTTGACGCGTGGGCAGATCCGGGGGGAAGGGCGGCGGCGGCGGCGCCAGCCTCGGCCGCACGAGATGATCCGGCGGCCTTGGAGGCAGGGCAGTTCCTCCTGATGTGCCCCACCTCCCTGCAGGCATGGCACCTCACACCGTCCGACGTCCAAAAGGCGCGGTAGGCGGTCCCCTCGTGGAGGACGACGAACGCCCCTTCAGTGTCCTCCTCCCGCGCCAGCTGGATAAACAGCTGGCGCCGGAAGGAGAAGACGTGGCGAAGGCTGGCCTCCCGGAAGCCGAGCGGGATGGGCGTGATCCCCGACCTCACCTCCCCAAGTTGTCGCAAATGGGGAAGGAGGAGCTCACCAGGAACATAGGGCGGGACGTTGGAAATAATGATCCTCTGCGCGGTGGCCTCGAGAGGATCCACCGGCAGGAAGGTCCCGCCCACGGTGAGCCCCTTGGCGACAGCCAGGGACACCGCCCGCTCCGACCCCAGGAAGAACACAGCCTTCCCATACATTTTCGAGGCCGCGACGATGGCTGAGGGGCCGACAACCCCAGCCATGGCCTTGACGCAGGCCTCGATGGTCATAGTGGGGTGAGTGTAGCTCTTCACCCCAAGCTTTTTTGTTATTAATCGAAAAGGTGACGGGGCAGCAGGAACAGCGGGAGCAGCTGTGGCCGTGGCTACCACTCTCGCATAGGTCCCGGCTGGCCCCGCCACCGGCGAAGACGCAGTCGCCATTCTGGGGTGCTTTTTTTAAGGGCTACACTCACCCCAAGTCACAGGCCTGAAGGTGTTAATGGCCTCGGTGTATATATATATTTTTTGTCCTCTATTGAGCAGAGGGAGCTGATTAAAATGAGGACACACCTCTCTCCTTATTGATTTAAATTGGGAGAGTGGCCTCTCCCCTCTGCTCAATTGGCAATTAATAAAATAGATGAAACTAAGGTGCCTTAGAAAGACAGGCAGAGAGAGACAAAGAGAGAGAGAGAGGTGGGGGGGTGGGAAGGAGGGAGGCCGCAAAGGGCAGTGTTGCCACTCAGGATGGTGGGTGGGTGTTGGCAGGGTTGCACTCTCCGATGGAAAAAGTCTTTGGTGATGGTGGTCTTCTGGCAGGGGGAGAAGACGTCTTCACCTGGAAAAGCTGGAGAAGCCCAGGCTTAGTCCTGCAACAGGTCTTAACGATGTAATTAAATTAAATTAAGGACTTCACCTTGGGCAGCTCCAAGCTCTCCCAGGGCAGGCAATAGAAGGGATGCTAATTAGTGGTGTGTGTGGCCTAGCTTTTAACAAGAGCACACACACACACTACACCCCTTGATGATCCGGCCTTGCTTCTTCTTTTCTCCCCCCACCTAAAATACAAAGTCTTGGGAGAGTGCCCCAAATAACACCCACCTGTAGATGTTCCGGATGAAGTTTTCTTCCCTCCTTTCAAGCAGTTGGTTTCTCTCCCCTCTCTCCCTCTCCTGAAGTGGAGGCCAATTTGGGGAGGCAGTGATAGAAAGGCCTCTCCCCTGGTTGATGTTGATGTAGGCCTCCTTTCTCCTTCTCCTCCTCTGTCCTCTCTCTCCAGGCACCTCAGTTGATGTAATGATGGTGGAGTTGGTGGTGGTGGTCCAACGTTCTCCTCCTCTTCCTGGTCAGGGGACCACCACTTTAATCCACTCTCCAAAGTCTGGCTGCTCCCTCTGCTCGTGCTTGCAACTGAACAGAGGGTAAGTTAAGACTGAAGTACAGAAGCCTGCTATGGCTTTATATACAGGGGTGGTCACTGCCGGTACTGCAGTATAGAATCAGTTCTTCTCTTAAAAAGGTACATACACAACAATTCCTCCCCTTTTAGATAAACAGTACATAACATTCATTTAACAACTAAATAATAACTAATTACAATTACAATTTTCTCTGTACTGTATACATCAACTGAAATAATCATTTATAAGTTCAGTCTTTGAGGAGGCTTCCTGATCCTGACTGGATAGCGCCTTTCTCGAGTATCCTGTTCTTGCGGCGGAGTTGATTCTGGCTCATTGTCATTGGTTGGTTCGTCAGCTTCCAATACCACTGCTTCTGAGGTAGACGCAATCTGTACTTCAGGTTTATTACCAGGTGCACATGCTCGTGGTATGGGTTTGGCTTGTTCCTGTGACTCTAGAATCTGGTCAGCATGGCGTCTCACGATGCTCTCTCCAACGTCCACTGTGTACATTAGTGGTCCCTGCTGTGTGCATGTCGTTCCTGGCTGCCATTTTTCTGTTCGGTAGTCGCGGGCCAAGACTGGTTGCCCTATCTTGAAGCTCCTGGTTGGCTTCTCATTGACGTGCTGGAATTGCTTATCCTCAACATCTCGTCTTATGTTTGGTTTGAGCAAATCCAGGCGACATCTTAGCCTTCGGTTGAAGAACATTATGGCTGGAGCTCGGTTGGTGACTGCATGTGTCGCATTCTGGTAAGCAAACAAGAAATTATCCACCTTGTGTTGTAGTGGTATGTCGTCGTTATACATCGCCTTTATTGCCTTTATAAAGGTCTGAACAAACCTCTCAGCCAATCCATTTGTGGCTGGATGATATGGGGCAGATGTGTAATGTTTCACCCCATTATTCCTCAGAAACCTCCGGAAATCCTCTGACACAAACTATGGCCCATTGTCGGAGCAAATCTGTTCTGGCAAGCCACTCCTGGCGAAGATGGTCCGTAGGACTGCAATAGTTTTCTCCGTGGTGGTGGAGGACATTTTGATGACCTCTGGCCATTTCGAATGGGCGTCCACGGCGATTAGTAACATTGAGTCCATAAATGGACCAGCAAAATCAATGTGTACCCGTTGCCATGGAGATGAGGGCCACTCCCATGGATGTAGCGGGGCCTGTGGTGGAGCGTTTTGGACCTTCTGGCATCCTGTGCATCTCTTGGTCATATCCTCGATTTCTTTATTGATTCCCGGCCACCACACAAACGCCCTGGCTAGGCTGTTCATTTTTACCCCTCCCAGATGACCCTCATGAAGCTCATTGAGCACTCTATCTCTCAACTTGGGTGGAATTACCACTCGGGATCCACACATCAAGGTCCCCCGGCAGACTGACAGCTGTTCTCTCCTTGGCGAGAATGCTGGCAACAGTGAGTCGCCATGTGCTGGCCATCCCTTCACCGTCAAATCATAGACCCGAGAGTGTGTTGGGTCATTTCGGGTTTCCTTCCCTATACTTGAGTTTGTAACAGGTAGACATTCGACTATGGTCGCATGGAATATCTCAACAGGGTCCACTGCAGGTGCTTCCTCTACCATAGGCAACGGTAGGCGCGACAGCCCATCAGCGTTTCCATGCTGTTTCGTACCCTTGTACTCTATGTCGTACTGATGTGCCCCTAGAAAAAGTGACCATCTTTGCAGCCGTTGCGCCGTCATCACCGGAACGCCCTTCTTTGGGTTAAAAATGGAGACCAGGGGCTGATGATCAGTCAGTAGGGTGATTTTCTGCCCGTGCAGAGAGTGATTGAACTTCTTCACCCCCCACACCAGGCTGAGGGCCTCCCTGTCAATCTGGGCGTAGTTATGCTCGGCTGAGGTTAACGAGTGCGACGCAAAGACTATTGGCCTCTCTGAACCGTCAAGGAATTTGTGTGACAGCACCGCTCCGATGCCGTAGGGAGACGCATCACATGCTAACCGAATCAGTAGTGTTGGATTGTAGTGGGCCAATACTTCTTTTGAAGTGATTAGGCATTTACATTTCTGAAAGGCACGCTTACACTCATCACTCCATTTCCATGTTACTCCAGTTTGCAGCAGGGCGTTCAGTGGGTGCAAAATTGTAGATAAATTCGGCAAGAACTTATGGTAGTAGTTCACCAACCCAAGGAACGACCACAGTTGCGACACATTTTCCGGTGCTGGAGCCTTGACTACAGCCTCAATCTTGTCCGGCGACTTATGCAACCCTTCCTCATCAATCATGTGGCCACAATACGAGATTTGTCTCCTGAAGAACTCGCATTTGGGGCGGTTGGCTCGTAGCCCATATTCCTGTAATCTAGTGAGCACCTGCTCCAGGTTGGCAAGGTGTTCACTGTCATTTTCGCCCGTAACCAGGATGTCGTCCAAATAACACTGGGTCCCTGGGATCCCTTGCAGGACTTGTTCCATCGCCCTCTGCCAAATAGCCGGGGCTGATGCTACCCCGAATACCAGTCGATTGTACTGGTAAAGGCCTTTGTGAGTGTTTATCGTGAGGTATTTCCTAGATGCTTCTTCCACCTCCATTTGTAGATACGCTTGGGCCAGATCAATCTTTGTAAAGCGTTTCCCTCCAGATAGTGAGGCGAAAATATCTTCTATCCGTGGAAGTGGATATTGTACTGTGTGTACGACTGGGTTCACAGTTACCTTGAAGTCCCCACAGATGCGAACCTTCTTCGGCTCCCCAGGCGTGCTGCTCAATGATTTCTTCATTACAGGATTGATGGGTGTGGCCCACTCGCTCCAGTCCACCTTGGACAGCACACCCGAACGCTCCAGACTCTCCAGCTCTGCTTCAACGGCTGGGCGGATCGCGTAAGGTACCGGACTGGCCTTAAAAAATTTTGGGTTTGCGTTATCTTCGATTTTTATCGTTGCCGTTACTCCTTTTAGAGTCCCAAGTCCTTGTTGGAACACCTCTTTCGCGTCAGTTAGAATTTTTGACAGTCGTCCAGGTGTGATGTCATCATCCTTTTTGTCAGCCACAGTTAGCGCCTGAATGGAATGCCAATCCAATTGTATTTTTCGGATCCATTCACGTCCCAATAATGGTGGTCCTCCATCTGGTAGTATATATAGATACAGTTTCTGTGTTTCCTTGCCGTTGTATTAAACTGGCACCCTTATTTTTCCTCTGGGGTAGATTTTCGCCCCGTGTATGTCTTCAATACAATGGACATGTCCTTCAAGGGTATGTGTGAGAATAGCCGCTCATAGTCTCGTTGATTCATGACAGTTAGGGCTGATCCTATGTCCAATTCCATCTTTACTGGGGACCCTGCTATCATGAGGGTGACCCAAATGGTTCGGTGATCCTCCTTTGCGATCACGTTGTGTAACTTTAGGCAACTTAGTCTCCTGCTCCCGGAGTCATTATCACTCTCCTGATCTTCCGAACTACTGTCTGTCAATTTCTTTACTTTCTTGTACTTTTCCTTAGTAGTTCTTGTAGTGTTGGTTTTCTTTCCCGACCTGCAGACTCTTGCTATGTGTCCCATTTTCCCCACATTGCCTGCATACTTTGTCCTTAAACCAGCAGTCCATCTGATCATGGGTTGTTCTGCCACAGCGATAGCACTTTTCTGTTCCATACGCCATTTCGTTAGCGCTGTATTCTTGTGGTTTCTGTTGTATTTCCGCAGCTCCCCGTGCTGCTGCTTCGTAGGATACTGCCACGCTGAAAGCCTGTTCTACCGTCAGGTCCTTTTCCGAAAGTAGTCGTTTCTGGGTTCCTTCACTCTGGAGCCCGCAGACAAACTTATCCCGCAAGGTGTCTGCCAGTCCTGCTCCGAACTGGCAGTGCTTCGATAACTTGCGTAGTTCCGTAAGATAATCAGCATTGCTCTCATCTTTGTGCTGGTTTCTTTTATGGAACTTGAATCTTTCTGCTATCAGCAGCGGTGTAGGGTTTAGGTGTTCCTGTAAGATATTAACAATCTCTTCAAAACTTTTCTCCATTGGTTTAGCTGGGGTAATTAAATTCCGTAATGGGCCGTACGTTCTCGTGCCCATCAAATTTAATAATACCGACGCCTTCTTTCCATCGGCCACCTCATTTGCCTTGCAGTACACTTCAATTCTTTCCACATACGTGGTCCAGTCTTCTACCTCGTTGTCGAAAGCAGTGATTACTGCCACTTTTCGGCATCTTGGGTGATTTAAAATGGCGCCTCCCGTGCTTTTTCTTCTTCCCCAATGGATTAAAATGGCGCCTCCCGCACTTTTCCTTCTTCCCCTTGCTGCCACGCTGCTCCTAGCGTTCTGCAGGGTAATGGCAGCAACCCGCGGCTTCGGCGCGTCTCACTTTTCCTTCCCCTTGTTTTATTTTCGCTACGCTGCCCGGTTCTTGAGCACCGACCGCGCCCTGTGCACTCCACCCTCTCTCTCTCTCTTTTCCTCCCGACGACGCTGCACGGCCCCTTTTGCAGAGCCGCTCAATCGAGCTCGAGCCCGCCGCAGTCCGGAAGGGTCAGCGCACTACCTGCTACCAGCACGATTTGCTGGAACACCTTGACTGGGGAGCCAAGCCCAGCTCTCCACAGCCTCTCCTGCAACTCTCCGAACTCCGATGGATCCTTGGGCGGTTGCCCGCAGTCGACGCCCGTTGCTCTGACTTCGACCTCCAAGAAGCTTCTTCTCAGGGAAAGATCCCCGTGAGGTGATGCAGTACTGCAGGTGAGTTCGAACCTGTTCGTCGCCAATGTAGTGTCCGAGTATCAATAATACACGGACTGCAGGAGAACAATAATAACAGGTATTTACTGAACAGAGGGTAACTTAAGACTGAAGTACAGAAGCCTGCTATGGCTTTATATACAGGGGTGGTCACTGCCGGTACTGCAGTATAGAATCAGTTCTTCTCTTAAAGGTACATACACAACAGATGTGAAGAGGGTTGCCCTGTTGGGCATTCTCCCCAGAGGAAAATGCTGCAGCATGGCTGGTAGGAGGTACAATTTGGTCTTAACGCTATGCTCATTATCCACAAGGGCTGGGAACAGATGCAGAAGACGGCAAAAACATTAAGGAAGCCTACCGAATGGTACCACTTACCAGGCACATGGCCCAAGTATGCGTCCCACAAAACATGCTGCTAGGCAATATGTGGCACATTTACTTCTAGCCCCCTGTACTTGGGGAAATGTAGCACTCCGGTGGCATTTGGCAGTTAGATCATGCTCCTGGTACTCGCCAGTAGCAAAAGAGATGACGTTTCTGATTATGTTGATACAGCGTAAAGGGTCCCTGTCCATTTTTACATGGACAGTTTCTATTATAAATGTGGGTATAAGAATTTATAATGGGAAATGTACACGGAGCCAAGATTTTTAATATAGTAGAGGTGATGAGTGTGAATAAGTTAAAGTGAGTGAAATTAATAATTCCCTTTCAATAGAGATATTACAAAAGTAGGCCCTTGTATTTCAATCTTATTTTAACATGAAAGCTGTAGAAATTTGTATGCTCTTACATTAACTCTCCTTTTCCCTGGTGATTCTATATTCCAGAGGTATTGAGCACTAGTTAATAATTCTCGAACTGCTCATCAGTTGCCAGATTTAATGAGTGGAAATAAAGGATGCCTGGTATGTAGAATACCTTAATATTCAGTAAAACTGACTCCTGAGAGGAACCCACCATCAAGAGCTTCCACTTTATAGGCCAGATTTTCCTCCAATATTCCAGTTGAAATCAGGCAGTATGGTAGCAGAAAATTAATGAAAATTGGTGGCTGAAATATCCCTCCTGAAACAGCTCACATAGCTGGACCATGTTGATTTGCTGCAATGTATGTGAGTGAATGAGCGAGTGCGAGTGGAGGAAAAATAACAAGAAAAGGATGATACCAGCCCTGAGCCACAGGAAAGCCACCAGTTTCATCAATACTCGCTTTATGTTCTCAGCATAACCTGTATCTATCGATTGAGGGGGCTTAAATGAGGGGGACCCCCACTGGTCCTGGTATGCTCTGCCCTGTTACACAATGATTTGTCCTGTGAACAGGGAAGCAGCGCTGAGATGGAAGAAATTTGGAGAATAGATGAGTGACAGTAAAATAGCCAATCTGTTTCCCAGCTTGTGTGCATGTTGAAGATGATGCACCAGGCAGGGTGATTTTCTAGTAAGCTTGATTTGTGGGGGGTCACATTTCCAAATGGTCAAGTGACAACAATTCAGGTTTGAAGTAGCAGCAATAAAGTGTGCTGTGCTGCAGTATGTAACATTTTGTGATCTATTGAGATCATTGAAAAGTTTGCGCCACTGCAGCCTGGTCCTCCTGACGACATCCTTGCTTGTGCCCTCCTGTGCAATGTGTAACCAGGCTGCGTTAGTCTCCTGGGGAGGTCTCCTCCGCCCATTGGAAGGGAAGAGAACCTCCCTGCCTGCTGTGACTCCCTCCATAAGCATATGGAGGAAGTCATGGGAGAGCCTGGGTGCAGCCCTGCACCTCTGTGCAGTGCTTGTCAGTGTTTGCAGCACCTCAATGCTGTAGAACACTGACAGCACAAATGTCAAGGTAATTTTGGGCATGGTCCCTTTAAGGAAACCGGCTGATGATGTCATCAGACCCGCTTCCTTCAATTGGCCGGGAAACTCGCTGGGCGGACTTGCTGCTGCGTGAGATGGCTGTGAGGAATGTTGTTGTTTGGCACTTCAGTGCACCTTGCTTATCAGGAGGTGATGACCAGCTCAAGTGGTCAGTACAGTGTATAGGTGCCATCTATCGTGTCATATCCTCTTTGGATCCTAGCACCCAGGAAATGCTCTATTGAACTGATGTCTCCTTTCCACAGGACAAATAATGAACATGCTGCTCATTGCAAGTCTTTGTCATTTGCTTGATGGATCTAGACAGTCAACTGACTTCATTTGACATACATCACCAGTGGCATTGGAAAGATCTGATGACATAAGATTTTAATGAATTCCTATGGCAACAGCCATTCCTATGGAACCAGTTGTCTGCAGGATGACCTCCAGAGCTGGCATAACTATGTGGCAGTCTCAGTCTGAAGCAGAGGCACATAGAAACATAGAAGATAGGAGCAGGAGTAGGCCATTCGGCCCCTCGAGCCTGTTCCGCCATTTAATGAGATCATGGCTGATCATCCAAATTCAGTACCCTGTCCCTGCTTTCTCCCCATATCCCTTGATCCCTTTAGCCTTAAGAAATATATCTAACTCCTTCTTGAATATATTTAATGAATTGGCCTTAATGGCCTTCTTTGGTAGAGAATTCCACAGGTTCACCACTCTCTGGGTGAAGAAATTCCTCCTCGTCTCAGTCCTAAATGGCTTACCCCTTATCCTTAGGCTGTGACCCCTGCATCTGGACTCCCCCGCCATCGGGAACATCCTTCCTGCATCTAGTCTGTCTAGTCCTGGTAGAATTTTATAAGTTTCAATGAGATCCCTTCTCATTCTTCTAAACTCGAGAGAATACAAGACCAATCGACCCAATTTCTCTTCATATGTCATTCCTGCCATCTCAGGTATCAGTCTGATGAATCTTCGCTGCACTCCCTCCATGGCAAGAACATCCTTCCTCAGATAAGGTGACCAAAACTGCACACAATACTCAAGGTGTGGTCTCACCAAGGCCCTGTACAACTGCAGCAAGACATCCTTGCTCCTGTACTTGAATCCTCTCGCTATGAAGTCAACATACCATTTGCCTTCTTAACCGCCTGCTGCACCTGCATGCTTACCTTCAGCGACTGGTGCACAAGGACACCCAGGTCTTGTTGCACTTCCCCTTTTCCCAATCTATTGCCATTCAGATAATAATCTGCCTTCCTGTTTTTGCCACCAAAGTGGATAACCTCGCATTTATCCACATTATACTGCATCTGCCATGCATCTGCCCAATCACCCAACCTGTCCAAATCATACTGGAATTTCTCTGCATCCTCCTCACAGCACACACACCCACCCAGCTTTGTGTCGTCTGCAAACTTGGAGATATTACATCTAGTTCCCTTGTCTGGATCAATAATATATATTGTGAATAACTGGGGTCCTAGCACCGATCCCTGCGGTAGCCCACTAGTCACTGCCTGCCACTCGGAAAAAGACCTGATTATTCCAACTCTTTGCTTCCTGTCTGCCAGCCAGTTCTCTATCCAAGTCAGTACCTTACCCCCAATCCCATGTGCTTTAACGTTGCACGCTAATCTCTTATGCGGGACCTTATCGAAAGCCGTCTGAAAGTCCAAATGCACCACATCCACTGGTTCTCCCTTATCTATTCTACCAGATACATCCTCAAAAAATTCCAGTAGATTAGTCAAGCATGATTTACCTTTTGTAAATCCATGTTGACTTTGTCCAATCCTGTCATTGTTTTCCAAGTGCTCTGCTATTACATCTTTTATAATGGACTCTAGCATTTTCCCCACTACCGATGTCAGGCTTACCGATCTATAATTCCCCGTTTTCTCTCTACCACCTTTTTTGAATAGTGGGGTTACATTAGCTACCCTCCAATCCATGGGAACTGTTCCAGAGTCCATAGAATTTTGGAAGATGACCAGCAATGCATCTACTATTTCTAGGGCCACTTCCTTAAGTACACTAGGACGTAGATTATCAGGCCCTGGGGATTTATCGGCCTTCAATCCTGTCAATTTCACCAACACCATTTCCCTACAAATACTGATTTCATTCAGTTCCTCCCTCTCATTAGACCCTATGTTCCCGACATCTCTGGGAGGTTATTTGTGTCCTCCTTTGTGAAGACAGAACCAAAGTATGTATTTAATTGGTCTTCCATTTCTTTGTTCCCCATTATAAATTCCCCTGATTCTGACTGCAAGGGACCTACACTTGACTTCACCAATCTTTTTCTCTTCACATATCTATAGAAGCTTTTACAGTCATTTTTTATGTTCCCTGCAAGCTTACTCTCATAATCTATTTTCCCCCTCTTAATTAATCCCTTTGTCCTCCTTTGCTGAATCCTAAACTGCTCCCAATCCTCAGGTTTGCTGCTTTTTCTGGCCAATTTATATGTCCTCTCCTTGGATCTTATGCTATCCCTAATTTTCCTTGTTAGCCACGGTTGAGTCACCTTTTTTGTTTTATTTTTATGCCAAACAGGGATGAACAAATTCTGTAGTTCATCCATGCAATCTTTAAATGTTTGCCATTGCCTATCCACCGTCAACCCTTTAAGTAACGTTCCCCAATCCATCCTAGCCAACTCCCACCTCATACCATCGTAGTTTCCTTTATTTATATTCAGGACCCTAGTCTCTGAGTCAAATACTTCACTCTCCATCTTAATGAAGAATTCTATCATACAGGAAACTTTTGATTTACCAGCACCTAAATAACCGGAAATCTCGGTTAACAGGCAAAATTCAGGAGTAGGTTCAGGTAAGTTTTATTACTTGCCTTCCTTGATCTGTTGCTGTGCAAGGGTGTGGCTGCAGCTGTTGCTAAGCTACAGGTACGCTTGGAACTTGTGGCCATTGTTCTGAACCTAACAGGGTTTGTTGCTTTATACGGATCTCTCAGCTCCGTATCTTTTACTATAGCTTTCGGTTATCCGGAATTTTTGATGAACCGGCACCACGTCGGTCCCGGATAAAAAAAAGTTTCCTGTATTATGATCGCTCCGCCCCAAGTGGCCTCGCACAACAAGATTGCTAATGAATCCTTTCATTACATAATACCCAGTCTAAGATGGCCTGATCTCTAGTTGGTTCCTCGACATATTGGTCCAGGAAACCATCCCGTATACACTCTAGGAATTCCCCCTCCACAGTATTGTTACTAATTTGGTTAGCCCAATCTATATGTAGATTAAAGTCACCCATGATAACTGCTGTGCCCTTATTGCACGTGTCTCTAATTTCCCGTTTAATGCCATCCCCAACCTCAGCATTACTGTTTGGGGGTCTGTATACAACTCCCACTAACGTTTTCTGCCCCTTGGTATTTCTCAGCTCTAGAGGATATGCCCAAGAAAAAACAAACTTGTGTCTATATTGTACTTTTCAAGCTCTCAGGACCTCCCATTGCACTTCACAGCCAGTTAGTTACCTTTGAAAGGTAGTCACTGTTGTTTTGTAGGCAAATACGACAGCCAATTTGCACACAAGGTCCCGCAACCAACAAGGAGATAAATAATCAGTTGATCTGTTTTTGTTGGTGTTGGTTGAGGAATAATTGTTGACGTGGAATACTGTCTTGGTCAGTAAATGTGGGGTAAGGATGGGTGCATACATACCTGACGAGGTGCTTAAAATGTTAAAAGGATATGGAGAAACTATTTCCTCTGGTGGGGGAATAAAGAACAAGGAGACATAGGGGGAGAAATTGGGTGAGTAGCGCCACCTGTTAGCGCCTAAAGAGGCAGTCAGTGGCTGTAGCGCCACTGGCTGCGTCTCCGGCGATATTCAGAAGGGGCGCTAATGGTGGCGTTAGGCATTTGCGCTGCGCCGCCACCGATGACGTCATCGGTGTGCGCAGCGCCCCATTCGTGCCCCGTTCGCGATATTTGGTAGCGAACGCCACAGTTGCGCCGCTCGCTACCCGCGCCCGGTTCACGGGGCCTTACTGTGCCGGCAGCGGCGCAAGTTAAGGTGGAGGTGCGGGGCGGCCGCTTTTTCGGCGGCCGCCTGCCAGCACCTCCGTCCCCGGCCTCCTAACCCCTCCACCCCCCCCCCCCCCCGCGGCATTGCCGGCTGTTTCCCGAGAGCCCGGCACTTCTCCTTGGTGCTGGGCTCATTTGCCGGCACTCGCGATCGGGGATCGCGCTGTTGCAGGCACCTCCCCCTTAACAGTGGGAGGACGGCCTGCAGTACCGCAGCGTGTGGCGCTGCGGCACGTTGCGCTGCGATAATCAGTTTCAGCGCCCTAAGAGGGACGCGGAGCGCCTCGAGCCTCGCCCCGTCTCCCTCGAAGGGCACTGAAACTGAGTTTCTGGCGATCGGTATCACTCCGATCGCTGCGCTAAATCCTGCGCTCAGGCAACTTTTGCGCCACTTTGGCGCCCCAACCCAATTTCTAGGCCATAATCTTAAAATGAGAGCTAGGTCATTCAGGAGCGAAATCAGGAAGCATTTCTTTTCGCACAAAGGGTAGTAGAAATCTGGAACTCTCTTCCCCCAAAAGGCTGTGGATACTCGGACAATTGGAGCTTTCAAGACAGAGATAGATAGATTTTTGTTAGGTAAGGGTATCAAGGGCTATGGAGCAAAAGCGAGTAAATGGAGATGAGGTGCAGATCAGCCCTGATTTGATTGAATGGCAGAGGAGGCTCGATGGGCTGAATGGCCTACCCATGTTTCTAATATTAGGAATGTAGAATACTATTTATTCAAAATTGTTATAATATTTGATAGCATTGTGGTAAAATAAGATGCTAAATTTAACGTATGTCAAGCAGCTACACTGTTCGCATCAGTTGGTTTCTCCTAAAACCACATTCCTGCTACTTGCCCATCACCCCACCAACTGCCTGGTCCTACTTGCTACTGAATTTGGCAAACGGTGGAACCCCTGAGTTGCACTATTGATTCCTCTCATCCTCTTAGGAAACTTTAATTAAAGCCTACTTCCTGCAAATTGCATTTTTAACATGATGACTTTTAAAGAGATTTTATTTGTGTGGTGATTTTATTTGTGGTGGGGATTGAGATTGAGTTTTGCCTGGATTGTTTACTCATGTTACTGATATTTAACCTTCACCTCCAGTTCCTGGTTCATGTAATATCAAACATAGCAGATGCCTGCAAGCTGTCGGTATTGACGTAATGGTTTCTAGTACTGTAATGCTCAGCAAGTGGACTAAGTGGGCAGAAAAGCTAATTTTCTGAAAGTTAAGTATTAAGAAACTGTTAGAACATGGTCTATTTTTAAAGAGTTCCAGCATATGTTGTTTATTTATTTTAGAGACAGTAAATAGAATTGCAATTACTTAATTGTGTTCATCCTAGGAATAAAACCATTAGTGGCCATAATCACACAGATCTCGTATTTTAAAGCTGTGCTTTATTACATTTGCAAACAATGTATATGGACTTGTAAAATTCAAGCAATTTCTCCATTAATTGATTGACTAGTGATGCTTCTCAGCACTTTTCTGACAGATTGAAACATTATTCTTATTGCTGCTCTCCAGAACTCCATAAATGTTCTAAGCCATAAAATCAATTATGTTTGAGTCAGTTATGTTCGTGAAGGGGCAATGCTGGCAGATTTCATTAGTAAAGCACCACAGTATCCCTATTAGTGGACTAAATATACTTTTATGACCACCAATTTCTCAGAAACCAGTGGGCACTAAGTACGCTTACTCTTCTAACACTTGCATAGCCTGCTAAATCCCACAGCATCAAATGCATCCTGAGTAGACTGTGATGAGGCCTGTAGTCAAACATCCCTAAGCGTCAGGGACATTCAGATGTGTTACAATGATCGGGTCTAATGCACATGTAATTCTCTCTCAATATTCTATTCACCTAAAATATTATTTTTTAAATGCACTGCTGCAGTTCTGCAGAAATATACAAAGATTACATTACACCATTTCAACTGGATTTTCCACTGCAATTCCTATTCCCAAAAAATGATACTTGAGAAACTTAAAATAACAGAAGCTAGCAAGACCAAGAAAACAGATAAATAGTGCTTGGGCATCTAATATATGTAACTTGGAGTAATCGGATAGGTGGATAGAGAGAGGAGCCATTTCTAAACTGTCTTTTTAAATAAGTACAATTACTGTAAGATTTATTCACACGCTATAAAATTGATCCCTGTGACAAATCTTGGGTCTGCACTTTATAATCTCTCAGGTTCATCCGTCTATCACGTAAGCAAATCCAACAGCCCTTATGATCAGAAGTTTACCTTTACTACCCAATATCTGGTGACCTGGGGGGGGTCACAACAATGAAATTCCCTTTGTTACATGAACTGGGGGCCATAATCGCACACACACCATCACGTGAATTTCCCCTATCTTCCAGTAAACAGATTGATGAACACTCTAATGCGATGGAGCCAAATAAAAATCAGGCTGCTTTATATTTTACATATAATAAAAGGAACAGACAGAATAATGTTAACCTAATGCTCTTCATCAAATAGAAAATAACAAAGCATGCCACACTATCTGTTTTAGTGGACCAGTAATTTCTCTGAAACAGGTCAGCAATAAGCTTACTTTCCTTCCCTAATCAGATCTCTCCAAATGGCCTGTTTCTATGTCCTTTCTTGCTTGACAGGAAGCCTAAGACTTGATCTCAGACCCTTCCCCAGCATCCCTTGTTCAGCAATGCCAGTTGAGCTGCCAACTAAACTTATCTGGGATCAGAAACCTCCCCTTTTCACAGTACCTATATGGTCCGTTCAGGCAAGTCCCTGTTGTGCTGAGTAAAAAGGAAGCTATACTGACGATATGGCCTGTATTTTTCTGACTTCATCGGTAAAATGGTGGGTTGGGATCACTGCCCACCCAACCACATTTTTCTTGGAGCCTCATTTAACAAACAGGGCGGGATTTCGGAGAGAATCCCAATCTTGACTGGGTCTTTGACTTCTGGCACTCACATCTGCCGGCATTATCTCCACCACAGCTTCTGAGAATTTTGGGACCTTGGTCATTACAGACCTTCCCACTGCCCTCAAATGGTGCTCCTCTTCCTCCCATTGCATTACAATGTTTAAGTGCATGTATATATCCCTCTGCAACCCCCATCCTCTTCCTCCCCCTTCTGAATCACCTGCTGTGTTTTTGGTCATTTCTGCTGCAGGCTGCCTCGATTTTCCTCCCACCAAGCAGCAAAAGCCTATGAAGGATCTCACTCATTTTTTCTTTGACACTATGTAGTCCTGGATGGTATTACAATTTCTTCTGTCTCTGCCTCCAAGGGACCCAGAAACAGGACATTCGGCCCAACAGGTTCATGCCGGTGTTTATGAAGCCTCCTCCCAACCCTCATCATCTAACCCCATCAACATATCCTTCTATTCCTTTCTTCTATTGCTTATCTAGCTTCCCCATGAATGCATCTATGCTGTTCGCCTCAACTACTCCTTGTGGTAGCAAGTTCCACATTCAAACCAGTCTCTGGGTAAAGAAGTTTCTCCTTAATTCCCTATTGGATTTATTAGTGGCTAGCTTGTATTTATGGCCCCTAGTTCTGGTCTCCCCCACATGTCCTCATCCGCCTCCTCCTCAAAGCACACGAGCGATGGAATCTCCAAGGCAAAATCCATTACTTCACTATGGCGAGATCCACTTAAATTCTCAGCAGATTTCACAAAGTACCTTTAAATGCTCAGAAACTGTAGCTTCAAAGTAATGGAAGTGATCGCCGACTAAAGTAGCTTTGAGGAATTGCACTCCTGTGTAACCTTTCACCTTTCTTATCTCTTCCCACCTGTGAGGCACCGTACAGCCTCAGCTTTACAGTGGCAGTGGGCAGAAATGCAGGGAAATCTCGGGGTGGGACGGGGGGGCACTTGTCCACTGACCCCCACTTCATTTAAATGCAGAAAGGTCCAGTTTTGACAGGCAGATCAGGGTTACACTGAGGTCATGTGAAAAATCCAAGTCTATATGTATAAATATTACTAGGAGATGTTAGAATGCCCCCCACCCATTAACTCAAACTGATATGGATAACAGTTTTGATAACTGGACTATTTTCTTTAGGGATATCTTATCTAAATATCTAGTCTCCCTTATGTTCCAGCAACACTAGCCTTCCCCCACAACACCCACTCTGTCAAGTAAAAAAAGAATGCTGGACCTTTAGGAATGAATCCTTAGAATACTGAATCTAACTTTATATCAATAGTTTGAAAAATCACTTATAGAATCATAGAATAGTACAGCACAGAAGGAGGTCATTTGGCCCATCAAGTCTGCACCGGCTGTTTTGAAGAGCAATCCAGTTAGTCCCACTCCCCCGCTCTTTCCCCATATCCCTGCAAATTTTTTTTACAAGTATTTATCCAATTCCCTTTTGAAGGCTACTATTGAATATATATCCACCGCCCTATCAGACAGTGCATTCCAAATACTAACCACTTGTTGCTTAAAAAAGTTTTCCTCATGTCTCCTCTGATTCTTTTGCCAATGACCTTAAATCTGTGCCCTCTCATTATCGACCCTTCAGCCATTGGAAACAGTTTCTCTTTATTTACTTGTTGGCCAAATAGTCAACAGTCCCAAAACACGACTGACTGTAATCAAGTCTCTTACCTCTTTACCTAATGGCATCCCACTTCCTAATGCACAAGTTAAGCCAATCACTTTGGCTACAAAAGTTTTTAAGGTGAGGTATTCTTTTAGCACCACTCCACGTAGGATTGTCTTCATCTCAGGTATTCCAGAACCTGTGAAAAAAGAACATGTAACAAGTTTTTGATACGTGCACAGGGGAAAAGGTACTGGGCTGTAGTTTTAATCTGTAATGAGAGTTTGCCAAAAGTACAAGACTATTGTTGATATGTTGACTTTAAATAGTATTAGTGCTTTGAAAAGTGGTATCAATGCTATTTAGCAATATGTAAGAGTGGTATTTATACCTGTAGTATTCCCACCAGAAATGCACGGGGTGAAGACATGCAAATCCTTATCAAGTGCTTGCAACTGAATAGTCATTTCTTCGCTTTAGCATACAATCTTTAGCAGGTGGTCATCATCACAATATCATAAGATATTAGTTATTTAGCCACTCTGCCTCACTTATTATCCAGGTCCTGTTGTTGAATTCAGTCTGACCAATTATGATCTTTTTCCTAACCCAGATCAATATCCCTTCCCCTACTATCTGCTGAATCAGGAACTGATCCAGTTCTCTTCTAAGGGGGGAAAATTGGGTTGATTTGCACCTCTCATTAGCACCCCAGGGGGGCACTGATGGGGCGCAAATCCCCAAGCGCTCGGCGCGGCTCACACCTCCCACAAAATTCAACGGGAGGTTAGTGGCGATGGTAGCCGGTAGCGCCCCACGGCGCTGTGCCGCCGGCGATGACGTCATCACTGTGCACAGCACCCCGATCGTGCCCCGGCCGCATCCTTGGGTTGCACCCCCTGACCTATCGCCAGACGAGATGTCCGACAGGGTCAGGGGGCGTTTTTGCAGCCGCGGAGGTGCTACTTAAAGGGCAGGTGTCAGGCGGCCATTTTTTTGGCCGACTGCCAGCACCAGCCCCCCTTCCCCTTTTTCCTTCAGGGTGCCGGCTGCGATCGCTCAGCCCGGCTCTCCTTGAGTGCTGGGCTGTTTTCACAGCACCCCGCTCCCCTGGTGCGTGAAGCGCTAGGCCCCTCCCCTTTAATCAGGGGAGGGAGGCCTGCAATGATGCGGCGCTACGTGCCGATGTGCGTGGCGCTGTTGCACGTAGCGCCGCAAAATTCACTGGTAGCGCCCCAAGAAGGTGGGGGCAGCGCTTCTAGTAGCGCCCCGCCTCCTGCTTGGGGCGCTACTACTGAAGTTACGGCGTGGGGCGTTAACTTTTTCAGGGCGCCACCGGATTTTTCCCCCAAATGCTTTAAACAGGGCCAGTATTTACTGCACTGGCAGCAGCCTATTCCATAATATTTCATCTATACCACCTGGGTGTAAAGTATTGCCTGACAAAGTTAAATTGGGTTGGGCAGATCATACACTCAAAATAAAGCCTACCCAATTTTCCTTCCATTTAAATTTTTATTGTCTTTGTGCCAATGCACCTACAGAACTCTTTAAAAAAAACAGCACTTTTATTGCAATCCAGTTCATAACATTTACGACTAGTAATTGTTGTTTCACTACTTGCTACACATTAGTTGCTTTTTAAATGCAATGTACGGGGAACATTCAATTGCAACAATGTAAGTTTCCATTTTCACCAGCACAAGTTAAGCCAATCACTTTGATTGCTTAATTTCACAAATTGTGTGAAACCCGTCCACAAGCAGTTAAATTCAAAATGGAGGTGAAAAAAAGAGGCTTCCAGCTTCATTACAATATTTAAATTACTTTAAAAAACTCAAAAGGGGAAAGTACAGCAAGTAGCAGTGGGGACTTAGTGATCATTATCTCAATTGTGAATTTGTCATCACTTCATTGATTAGTGATCTACCTATGTAATTATGGCATCGCCATTGATAGTTGGAGAATAAATTCCCTTTGTGCATAAAAAGATACAATGCACTCTGGCCGATGTCATTTATTATACAGTTAATAAATAAAATACAAGAGATTATAAAAGTTTGATGTACAGGACAAGATTCAACCTATCTTATTAACATGGGCATTATTGCCAATGTAAATAGAGAACACACGAGACTGGTGACATAACCACTCCACTATGTTACCTCAAAATTCCAGTATTGACTGTGTGATGTGTCAAAAGCTTATTTATTTGTATTCACTAAATTTTCACGTTATTTGTCAATTTTTTCTCATCATAAAATATTAGATTATATTCAGATAAGAAGGCATCAACTGGCTGAAGTGTTTGCCTTCCAGTAATTTTATTCTAAAAGAAAGATGAGAATTGCATTACAATGCATTGGCAGTTAATGACCTAGCAATGGTTTACAAAGTCTATTTTTAAAAATTTGTTCACTGGCAAGGCCAGCATTTATTGCCCATCCCTAGTTGCCCTTGAGAAGGTGGTGGTGAGCTGCCTTCTTGAACCGCTGCAGTTCGTGTGTTGAAGGTACTCCCAACTGTGCTGTTAGGGACGGAGTTCCAGGATTTTGGCCCAGCGATGATGAAGGAATGGCGATATATTTCCAAGTCAGGATGGTGTGTGACTTGGAGGGGAACTTGGAGGTGGTGCTGTTCCCATGCGCCTGCTGCCCTTGTCCTTCTAAGTGGTAGAGGTCATGGGTTTGGGAGGTGCTGCCGAAGAAGCCTTGGCGAGTTGCTGCAGTGCATCTTGTAGATTCCACCCATATTTCAGGATTCTTGTACATATCTTGTGAGCCAAGGTGCAAAAAGCAAAGGATCCAAGGGAGCATAGTGATCAGGTAGAACATGCACAGAAGTTATTGGAGTCTAACATTCAAAAAGAGTTTGCTCATTACAGATGGTCTGCAAGCCAAGTGAAATCCAGAAGAAAGATGTTCAGAAAGGGCAGAGTAAAATTTCTCATTAAGCTAATATTTTCTCTCCATTAGAGCTGCAGCATTAATTCCAACATCAACAGTTATAATTACAGGCGCTGTGGGCTAAACCAACCAAAAGCTCAGTTAAAAGAAAACTTGTACATCATTCTCTAGGAGTCAACTGATCTAACACTGCATTGGAAGAAGTTACATTGGCCAGAATTGTCCCATAAAAACAGGGTGGGTTTGGAGCGTGGGGCAGATAAATTGTTAAAAATGGGATTCCCGACCTGATCCCGCCTCTAACTCGCCCACTTCCGGTTTTGCCGGAGGCGAGACAGGGGGGCAGACAGGCAACCCGCTCCCAGGGGGCGTTACCTTCATTTAAATATTGTAATGAAGCTGGAAGCCACTTTTATCACCTCTATTTTGAATTTAACTGCCTGTGGCCGGGTTTCGCACAATTCGTGAAACCCGCAGTTAAACCGAGGCGGGGACTGCTGCATCCAGGAGGTAAGTGGCTTTATATCTACCTCCTGGATCCAGAGTCCCTACCTAACCCATCCCTACGATCGGAGACCCAACCGCAAGGCCTCCGATCACCCTCCCAGGCCTCTCCCCCCCCGCCCCCCCCCCCCCCCAACGAGCGGAGCAGGCTCAAAGGGCCGAATGGCCTACTCCTGTTCCTATTTCTTATGATGAGGCTGGCCATGATCCTCCAGCCCCCTGCCGATAGTCTGCCCGCACCCCCCCCGATCCCTGGCCAAACCCTCCCCCCACGATCCCTGGCCAACCACCCCCCCACGATCCCTGGCCACCCCACATTGCCTGCCAATCCTCTCTTTCCCCCCTCCAGATTGCTGACACCCCGCCCGCCCGCTGATCCCCGACGCCCCCCCCCCTTGCCGATCCTAACCCCACTCCTGCCGATTGGCAACTCCCCTCCCGCAATCCCTCCCCCAGACCGACCCCTCGCAACTGAGGCCTACCCGCCTGCAGTCAGCCAGACAGCCTCTCAAGCTCGCTGGCTACGGGTGGAAAACCAAGGCCTCACATTCAAATTAAGCCCTGCCGGCAAAATCAGCAAGGTCTGCGGGAAACCCAGCCTCAGAATGCACCCTCCCCCGCCCCCAACCCGCCTCCCCGAATAAAATTCCAGCCATTGAGTAGGGAAGACAGGTTAATTTCACCTTTCAATTTGCGTTGAGTGGACATCATGCTACAGTATTTTAAAATACTTTGGGCTCTGTAAATTACCTCAGTATTAATTTATTCTTAATTGTGCTAACTGTTGAACCTACAAATAGATGCATAACCTTTCCAAGTATGGAAGCTGGAGTATCTGCTCTTAGTGGACCATTGATTTGAATGGAAATAAAAACCGGGAGAGATGTAAAGCAGGTGGCCGATTCACTAACAGCTGTTTTACACTATCGTACAAAGTCAAAATTAGCCCCAATAAATGATTTAAGAATGATAATGAAGGAGGCAAACAGAGGAAGCATGTACCAGGGAAGGAGGAGGGACATTTCTTGCAGCTATTAACTGAGCAGTATTGTCTGAAGCCTAGAAATGGATTCTTTACTGACTGTAATGGCCGCATATGATTAATTTCCTACAGCATGAGGGGGTTGGGTTATGTAACTTCCACCACAAAGACTCAAAGAATCAACTGAAAAGAATTACTGTACACGGGGGGCACGGTGGCATAGTGGTTAGCACTATTGCCTCACAGCACCAGGGACCCGGGTTCAAATCTGGCCTCGGGCGACTGTCTGTGTGGAGTTTGCACATTCTCCCTGTGTCTGCGTGGGTTTCCTCCGGGTGCTCCGGTTTCCTCCCACAGTCCAAAGATGTGCAGGTTAGGTTGATTTGGCTATGATAAATTGACCCTTAGTGTTAGGGGATGAAATACGTGGGGTTACGGGGATAGGGTGGGATATGTGTCAGTGCAGGCTCGATGGGCCGAAATGGCCTCTATCTGCACTGTAGATTCTGTGAACTCTGTGAAAGGATTTGTGATGATCTTTTCTTCTTTCAGACTGGGGATAATTTTCTGACTTCAAACCATATGACAGCATGGTATTTTCCACATTTTAAAAGGAAAAAGGAAAATGTAGGCCTCTGGTATGATTGTCACTCCACCATATACCATAATTAGGAGCTATCTGTGAATCCTAGGCACACTATCTCAGACACAGCATAAGAAAGGCACGTTTCAGATTATAGGTGACTCGATCTATTAATGAAAACAGCCTTTATGCCATGAACAAAACCAAAAGTGTTGGGGTAAAACCTGACTCGCAACCCCCATTAACCCAATTTATTTTGCTGCACCCCTAACCAACATCACAAACGACATTCTCTCCGACTGTGACCGTGGTGGATTATCCCTCCTAATTCTCCTCGATATCTCTGCAGCCTCTAACACGGTTGACCACAGCATCCTATTCCAATGCTTCTCCTCCACTGTCTAGCTCAATAAGATCGTCCTCACTTGGTTTCACTCTTACCTATCCAATCATAGCCCAAGCATCTCGACCAAAAGCTTCTCTTCCCAGCTTGTACCATCACCTTGGCACTCCCGCCCATGGATCCCTCCTTTTCCTCATTTACACACTGTCCCTTGGTGACATCACATGCATATTGCTGATACCCAGCTCCATCTTTCCTCCATGTCTCTCAACTTCTCCACTGCCTCTTTACTGGCAGTTTGCTTGGCCAACATTAATTCTTGGATGATTTGTAATTTCCTCCAATGAAACATTGGGAAGACCAAAGCCATTGTCTTCAGCCCATCACAAACTCTGTACTCACGCCATCGACTTCATTCCCCCTTCTCAGCCACTGTATCAAGCTGAACCAGACTGTTCACAATCGGTGTCATATATGATCCAATCTAAGATTTTGAACCCATAATCCTCTCTATCACAAAGACCACTTACTTCCACCTCTCACATTGCATGCTTCCATCTCTATCTCAGCCTATCTGCCATTAAAACCCTCATTCATGCCTTAAGATTTGACTATTCCAATGGTCTCTTGGCCGGCCTCCCATCCTCTACCTTCCATAAACTTCAGCTCATCCAAAACTCTGCTGTCCATATCCTATCCAACACCAAGTCCCACTTGCCCATCACCTTTGTCATAACTGATCTACATTGCCTCGAGGTCTCCCAATGCCTCAGATTTGAAATTCACATCCTTGTGTTTAAATCTCTCCACGGTCTTGCACATCCCTTATTGTAACCACCTTGAACACTCTGTGCCTCTGAATCAGGCCTCTTGTGCATCAGCCCCTCTTTTTGTCCCACCATTGGTAGTGTAGTTTCAGCTGCTGAGGCCCCACACTGGAATTACCTTCCTAATCCTCTTTGCATCTTCACCTCCTTCGCCTCCTGTAAAACCCTCGTCAAAATCCACCTCTTTGACTAAGTTCTGTTACCACTAATATCTCCTCCTTTAGCTCAGCATACATTTTTTTCTCACTCCTGTGTGCCTTGGAATTTATTTTACATTAGAGGTGCTATATAAACACAAGTTTTTGTTGTTACTGTAACTTTTCATTATAGACGTGAAAAACAAAAATCATGGATGGAATTTTCTTCGGGGAGGTGGGGGGGTCCGAGGCGGGTGGGAAACCCGGGAGGCCTGGTTTCCCGCAGGCTCTGCCAATTTTACCGGCAGGGCCTAATTTGCATGTGAGGCCTCGGTTTCCCGCCCGCAGCCAACCAGCTTGAGAGGCTGGCAGGCTGCGGGCGGGTAGGCCTCAGTTGCAAGGGATCGGTCCGGGGAAGGGATCACGGGAGGGGGGTCGGGAATCGGGAGAGAGGTTCGGGAGTTGGCGGGAAGGGGGTCAGCAATCGGGAGTGGAAGAGAGGATTGGCGGGGGGAGGGTTTGCAGGATTGGCTGGGGATCGGCAGGCGATGGGGTGGTCGGGGATCGCGGGGGGTGGGGTGAGAATCGGCCAGAGATTGGGGGGAGGGCGGAGGATCAGCGGGGGGTAGAGAGGGTTGGGGCTGGCCTCATCATCATTGTTTGGGGGTGGGGGGGGGGGGAAAAGAGAGGAGGCCAGGGATTGCGATCAGAGACTTCATGGTGGTCTCTCCGATCGTGAGGGTGGGTTAGGCAGGGACCCTGGGTCCAGGAGGTTTTGACAAGAAATAAATTTTAGAATCATAGAATGATACAGCAAAGGAGGCGGCCATTCAGCCCATTGTTTCTGTGTCGGCTCTTTGAAAGAGCTAACAAATTAATCCCACTCCCTTTCCCCATTGAACTGCCAATTTTTTTCCATTCAAATATTTATCCAACTCCCTTTTGAAAGTGATCATTGAATCTGCTTCCACCACCCTTTCAGGCAGTGGATTCCAGATCATAACAACTCGCTGCGGGAAAAAAAATCTCATCTCATCTCTGGTTCGTTTGCCAATGACCTTAAATCCGTGTCCTCGGAATATCAACCCTTCTGCTACTGGAAACAGTTTTGAAGGATACTGGTAAAATGCTATACAATAACTGGCCTGCCCATTTGATATTACTTTCAATTAAAAGAAATTACGTGGGAAAAAAAATCCATTGCTTGTCATTATCTTAAAATATGTTTTGTAAATCTCATTACTTTTCAAAGGATGATGTTGAAACAACTTGGATTTTCAATTGTAATACTCATTCCCCTTTGTTGTAAAAATTTCCAATTATCCACACACAATATTATTTCCCTGATGTCCGGCTAATATGAAAAATTAACTTCTTAATTAAAGTCCTAATTAGGATTTTTTTTTATTGGCTAATAACTCATCATTTCCGATGATACATTCAGATGAAAGCTCCTCTGCAAAAACCACAGATGGTATGTTGACCTACCTTTTTCTGGCATCTAGATAACATTTTCTCGAAAAATAAAGGTTTACATAGATTCAAGCCCTTTTAAACCGCTTCATACTTTTAGGAGTTGGTTCTTTAGAAGTCAACACATAAGCCAACACAACACTTTTTATGCTGAACCTCTATAAAGCGCTGGTTAGGCCACAACTGGAGTATTGCATCCCATTCTGGTCACCACACTTTAGGAAGGATGTGAAGGCCCTTGAGAGGGTGCAGAGGAGATTTACCAGAATGGTTCCGGGGATGGGAAATCTTCGCTACTAGGACAGGTTGGAAAAGCTGGATTTGTTTTCATTGGAGCAAAGGAGGTTGAGGGGTGATTTGATAGAGATGTACAAGATTATGACGGGTTTGGATAGGACTAGGACACAGATTTAATGCTTTGGGCAAGAGATACAGGGGGACTGTGAGGAAAAACTTTTTTGTGCAGCGAGTGGTGAGGACCTGGAACTCGCTGCCAACGGAATTGGTGGAAACAGAGACACTCAGGCCTAGAAATTCAGTTGGCTGTGCCAGGCGCTAACGCCAAAAAAGGGCTATATTTCCGTCGATAAAGCCTTAGCGCCGGAATGCAGACTGATCTGCGCCGACGCCCAAATTCATTTGAGATTTAGCGCCGGCGCAAAGTGTTAGCGCCCGCTCGGGTGCGCGCGCAGCTTATGACGTCATATCCTCGCGCAACGCTGTTTTAGCGCCCCAAACCGGAAATTGAGTGGCGCCCGCCCAATGTGGGCGTGGCGCTATTAGGAATTGTAAAATGGAACGTTGCAGAGGCCCTGTGGGCCTCGGGCAGCGCAAATTAAAGGGCACCTCCACTGACCTATAAAGCCCAGCCATTTTGCTGCAATGACTTCACTGCTTTGGATTTCTACACAGAGACCAAGGGACAGAGATTCCAGATTTGGGACAAGATAGGAGAGGTCTTTTTGGCTTCTGGCCAGTGCTTTGACATTTGACTCTTGCTGATTTCACTGTTGCGACCTTGATTATGGGGGCTGCATGGGGGGCCAACATTGAGTTGCAGCATTATGTGCGGAGGGCTCGCAGACGCTGTGAGAGACGGGCAGCCATGCGTAGACACAGAAGGGCCATCAGGCGTCGCCAACGTAGGCCTTACGCACCCAGGCAATACCGGCAGCAGGTGTCCTATGTCACCATGTCTGCGGCACTTTGTGTAAAGAGGCTGCGCTTCAGAAGGGAGGTGGTTGGAGAGATCTGCCAGCTGCTTCACGCAGATTTGCAGCCACAGCTCATGTCCAGGACGTCTCTCTCGGTGGAAGTGAAGGTCACGGTGGCTCTCAGCTTTTATGCAAGCGGCTCGTTCCAAGCCGCTGCTGGGGACATCGCGAACATCTCCCAGTTCGCCGCACATCGCTGCATCCGGCAGGTCACCGATGCACTGTTCGCGAGGAGACACCAGTTCATCTCCTTCCCCATGACCCAACAGAGGCAGCAGCAGCGTGCAGTGGGATTTGGCAGGATCGCGGGCTTCCCCATGGTGCAGGGCGCCATTGACTGTACGCATGTGGCTATGCGGGCACCTATAGACAATCCCGAGGTTTACCGCAACCGCAAGGGCTACCATTCCCTCAATGTGCAGCTGGTGTGTGACCACAGGCAGCGCATCCTAGCTGTAAATGCCCGCTTCCCAGGAAGCAGCCACGATGCTTTTATCCTGCGCCAGACTACTGTGGCTGACATGTTCCAGGCACAGCCTCCACCAAGGGGATGGCTTATCGGGGACAAGGGCTACCCTTTGTGCACATGGCTCATGACCCCGCTCCGCGCGCCCAGGACCCCAGCGGAGGACTCATACAATGAAAGCCATCAAGCAACAAGGAACGTCATAGAGCAAACCATAGGCGTCCTCAAGCAACGCTTCCGCTGCCTGGATCGCTCCGGCGGCTCTCTACAGTATTCGCCGGATAGAGTGTCCCAGTTCGTCATCGTGTGCTGCATGCTGCACAACCTGGTTATCCGCCGGACGCAGGCACTGCCACCTGACATTGCACCACCACCTGAGGAGGACGAGCAGGAGGACCATCAGGAGGAGGAGGGGGAGGAGGAGGAGGAGGAGGCCAGAAGGCCCAAGGGCCGTACGCCGGGGGCTTATTGCTCGACACTTCTAGGCCCGCTGTGAGGGAATGGCCTGTGGGAATGAGCGCACCTGAAGGCAGCCGCTCCGGAAGCCGTCAGCCGGTTAACGCAGCAAACACTTGAAACATGACACCTGGACAAGCTGAATAAATAAAAACCTTTATTTAACAAACTGAGGCCCCTTCCCACATGAAACTCAAAAACACAGAACACACCCAAAAAACAGTCACAAACATATGTCACTCCCCCAACCTGGGGAGGACTAACAAAAGTTGGCCATCCACATGGCCTTCAACATTGGCCGTAACAAAAAAAGGGCCCCCCTCGCCAACAGAAAGACCCCCATAAAAACAAAAAATGCCTTCAATTTCGGCCATCCACAAAAATCAGCCCCCAAAACACAATCCCCCCCATATATACAATGCCGCAGAGACCACACTCTAGCGGCTGTGCCGAGAGGGCGAGTCCTTAGAGAGCCTTCCCCGGCCCCTGCCCGGCCTGCTGCTCCGCCTCAACGTGGGCCCTGTGGCGGCCTCAAGGCTGGGGGAAGGCTCATGAGGGCCCCCATGCGTCGCGACAGATGCCCTTGGGGGTCGGCCAACACGACGCACGTCCCGGGAGGGGCCGGCTGCTGACTGGTTCGGCTGTGGCTGGCCAGCATCAGTGGCAGCAGCAGCTCCTCGCACCCTGGCTGGGGGAGTGGCAGGGTCGGATGCTCCAAGGGGGGCAAGCTAGCTGCTGCCAGGCGTGCGAGGCTCAGCAGACACAGTGGCAGTCGTCCGGCCTGGCAGTTCAGCTGGCGCAGCTATGTGCTGGAGGCCAGCCCGCTGTGTTGCAGCAGGGCGGCGGGTGCGACGCCTCTGCGTCAAAGCGAGTGTGGCAGAAGTCAGTGACCGCACTGCCCGGGTATGTGCCTCCAGCTGCTGTGACAGTGTGTCGAAGGAACCACCTCTCTGGCGACTCTCCTCCTGCAGTGCCGCGAGTAGTTCGACCCCCCTGGCGTGCGCTGCGGCCAGTTGCTCCACCCCCCTGGCCTGTGATTGCCCGAATGCTGCTACACTCTGAGCCAGGGACTCGATGGCGTGCGGCATCTGCTGCACAACCCCCATGAACTCATGGTGGCGCCGGTCAGACGCCACCGAGATCTCTTGCAGGAGGCGCACCTCCTGGCCGAGGCCACTCTCCGGACTGGAGAGAGGACTCTGCAGCTGGGGAGAAGCCGGCCGAGCTGGCCGACCCCTGCCGCCTGCCTGGACCCCACTGCAAGCAGGATCTGCCCTCCCCTGCAACATCTCCCCCTGGCTCTCCTGCATGCCAGACGTCCCTCCTTCATTGCCATCCCCTGGCACGGCTGAGGGCTCGCCCGATGGGCCAGCTTCCTCCTCGTCCTGGACGTCCTCCTCCTCCAAGGGCCTGGCACCCGGCGCCTCAGGGACCACCTCCTCCCCAGCAGCTGAAAGCAGGAAGGCACAAGAGTAGCTTTAAAGTGAGGACAGGGCGTCAGCGAGGGACGCCTGAGCGGTGGCATTATGCGCATTTGTCCGTCAGTGGGAAAGGATTTAGATCGGAAGCACTAGGGCAACGAGAGAGCTGCAAGCAGTCATCTCCTTACCAGTGGCTCCCAGCACAGGGTCCGCATCCCCGATGGCTACAGGGCCAGTCACCCGGGGATGCAGGAGTCCAGCGACGCTCTCCTCCAGAGCACTTAGAGCCTGGTAGTGGGGCCGTCCACCACCGGTCTCCAGCCGGCTGCGCGCATTTCTTGCCAGCTTGGCCTGCAAGAGAAAGGACGGACTCTAAGTACAGTGTGGTGCCCTGTTGCTGTGTGTACTGCCTCCCATGGTGGAATAGCCTGGCCAGTGTGGTCAGTGCAGAAAGTGCTGTTGATGATCATGCCAGTGGCATTGCTGCGTGAGGAGGGCTGCCCATTATGCCTTTGAGGTCCCTTTGCCCATAGTGTGAGGCTCACATGCAAGGATGAGGAGGACAGTGGAAAGGGTACTCACCTTCACCAGCCGACAGAGGTCATTGGGCACATCTGAGTTTGAGGAGACCCTGCGTGCGATGCTCCTCCAGGCTTTCCTGAACTCTCTCCTGGGAGCCTTTCTGCCATTGTCCGGGCACAAGATGGGTCTTCTCTCCTGGACAGCATCAATCAGCACCCTCAGTGCATGGTCTGAGAAGCGCTGGGCTCTTTCACGGGCCATCTCCATCTGTCCTGGCGCTATTTTGTCCCACCAGCACTGTTGAGGCCTAGCAGCAGGGCTCCAGTGTGCAGGGCGTGGCAGCAGTCAAAGTTGACCCTTCCCCCTTTAAGAGCAGGCCGGCGTCAGGGTGTCTGCTGTCAAGCAACACATGACCGCACCTGCGCTGCGCCCGGCATCGGCGTTATCAGGCCGCAGCGCCGGTTTAGCGCCGGAACCGAGCATTGCAACGCCGGTTTCAGCGCTCGCCAAAACTCTTGGCCAAATCCACTGAATTTCGGCGCGGTTGCCTGCAGTTTCCGGCGGGCGCTAAATTTACCGAACGCCCGACTTTAGCGCCCCAAAACTGTGCAAACTGAATTTCTAGGCCACAATGTTTTCAAGGGAGACTGGATAGGCACTTGAGGGAAATAAACTTGCAGGGCTATGGGGATAGAGTGGGGGAATGGGACTGACTGGATTGCTCCACAGAGAGCTGGCACGGACTCAATGGGCAGAATGGCCTCCTTCTGTCCCGTTATTATTCTATGACTCTCTGACTTCACAAATCACAGGGGATATTTTGGAAAATTGGGAACTTACCAAAGGAAACACTAACATTTAAAGGGATATAGCCAGAAGGTTGTAATAAAAGTATTGTGTAAATTTTCGGATCCTGCACTCTGAGCAGGCTCATCTTGCTTTGTAAAAGGGACAGAATGGACATTATAGGGCTGCAATATATAGTACTGATTCTCTGACCCACATTACCTTCAAGCACAGTTTATCACTGGGAGTATAGGATCAGTGAATTTATCCCCCAATGCAGCCTTGGCAAAAATGTGACAAAATAAATATATGAGACAGGAAATGGAGTCTATGGGCAAGTGATGGAGTGCCACAACACCCAAACCCTTGATGCTGGCAAAGTGGAGGTGTTACTATATAAGGTGGATGTGAGGAAGTGTTCCAGGGCCTGCAGATACGATTTGTGGCGTAACACGAGATGTGAACAATCTGGCTCTGGTACTTATTGATCTTTTTTCTTCCAACTTTCTTTCATCGTCTACCATTTCAACCATGAAATAATGTATTTGTGATACTTCAAAAACCAACCCCAATCAATACTTAACTTCCAGACTCACACGGTAATCTTCACTTCAATACCTCGTCATTCTCTAAGGCCCCGTGAAAGTTGTATCTCAAGAGTCCATTATCATGCTCTCTCTTTTTTGAGCTATCTCTGTTCTATGAAAGTCTTTGAAAATGTTCACACTCCTGCAGATTGCAGATAATATCACATCCCTGATGTGAAGATTGCCATTGCACTATCCAAAGAACAGATAGTCAACATTTCTTTTATAGCCAACAATAGAAAGCCAGATTAACTAGTTGTCCATCTCATGTTCTGTTTATGGGACCTTGCTGGTTGCATTTGGCTGCCATATTTGCCAACATAAGAACAGTGACTTCTAACACTTGAAAAATAATTCATTGGTTGGGGCCAATATACAACAGCTTACATTTATAGAGCACCTTCAATGTAGAAAAATGCAACAAGGCTCTTCACTGAGGCAGAAGGAAAAAATTGTGACATTCTTGATAAAAAAAATGAATGTCAGTTGACAGTAATGTCCTGTCACTGAGCGAGTGAGGGCATAGCCTAGCTAGGCTGTCGCAGGTGTGTTTTGCAGAGCTGCGTCTGGCTGCTGAATGATGGATTCTATTAGGCTACAAGGCCAAGGCAAAGATGACAGCTAAGTGTGTTGTAAAACATTGGAGAAGTGAGGTAAAAATCACAGGGCCTGGCCACAGCTACCTGTTTCTCTGCTATGTTGCTGTTTTGAGGGGGGGGGGGGGGAAAGAGGTGGAAAGTGCATTTAAAACCCTGCAGCAATTTGAACAGTGGGAGAAGCAATTCACCTGACTGGCAGATGTGTGGCTTTGAAGCACGAGGCTGAGTGAGGTTTATATAGGCTGCAGTTCTCATCTCACTGTTGCTGCTTAGGAATGGCAGTTTCATATAGAGCTTATTATTGAATTTGTTCCTGAAAATGAAATGCTTTGGGAGCATAGGAAACATGGAGCAAACAGACCATAGAAGCAATTTGCCTGTTATTCGTGCAAGTGCAAAAGACATTCAGCTGAGAGAAAAGAAATAATGATATCCCATTGCACATGCTCTTTCTTGTGGGCATTGGTAAAATTGGGCCTCAACTGGGTGGTCTCCACTGGAAGTATTGGGGAATGCTAAGGGTACACAAGAGGTCTGGCAAATTGCATGGGGCTTCTGCATCCATGAGAAGGCAACTGGAACTATTGCAAGATAGGATGGATTAATAACAAGCCAAGATTTTATCTGAATTGTTGAATTTTTGTGTGTTTATTATATTATAAATGTTATTTTTAAGGCTGCATAGTAGTGTGGAAGAGCAACTGTCATGGCAACTGGATCTAGGAGATTTTTTTTTAAACTGTAATGTGAGTGGGAAGAATTCTCTTTTGCTATTACAAAAGCAAAATACTGCAGATGCTGGAAATCTGAAATAAGAACAGAAAATGCTGGAAATACTCAGCAGGTCAGGCAGCATCTGTAGAGAGAGAAACAGAGTTAATGTTTCAGTTCTGATGAAGGGTCATCAACCTGAAACGTTAACTCTGTTTCTCTCTCTACAAATGCTGCCTGACCTGCTGAGTATTTCCAGCATTTTCTGGTCTTATTTCTTTTTTGCTATGATAGGCACTGAAACTTGAGATTTGCTGGAATTCACAGGGTAGTTTCATACAGCTTTCAGTCCAATGGGAGAAATTGTTCTGAGTGATCCTGCCCAAAATAGATAGGATCGCAGCAGAGAATGTGACAACATTCAGCTAGAGAGGTTTACCAGCACTGCACTGACCCAAATGGGATTTCCCTCCCCCAGCCCCTGCCAGGGCAGCCTGCTGTTTCCCCACCCACTGCATGTAAATGGTGGCGGGGGAGTCAGGCTCAGGTTTCCAATGCATTTTCCTTCTTTCTGCCCCACTTACTGCTGCTTCCTAGGGCTAACCAGGCTCTTACTGGGAGCCTGTTGTGCATCTATAATGAGTCCTGACCCAGGAGAATATGTCAGAGCTGGAGTGGACGCGGGAGAGGATGGAAGTAATGCCCCACCGAAACTCAGCCCCAAAGAGGAGAAATTCCCCCCCAGTTTTTGCAATTAGTGGACATCATGGCAGATACTAATGGACAATGCACTGTACCTCATTGAACTATGTCGCATAATCATACTCCATCACCAAGAGATTCTTGAGAGATAATGCACAGTTGATTAGGAAATAATCTGCTCATTAAATATTTTAAAGTGTATTTCAACAGATAAAAAGTTAAACCATCTGTTTGTATTAAGTCAACTACAGTTTACACACACAAAACCTTTACTTTAGTAAATGTAGGTTTTAAGCTTGTCTAAGTGGTGATGTTCTCAGAAATGACAATTTCACATGGACAGCCTCTGTTAACAAGCATCTGGATGTGAATAGGTTAATACTGCACAGAATATTTTGTAGACATGATTACTTTTGAGCACCAAGTTTCACTTAGTACATTTTTATAAAATAAGCAATTTTCCAGTTTACCCAAGCATTGTAGTGATATTAATCAGAAAGGTTTGTGATGCCTGTGCCCTTTTCAGTATAATATTTAAGATGACAGAGTGAATTCTGAAGAAATAGAAAAGCCCCAACAGCACCAAATGCTCCTGTAATCATGGATCAAAACACATTCCACAATAATCTTACTCCATCAAAAATAAGTGAGCACAACATATAATTACAAAAAGCAAAATAAAGCAATATATAATTAGGTCTGTTATCATCCGTAAAGAGAAAAGACAGGTTATGACATTACGGGTGTGTACCCCTCATTATCGGTTCTGTTGTAGGGTACACATCATAACTTATCTTTTCTCCTAACAGAAGGTAACTGAAATGCTGTTTATTTCCAGCTTTTACTGCTTTTAATTTCAGATTTCCAGCATTTGCAGGTTTCCCTTTTTAAATTTACAGTTATCTAATTAAACGTATTGGCACGTGGTTTGTTCCCATCACTTCATACAACAGTTAATTTTCAGTACCAGACTATTCAACAGATTTGGAATTTATAGACAACACATTTTGTTAATGTAGACAGTGGTGTAGAACGTCTGCTAATCTAACCTCTTGCTTAATGGAACATACAGTACAAACCACATAAATTGCATTATTAAGATTCAATTTTCATTTCTTTTCCAAATAGGATCAATAATACATTATTCGAGCAAGACCCCGGACTGCCACTCTTCATCAGTCACACGCTGTCACAACAGCAAGAAAACAATATGGCTTGTGCATTCGAGATTAATGAACCAACAAAGTGCAGCAGAAATGGAAACATTCCAGAAAAATATCTTGAGCTTATACCCAATAATAATTTGCAACGTTCTTGTGTTTCAGAAGCATAATTGGCATTCATATCTTTTTATTTACAAGCAGGCTTTGCTTCATTAACTTGCTGCAACAAATACAACACAGTTATATCCACACTCCAGTGCCTCCCCAGGAGGGCAAAAGTACCACCGAGGCAGGTCAACCGAATTGGAGTAATATTATTATTTTAACCATATTCACTTATCTGGGGTGGGATTTGGATTTAATGCAGCGACACACAATTTAATTGACATTTCACCCAGCCTCTAAAGTGGTGCAATGGCACAACACGGTGTACTTGACATTTTGCCTATGACTGTGTTTGAGATCGCAGCTGTGTTGTTGGAGGTGAAGGCAGAGTATTGCGGAGGCCTGGTGTTTTCAAACAAGGAGGAGTGGGCCGGGGGGGGAGAGAACGACTGAAGGATTGTCACCCTTGGCTCCTCTTACACACACTCTAACAATCAGATGATGAGTGGCAGAAGCCTGGGAGGAGGGTGCCTGCTGACCCCCTCAGAATGAGTGTGGTAGGTGGTTTGTGCATGTAGGCAAGGACAGGACAATATCATTGTCTTCGCAAAGAAAAAATCAGCACCAATCTTTTGCTTTGAAATGCAACTTTATTTTGAGTGCTATTTTAATGGCAGTGTAAAGAAGTAGAGGATATGCTATTGGATAAGTTATTTAGCCAAGATAAAAGCATGAGATTTGTTAAATAAAGCCCTGTCCTTATACAATAATTCACCATTTTGTTTTAAAGTAATGTTATCTTTTAAAGTTAATTATATTTTTAGGTATATGTTGTGTTTATGATGCATGGACTATATGGAACAAAGCATGGAAGAAGGCCTATGATATTCCGGTGATATAACAGGTGGGAAGAGAGGAATGGAGTGGTAATGCAAGGAACAAGTGCTGTATGCTGGAGTGACAGGAACCAATAAAATCAATCAATCAATCAGGATGTCTAAATTAGTCTTCCAGTGATTCACACGATTAAAACACTGCCAAAGTTTGAATCTAATTGGTGCAATTATAATGGATTTAGACACCCTGATCTATGGCGTAAACTTATGTCTTGAATTTTTGACTATACTGTAAGAAGCCTCTGCATCAGTTCAGTCTCCCCATGTGTGATTGCGCATGCATCGATGTTTTAAAGAGCAACCAGCTTTCCCTAGTTATGCAGAGGTTTGACTTCATATTAGCCAAAGCTGCTATGGCACAAATGCCCTTTGGTGCCTTCTCAACATGCAATTTTTAAAATCCGTTATGTGTTTTTAATCTAAGGCGCGCACCTCTCTGCTGCTGAGAGGGTAGGCTGCCTGTCCCCAGTCTTCCACAAATGCTCTTGGGCTGGCTGTTAGGAAGACATGGGCACTGCCCAAACAAGATATCCCAGTCTGATTTTGCCTCTTCCCCCACTCCACAGGACATATTATAGCCTCTAAATAACAAAATGCTGGAAGCACTCAGGTCAGGCAGCATCCGTGGAGAGAGAAACAGAGTTAACGTTTCAGGTGTGGAACCCTTCTGATGAAGGGTCCCAGACCTGAAACGTTAACTCTGTTTCTCTCTCCACGGATGCTGCCTGGCCTGCTGAGTGCTTCCAGCATTTTCTGTTGTTGTTTGAGATTTCCAGCATCCGCAGTATTTTGCTATTATATTATAGCCTCTGCCGGATTCAGAGCTGGAATCGAGTGGAATGTGGGGATGAACTTGTGACCTTTCCACTCAATGGTACCGATTGTTTTATTCCATGTTATTCCTCCAGATATGTATCATTTTTGGAGCACTTGACCCACTTCCATTTGGCCTACTAGCAGAGACAGCACTCTTTTTTTACCCCTGGTCATCTCTGCAACAGCTGTACAGAGAAAAATATAGGGGACAATTTTGGTCTCACAATCGTCCCCTTTTTTCACCCTGAATGGGATGGTAGCAAGACAGATTTTCTTTTAATAATTTACCACAGATTTGCTGCCCGAGACCCAGCTGATGCGATTTAGGTGACCAGCATGCCCATCCGAAACTTAGGACCCTGATGCAATTCTGATCTTCTGCCCAGTGGAACTGAACGTAACCAGCAGTCCCTAATAGGGCCACTGGTGGCCCACCGAAAACATTAAAAGGTAAATTACTCTCCTTCCACTTCCATAAGTAATTTCCTTCATGAAAGTGGCCAGTCAATCCACTGCTGGGCCATGTAAATTGAGCTTTGTAGTCAGCATTAAAAGATGTAGAAGAGTTGATTCTATCTCCAGTTTTCCCTCCTTTCCTGTGGAGGGGGTGCCTTTTCTTTTTACGTGGGTCTCCTCTGACACATCAGCTGAGATCAACAAATCATGATGCAAACCCACCTCCCACTGATCCATGTCAAAATGTGTTGATTAATGCAATTCTTATACCAATACTCTGCTTCACAGGGCCTCTGCTTGTAAGTACATTCACGCATGTCAGTGTATGAAAGCCAATTTAAGTTTGTATCAGAATGCGCCTCAAAAGTCATTTTTCGCGTCATGAATGAAGCACTTTAACTCTAGACTGCCAGCAGGTGGTGCGAACATCCAGGCTCCCCGTGTTGGTCATTTATAAAGGTCTCACAAAGCACGACAATGAAACGTGTCAGCCAACATCCACCAACTTGTAACTTCCTCAAAACATTTGACTAAATTGGTGAGACAGAACAGTGATAGGTCATGTTGTTGGGCTTTATACAAGTTAAACAAACCTTAAGGTAAAATCTGAATATCATATTATTCTTATATAATCTCCAGAGTCTTTTCTTTCTGGAGTTGGCAAGACTGTACATTCTGCTTTGTGTATTGATTTTTATTTAAGGCAAGGTGTAAAACATTTTTTTGGTGGGGAGAGGGAACATTAGTAGTTCCCAGCTGAGCTGTGGACTATAATACTTATTCTGAATTAACCTCAGCATGTTTTATAGCATTGTGTTAGCAGTGATATTTATGATGGGTGATTGTTCAGAGATCAAAAACCCATTTAAACAAAGGGAGTTGTGTTTATTTTTCATTGTCACATGCATGTAAATGGGTTATATTGGCTCGGATTTTGCCGTGAACGGCGAAGGAACGGCGTTCACCTTGCGTCCAGTTGCCCAGAGACTTTGTGGGCCTGTTGTCAGCAGAGATTTCTAGTTTTTGGGTGTCTGATCCAAAGCAGTGCCCTCTACAGGGGATCCATGCCGTCTGTGAGCAGATCAAGCAGCAGGGAGGGCCTTCAACCAATCAGCTTGAAGAATCCTCACAGTTTCTAGAGGTGGTCACCCCACAGCTTAAGAGTATGCAGGCAGAGAGGGAATGGGTGACTGCCAGACAGAAGAGGAGGACCAGGCAGGTAGTGCAGGAGTCCCTGGAGTGCATCGCGCTCTCCAACCAGTATTCTGTTCTGAGTACTGGTGACGGCGATGGTTCCTCTGGGGAGTGCAGCCACAGTGAAGTCCACTGCACCACGGGTGGCTCAGCTACACAGGGGGGGAGGAAAAAGAGTGGAAGAGCAATAGTGGTAGGGGATTCGATAGTTAGGGGAGCAGACTGGCATTTCTGCGGCTGTAGATGTGACTCCAGGATGGTATGTTGCCTCCCTGGTGCCAGGGGCAAGGATGTCACTGAGCGGCTGCAGGACACACAGGGGGGAAGGATGAACAGCCAGAGATCGTTGTCCATATCAGTACCAATGACATAGGCAGAAAGAGGGATGAGGTCCTGCAGACAGAGTTTAGGGAGCTAGGAGAGAGATTAAAAAGCAGGACCTCAAAAGGTAGTAATCTCCAGATTACACTCAGTGCCATGTGCTAGTGAGTACAGGAATAGGAGGATAGAACAGATGAATGCGTGGCTGGAGAGATGGTGCAGGAGGGAGGGCTTTAGATTCCTGAGGCATTGGGACCATTTCTGGGGAAGGTGGGACCTGTACAAGCTGGACGGGTTACACCTCAACAGAGCCGGGACCAATATTCTCGCGGGGAGATTTGTTAGTGCTGTTGGGGAGGGTTTAAACCAACTTGGCAGGGGGATGGGTGCCAGCATATTGGAGTAGAAAAGAGTGAGTGTGTTGGATAGTACTAGAGAAGTTCTGATCACCACACCTTTTAACTCTACAATATTAATTTTCTTCTGAGGGAATGAGACTCCACACTTGTAAAATTATTTTTTCAGAGCCAGAGAGGATGTTCAGCAGTAATTATCCCTTATTATGCTGTTAAAAACTCAGTTACTCCCAACTGAACAAGCCCTAACTTTTAAATCTGCCTTTAGCGTGAGAATAGTGGGTAATTAGCCTATGTTCATGCCATTAGAGTGATATCTATGCAGTTTCCATTGGCAAAGACTGCAACAGCACAGCCTGTGGAGGATCAGGGTATCATTGACAGCAACTTTCAAATTTCCGCATTTAACTGCGCATGTGCAGACACCGGAAGTTGCTGTCAGTTTTACCCGGTAATAACAGCGAGCACTGACAGCCTTATCATTATTATTACAGCAAAATCCAGGCCAACATCAAACCAAAAGAGTGAGTGTTACTCCTAATGAGTGAGAATGCCAGGTTAATGACAATTATAACTAACCTTCACAATGAAGATCTCCACAGAATAAGACTGCCTTTGTTTGCTATTCGTAGCAAAATCATAAATGTGAGTACACTTACAAAAAAGAGGGAATATCCCCCGTATGGAAAAAAACACATACACAGGTAGACAACTGAGCTGCCAATGATTATTAATTTAGTAGTAAACATTAGTAACCTAGGGATAATGTGAATTTTAGCCCTGTTTGAGAGGGATAGAAACAGTAGCAAAGCAGAGGCTTGGCCAGCATCACCCATCTGGGTTAATGTAGTCCCCCATTTCTCATTACAGGACAAGATTAATTATAATTGTTCTTAATTTTGTTGCACACTTGGCATTTTAAGTTATTTTAAGATAATATATAAAATACTGTATTAACAATTATGTGAGACACTTCTTCATCGACATTTTATAGTTCAGATCACTGAAACAAGCATTCATTAACTGAAAGCCACCTTTAAAGGCAGCGACAGAATTGTGTTGATGAAAGGAAAAGGTATAAATGATTTATAGAAGAGTCACAACATAGAAACGATCAATGCCGTGTTACTTTTAATCGTTGCAGCATAAACATCAACACCTTTTAGATCTTTTGTATTATGAAAAGTGGCACATACCTACAGCCTGAGGAGCAATGATCTGGACAAATCCTGCTGAGAAGGTTATAAGAACAATAGGGTAAGTGACCCAGGCCAAGTACTGCAGCAAGACATTGTGCTCTAGGCCACCGTACATCCATTTCTGAGCTGTGGAAACAAACAATTATAATTAATGTTAAACTGAAGTCCAGGGAGTCCTAAGTGCATGCATCTTTAAATCTGTTCACCTTACTTGTTTAGTATGCTGTGAAATACATCATCACTAATTTGTGACAATTTCATTAAAAAAATGCACATTAAGGCGGCCTTTTTTTGCTGCCCCGTTTGGCATGCTCAAAGAAATTGCTCAGTTGATCTGTCAGCAACTACTTATGTAAGCAGTCTCATTTTCACTGTATTAATTGAACAATTATTTAATTCTCAACGTAAATTTAAGTTTACGTTTCTAATGAATAGTGTCATAACATTGATTAACTGCTTTATATGAATGTTAAGGCCTGATTTTAACTCTAGTCTAAATTTGTATAGGATATACAACAGCCCACAGTACCTCTAATACCCCATTATCAATTTTTTGCAGGTATTGATCCACCTCTGTCTTGAATTTACTGGTGCAGTCTGGGACATGCGTCCCTGCCACTCCCACAAAATGTAAATTTTGACACTTCATTTGGTGCAGCTTCCAGTTTTCTGGTGCCTCCTGTAATTCTACCTTTACAAGACAAACTTCCTTTATCGTGGAAAGGCTATAGATATTTTAAGTATGAAAATAAAAGAAGCTGCAGGAACATCAATACAACTTTACTGTGTCTGGTTCTTTTAATGGGAATCTAACCCCAGACATCATATTAATTTATGAACTGAAACTTTTTAAAACACACACCTACAATAATCCCAACCACCAGTGCAATTTACACTCAGCAGTAAACTGGCTCATTATCCCATCTACCTCTGTCCCGCACGAATGGCAGGCTGGATTATCTGGATGGAAGTTGTGCTGATTTAACTTTTAAAGAAACACCATGGGCCATAATTAGCTGTCAAAATAGCAGTGAGGCTAATGGCCCTCGCCATTATCTATGCACGAATGGTACAGCAACTTTAGGCAAGGGGCAGATGCGCCATTAAACTCAAAAAATCAAAGGTTGCTGTACGAGCTGCACACTCCGCATTTAGCTTTGTGAAAACGGCATCTCGCTGCCTGCCTCACCATTGAAATGCATTGAATGGCGTGAAGTTGCTGTATCTGCGTGGTAGATATGAACTAAACTCGCCACAGAAAGTTAACTCTTGTCCAATTCAGTCTAAGTACCCTTCTAACCATGTGATAAGTGATACTGCCAAACAACCTCTCTGGCACTGAAAAGTAACTGAAAAGTGTGGAGTCTCATTACTTCAGGTTTTAATTGTTGTTGGCAATTTTAAAAATGTAAAATTAAAAATAGTTACATTTATTTTTACTTTTCCTTTCTGTCTCCTCTCTCTCTTAATCCAACTTTTCTTTCCCTCTCTTTATTTCTCTTTCTGTAGCTGATTTGACATTGAATTCACCCACTCTAACTTACACTTCCCTCTCAGTCCTTGCGCTGTTAATTTCACAATCCCTCAATCTGATTGGTTAAGGAGATACACAGTTGCTTGCTCTGTTCGCTCAGGCCCTAGATGTCCGGTTTCCCTCGCTGCGACATTATTAGCAACTTACCACGCAAAAAAATGTAAAACCTAAATATGCAAGGGCAAGTCTAACTAATGACAAATGTTGTTAGATGCCCTGCTATGGCAAATTATGGCCACATACATTTGAAGTAGCTTCAAGAAGGACAAGGATGAGTTGAAATCATTGAAACAAAAGCTCAGAATTGAATATTGATAAAAGGTCAGACCCACACATTAATCTGTCTTTTCTTCTTTTAGATGCTGATCAACCTGGCAGCACGGTGGCATAGTGGTTAGCACGGTTGCCTCACAGCGCCAGGGACCCGGGTTCGAATCCGGCCTCGGGTGACTGTCTGTGTGGAGTTTGCACATTCTCCCCGTGTTTGCGTGGGTTTTCTCCGGGTGCTCCGGTTTCCTCCCACAGTCCAAAGATGTGCGGGTTAGGTTGATTGGCTATGATAAATTGACCCTTAGTGTTAGGGGGATTAAATACGTGGGGTTACGGGGATCGGGTGGGATGTGTGTCGGTGCAGGCTCGATGGGCCGAAATGGCCTCTATCTGCACTGTGGGGTTTCTGTGATTCTGTGAACCTGCTGTGCATTTCAAACATTTTCTGTTAAAACCTTAAAACACATTGATGATAATCACAGATGTTTAATGCTCTCATGTGACATTCCTCGATCTGATATTTTAACAGAAGCATTAACCTAATTAAAATTAAAAGTTGCTATGATTGGTTTAGATAGCCTCCAGTCTAGCCCTCCAACTGATTTCTTGGGCTGATGACCTCCAATCCTCCAACTGATTTCTTGGGCTGATGACCTCCAATCCCAATGGAAAAGAAGCTAATTTTTCTGGTGAAATGCTGAAAGGCTGACGCATGGATCGAAATGCTACTGTCAACTTGAAAAACTGATAGTTGGCATGTAGGAGGTAGAGAGCCTAGTCTGCTGTAGTGGATGAGTCACTGATTTATGCACTGCAGCCAGAGAAGGTACTTTGTTCACAACTTAAAATATTAGATTTTAATTTTTAATGACAAGTGCCTCTCACCTTCAGATTCTTTCCAGCAGAGTAGGACAGGTGATTAAAGTGACCGGCCCCAGTGCACGGCTCAAAAGCTGCAATAGGTCAGTGCGTGGTCCTTGCATGGAAATACAGGCTGGGGAAATGCCGAGGTTGTGAGTTCAAGCCTCACCTAGAACAAACAATCCTTTAAGACGTGATCGGCTCTGTGGTGCAATGGCTAGCGCATTGGACTGCTAAATAATGGTTAAAAAGACATTCAAAGGAGGTGGGTTCGACTCACATCAGGGTCGCCCATTTAGGTCAGGGTTTGGTGGTGAAATTTAGAGTGCTTTGATGAAGTAACAGAGAGGGTTCATGAATGTAATGCAGTAGATGTTATATATATGGACTTTCAAAAGACATTTGATAAAGTACCACCTAACAGACTTATTCAGAAAATAGAATCACGTGGTGTTAAAGGGGCGGTGGTAAGTTGGGTACATAATTGGCTAAGGGATATGAGGCAGAGAGTAGTGGTGAACAGGTGTTTTTCTGACTGGAGAGAAGTATGCAGTGGGCTTCCCTGGAGTCGGTATTAGGACAATTGCTTTTCTTGTTATATATAAATGACCTGGACTTGAGTAAAGGGAGTACAATTTCTAAGTTTGCAGATGATACAAAACTTGGCAACGTGGTAAATAATGAGCAGGATTGTAGCAGACTTTAGTAGGACATAGACTGGTGAAATGGGCAGACACACGGCAGATGCAATTTAATGCGGATAAGTGTGAAGTGATGCACTTTGGAAGAAACAACATGGAGAGGCAGTATAATCTAAATGGTACAATTTTGAGGGGGGTGTAAGAACAGAGGGACCCTGAGGGTACATATTCACAAATCCTTGAAGGTGCCAGAGGAAGTTGATAAGGCGGTTAGGAAAGCATATGGGATACCTGGCTTTGTAAATAGGGGCATTGAAAACAAAAACAAGTCATGCTAAACCTTTACAAATGACTGGTTAGGCCTCAGGTGGAGTATTGTGTATAATTATGGGCACCACACTTTAGGAACAATGTGAAGGCCTTAGAGAGGGTACAGAGGAGGTTTACCAGGATGATACCAGGGTTGAGGGACTTCAGTTATGTGGAGAAATTGGAGAAGTTGGGATTCTTCTCCTTAGAGCAGAGAAGGTTATGGGGAGACCTAATAGAGGTATTCAAAATTATGAGGGGTTTTGATGGAGCAAGTAAGGAAAAACTGTTTCCTCTGGCAAGTGGGTCAATAACTAGAGATCATAGATTTAAAATCATTGGCAAAAGAACGAGAAGGGAACGGAGGAGAAATTATTTCACACAGAGGTTTGTTATGATCTGGATCACACTACCTGAAAGGGTGGTGGAATCAGACTCCATAGGAACTGTCAAAAGGCAATTGGACATGTACTTGAAGAGGACTAATTTGCAGTGTTATGGGGAGAAAGCTGGGGTGTGGGGCTAATTGGACTGCTCTTTCAAAGAGCCAGCACAGGCACGATGGGCCGAATAGCTCCCTTCTGTGCTGTATGATTCTATGATTCTATAACTGAAACATGTAAAAGTATCTAGAATTTCATGTTTACAGAGCAATGTCCCAGAGGGGAACAAGGCAACAACAGCTATAATCCTGTCATATTTCCTTAACAGAAAAGGAAAACAAAAAGAGAAAAAAAATTTCATTGGAGCACGAACCAAGTACTCCCAACTTGCATTACTTAAATAATGCAAGAACTGATCATCTGCTTTGCAGGAGATGTGTGTTTCTTAAATAATGTAAAGAATACTTTGCACCAAAAATACTGCCCCTCCTTTATGAAACTTGAAAGACATAGGGGAAAACATTCAGTATCGTCCCGTTTGGGGCACGATTATCGGCCGGGCGCAAAGATTAGCACGTGGCGCTAATTATCGCCTCCGACTGCAAACTTGGCTTTTATTGCCCCTGGAGGCGATTGGAGCGCTAAATCAGGCGCTTCACACCTGTCTTAAGGCGCAAAGGCCAAGGAGCGAGGCGCTACCTCAGAGCACTGGCGGAGCTCATGTGATATCAGTCAGCAATGGAACACAGACACAATAGCGCAGGCCAGTTCTTAAAGCGGAGGGTTCATCTTGCTCTCCATCCACATCCTGCTCATTGCAGCCTTGAATCTCGGCCTGGAGAGACCTGTACATTAAATCTGCTGGAAAGAACAATGGAGAGGCCCAGGGAAAGAGCTCAGAGTACAGCCCCCACAGTCTCTTCTAAATCGATACAAGGAAGGGCAAATCAAAATGAACCTGCAAAGTGCTGCTCAGTACCCAAACCTCCTTCACACAGCGTTGAATCTCTCCAGAAGTCTCTCTCTCTGAGTGCGTGGTGCAAAAATGTCACCAACAAAAAAAGGCAGGAAGCGGTCACCTTTAAATAGCGCTCCCCCAGTCCCTTCCTGACTGCAAAACGCTCCCCTCAACCTGTCGTTGCTAGCGACAGGTGGTAAGGCAGGGGGCGCCACTCAATATCTGGTCCGGGGCGCTACACACTCGACTGACGTTATGATCTGCCGGCGCAGGAGATCGGGGCGGTAGTGTTTATCTCTGCCGCAAAATGTCTAGTTAATTTCGTGAGCGGCGCAAACATCGCCGTGCACGGGCGCTAGTTGCTTTGTGCCCCATTAGCGCCCTCTTAAGGCGCTAGCGGGAAGCGCAAACCAACTGAATTTTTCCCCCATAATATACTATTGCAGATAGCAGGTGTGGTAATTGGACACAATTTGTATATACAAATTGGATTCATTAGAAAATAATCTTCCCCAGGTGCTAATCTTCCCACTTGAAAGCCAACACCCATCAATCCAACTTATGTAAAACTGGAGAGATATGGGTAAATGATACACAAAGTAAATGATCTAGCCCAAGAAAATATTAGACAGCAGTACAAGGTTTCAGTCCTGCAAATGCTGTAGTTCATTAAATTTACTTTTTATACAGCACATCACTGTCAGAGAGAATCTAAATAATGGTTACATGGCATCACAACGTTCCTGCTAATTTTATTACAACCAGACATGTCTCAATATGGCATCCTGTGATCTTTGGTATTTATCTTGTGATTCTGTGTAGCCTTTTCCAAATAGATGAGCTCAGACAGGCTGAATGTCTGTCTCCCTCCATATTTATTTTATGACTTGAGCTAAACATTCATTTATAAGGAAAATACATTTTGATCAGTCACTACCTCCATGATCCATGGGGAAATTGTTTTCACTCATCCTGTAAGTACAATATTAACTTGATCCACCCCAAATAACTGATTTGACAAAGCTATAAGGCTATATAAAACAAGTTTTATTTAAAAAAAACTATTTTATGATTTATAGCAAAAATGGATGGAGATTTATATTTGCGTCTATGGTTGTATATGTGACTCTTGAGCTGTCTGACATAAATCAGCTGAAATAAAAAGAAAAAGAAAAATATTGTAGATGCTGGAATACTGGAAATCTGAAATAAAAACAGAAAATGGTGGGCGCACTCAGCAGGTTAGGCAACATCTGAGGAGAGAGGAAGGCAGGATTAGCATTTCAGGTCTATGACTCTTGGTCAGAACCGGAAGATGTTTACAAGAAGGAATAAAAGATCCAGTCACAGCCTGACCTTTACACAAAATGCAACAGAATGAAGTGCTCTGTAATATTCTTCTATCCGGGCTCACCTTTTCCCTAACTTGTAGCTATCCTTGCACATACTTAAACTCTCAGGTTATATTTCTTATGCTTGTACTAACTTATACTTCTGAGTTAACTATTGGATTAGACCCCACTCCACATTACATACTTCTGTTTCTCCTTACCTTCTTCAAACGTCAGAATGAATCTTCATATTTCTAGCATTCTTCACACCAGCATTAGTTCAGGCAGTCTGACTAATCATTCCATTAAGATTAGGTTGGCAATTAAAACTTGCAGAAACATATACACAAAATTTAATTGTCCAACCAATTACACTTTGAAAGATTCTTCACATCTACGCATCATTAAACGTTAACACGGTATATATTATTATTACCATATTGTCCCCAAGACTTGTGTCCACATGACCACTAGTGTCAATCTGAACATAGAAAGAAAAAGGTTCTTTGTCTGATACATCTTTTTCTTATCAGTGGCTGGATTAGGCCATCAGATTAGGTGTACCAGCAAGTTAGGGCATCAACATCTTGTCGTGAAGTTAACCCCATAGTGTCAGATTTGTTTCAGCTTTAAAGACACACGTCCTATTATTTGATTCACATAACAGACTCTTGAAATCAAAACAAAAAATGGCATTGCTGAAGATTTTTATACCTTTTATGTAAAATGATCAATTTAACAAACACTATCAAATTGCACCACAATTGCTCAAATCATTTGTAAAAAAGCAGTCAGTTTCAGCTATGCCAGTTATGGGCAGCTGCTGTAAACCGAATCAACATCTGAATCTAAAAGTAGTCATCGTGACAATGCCTCGTGTATTCATTTCATTATGGAGGCCTGGTGAAGAGGACTTGTAAATTAGCAGATAAAAGACCGAGTAAAAAACACAGGGTGCTTTGTAAAGCCTGATTGTGTAAGCAGCAGTTTTGGAGGTCCCTGCTCTCTATCCAAATTATAAAAGCAAGAGGTATAGGTTAAAAGGACTATATCATCAATAAAACAAAAGACACTAGGAAATTGCTCACTGATTCGTAACAACCATAGAGAAGTTGATAATATTCATATCATTAGATATATCTCTACTATATCTTGAATAATGATATTCACCATATCTCCATCAAATAGCAGCAACTACTTCCTCACAGAATAAAATAGATTGAATTTTCAAAGCAACCATTTAAAAAAAATGCCATCTATAATGGTAGATGCTGATAACCAATTATCAGATGAGAAATAAAGATCTGTCAAACTGATGTATTAAGATTAAAAGCGTCAGCACAGAGTAAAAAGAATTGCAACACAGAGGGGGCTAAATTTGATAGCCCCCCGAATATAGACGTGGGGATCGCAATCCGCGATTAACCCGCGCTCGTTGCTTCCGATACAGGCAGCATGTAAACTTCATGCTGCCTACTAATTTAAATGTTTGCAGCATTGAGGAAGCGCTAAATATGCTGTTGAGTGCCTCAGCAGGGGGGCCCACATTCGTGTGAGGTTCGTACCATTTAGCCTGCAATACTTAAAGCCAGTCTGCACCTCTTAAAGGGGAGGTGCATTCTGGCAGGAACAGGTGCTGGAAGTGGCTGGGGAAGAGAGTCTGACCTGCAAGAACATGGACTAATGGCGTAACAGGGGAGAGAGCATGCTTCAAGGTTCTCAGATGTTGCACTGGAGGCCTTGGTGGAGGATGTGGAAAGGAGGAGGAAGGTCCTCTATCCACAGGGGGGCAGGACGCACTCCAGACAAACTCTCGGAAGGCAGTGGCAGCATGTAGCCGTGGAGGTCAATGCCAGAAGTCAAGCCCCGAGGACCTGGATGCAGTGCCTCAAAAAAGTTCAATGACCTCACACCAGTGGTTAAGGTCAGTGAATGCATCTTCAAATGGCATATCCCACTAACTGCACCACTAGCCTCAGCCACTGCTCAATGCACCACACCCCTATCACTCACCTACCAACAATCTCTATCAATCAAGACTCATACCTCACATTCACATGCTCCATCTCACCCTCACACACTGAGCACTGCTGCAAGCCTTAAACCCACATCTCACAGCTTGCACACACTGCCAGCTAATCAATCATGACAGGCACATCACTCACACACATCGCACCACACTCACTGACACACACATCACTCACACACATCGCACCACACTCACTGACACACACATCACTCACACACATCGCACCACACTCACTGACACACACATCACTCACACACATCGCACCACACTCACTGACACACACATCACTCACACACATCGCACCACACTCACTGACACACACATCACTCACACACATCGCACCACACTCACTGACACACACATCACTCACACACATCGCACCACACTCACTGACACACACATCACTCACACACATCGCACCACACTCACTGACACACACATCACTCACACACATCGCACCACACTCACTGACACACACATCACTCACACACATCGCACCACACTCACTGACACACACATCACTCACACACATCGCACCACACTCACTGACACACACATCACTCACACACATTGCACCACACTCACTGACACACACATCACTCACACACATCGCACCACACTCACTGACACACACATCACTCACACACATCGCACCACACTCACTGACACACACATCACTCACACACATCGCACCACACTCACTGACACACACATCACTCACACACATCGCACCACACTCACTGACACACACATCACTCACACACATCGCACCACACTCACTGACACACACATCACTCACACACATCGCACCACACTCACTGACACACACATCACTCACACACATCGCACCACACTCACTGACACACACATCAGCAACACACATCGCACCACACTCACTGACACACACATCACTCACACACATCGCACCACACTCACTGACACACACATCAGCAACACACATTGCACCACACTCACTGACACACACATCACTCACACACATTGCACCACACTCACTGACACACACATCACTCACACATTGCACCACACTCACTGACACACACATCACTCACACACATCGCACCACACTCACTGACACACACATCAGCAACACACATCGCACCACACTCACTGACACACACATCACTCACACACATCGCACCACACTCACTGACACACACATCAGCAACACACATCGCACCACACTCACTGACACACACATCAGCAACACACATCGCACCACACTCACTGACACACACATCAGCAACACACATTGCACCACACTCACTGACACACACATCAGCAACACACATCGCACCACACTCACTGACACACACATCAGCAACACACATCGCACCACACTCACTGACACACTTCCCTGTCTCTTGCAGGACAAGTTGGCACAACGGCAGCAGGAGCTCACCAGCGGGGTACAGGCACGGCTGCATGACCTTACCCAATGGAGGAGACGGTGGTCGCCATCATTGCAGCGGCCATCACTCAGGCCGTGGCCAGCGGTGGGCCTGAAACAATCAAAGATGACAGTATCCTCCTTCCCTAATCCTCCTTCTCACATGTAGGGAATGGTAGCATAGTGGTTTTGTTACTGGAGAGGCTTGGACTAATGAACCAGAGACATGAGTTCAAATCCCACCATGGCAGCTGGGAAATGTAAATTCAGTTAATTAAATAAATCTGGAATAAAAAGTTAGTATCAGTAATGGTGACCATGAAACTATCGAATTATCGTAAAAACCCATCTGGTTCACTAATGTCCTTTAGGGAAGGAAATCTACCTGGTCTGGCCTATATGTGACTCCAGATCCACAGCAATGTGCCCTCTGAAATGGCCTAGCAGTTGTAACAAACCACTACGAAAAACAATAAGATTAAAACCTGACGGACCATTCAGCACCGGCTACGGACATGACAATGGCACATCCAGCCCGGTCGACCCTGCAGAGTCCTCCTCACCAACAGATGGGGACTTGTGTCAGAATTGGGAGAGCTATCATACTCACAGAATCATACCTTTCAGCCAATGTCCCAAACTCTTCCATTACCATCCTGGCAAGACAGACCCACCAGGGGTGGAGGCACAGTATATAGTCCGGAAGGAGTGGTATTGGGAGTCCTCAACATTGACTCTGGACCCCATGAAGTCTCATGGCTTCAGGCCAAGCATGGGTAAGGAAACCTCCTGCTGATTACCACCTACTGCCCTCCCTCAGCTGATGAATCATTACTCCTCCATGTTGAACACCACTTGGAAGAAGCACTGAAGAAGCAAGGTCACAGAATGTACTCTGGGTGGGGGACTTCAATGTCTTCAAGAGTGGCTCGGTAGCACCACTACTGACCGAGCTGGCCAAGTTCTGAAGGACATAGCTGCCAGTCTGGGCCTGCGACACGTGGTGAGAGAACCAACACAAGGGAAAAACCTACTTGACCTCGTCCTCACCAATCTACCTGTTGTAGATGCATCTGTCCATGAAAGCATTGGTAGCAGTGACCATCGCACAGTCATTGTGGAGACAAAGTTATGTGGCACTACCACTGTGCTAAATGGGATAGATTCAGAACAGATCTAGCAGCTCCAAACTGGGCATCCATGAGTCGCTGTGGGCCATCAGCAGCAGCAGAATTGTATTCCACCACAATCTGTAAACTTATGGCCTCGCATATCCCTTACTCTACCATTACCATCAAGCCATGGGACCAACCCTGGTTCAATAAGGAGTGTAGAAGAGCATGCCAGGAGCAGCACCAGGCGTACCCAAACATAAGATGCAAACCTGGGGAAGCTGCAACACAGGACTACATGCATGCTAAAAAATGGAAGCAGCATTAGACAGAGCTAAGCGATCCCACAATCAACAGATCAGATCAAAGCTCTGCAGTTCTGCCAAATCCAGTCATGAATGGTGGTGCACCATTAAACAACTAATGGGAGGAGGAGGCTCCAATGAATAACCCCATCCTCAATGATGGTGGAGCCCAGCACGTGAGTGCAAAAGACAAGGCTGAAGCATTTGCAACAATCTTCAGCAAGAAGTGCCGAGTAGATGATCCATATCGGCCTTCTCCTGAGGTCCCCACCATCACAGAAGCCAGTGTTCAGCCAATTCGATTCACTCCATGTGATATCAAAAAACAGTTGAACGCACTGGATACAGCAAAGTCTATGAGCCCCGACAACATCCCAGCTGTCGTGCTGAAGACTTGTGCTCCAGAACTAGCCGTGCCTCTAGCCAAGCTGTTCCAGTACAGCTACAACACTGGCATCTATCCAACAATGTGGAAAACTGCCCAGCTATGTCCTGCTAACAAAAAGCAGGACAAATCCAATCTTACCAATTAGCGCCCCATCACTCTACTCTCAATCATCAGCAAAGTGATGGAAGGTGTTGTCGACAGTGCTATCAAGCGGCACTTACTCACCAATAACCTGCTCACTGATGCCCAGTTTGGGTTCCGCCAGGACCACTCGGCTCTAGGTCTCAATACAGTCTTGGTCCAAACATGGGCAACGGAGCTGAATTCCAGAGGTGAGGTGAGAGTGACTGCCCTTGACATCAAGGCAGCATTTGACCGAGTGTGGCATCAAGGAGCACTAGTAAAACTGAAGTCAATGGGAATCGGGGGGGGGAAACTCTGCACTGGCTGGAGTCATACCTAGCACAAAAGGAAGATGGTTGTGGTGATTGAAGGTCAATCATTACAGCCCCAGGACATCGCTGCAGGAGTTCCTCAGGGCAGTGTCCTAGGCCCAACCATCTTCAGCTGCTTTCATCAATGACCTTCCCTCCAACATAAGGTCAGAAGTGGGGATGTTTGTTGATGACTGCACAGTGTTCAGTGCCATTCGAAACTCCTCAGATAATGAAGCAGTCCATGCTCGCATGCAACAAGACCTGGACGACATTCAGGCTTGGGCTGATAAGTGGCAGGTAGCATTCACGCTACACAAGTGCCAGGCAATGACCATCTCCAACACAAGAGTCTAACCACCGCCCCTTGATATTCAATACCATCGCCGAATCTCCCACCATCAACATCCTGGGGGTCACCATTGACCAGAAACTTAACTGGACCAGCCACATAAACACTGTGGCAACAAGAGCAGGTCAGAGGCTAGGAATTCTGCAGCAGGAGTCTCACCTCCTGACTCCCCAAAGCCTTTCCACCAACTACAAGGCACAAGTAAGGAGTGTGATGGAATACTCTCCACTTGCCTGGATGAGTGCAGCTCCAACAACACTCAAGAAGCTCGACACCATTCAGGACAAAGCAGCCCACTTGATTGGCACCTCATTCACCACCTTAAACATTCACTCCCTCAACCACCGGCATACCGTGGTTGCAGTGCGTACCATCTACAAGATGCACTGAGCAACTCGCCAAGACTTCTTCGGAAGCACCTCCCAAACCCTCGACCTCTACCACCTAGAAGGACAAGGGCAGCAGGTGCATGGGAACACTACCACTTGCAAGCTTTCCTCCAAGTCACACACCATCCTGACTTAGAAGTATATCGCCGTTCCTTCATTGTTGCTGGGTCAAAATCCTGGAACTCCCTTCCTAATAGCAGTATGGGAGTACCATCACTACACAGACTGCAGCGCTTCAAGGCGGCAGCTCATCACCACCTTCTCTAGGGCAATTAGGGATGGGCAATAAATGCTGGCCTCGTCAGCGATGGCCACATCCCATGAATGAATTTTTTAAAAGTCCCACTTCCACCTCATCCCTGATATACCTATCAATTCAGTTCATGAAAAGCGACGAGTTAAGTTAGTAACTATAGGTTTTTATTGGCTAAGTAACAGAGCCCACCCTCGTGGGTGATCGGATCCAACAAGGAGGAATACCAGCCAGTCGACCACCTTTATACCTGGGCAAGCAGGCGGAGCCATGGGGCGGAGTCAGCTGTGGTCAGCCCAGGTATAACAGCGTGACAAGAGGTGACCTTGTGTAGTGATACAACAGTGTAAACAGTGATAACCATAGTGTAACGATATAAACAGTGATAACCATAGTGTAACGATAGTGAACGATAAAAGTGGTTTACCACAATCCCACAATCTCTTCTGACTTACAAGCTGCACATGGTGTAAGCATGCACCTCTTGCATCCCCCCCTCCCCTCACCACAACCCTACCCTTGTGCCTTTCTCCTGTCAGATACCCAAGAACACAACCTGGCCAGGCACTGGTGGAGGAACAAGAACTGGAAGAGGAAGAAGGCAGTGATGCTGAAGACACAGCACCGTCACTCGATTGCACACTCGCAGCCACCAGCTCAGATACTGACACTTTGCGTACCTTAAAGTAGAGCTTAGACGCAGGCTCTGCATGTGGTGAGACACCGGGCACAAGTGGCCTGCAGCCAGGGCAGCGGTCAACGGTAGGGCAGGTGCCAGCTCCCCAGAGGGCGAGGCCACACACGAGTTCTGCTGCAGAGGACTCAGGTGAGCACTTTGTTAGGGCAGGCTGCAGAAGGCAGCCGATGGGTGCACAATGAAATCCTTGGCGCATTGGCAGGCCTGCCAGAAAACCTACGTGCAATGTCAAAGAGCATGGAGGAGCCCGGCACCAACTTGGTACAGGACCTTGCACAAAGCTTGGAGCCCATCTTTCCAGGATGGAAATGATGGCCAACTCCATTAGTACACCCGCGGACCAAACCAGGATGCAGCGTCTGATGGCCGATGTCTCAACTTCTATTTTAGCACAAGCAGAAGCCACCCAATGTTTGAGTGCTGCAGTGGAAGCTCAGACTTCTGTCATGCAAGGTCAGCTTACTGCCACGTAAGCTCAGACTGCTGCCATTGTGGCTGTGTTTACCAGTGTTCAAAGGGACTTGCAGGTTGTCACAGCAGTTCAGCAATCTGTCCTGCAACAGATTACTAGGGTTGCTGAGGCACTGCCCCGGGGAAGTGGCAGTGGCTCCGTGGAGCGCGAACCTGCTGACCTCTCTCAGGATGACAGCATTCATCCTCCCACTCCTGCCACTCCGCCAGTGCCCTTGCTGTTGCCTGTCAGCCAGCCAGCCCAGAGTGCTGCCGCTCATGCAGAGATGGTGTAGTCTGAAGTCGGATCTTCAGCACCTGTCACACCACTCCCTGTAGACTTTAGCAGCTTGAAATAACTGTACAAACCACCAATCCCTTCTACAAACTCAGCAACAGCCAGTAGAAATCAATCAGCAAATATCTGGCGCCGGTGGGGGGTCCTTCCTGCTACTGAACGCATGTTCAGCAGTGCGAACTTAAGAGAGGGCGTTAGCTCGAGCGTTCAGCACCAAGATGGCAGCGTCCAAACAACGGGCGCTACAGAGCCGAATTTAGCGGCCAGAAGTGCTATAAGGACCCCCTGAATAACACCAAGTACAAATGGAGCACCCGACAGTTGACATGCATTACCAGTTAAACTTAAATTGGTCCATTTGGTGCCTGCTGATGCCAAAGTTTGAGGGCAAGAGGTGGAAAACAACGCTGATAAATCATAGAAAATCTTACTGCTTCCTCCTGTTTTTATGGGAAACTGCAAACTGCAATTGGTGCTCTTGAAATGAATCAATCTCAAGACCAACTCTGATTTTCTGTGCTGGAAGAATTTCTCCATCACCTGGAGTGTTGGTACAATCAATTGGGCTGTAGGGCTTGTTCCAAAGACTAAGTTCCAGTAGATGAGAGTACATGGAGTGAAAGATTTTAAGCAAAAGCCTAATGACAAGATATGCAAAATGTGAAGCCCTGTGCGGACATATAGCACAGCACTTTTAATATGAACAAAAATAACAACATGCTCCAAAAGGGATATTTAATCAATATTAAAACCGAGTCAAGGCAAGAATGGTAATAGAGCTTCTCAGGCTAGAATGAGGCAGTTCAGAAACAGAAAATTATTTGATAATTTTTTTTCTTATCGGGGAGTTACAGCAATAATACACTGCTGATGAAAAAAGAAAGAATTGAAGACTGGTCTGTGACACCCCTTTAAGATATATCCAAGGACAACGTTGGAGGAAGCCGGTGAACGAGGAAGACTTTTTAAAATTTCAGCAAAATAACCATTGGAAAACTTTGTGATGACATAATTCAGTTATGTTATTCTAATTTACTCGAAATTCAGGAAAGCTAATCTGAAAGGCAACTTAAGGGTTAAACAGACTGATTGATGGCACACTGCAATGTTTGAGGTTTGGCAGACCACAAATATTGACTGGAATGTTTTAAAATAAATAAACTAATTATCACAACCCTGCAGGGCTGATTTATAAAATGCATTTGTTCTGCAAATAATTCTTGTGTAGGAACTTTCCCTTCAAACAATCTTCAGAACTCTGGGCTACACATCATCCAAGTTTTCTCCAAAGGGTGTGGAGTGCAAACAATGAGAGATTTTTAGGTGCGCTGTACCACTACAGCTTGTCCTACATTCTTCGAATGCTCTCCTCCTTCCACCTACTCCATTGGGCCCATCGTTCCTGCTCTTTGAAAGAGCTTCCCAACGTAACCATTTACATTTCTGGTTTTGGCTTTGTAATAATAGCTTTACAACTATCGAAATAAGAATTGTTAAGTTTAGAAACTATTAACACCAAGGGGGCCTGAGTGCAGCAGTAGGTTCGACCATTGTCCTTCTGAATGTATGACTTGGGTTCAAATTCAGCCCAGAGATATAAAACAAAAGTAATTTATCAATCTCACTTAATGAGGTGTTAGTGATGTGACAAATAACACTCTCCTTCCACCTCTAGAACCTGGGATGAAATTTCAGTCCAGAATGAAATGTCATCTGGCAAACTGTGAGGGTACTAAGCGTCCATCCATAATTGTTAATTTCCACTACAGTAGGTTTAATGTTGCAGGGTTGATGGAGGGAGTTGCTGTACATCATTTTTCCAACGTGCATTTTGTCGTGAAGCTAAGTAAAGTTTTCAAACTCATGCACAAAGTATGACAATTATGGATGGCTTGTAAATGAAATTAATTTTGGGCAATCTGAAACTGGTCCCAGTGGATAGAAGTTCAAAGCACAAGATTATTCATAATTCAGAACTAATTTGTCAATCTCACTCAGTGGCCATAAAGGTTAGGCGAAACAACAAATGGAAATGTCATGCTTGTCCAATACTGATGCATTTCTGAGGTTGAGGGCTGAAGCCCATTAATATAGCAGTGCTTAGTACATCTGACTTGTCCAAAACCTGAATTGAGAATGCTTGCTGCAACCGCTGGTTGCAAACAAAGCACATGTTTGTTCTGTTCCCCAGCACAGACAACCCTTGTCTTTTAATTAGCATGTAAACTACCCCGGAAATAAATTGATTAAATTTCAGGAGCATCACAGTTCTGTACTCTTGGTACATGAAATATATATAAAAAATGTAAATTAATGGCACAACATTTGCAATCGGTGGCTTCCCGCGGGCGGACGCCTCCGGCCTTCAAAATTTCTACGAAAGTACCTGATGGCCCGGGAAGAATGGTGGCTTGCGCTCCTGGGCCTCTCCGAGTCCGCGCGAGCAGAGCCCCACATATCCCAGGGGCGCCTGGGCCTCTCCGAGTCCGCGCGAGCAGAGCCCCACATATCCCAGGGGCGCCTGGGCCTCTCCGAGTCCGCGCAAGCAGAGCCCCACATATCCCAGGGGCGGCCCAGCCAATAAAAGAAGGGAATTCCCATTCATACTTTTGACAGGTTCGCACGTATAGGACTGTCAAAAGTATGAATGGGGGTCACTTAAAAAATACACCAACACATTAATTTTAAATATGTAATTAAAAAAAATGTATTTAATTAAAATGCCATTTAATTAAATATTTTAAACAAAAATGTAATTTTTTGGGGGAAAAATGTAATGTTTTTACAGGACTAAAAATAAACTTACATTTTTGAAGAATATTTTTAATTTATATAAATGAGTGATAACATTTTATTTTATTTTTCTAATTTTTAAAACTCTTATGCTGGTAAGAATTTGATGGCCTTTCAGCGGGCGGAAGTTGTGCAAAAAGTGGGCGGAAGTTGCGCTTCGCATGCCTAAACCCGGCATTTGCACGGCCCCTACGGGCGCGTACACACCTCGTAGGCACCCATAGGGGTCTCAAAATACGGCCCAATATAGTTATTAGGTTCAGGTTATATGTTGCAAGTTGCTCCTCCCTCAAAAAAATCCTTGCCTCAAACCAACACCTACATCTCCAGCACTGTCGGAGAGCTCCATCCAAACTGTCCTACTGCTGCCTTTCTCAGAAGCGCAGAGTCCAGAGTGAAATTACAGATCTTCATAATGTTTCAAAGGAACATCAGAGCGAAAAAAAATTGCACAGAACCAATTTTTGGGGTGGCAGGGGAATAAGATTGAGAAGTGGAGGCAAAAGCCTTGACATTTCACTGTAGGGATATTAGTATAAGAATGTTGAACATGTTGAAGTACATGTTGACCTCCTTCAAAGCTTCATTGTATTCAAAATACCAGTGAAGTGCAAAAATCTGGGGTTGAAATTGGGTATCGGCCCGTTCGGGGCGCTAACTTTTGAAATGTTTTAAAATTTAACGCCTGGCGCTAAGGATTCTGAAATTCTACTAAATTGGGTGTTAGTGCTCCAGGAACAAAGTGGGGCACTAAATCAAGTGCTAATGACCTCAGTGGGGCACTACAGGGGCGCTACCAGCAGAGCGCTAATGAATTTCAGGTGCAATGCATTCAGCAATGATTCTTCACACTGGTTCCTTCCAGCTCTTAAAGGGGACGTTGCATCATTGTGCAGATGCTCATTTTCAGCATTGCTGGCTTTGAGGTGACCTGCGAGCAAGTGAATCCCCCAATGGCTGTTCCCACTCCCAGGGAGAGAACTTGTCGGTTCACAGACGTGGCATTGGGGGCTGGAGTGGAGCGAAGGAGGGCAATGCTGTTCCCGGCCACTGGAAGGAGGCCATCGCCTCAGGTGTTCAGGGCAATGTGGAGGTAAGTGGCACAGGAGGTCTCGGCCAGTAGTGTGGTAGAACGCAGCCTGACACAGTGCCGCAAGAAATTCAATGACCTTAGTCGGGTGGTCAAGGTGAGTACATGCTTCAACAGCTCCTACATACCAGCATCTGAACCTCATTCTGTGCACACTGCACAAAGATCACACCACCACCACTCATCTTCACCTACTCAAACACACATCTACATCTCATGCCTTGCCTACAATCACAGCTATTCAACGACGGCAGGCATATCTCCCAAACACATAGCTGGACTCGGACACATTTGTTTCTCTTGCAGGCCATGATGGCCCACAATAGGAGGGAGCAGCAGAGAACAGGCGGGGGTGGTGCGCAGCTCCAGCAGCTCTCAGACCTTGAGGAGCGAGTGCTGCGACTCATTGGGCAGCAGGTGGTGGACGCCATGGCCCAGAGCTGGTCGAGGGCTGCCTGCTAGGCCATCTGTCATCTCTGGCACCGACACTCAGCAGCCTTCCACTAGCCCTGCTGCAGCCACTGGGGAGACACTATGTAGGAGCACTAGATTAGGAAAGGGGACTGGAAAGAGGGGAGGCAAGGGATTAGTCAATATTGTTGTATATATGTAGATAATGATTTTTGATAAATTTATTACTGGAATGTTGCCAATTTGGTGCCGTGTCTCATTTCAGTTCTGGGGTGTGGTATGGAATCATGAAGTGATGGAATGATGGCGACATGCTCAGCAACCAGAAAGAGGACTCAAAGTCACTGGAAACGAAGTCTGATGAGGCAGTCACGGACCGACCTTGCAGAACGACGGTTGAGTGGCTGCCTCCTCCGTTGCTGCTGTTCGTCCTCCTGCTCCTCCTCTTCCTCCTCCTCCTGAGGTAGTGTGGCTATGCCTGGTGGCAATGGCTACGCCCTCATGATGGCCAAGTTGTGCAGCAGGCAACGACAAAAAGTGACACCCGCTCAGCCGAGTACTAGAGGGCTCCTCATGAGCAGTCAAGGCAGCGGAACTGTTGTTTAAACACTTTGATGGTCTGCTCAATGATGTTCCTGGTGGCAGCATGGCTCTCATTATAAGAGTGATGGCCAGGGGTGTTGGGGTTGCAGAGTGGCGTCATGAGCCAGATGGAGAGCGGATAGCCCTCGTCTCCCAGCAGTCAGCTGCAAGCATGTTTTGGTGGCTGGAATAGAGCTGGCACACCGGTCTGGCGCACGATGAAGGCACCATGGCTGCTGCCAGGGTAACGGGCATTGACGGTCAGGATTCGCCATGTGTGGTCGCACACCAACTGCACATTAAGTGAGTGGTAGCCTTTGCGGTTACGAATACTTCAGGATTGTTATGAGGTGCCCACAAAGTGACGTGGGTGCAGTCAATGGTGCCCTGCACCATGGGGAAGCCCACTATCCTGGCAATGCCACATGCACACTTGCGCTGTTTCTATCTGGTTATGGGGAAGGAAATGCAGTCCCTTCTCCTTCTGTACAGAGCATCTGTGACCTGGCGGATGGAACAATGGACGGCAAACTGGGAGATGTTGGAGATGTTGCCTGTCGCACACGGGAATGATCCGCTGGCGTAGAAATTGAGGGCGACGGTGACCTTGGCCGTCACTGAGAGAGCCGTGGTCGCCCTGATCTGAGGCGCAAGGTCTGGCTGCAGGAGGTGGCAGAGCTCTGTGACCACGTTCTTGCTGAAGTGGAGCCTTCTAAGACACTGCTCCTCAGTGAGATTGATGTAGGAGAAATACTGCCGGAATACCCTGGGTGGGTAAGGCCTCCTGTTCAGAGCCCTGTTGGCCCCTCCTACCCTCTGGCCACATTTTGCACTCTTTCTCTGTGCTTCAGTTGCCTCTGACATTGACGCTGGAGGACGAGGTCCAGTGCCAGTACAGCCCCCATGAAAGCATCCAAATATTGCACTTTCAAATCTCCCCTCAATGAAACTGAAGAATCTTTATGTGGCAGAACACTCGTTAAAATGCAAAACGCTCAAATCGGTCAAAAGGCCTTTTTGTCTATGTGACACTACCAACGCAGCATTGTTGGCTGACGAAAACTACACCGGATGTGGACGCCTTTAAATAGCGCTCCTCCAGCAGACATCCGACTGAAAGCCGACTCCTCTACCTGTCGTCGTTAACAACAGGCGCACAAGCAGGGGGGCGCTGCGCACGGCAATGACGTCACGATCTCCGGGCGCAGGAGATTGGGGCGCAACAAATTACCGCCGCCACAAAACTCCCGCCGAATTTAGCGGGAGGCATTGATATCACTGCACCTCGTCGCAAATCCATTTGCACCCTGTTAGCGCCCCCCGGAGGCACTAATGGGAGGTGCAAAGGAGCCCAATTTCCAGCCCCTGAAGTATTAAGGTAAATTAATCTGAATGTTTTTTCTCTGAAAGAACAGATGAACTGAGTCACCACGATGATGACGACATGCGACTTTTGCTTCCAGTCCTTCTCCCCAGAAGATTAGAAATTAAATCATTTTAACGCAGCAGTGGCTTAAGGCAGAACAACAACTGTACTCCAAACATAAATTAATGTCATATTTAAAATGACTTATCACCTAAAATACAAAGGCTTTGCTAAGAACTTTATAGCTTGCATACTTTTGGGTAACCACAGTGAAGATTTATTTATAAACCAGGACTATGAATGCTAAAAGAGAAATAAAATAAGTCAGGCCAGTTATAGACAGTCAGTTTACACGGTGCGACAATGCAGCTGTTTACTGGGCTGTAACTGGCACTTTACAATAAAATCGAGATTTTCTATGCTTTGATGCCTTAATTGGACTTGAGGCTTTATGAGCAGAAAGTTGTCTTTCATTTCCATTACATTTTCAATGCCATGTAGGAGCAACACAGAGGAACACTAATGGAAGTTTCAGAACAATATCAGAATACAGCTTAAAACCAAATTCAGTGTTACAAAGAGCAAGTGCAGCTTGCTGTCAAAACCAAGGATGAACCTATCACTCCATCAGAGCTTTCAGATTTAAAGAGGAAAAATACATTTAACAATATATTCCAATTTTCCAAGGAGATACACTGTGCGAAATAGGTTTTTAACACAGTTGTAAAATATTTGTGGATGAGCAGGAGAGACATTTAGTCTGTACTGTGAGACACTCGTGTCTGTTGATCAAAACATGCTGAGCTTTATAAGGCAAAGCCCCATTCATTGTTTTATTTCCGTTTTAGTTATTCTAATGCTTTTGAAAGCCTCTTTACTGTACCGTCTTCCTTCAGATGAGAGGATGGGAGATACCAAGCCATGAATTTCTCTACATCCATGTTGCAGCAGACTGCAGCGAGAATGGCGTCGACATTAACCCCCCCCAATGATGGATGGGAGAGGGTCAGGGGGCAGGTGGGGGTCAAAAATTAAAAATTGGGTACTGCTTCCCCATCCTCCGATTAAGCGTCTGCCGCCATTTTTACGGTGGTGGGTAGTGTGGCGTGTGTGTGTGTCCCGTCTTGGAGAGGTGGGAGCACTCTTTGTGGGTCAGGAGGACCCTGGTCTCCGGCCTGCCATATGATTGGCCAACACCCACAACCAGCCCCCTCCACCTCAACCCCAGCTCTCTGGCCTACCCATAGATCAGCAGACCCCACACCCACCCAAACCCCAATTTCCCGCCTGCCCCGTGATCGGCCGACAACCCCCCTCCACTGACAATGTGGCCGGCTGCCGGGCGGGAAATGGAAGAAGAAAATGATAATGAGGTCCGGTCGTTAAATTCAGCAGGACCTCGGCGTCCCCGGGATTTCCAGGATTCCCGCCTGCTGTCACCCTCCCACGCACCCTCCCCTCCCCATAAATATCAGGGCCAATGTGTCTTTGAAGAGCAACGCAAGCCATGCTGTAGGCTCTCTGTCCTCTCCCTCTGCCTGGTGCCCTAAAGTGAAATGCTTTGCTCCCAAAAGGTTAACATTTGCCTTTCTGACTTAAACCAGTCAATGTCTATGGAATCAGGATTCAGTGCTCTTTCACTTTTTGGCATTCATTAAACCACATAACTCTGACCATGTGCAATCATTATAACAGTGGGCGAGAACTCCCATTTGATAAGCCTTTGATAACCTTGACACGTGCACCAATATCCCAGTAATTAATGTTTGTACAGTCTCTTTCCTGGGGAGAGTGCAACCAATTCTTTATCATTTTAGTCCATACAGAAAGAGGCATTTTACAGTCTGATTCCCAGTGTCCGAGAGGTATAAGGAAAAGCTGGATAAGCTAGGGCTTCTTCTTATCGTGTCCACGGACAGTCTATACATAGCCCAGCCAGAACTGGACACATTTTTGTGCCTTGTTGTTGGATTCGGCAAGATCTGCAACAGTGCAGGGTTCCTCTAACGATGGGCATTGCAGGAGATGTTGCATAGTCTGTGCCTCAGTTCCACATTCACAAGTTGTCGGGTTGGTTGAATATCCCCATTTGCTTAGTGACACCTTTGAGCAACCTAAGTCTGTTAAGGCACTTCCAGGTTGCCCAGTTGCAATTAGCTCCTGGGGGAAGGCTTTCATCAAGTAAAATTTCCATCGCTGGGGGTTGTTCAAGACTGGCGAGCCGGTCTTTCCACAAGGCGATGCGGGCTTCAGATGAGGTTGATTGTAATGGAACAACACTGTTCATGAAGCTCTTTCTTGACTTTAGGCAGCTGGGTGTAGGTGTATGACAATGCAGAGGGTGTCTCTCATCTGATAGGGCTATCCAGCCTCAAAAAGACAGAGCACATTGAAATGTGTAAAGCTGAACAGTTTAATTTTTTTTTTTTTTTTTTTTTATATAAGTAAAAGAAGTATTCAGAGACTGAAGATGTGTATTTTACTGAGGAAGGAAGGAAGGAACATGAATGATGCTTGTATTTCAGCAAGTAATAAACATCACTAATAGATGTTACCGTTTTCTGAACTTACGACTTATTCATAGCCAAATAATCATTTGGCCACTGTCAGCTAGTTGCAGTGTACTGGGCTCCAAACAGTATTGAGTACAGTCAGAAGAACCCAAACCCCAATTTCAGATTTGGATTAGAAGGACACTTTGGCTGTCCAAAGACAAACATGGGATTTGGATACAGATTCTTTCACATTATGACTCCATTTCTACTGCAGTCTCACTGTGGAGCCATATTCAAAATCCTGAAGTTGCACTTTCCTGAGCTGCCTGATATATGTGTGTCATCTGAAGTCCAAACCGAGTCAAACTTGGTCTCCTCTACATTGGGGAGACCAAACGCAGATTGGGTGACCGCTTTACGGAACACCTCCATTCAGTCCATAAGGGTGACCCCGAGCTTCCGGTCGCCTGTCATTTTAATTCACCGCTCCATTCCCACTTGGACCTCACCGTCCTTGGCCTCTTGCATTGTTCCACGGAAGCTCAACGTAAACTCGAGGAACAGCACCTCATCTTCCGATTAGGCACTTTACAGCCTTCCGGACTCAATATCGAGTTCAACAATTTCAGATCATAACCTCGACCCCTATTACATTTTTACTTATATATATATTTTTTTTCCACCCCTTTGTTTTGGGTTTTCCCTCCCCCCCCCCCCCACCCCTTCCTCTTTTTTTTTACATGGCAGCTGTCTCTCATTCTGCCAGTACATTTCACACCTAATCCGAGCCGTCTTTTGTCTCTTTACTAGTCCTATCACCATCTCGTCTCGTTTTGAATACCTCCTAATGTCTATTCACTTCTTTTGTTCCCTCCCCAGCCCTGCCTTTCGATCTATTTCATTTCCTTTCCAGCTTTGAAAAAGGGTTAGACCTGAAACGTCGATTCTAATTTCTCTCCACGGATGTTGCCTGGCCTGCTGAGTTTTTCCAGCATTTTCTGTTGTTATTTCGGATTTCCAGCATCTGCAGTATTTTGCTATCAAACTTGGCAGATTCAGAAAGGTTTGAAAACAGCTAAAATGGCCTGATTCAGGTAAAATTTCAGAAGTAGCCCAATTTTTCCAGGCTATTTTAGTAGCTGCTTTGTCTATTCCAAACTAACCAACCAACCAGCCACTGACAAAAGTGCACAGAAAGCCTACCTCTTTCCAACTGCAAGGAAGCAGACACTTATTGATTACTGTGAATTGTGGTGGGATAACATCTGCAGATACATCAAAGTCGTCAGAACAAGCCAGGTGGTGAAAGGTTGGCAGCAGTTTTAGGTGAATGTGTTGCTGTGGAGCTCAATATTTTCGTTCATCATTAGCAATGTTCTAATCTTACCTTGCAAGCACATAGCGATAGCAAAGTCCATGGCCCAGCTGACCAAGGCCATCAACAATCCCAGCAGAATCAGGAAAATCCAGTCTTCCCCCACTTTCGAGATGAGGAATGTCTGACATCGCACACTACATACTGCAGACAAAAAAATGGAAATTATTATAGAACACAGTGGATTATCAATGAGACAATTTGCAACTATTGATTTAATAGGTGGCCTGCCAACCAAGCAACAAGTAATAAAGTCTTTATTAATTATCTACACGTTCAGTAGGGAGCAGCTTCACAAGCTTCCATATTGTTTTCTACAGACGGAGTGCAAAATTCCCTCATTTTCAACATGTGCATGGCCATTATTTAATGGGACAGCGTCGTCATGACGACATGTCCAGCAAGACACTTACCAAATATAAATGGAGGTGGTGTCAGGAATACAAAGTTGCCAATGGGGCATTAATCAAATACTAGTATGCCTTTTTATTATAACTAAGATTTTTTTTTTATAAAAAGAGTACAGCTAATCTATTATCTGCAATAGCAAAGTTTTCAGACCAGACAATCTACCTGTTCTAGGAACTAAGCCTGATGAAAACACCGAGTTGATAATATGCTTTAAACATCCAGATATCAAGAAACAGCTCAGCGCACTGGATACAACAAAGGCTATGGGCCCTGACAACATCCTGGCTATCGTGCTAAAGACTTGTGCTCCAGAATTACCTGCGCCTCTAGCCAAGCTGTTCCAGTACAGCTACAACACTGGCATCTATCCGACAATGTGGAAAACTGCCCAAGTATGTCCTTTCCGCAAAAAGCAGGACAAATCCAATCCAGCCAAGTACCACCCCGTCAGTCTACTCTCAATCATCAGCAAAGTGATGGAAGGTGTTATCGACAGTGCTATCAAGTGCTCCAGTACGATTTGGACAGATTGGGTGATTGGGCAGAAACATGGCAAATGCACTATAATGTGGATAAATGTGAGGTTATCCACTTTGGTGATAAAAACAGGAAGGCAGATTATTATTTGAATGGCAATAGATTGGGAGAAGGGGAAGTGCAAAGAGACCTGGGTGTTCTTGTGCGCCAGTCGCTGAAGGTAAGCATACAGGTGCAGCAGGCGGTTAAGAAGGCAAATGGTATGTTGGCCTTCGTAGCAAGAGGGTTCGAGTACAAGAACAAGGATGTCTTGCTGCAGTTGTACAGGGCCTTGGTGAGACCGCACCTTGAGTATTGTGTGCAGTTTTGGTCACCTTACCTGAGGAAGGACGTTCTTGCCATGGAGGGAGTGCAGCGAAGATTCACCAGGCTGATACCTGGGATGGCAGGAATGACGTACGAGGAGAGATTGTGTCGATTGGGCTTATACTCACTGGAGTTTAGAAGATTGAGAGGGGATCTCATCGAAACCTATAAAATTCTGTCAGGTCTGGACAGACTAGATGCAGAAAGGATGTTTCTGATGGCCAGGGAGTTCAGAACCAGGGGTCATAGTCTAAGGATAAGGGGTAAGCCATTTAGGACTGAAATGAGGAGGAATTTCTTCACCCAGAGAGTGGTGAACCTGTGGAATTCTCTGCCACAGAGGGCAGTGGAGGCCAGTTCATTAAATATATTCAAGAAAGAGTTGGATATATTTCTTGAGGCTAAAGGGATCAAGGGATATGGGGAGAAGGCAGGGACCGGGTACTGAATTTGGATGATCAGCCATGATCTCATTGAATGGCGGAGCAGGCTCAAAGGGCCGAATGGCCTACTCCTGCTCCTATCTTCTATGTTTCTATGGCACTTACTCACCAATAACCTGCTCACTGATGCCCAGTTTGGGTTCCACCAAGACCACTCGGCCCCCGACTTCATTACAGCCTTGGTCCAAACATGGACAAAGGAGCTAAATTCCAGAGGTGAGATGAGAGTGACTGCCTTTGACATCAAGGCATCATTTGCCCGAGTGTGGCATCAAGGAGCCCTAGTAAAACTGAAGTCAATGGGAATCGGGGGGAAAACTCTCCAGTGGCTGGAGTCATACCTAGCACAAAGGAAGATGGTTGTGGTGATTGAAGGTCAATCATCACAGCCCCAGGACATCGTTGCAGGAGTTCCACAGGGCAATGTCCTAGGCCCAACCATCTTCAGCTGCTTCATCAATGACCTTCCCTCCAACATAAGGTCAGAAATGGGGAGGTTCGCTGATGACTGCACAGTGTTCAATGCCATTCACAACTCCTCAGATATTGAAGCAGCCCAAGCCCACATGCAACAAGACCTGGACGACATTCAGGTTTGGGCTGATAAGTGGCAGGTAACATTCGTGCCACAGAAGTGCCAGGCAATGACTATCTCCAACAAGCGAGAGTCTAACCGCCTCCCCTTGACATTCAACGGTATTGCCATCACCGAATTCCTCACTATCAACATCCTGGGGGGTCACCATTGACCAGAAACTTAACTGGACCAGCCACATAAATACTGTGGCAACAAGAGCAGGACAGAGGCTAGGTATTCTGCGGCGAGTGTCTCACCTCCTGACTCCCCAAAGCCTTTCCACCATCTACAAGGCACAAGTAAGGAGTGTGATGGAATACTCCCCACTTGCCTGGATGAGTGCAGCTGCAACAACTCTCAAGAAGCTCGACACTATCCAGGACAAAGCAGCCCGCTTGATTGGCACCCCATCCACCACCTTAAACATTCACTCCCTCCACCACCGGCGTACCATGGCAGCAGTGTGTACCATCTACAAGATGCAATACAACAACTCATCAAGGCTTCTTTGGCAGCACCTCCCAAGCCCGCGACCTCTTCCACCCAGAAGGACAAGGGCAGCAGGCACATGGGAACACCACCACCTCCAAGTTCCCCTCCAAGTCACACACCATCCTGACTTAGAAGTATATCGCCGATCCTTCATCGTCGCTGGGTCAAAATCTTGGAACTCCCTCCCTAACGGCACTGTGGGAGAACGTTCACCACACGGACTGCAGCGGTTCAAGAAGGCGGCTCACCACCACCTTCTCAAGGGCAATTAGGGATGGGAAATAAATGCTGGCCTTGCCAGCGATGCCCACATCCCATAAACGAATACAAAAAAAAGTTTACATTGGAATCTACAGCACTGGTGCAGAACAATGACAGATTGGGAGATTGAACTGAACTGGAAGCAGATTGCTTAATTCTCTCTATGAGCTCTGCTCATAATCCAATGCCCTTTTTGCAGTAAACCTTTGGCACTGGGTATATGGGACTAGAAATTGCGGTCGGAGGTGTACCTCTAGAGTAAGCCTTCAATCCGCAAAAGGATTACGAAAGTACCTGCTGGCGGCCAGGCTGCGAAAACTTAGTCTCAGGCCTCGAGGCGGAGGGCAGCGTAATGGCCCACGGTTCCCAGGGACACAGGCGGTGCGGAAGCGTACCTGGGATCACGTGGGCCTGGTCCTTCAATCAATAAGCAGAATTCCATTTCAATCACTTACAAAGGGAATCAAAGAGATGCAATGGAATCCCAAAATCTAATAATTATACAATTTACAGAAATGGAATTTTATTCATAATTACCTTCATTCCACCAACCTCACTAAAAATTAAATTCTTTGATAATTTTATACATCATTAAAACTGTAATCTGGGCCAATATTTACATAAATTCATTTCATACAGTGTATGTGCATAATTTAGGATAGGAAAATGTTTAATTAATGGCTTAAATATCCCCTTATGCTGAAACAGGCCCTGCGCCACTTGCATCGACCATAAGACTTCCGTGCGCAATGGCTGGCCAGTCGGTGGGCAAATAGCCCAACACTGGGCCAGCGATTGCTTTCTCGTGGCCCCCGCGGATGCCCTGCCAACGCATACCCCTTCCTCCATTGTCTTCAACAGGTTACAAAACTAATTGATCCCCATGGCATCATTCATGGACAAAATACGCAGGATCAGAATAACAGGCCTGAAGTCATAAATTTATAAATTCAGATAGAATTCATTCTCAGTTCTATTGTGAATTGTCACCAATTTATAAAATATACTGTAGTAATTTAATTATCAAATGCAGGCAGTTAGTTATTTAATAAATGTAATGGGTAACTTGATTATTAATATATGCAGTAATAATGTCATTATTAAATGTAATCACTGAACTACTGAATTATAAAATTAAATGACCAATTTAATAAATTATAAAATTTAGACACTGGCTTACTGAATTATAAAATTAGGCCTGTCAAGCGATTAAAATAATTAATCATGATTAATTTCACGATTAAAAATTTTAATCTCAGTTAATCTTGGTAGCAATGGCACAGAACGTACTCTGGGTGGGGGATTTCAATGTGGCACCACTACTGACCGAGCCCTGACACAGCTGCCAGATTGGGCCTTTGGCAGGTGGCGAGAGAAGCAACACGAGGGGAAAACCTATTTGACCTCATCCTCACCAATCTACCTTTCACAGTTGCAACTATCCATGACAGTATTGATAGGAAGGACCACTGTACAGTTCTTTACACTGAGAACACCATCCATCATGTTGTGTGGCACTACCACCATGCTAAATGGGATAGATTCAAAACAGATGTAGCAGCTCAAAACTGAGCATCCATGAGGCGCTGTGGGCCATCAGCAACAGCAGAATTGTATTCCACCACAATCTGTAACCTCATGGCTCGGCATATCCCTCACTCTACCATTACCATCAAGCCACAGGACCCTGCTTCATCAAGGAGTGTAGAAGAGCATGCCAGGAGCAGCACCAGGCGTACCTGAAAATGAGGTGCCAACCCGGTGAAGCTACAAAAGTGGAACCAGCATGCTGTAGACAGAGCTAAGTGATCCCACAACCAAAGGATCAGATCAAAGCTCTGCCGTCCTGCCATATCCAGTTGTGAATGGTGGTGGACCATGAAACAACTAACGCGAGGAGGAGGAGGCTCCATGAACATCCCCATCCTCAATGATGGCGGAGCCCAGCACGTGATTGCAAAAGACAAGGCTAAAGCATCTGCAACAATCTTCAGCCAGAAGTGCCGAGTAGATGATCCATATCGGCCTCCTCCTGAGGTCCCCACCATCACAGAAGCCAGTCTTCAGCCAATTTGATTCACTCCATTTGATATCAAGAAATGGTTGAGTGCATTGGATACAGGAAAGGCTATGGGCCCCGACAATATCCCGGCTGTAGTGCTGAAGACTTGTGCTTCAGAACTGGCTGTGCCTTGAGCCAAGCTGTTCCAGTACAGCTACAACACTGGCACCTACCCGACAAAGTGGAAAATAGCCCAGGTATGTCCAGTCCACAAAAAGCAGGACAAATCTAATCTGGCCAATTACCACCCCATCAGTCTACTCTCAATCATCAGCAAAGTGATGGAAGGTGTTATTGACAGTGCTATCAAGTGGCACTTACTCACCAATAACCTGCTCACTGATACCCAGTTTGGGTTCTGCCAGGACCACTCGGCTCCAGACCTCAATACAGTCTTGGTCCAAACATGGACAAAAGAGCTGAATTCCAGAGATGAGGTGAGAATGACTGCCCTTGACATCAACGCAGCATCAAGACTGAGTGTGGCATCAAGGAGCCCTAGTAAAATTGAAGTCAATGGGAATCCGGGGAAAACTCTCCACTGCTGGAGTCATACCTAGCACAAATGGAAGATAGTTGTGGTTGTTGGAGGCCAATCATCTCAGCCCCAGGACATCGCTGTAGGAGTTGCTCAGGGCAGTGTCCTAGGCCCAACCATCTTCAGCTGCTTCATCAATGACCTTCCCTCCATCATAAAGTCAGAAGTGGGGGCGTTTGCTGATGATTGCAGTGTTCAGTTACATTCGCAACTCCTCAGATAATGAGGCATTTTGTGCCTGCATGCAGCAAGACCTGGACAATATTCAAGCATGGGCTGGTAAGTGGCAAGTAACATTCGCGCCACATAAGTGCCAGGCAATGACCATCTCCAACAAGAGTGAGTTTAACCATCTCCCTTTGACATTCAATGGCATTACCAAATTCAAATCCCCCACCATCCACATCCTGGGAATCACCTGTGGCTACAAGAGCAGGTCAGAGGCTGGGTATTCTGTGGCAACTGGCTCACCTCCTGACCCCCAAAGTCTTTCCACCATCTATAAGGCACAAGGAGTGTGATGAAATACTCTCCACCTGCCTGGGTGATTGCAGCTCCAACAACACTCAAGAAGCTAGACACCATTCAGGGCAAAGCAGCCCACTTGGTCGGCACCTCAATCACGACCTTAAACATTCACTCCCTCCACCACCAGCACTCTGTATCTGCAGTGTGTACCATCTACAATATGCACCGCAGCAACTTGCCAAGGCTATTATCATCATCCATAAAACATCTATTTTCCTTTCTCTGGATTCCTATTGTTGGTTCCTCTTTATCGTTTCATATTTAATTAGATGGAATTATAGAGAAACTCATAAACTAAACTTTTTATTGCAAAAAGATCATCATAAACTTTAGAGTCAGCATATCTAAAAGTATAAATTAAAAAGGAAAATTTCTCAGCTTTACATAGCTACAGGCAACAAAAAAATTGCAACACAGTCTAAAAAAAACTTCAGTTCTATTTCTTGCTGTCATTTAGCCAGCTGCTTAGACCGACAAAATTGATTAAATTTTCAGGCAATAATACTGCTTGCTGCTTATTTACAAACTGATTGGAATGTGAGAAAAGTTATTCGCATGGGACTGTTGTCGCTAGCATTGTCGAGTATTTACATGTCTGCTTTGGTAAGCTTTGATAGGCAGCAACACGCTTCGCCCACCATTCCATAAGAAGTAGGAGCAGGAGTAGGCCATACGGCCCCTCGGGCCTGCTCCGCCATTCAATAGGATCATGGCTGATCCGAACCTAGACTCACGTCCACTTCCCTGCCCGCTCCCCATAACCCTTAATTCCCTTATCAGCTAGGAAACTGTCTATCTACGTTTTAAATTTATTTAATGTCACAGCTTCCACAGCTCTCTGAGGTAGCAAATTCCATCTGAGTGAAGAAGTTTCTCCTCATCTCAGTTTTGAAAGGGCAGCCCCTTATTCTAAGATTATGCCCCCTAGTTCTAGTCTCACCCATCAGTGGAAACAACCTCCCTGCATCCACCCGATCAAGCCCCCTCACAATCTTATATGTTTCGATAAGATCGCCTCTCATTCTTCTGAATTCCAATGAGTAGAGGCCCAACCTACTCAACCTTTCCTCATAAGTCAACCCCCTCATCTCCGGAATCAACCGAGTGAGCTTTCTCTGAACTGCCTCCAGAGCAAGTATATCTTTTCTTAAATATGGAAACCAAAACTGCACGCAGTATTCCAGGTGTGGCCTCACCAGTACCCTGTATAACTGAAGCAAGACTTCCCTGCTTTTATACTCCATCCCCCTTGCAATAAAAGCCAAGATTCAATTGGCCTTCCTGATCACCTGCTGTACCTGCATACTAACCTTCTGTGCTTCATGCACCAGGACCCCCAGATCCCTTTGTACTGTAGCACTTTGCAGTTTCTTTCCATTTAGATATTGGCCCAGAAATTCGGGTCTCCACGGGTGAGTACGCACGGGGTACTCACCCATAGGTCGAATGGAAGTGCCGGTTTTCTGCATGCAATGCGCATGCGCGGGAAACCGGCACTTCCGATCCTCTGAACAAAGGGGTTCAGAGGTCGAATGCGCACGCAGGAGAGGCTGCGCGTGCGCTTTGAACTTAGGTTTTTTTTGCAGGTTTTCACACGAGGTTAAGCCTGCAGGATTTACACATTTAAAAAGCAGGCGTAAGGCCTGCTTTTTACAAGGTAAGTGGTCAATTAATTAAAATTAAAACATTTTTTCCACAGGTTTATTATTTTTAAATACTTTAAAGCAAGGTAAGTTTATTTTTAGCCCCGTTAGAGTATAAAATTATTTTTTTCAAATACTTAAATTGTTTAAAATAGTTATTTAATGTAATTTATAGTTTATTTAAAAAGTGTGATTTAAAAAAAAATGTATTTGAAGGTTTACTGCTATTTTGGGGCCCGTAGTATTTATAAGTTTTGACAGGTCTTCCTGTCAATCTTATGAATGGGCTTTTCCCTCCTCCGATTGGCTGCTCATGGCCCACATGATCCCAGAGGGCGCATTGCACTAACTACGCCCCTGGGACACGCAAGCACAGCTCGCCGGCAGCTGGGCCAGGCCCCGGAGCGGAATTCCATGGGGCCCGACAGCTCAACTGCCGGCGCGCAAGCTAAGTGCAGGTCGGGGGCTTACACCCGCGGGAAGCCCCCGACCCAAATTTCTGGGCCAATAACTTGCTCTTTGATTTTTTCTGCCAAAGTGCATAACCTCACACTTTCCAACATTATATTCCATCTGCCAAATTTCTGCCCATTCACTTAGCCTGTCTATGTCCTTTTGCAGGTTATTTATGTCCTCCTCACTCACTGCTTTCCCTCCCACCTTTGTATCATCGGCAGACTTGGATATGTTGCACTTGGTCCCCTCCTCCAAATCGTTAATATAGATTGTAAAGAGTTGGGGTCCCAGCACTGACCCCTGCGGAACACCACTAGTTACTGATTGCCAACCCGAGAATGAACCATTTATCCCAACTCTCTGTTTTCTGTTAGATAGCCAATCTTCCACCCATGCCAGTATATTACCCCCAATCCTGTGATTTTTTATCTTGTGCAGTAATCTTTTGTGTGGCACTTTGTCAAATGCCTTTTGGAAGTCTAAATACACCACATCCACTGGTTCCCCTTTATCCACCCTGTTTGTTATGTCCTCAAAGAATTCAAGCAAATTTGTCAAACATGACTTCCCCTTCATAAAACCATGCTGACTCTGTCCGATTAAATTATGCTTATCCAAATGTCCTGTTACTGCTTCCTTAATAATGGACTCCAACATTTTACCAACCACAGATGTTAGGCTAACTGGTCTATAGTTTCCAGCCTTTTGTCTACCTCCCTTTTTAAATAAGGGCGTTACATTAGCAGTTTTCCAATCTGCTGGGCCCTTTCCTGAATCCAGGGAGTTTTGGAAAATTACCATCAATGCATCCGCAATTCCTACCGCTACTTCTCTCAAGACCCTAGGATGTAAGCCATCAGGTCCAGGGGATTTATCTGCCTTAAGTCCCATTATCTTACCGAGTACCATCTCCTTAGTGATTTTAATCATGTTTAGCTCCTCCCCCCCCCCCCATAGCCCCCTGTTTGTCCAGTGTTGGGATATTTTTAGTGTCCTCTACTGTAAAGACCGATACAAAATATTTGTTCTGCGTATTTGCCATCTCCATGTTCCCCACTACTAATTTCCCGGTCTCATCCTCTAAGGGACCAACATTCACTTTAGCCACCCTTTTTCTTTTTATATAACTGTAGAAACTCTTGCTATCTGTTTTTATATTTTTTGCTAGTTTACTTTCATAATCTATCTTCCCTTTCTTAATTAATCTTTTAGTTATTCTTTGCTGGCTTTTAAATTCTTCCCAATCTTCTATCCTCCCACTAGATTTGGCTACTTTATATGCCCTTGTTTTCAGTCGGATACTATCCCTTATTACTTTACTTAGCCACGGATGGCTGTCTTTTCTTTTACGCCCCTTTTTCCTCAGTGGAATATATTTTTCTTGAAAGTTGTGAAATATCTCCTTGAATGTACACCACTGCTCCTGTACTGTCTTACACCTTAATCTATTTTCCCGGTCCACTTTAGTCAACTCTGCTCTCATACCTTCATAATCTCCTTTATTTAAGCTTAGTACGCTGGTTTGAGATCCAACTCTCTCACCCTCCAACTGAATTTGGAATTCAACCATGTTATGGTCACTCATACCAAGGGGATCCTTTACTAGGACATTTTTTATTAATCCTGTCTCATTACACAGGACCAGATCTAAGATTGCCTGCCCCCTGGTTGGTTCAGTAACATACTGCTCAAGGAACCCATCCCTAATGCACTCTATAAACTCTTCCTCAAGGCTGCCCTGCCCAATTTGATTTGTCCAGTCAATATGAAAGTTAAAATCTCCCATGATTATAGCTGTTCCCTTATTACAAGCCCCAATTATTTCCTGATTTATACTCCGACCAATAGAGTTGCAACTTTTAGGAGGCCTAAAGACTACGCCCACTAGTGACTTTTTCCCCTTATTATTCCTTATCTCCACCCAAACTGTTTCACTATCCTGATCCTTTGACCCAATATCATTTCTCACTATTGCAGTGATTCCATCCTTTATTAACATAGCCACCCCACCTCCCTTTCCTTCCTGTCTGTCCTTCCTAATAGTCAAATACCCCTGGATGTTTAGTTCCCAGTCATGGTCACCTCGCAGCCATGTTTCTGTAATGGCCACCAGATCATACCCATGTGTAGTTATTTGTACCGTCAACTCGTCTATTTTGTTACGAATTCCAAAGAACAATCTTCCATGTTGATAACTGGTTCTGCTTTAGAACGATCCAAAGTTGGTTGACTTTAATCCTTTGGATTTGTCCTCTGAATCAGATGCCGCTAAGTGGAGGTCATTTTCTTTTTTGGTGGTTCAGCTTCTGTGTGACGTTTCTGACAACAGTAAGATACGAATTAACTTCCACACCTCTTCCCTCTTGCATTTTGGAAGGCATTTCAGATTCTTAAACCTTGGGTGCAGCGCTGTCGCTATCTTTATCCATGTGAGACTGGTGTTTTCTTTGCGTTTAGTTAAATCTGCAGTGAAAGAGTTCTTAAACCAAACAACGTACACTGGGTCACAGACCTAAGTGTTAACTCTGTTTCTCTCTCTGCAGATGCTGCCTGACCTGCTGAGTATTTCCAGCACTTTCTGTTTTTATAACATATACACTGGGTCATCATCTGAGACAGCTACAACACAAAATAAATGGCAACATGCATGTAAAACCAGAGTAGGAAACATGCATCTCTCCCCCAAAGAGCTCAGTCACATACCTCAGGGCTCTGGAGTTGGTCAAATTCTGCAGGAGTGGGCAATGCTAGATTGTGCTTCTGAAGAACTAACACGGCTGTGACGACAAATCTATTGCTAAGCAGTTGCTGAACCATCTGCAATGTGGAGTTCCATCTAGTTGAACCATCTTGTATAAGAGATTCTTGTTTCTGTCCATTTGCAGCCTGTTGTATTTCTAGTTCTGCACTATTAGCTGGACTATGTTTGAAATGGCCTATGAATTTTCTACATGTTTCCAGTAAGTGTTTGAACCTGGCAGCATTAAGCGCTACTGTGATCGATCGCTGTAGACTGTGAGCAAGGCATGGCATGTGTTCAAATGGCAAAAAGGTTGGCTGCTGCTATCATATTGTGTGCACTGTCGGTACCAATGGTCGTCACCTTGCCATGCATATCCCACTCTTTTGCCACATGTAAGATATGCTTTGCACATGTTTCAACAAAGTGCCTTTACTGATAGCGCAAAAGACTCTAGTGTCCAAACAGCATCAATCATCAATGCAGAGGGGAGCCACTAGTGTCAGAGAACTGAGTTATATGGAAAGACTGGAGAGAACATCATTTTCAACCTTTAAAATAGCTCCAAAAATAAGAGTACCAAGGCAATTTACAAGACTGACATAAATGAGATGGAAGTGCTAGACAAGCTGAAAGGGTTTGAAACAAATAAATCCCTCGGGTTAAATGGTATTTATTCTGGAGTGTTGAAAGATCTGACACTGACAATCATTATAAGGGAGATAGTGGGCACTGGAAAGGTACCAGTAGATTGGAAACTGCCTAATGTGATGCTCATATTCAAAAGGGTGGCAAAGCAAATGCAGGTAACTACAGATCCGGTAGTCTTACTTCCATTCCATGTAAAATAATGACATTTATTATCAGGAGCAATGTTCCCGGTAAGCTGCGAGGCCGTGCAACAGTCTGGAGGTCCCGTGCAGGCCACTTGCCAGCTTCTAAATGGAAAAAAATGTGCACGTGCGATAATTTGAATGGGCTGCGGAGCCCGTTAAAGGGGTCACGCACCCAAAAAAAAAATTAGTGGGAGCATTGATGAGGAGTAAACTTGAAGATTATCTGAACAACAACCACCTAGAAAACAGCAGTCAACATGTCTTTGGACAGGGACAATCCTGCCTGGCCAACCTCATTGACTTCTTGAGGATGTGACAACCCAAGTGGACTGTGGTAAACCCTGCAATGTTATGTACTTAAAACTTCTAAAAACCATTTGTTAAAGTTTTACACGAAAGGCTTCTAGTTAAACTCAATACTGTGAGGATTCAGGGTGTGAAGAACTAGGGAATGGATAAGGAATCGGCTGAAGGGTGGAAAACAATGGGCACTGACTAGAGAAATAACCTCAGGGGATGTGCCAAGTGGGGTACCCCACAGCACAGTGTTGGGACCACTGCAGTTTCTAATTTATATCAACGACGTGGATTCAAAAATCCAATGCAAATTGGTCAAACATGCAGACAGTACCAAACTAGGAGAGGCAGTGGAATCAAAGGAGGCAGCCAGAAATAGCAGAACGATGTAAACAAAATGTGTAATTGGGCTGATCGATGGCAGATGAAATTTTAATGTAGCCAAGTGTAAAACACTGCACATAGGAAGGAAAAATGACAAACATATAGACTCCATGAATGTGTTGAAATATCTAAGAATGAAGTTGAAAGAAACCTAGGAGTCTTAGTAGACACCACACTAAGCATGTCCAACCAATGGAGTGCGGCAATCAATAAAACCAATAGAACATTGAACTATATAGCCAAAACAGTAGAGTACAAGTCAGAGGAGGTCTTGATCAAACTGTACTCATGTACAAATCGGCCAGCAACTTGTGGCAAGGGAGAAATACCCCGTGAATTGCGAATCGCCACAAGTTGCTGGCTGATTTGCACCTAGTTAAAATGCCATCGGGATCTTATTGACATTACAGGACCCCGATTTATCATATATGTGTGAGGCTCCCGCCCGAGTCCAGTGGGCACCCCATCTGCCGCCAAAACTAACGGCGTTAAAATCAGAGCTCGGCGGGTATTTGAACAAGAACTGGTGCAACTCCATTTTAATTGCTTCTTCACTCCATTCCCAGCAAGCGGGGAAGAGTTAAAATTCCCCCTCAAAGTTTCTCCAGTCTTTCCTCATAACTCAGACCCCTGACATCAGCCTCATGGCACTTCTCTGCACTTCCTTCAATACTTGTTTAGTCTGAGTTTACTGATCCTTTACACGCCGATATTTTTTCAGCAAATTCTGGACCAATGAGCGATCAACATTTGGACTGGATTTTAGGACATTGTCGGGGAGGTGAAAACCCTGGAATCATTTTTTTAAAATAATTAGATGCAGCAACGGTGTGGGGGAGGGGTGGGGATGTAGCATTGTTCTGAATGGATGAATTCTGATGCAATGGCCTTCTTCATCCGCACGTGTCTTATGAAGACAGGTCTATCACTTCCACTTGGATAATATATTAATATTCTGTCATGTATCCAATGTTGAATTAATAATACATACCCTGGGATATGAACTTGAGGACACAGGAAAGCTGTAAAAACTTCTGTTATGGCTTTATGCTCAATCAATTTCATTCTCCTACAAATTTATCATGATAAACACATACTCATATCCATTTTATTAAAAAAAAAATTTCATTTATTAGTATTCCTCCATGTTGTTGAATAACTTCGAAAACTCACTCCAGAATTGATTCAATCTTGGTTTCCCTGGGAATATTAACAGCAATTACTACAGTTAGTGCCTATCTCAAACCCAAAGCGTACAAGATTACTTCTTGCTTCATCAATTCATTAGTTGCCAAGTGCTCCTCTTCCATCTGTCTACTAAATGTGCTCAACTTTCAACAACAAAAAATCCAAATGAAAAAGGTAACGTTCTCCTGGAAATTTCATTCCCCGCAAAAAGAAAACGTCAGCTTGTTGTCACTGAAACTTGTGGGAAATGTTAATATTCTATGCAAACTGGAGGCAGAAACAAAAGCAGCAAAAAATACAAAAACAACTTATTGAAGAAAACAAATGTTGCTATCAGCAGTAAAATCAGAGAAAAAACTTAGCTGAATGCACAACACAGTTGCGAGAATATTGACACTCAGTTGTGACATGCCTCTATCACTGCTGCAGTTAGTAATGGGTATCAGATGTAGAGGGCTGGAGAATTGGGCACCAGGTTGATTCAACCCAGAGCGGGTTGCAGGCGAGCGGGGGGCAAGGTGATTGTGAAATGCACTTACTGGTCTTAATGTTCATGGTATTTTAACTCCTGGGCCTCAATCAACCGCCGCCGGTCCACTTCCTGCCCAGAACAGATGTGAGAAGGGCATAGATCGGCAGCTGGCAGGCGAAGATTGAGCAACCTTTAGCTTGCAGAAGGCAAGGGCGTGGGGGAGACCAGGGCAATGGAGGCTGCGACTTACCCGACAGGGCCTGTTCTGTCTTCAGACCTGCTGCTGCCTGGCAGTAAAACCGCTGCAGCTTCTCTACTTGGGCCCCGGTTAATACTGCATCAGAATCCTACTGACATAATAGGATCCCGATTTGCGTAAATTTATGAGGCTCCCGCCTGCTTTAGGTGGGCATCTCAACCGCCTGCAAAACCTCCTTGCAGATTGAAATGTGGAACGGTCGGGTTCTGAGCAGGTAAGTAATCTACTCGTTTTTAACTGCCACTCTGCCCAGTTTCTACTGGGCGGGTAGAGCTAAAATCGACCCCCAATTTAATGATCAGGTACTTTTCTGCTGGCAGTGATACATGGCTTGCAGTGGTTGTGCTTGCAAATTGGACATTACACAATTAGATCTAGGCTTGGAGCAGCTATGTAGGCAATAATCAGCCATCCACATGAGTTTACTGTTTCCCAGACAACCACTAGATTATGTTACTTTCGCACGCAACACAACAACAACAACTTGTATTTTTTTTAGCGACGTCAACATAGTAAAACGTCCCAAGGAGCTTCACAGGAGCGTTATAAAACAAAATTTGACACCGAGCCACACAAGGAGATACTAGGGTAGATGACCAAAAGCTTGACCAAAAAGAGGTAGGTTTAAGGAACGTCTTAATGGAGGAAAGAGAGGTGACGAGGTTCAGGGAGGGAATTCCAAACCTTATGGGCTTGGCAGCCGAAGGCATGGCCACCAATGGTGGAGTGACTGAAATCGGGGATGTTCAAGAGGCCAGTATTAGAGGAGCGCAGATATCTCAGAGGGTTGCGGGGCTGGAGGAGATTACAGAGATAGGGAGGGGCGAGGTCATGGAGGGATTTGAAAACAAGGATGAGAATTTTGAAATCGAGGCATTGCTTAACCGGGAGCCAATGTCGGTCAGCGAGCGCAGGGGTGATGGGGGAACAAGACTTGGGATGTGGCTTCCCAAGAGGCAATCTTAAGACAGTTCAGGACATGGGATGATGTAGAAAGGGAGAAATGAGTGATCATTTAGAGGAGCATCAGAGGAAAAGGGGACTCAGGGGTGCAAGGAATTGGAGAATTATGTATAATATCCATTAGATACTTAGGGACAAGTTAAACATTCAAACACCAAAGCTTGGTGGAAATGGCCCGGCCATTGTCATCTAAACAATAATATGCAACTAGCTCGGAGCATTGTCTTCATGCTTTAGTTCATTTATATACATTTAGCATTTTTGAATGTCTCTTCCTCGTTTCTTTTTCTGCCTCTTTACAGAACGCTTATCTCTATTGATTGGGTTATTTTCCTTGGCCTTTATTTTTGATCTGGCTGCTGCTCATACTTGCTTTATTAACTGATAACTGTTTAGTGTCAAAAGAAGAGCAAAGAAATTTCAGTGATTTTTAGTTCATGGAATAGGCAGGAACAATCTTCTTGAAAAATAAGTTTGAAGCTGGCAGTTTGGTTGCTATCCTCCATTTACACTGCAGATCCAGAAGCTACTTCAAAATATTTTTCTTCAACTTTTCAATAGTTTCCAATTTCAGTTCATCATTTTTGTGACTATTGTGATGCTGCTTTAGTTTATGATTTTTGACTAGCTCTACTCTGATCATCTGATCCACCACAAAAAAAACTGTCGATACCCCTGACTACAGTCTCCCACTACTATCACTCACTTATTTTTGTAGTCTAACCACCTTTCAGTAGCAGTACACAGGGTTTTAAACTAATGAAGGGGGTTGGGAGGATTCACGAAAGAGTAAATTTAAAAGCAGCGAGAGAAATGTCAAGGCTCTAGAGCAGAGTAGAATTTGGGGTAAAATAAGCAGAGTGGGTCAGGAAGGGACTGTGAGAGTAACAAAGGTAAGAAGGCATCAGTGATTAAGGTCACATCAGGGAAAAATAGAAATATGTCAAAGCTAAAGGCACTATATCTGAATGCGTGAAGCATTCACAACAAAATAGATGAATTAATAGCGCAGATAGGAATTAACAGGTTTGATCTAATAGCCATAAGGGAGACGTGGTTGCAAAATGGCCAAGGTTGGGAACTAAATATTCCAGGATACTTAACTTTTAGAAGAGATAGGCAAAATGGAAAAGGAGAAGGGGTAGTCCTGATAATAAAGGATGGGATAAAGACAGTAGAGAGAAAGGATCTTAGCTCTGAAAATCAAGAAGTAGAATCAGTTTGGGTGGAGGTAAGAAACAGCAAGGGGCAGAAAACATTGGTGGGAGTTGTTTATAGGCCCCCAAATAGTCGTTGTAATGTAGGGAAGAGTATAAATCAGGAAATTAGAGGCGCATGTAACAAGGGTAATACAGTAATCGTGGGGGACTTTAACCTACATACAGACGGGCAAACCAAATTTGCAGTAATAGTGTAGAGGACAAATTCATGGAATGTATACAAGATAGTTTTCTAGATCAGTATGTTGAGGAACCAACTAGGGAATAGGTTATTTTAGATCTAGTATTGTGCAATGAGAAAGGGTTAATTAATGGCCCAGAAATTAGTGTCCCAATGCACGAGTAAGCACATTGGGACACTAATTGTCCCAATTGTCGGTTTTCTGCATGCACAGCGCACGCGCAGGAAACCGGCATTTCCGATCCTCTGAACCAAGGGGTTCAGAGGTCGAACGCGTGCGCGCAGGAGTCAGCGCGTGCGCGTTGAACTTCCTTTTTTTTTTCCAGGTTTGCCCGTGCGTGAAGGCCTCCACTTTTTACACTTTAAAAAAGCAGATGTAAGGACTTAATTTTAAAAGGTAAGTGGTCTATTAATTAAAATTAGAAAATTTTTCCACAGGTTTATTATTTTTAAAGACTTTACAGTAAGGTTGGTGTATTTTTAGCCCTGATTTTTTATAAAATTATTTTTTTCAAAAATTTTAATTATTGTTTAAAATAGTTATTTAAAGTTATTTATAGTTCATTTAAATAGTGTGATTTAAAAAAAAAATTATTTCAAGTTTAAGTACTGTTTTGGGCGCCCGGAGTTTTCATGAGTTTGACAGTTCTTACTGTCAAACTCATGAATGAACTTTTGCATCCTCCGATTGGTTGCCCAGTGCTCACGTGATCCCAGCCGACGCATCGCACTAAGTACGCCGCTGGGTCACGCAAGCACAGCGCGCCGGGAGCTGGGCCGGGCCACAGACAGGAAATCCATGCAGGCCCAGGTTTCAACTGCCGGCGCGCTAGGTAAGTGTAGGTCGGGGGCTTGCACCCTCGGGAAGCCCCCGACACGAATTTCTGGGCCATAACCTTGTAGTAAAGGGGTCTTCAGGGAAGAGTGACCATAATATGATAGAATTTTATATTGAATTTGAAAGTGATTTCGTTAAATCTGAAACTAGGGTCTTAAATCTAAACAAAGCAAACTACGTAGGTATGAGGGGTGAGTTGGCTAAGGTAGATTGGGAAACTACATTAAAAGGTATGATGGTAGATAAGCAATGGCTAGCATTTAAAGGATCAATACATAATTTACAACAAATATACATTCCTTTAAGGCACAAAAACCCCACAGGAAAAGTGGTCCAACCGTGGCTAACAAGAGAAGTTAAAAATAGTATTAAATCAAAGGAAGAGGCTTATAATGTTGCCAGAAAGAGTAGCAAGCCTGAGGATTGGGAGGATTTTAGAATTCAGCAAAGGAGGACCAAGAAATTGATAAAGAAAGGGAAAATAGAATATGGGAGTAAACTAGCGAGAGACATAAAAACAGACTGTAAAAGCTTCTATAGGTATGTAAAAAGGAAAAGATTAGTGAAAGTAAATGTGGGTCCCTTACAGACTGAGACAGGAGAAATTATAATGGGGAATAAGGAAATGCCAGAGAAATTAAACAAATACTTTGGGCTGGATTTTATGAATGGAGACGTGTTGGAGGCGGGACTGCTGCTTGCCCGGTTTCAGTCCTGCCTCCATCATCTTCTGGCCAACCAGCGGGATCTTCCCCTGATTGACCTTGTTAAGCCCACCCGGCGGGCTCAGCAGGCCAATTAGGGGGAAGTCAGTGACAAAACACGTCAACGTATGACATGTTATCTGTCGAGAATTTTTGAAAGAAAAAATGTCATCGTTTGACAGCTCTGTGAAGCTGTCAAACACTGACATTCTGTGTAGTTTGATGAGTCCTTATGTTCAGGACTCATCAAATCTTTCTACTTTGCAGAAATCAGATGACTGTTGGATCGGAGGATGCAACAGCCAGTCTGTGATCTCCACAATGGAGATGTCGGGACTCCAGCTCTACGGCGGCTGAAGGCTGTAGGCAGAAATAAAGGTAAGTTAACATTTTCTAACACTTTACACTCACCTCACATACTTACCACTCCACACTTGCACCCATCAGTCACCTCTACATCGCAATTTCAGACCCCTCCGACCTCCTACTCAGCTCCTACACCCTGGCGGGGTTCCCCCAGGTCGGGAACCCCGCATTTTGGAACGAAAAATGGGGATAATCCTATTTTCTGCCTGTTAACTACCTGTTAACAGGCAGTTAATAGGCTCTAATCCCTTCCAGCCTCCAAGGAGACGGGACTCATGGCAGGACAGCTTCCCGCCTCCTGGCAAGAGGGCACGGAGGCGGGTTTGCCACCCGCCCCCAAATTCTGCAACTTTCCCGGCAGTCCCGCCTCCATACCTGCCTCCTTGGGGCTAAGAAAATCCAGCCCTACGTGTCTGTCTTCACGGAAAACTCAAAAAACTTCCCAGAAATAGTGGAGAACCAAGGGTTGAGCGAGAATAAGGAACTGAAAGAAATTAGTATTAATTTTAAAAAGTACTGGAGAAATTAATGGGACTGAAAGGTGATAAATCCCCTGGACCTGATGGCCTACATCCTAGGGTTTTGAAGGAGGTGGCTATAGAGATAGGGGATGCATTGGTTGTCATTTTCCAAAATTCCATAGATTCTAGAATGGTTACCGCGAATTGGAAGGCAGCAAATGTAACCCCACTATTTAAGAAAGGAGAGAGAGAGAAAACGGGGAACTACAGACCAGTTAGCCTGACATCAGTTGTAGGGAAAATGCTAGAATCTATTATTAAGGATGTGGTAACAGGGCACTTAGAAAATAATAATAGGATTAGGCAGATTCAACATGGATTTATGAAGGGGAAATCGTGTTTGACAAATCTGTTAGAGTTTTTTGAGGTTGTAACTAGCACAATAAAGAAAGGGGAAGCAGTGGATGTGGTGTATTTGGATTTTCAGAAGGCATTCGATAAGGTGCCACGGAAGAGGTTATTAAACAAAATTAGGGCTCATGGGATTGGGGGTAATATACTAGCATAGATTGAGGATTGATTAACGGACAGAAAACAGAGAGTAGGAATAAACGGGTCATTTTAAGGTTCGCAGGCTGTTACGAGTGGGGTACCACAAGGATCAGTGCTTGGGCCTCAGCTATTCACAACCTATATCAATGATTTGGATGAGGGGACCAAATGTAATACAACCAAGTTTGCTGATGATAAAGCTGGGTGGGAATGTAAGTTGTGAGGAGGATGCAAGGAGGTTTCAAGGGGATATAGACAGGCTAAGTGAGTGGGCAGGAACATGGCAAATGGAATATAATGTGGAGAAATGCGAAGTTATCCACTTTGGTAGGAAAAATAGGAAAGCAGAGTATTTTTTAAATGGTGAGAGATTGGGAAATGTTGGTGTTCAGAGGGACCTGGGTGCCCTTGTGCATGAATCACTGAAAGTTAACATGCAGGTACAGCAAGCAATTAGGAAAGCAAATGCTATGTTGGCCTTTATTACAAGAGGATTTGAGTTTTTTTTTTTTTTTTTAATTAGTTCATGGGGTCTGGGTGTCGCTGGCAAGGCCAGCATTTATTGGCCAAACCTACAAGATGCACTGCAACAACTCGCCAAGGCTTCTTCGGCAGCACCTCCCAAACCTGCGACCTCTTCCACCTAGAAGGACAAGGGCAGCAGGCGCATGAGAACACCACCACCTCCAAGTTCCCCTCCAAGTCGCACACCATCCTGACTTAGAAGTATAGAGCAGTTTTCCACATTGTTGGATAGATGCCCGTATTGTAGCTGTGCTGGAACAGCTTGGCTAGAGGCGCAGCTAGTTCTGGAGCTCAAGTCTTCAGCATGACAGCCGGGATGTTGTTGGAGCCCAGAGCCTTTGCTGTATCCAGTGCGCTCAGCCGTTTCTTGATATTATGTGGAATTGGCTGAAGACTGGCTTCTGTGATATTGGGGACCTCAGGAGGATCATCCACTCGGCACTTCTGGCGGAAGATGGTTGCAAACACTTCAGCTTTGTCTTTTGCACTCACATGCTGGGCTCCACCATAATCGAGGATGGGTTATTCATGGAGCCTCCTCCTCCTGTTAGTTGTTTAATGGCCCACCACCATTCACGACTGGATGTGGCAGGACTGCAGAACTTTGATCTGATCCATTGATTGTGGGATCGCTTAGCGCTGTCTACAGCATGCTGCTTCTGCTTTTTAGCATGCATGTAGTCCTGTGTTGCAGCCTCCCCAGGTTGGCACCTCATTTTTAGGTATGACCGGTGCTGCTCCTGGCATGCTCTTCTACTTACTGAACCAGGGTTGATCCCCTGGCTTGATGGTAATGGTAGAGTGAGGGATATGCCGGGCTATGAGGTTACAGATTGTGGTGGAATACAATTCTGCTGCTGCTGATGGCCCACAGCACCTCATGGAGTATAAGAGTGAAGACGTCTTACTGCATTTATATAGGGCCTTGGTGAGACCACACCTGGAGTATTGTGTAGAGTTTTGGTCTCCTTACCTAAGGAAGGATATACTCGCCATAGAGGGAGTGCAACGAAGGTTCACCAGACTGATTCCTGGGATAGGGGGATTGTCCTATGAGGAGAGATTGAGTGGACTAGGCCTATATTCTCTGGAGTTTAGAAGAATGAGAGGTAATCTCATTGAAACATACAAAACTCTTACAGGGCTTGACAGGGTAGATGCAGGGAGGATGTTTCCCCTGGCTGGGGAGTCTAGAACCAGGGGTCAGAGTCTCATAATAAGGTGTCAGGCATTTAGGACTGAGATGAGGAGAATTTTTTTTTACTCAGAGGGTTGTGAATCTTTGGAATTCTCTACCCCAGAGGGCTGTGGAGGCTCAGTTGTTGAGTATATTCAAGACAGAGATCGATAGATTTTTGGATGTTAAGGGAATCAAGGGATATGGGGATAGTGCAGGAAAGTGGAGATGAGGTAGACAATCAGCCATGATCTTACTGAATGGCGGAGCAGGCTCAAAGGGCCAAATGGTCTACTCCTGCTCATATTTCTTATGTTCTTATGTTATGCTCTTATAGACAATATTTGTATGAGAGCAGCCAAGTTGCTGAGTTATGAGCAGCTTCCATGCATTGAATAAAGGTTAAGCCAGCAAGCTTATTTTCCAATTATTGTGTGGTAGCCATGTTTGTTGAGTCAATTTTACAACTTCAACATGTATCGTGGCTATACAACATCATTTTATTTCGATGTTTGAAAGGATTTTGCCAGCATACTGTTCAAAAACATGTGCCTGGTTTGATGTCGTGTTGAATCACGTGCCATTTTATAATATTTTCAGAATGTAAAACTGACAGATGAGACATGCCATGTTTTGTAACTCCTGGTAGGTGCCAGCTAATGTTTTTTTATTTAAAGTGGCTGCTTTTAAAATATTATCAGAGTTCACAATTAGGGGGTGATTGTGCAATCCCATGCTTCCAGCAGGGAGACGCGTCACAGGGTTTGTGGGTGGAGAATCTGGGCTACAATAATATTTCGAACATATGTTCCCTGCGATTGTAGCTTTCCTGCTCAAGCATGGGATCCGCCTTTACTGTTATAAACCTGCGATTCCAAGGCCTCATTATACACGTCTCACTTCATGTATAATCATTAAGGGGGAAAAATTGGGTTGCTTTGCACCTCCCGTTGGGCGCAAAGACCCTAGCGCCTGGGCACAGTGCCGCCGACGCCTCCCGCGAAATTCAGTGGGAGGTTAGCGGCTGTGGTAGCGGGTAGCGCCCGTGGCGCTGTGCCTCTGGCGATGATGAAATCGCCGTGCGCAGCGCCCCGGCCCCAAACTTCAGATGCGCCCCCTGACCTACCGCCGGACAATATATCCAACAGGGTGCCGTTTTTGCAGCCACGGCGACGCAAATTAAAGGGCAGGTGCCGGGCCAGCACTTGCCCCCTTTCGCTTCATGTGGGGTGCTGGCCGCGATGGGTCAGCCTGGCACCCCACTCCCCGGTGGTCCAGTAGGGCCCAGGTGCATGCTACGCTCGGCACCTTCCCTTTAATCAGGGGAGGGAGGCCTGTAATACTGCGGTGCTACGTGCCGACGCACGTGGCGCTGCTGCACATAGTACCGCGATATTGAATGGTAGAGCCCCAGGAAGGAGGGGGAGCTCTTCCAGTAGCGCCCCACCTCCTGCTTGGGGCGCTACCACTCAATTCATGGTCCAGGGGCAATAAATTTTTCGGGGCGCTACAAAATTAGTGCCCCAAAGGGGAACGCGACTGAATTTTTCCCCCTAAATGTCTGTGGGTTATGACAAATGTGAAAATTGTGATTATGTATAATAAGTACTTTATCATGCTGGTTTTACTTAAAAATAGTTTCTATTTGTATTGGCAAGGTGACATTGAGCTATTACCAGTGAGGAGCCTGCACCATAGAGTATTTGCTTATGGATGGAAACTAAATGAAAAACAGCTAGAGAATGCTAATGAACATTTTCATAAGGCATTGGCGATTTAAGATAGTTTATTAAATTTCAAAAGTCAATTTAAAGTTTACACAAGCTCTGAAGGAGCATGGTTATCAGCAAAGTTGAAGCCAGATTCATAATTATTAGGCAGGGGCTTTATCTCTGTTTGTCACCTCTAGCAACATTTGACTTGGGCCTCGCTCCTTATTTGCTAACTGTCAGGCTGGTACACTGGAGTTGTTCCAACTCTTCATTTCTCAGTGGAAGTTTTTATTTGATGAAATTTATAGATCTGCGAGAACAAACATCATCTGCGTTCAGAGAGTCCATTGTAACTCATGAAGTGCTATGTAAGAGAAATTATCTTGGACTTCACAACTGGATAACCGGAGTATAATATCAATTCAGAAAATTGCTCGATCACTTTCCCCCCCCCCACCCAACCAAAAAATTAATTGTGAAAAGCACTACAATTCCTGAATCTCTGAAACCCATCTTTGGTTTTTGAGCAATTGGTCAGATCCAGTTCTTAGAATGAATCTAGTTGTTTGTTCCAAACTTTTTAATCCCTCTCCCCCCAAAGGAGCACTCACTCCATCTCACTCTGTCTCCCTCCATTCAAACTTACTGGTGAAGGTTGATCTACCATTGCTTCTCAAGGTCACCATACCAAGAAATGATGTAATCCTGAGTGGCCATTTTAAATTGACAAAATACAACTGTTTCTTGTAACCCTACCCATGCTCCTTAGTATAGTTGAAATCATGTCAGTAATACATTAACAGTTTAAAAAACTGTTCTTTGGGGGAACTCTGCAAATATTGACACGCTCACAGGGACACCCAGTGCTAACATCTAATGCCAACTAGAATCATAGAATGGTTACAGCACAGAAGGAGGTCATTCAGCCTGTCGAGCCCATGCCGGCTCTCTGCAAGAGCACTTCAGCTAGTCCCACTCACTCGCCCTTTCCCTAGAGCCCTGCAAATTTTTTCTTTCAGATACTTATCCAATTCCCTTTTGAAATCCACGGTTGAATCTGCCTCCACCACCTTCTTGGGTGGTGCATTCCAGATCCTAGCCATTCGCTGCGTAAAAAAGTTTTTCCTCATGTCGCCTTTGGTTCTTCTGCCAATCACCTTAAATGTGTGTCCTCTGGTTCTCGGCCCTTCCACCAATGGGAACAGTTTCTCTCTATCTACCCCTTGTGATTTTGAACACCTCTATCAAATCGCCTCTCAGCCTTCTCTGCTCTAAGGAGAACAACCCCAGCTTCTCCAATCTATCCACATAACTGAAGTCCCTCATCCCTGGAACCATTCTTGTAAATCTTTTCTATATCCTTCCTAAAGTGCGGTGCCTGGAATTGGACACAGTTGAGGGCGACCAGTGTTTTATAAAGGTTCATCATAACTTCCTTGCTTTTGTACTCTATGCCTCTATTTATGAAGCCTAGGATCCTGTATGCTTTTTTAACCACTTTCTCAACCTGCCCTACCACCTTCAACGATTTGTGCACATATACCCCTGGGTCTCTCTGTTTATGCACACCTTTTAGAATTATACCCTTTAGTTTACATTGCCTCTCCTCATTCTTCCTCCCAAAATGTATCACTTCGCACTCATCTGCGTTAAATTTCATCTGCCACGTGTCCACCCATTCCACCAGCCTGTCTATGTGCTCTTAAAGTCTATCACTATCCTCCTCACTGTTCACTATACTTCCAAGTTTTAGATCATCTGAAATTTTTTTTAATTGTGCCCTGTACACCCATGTCCAAGTCATTAACATATATCAAGAAAAACAGTGGTCCTAGTACCTACCCCTGGGGAACACCACTGTGTACCTTCCTCCAGTCCGAAAAACAACTGTTCACCTCTACTGTTTCCTGTCACTTAGCCAATTTCATGCCTATGCTGCCACTGTCCCTTTTATTCCATGGGCTTCAACTTTGCTGGCAAGCCTATTATGTGGCACTTTATCAAATGCCTTTTGGAAGTCCATGTACACCACATCAACCGCATTGCCCTCATCAACCCTCTCTGTTAACTCATCAAAAAATTCAATCAAGTTAGTTAAACACAATTTGCCTTTAACAAATCTGTGCTGGCTTTCCTTAATTAATTCACACTTGTCCAAGTTACTATTAATTTTGTCCCTGATTATCATTTCTAAAAGCTTTCCCACTACCAAGGTTAAACTGACTGGCCTGTAGTTGCTGGGTTTATCCTTACACCCCTTTTTGAACAAGGGTGTAACATTTGCAATTCTCCAGTCCTCTGGCACCACCCTCTTATCTAAGGAGGATTGGAAGATTATGGCCAGTACTTCTGCAATTTCCACCTTTACTTCTCTCAGCATCCCAGGATGCATCTGATCCGGTCCTGGTGATTTATCTACTTTAAGTACAGCCAGCCTTTCTAGTACCTCCTCTATCATTTTTTCTCCCAACTACCCAAGGCAAAAGAGATATAATTGCAGATGTCAAGTAGTACAGAAATCGGATGACAGAAGGACAGAACTCTTGTGACCTGTTATGTGGCATATTATGTTATATATTAACTGATTCATTCTTTGTTCAATAAATATGCTTATTAGTTAATGCCTGAATTAAGGTCTGATGTTCTGATGCACTATCCCTTTTCGAAGACAAAAGATAGGTCCTGTGGAGGGCAGTTCCAGTAGCTGAATCAATTGATAGACAAAGGTTTTTTATTTGTTATCTGAACTTTTTTTGGTAACATGGCTGGATATCAGGACCAGTTGAAACCAGAGAGAGCTAAGACTTAGTTCTGAGAGGAATATTAGGAAAATAGGAACAGAAGTGGGCCATTCAGCCCATCAAGCGTGTTCTGCCATTTTAGTTAGATCATTGCTGATCTGTATCTTAACTTCATCGACCCACCTTGGTACCGTAACCCTTAACACCTTTACCTGACAAAATATACCAATCTCACTTTTGAAGTTTTCAAATGACCTAGTCTCAAAAGCTTTTGGGGGGACAGAGTTGCAGATTTCCACTACCCTATGTGAAGAAGTGCTTCTTGACGTCACCTCTGAACAGCCTAGCTCTAATTTCAAGGTTATGCCCCCTTGTTCTGGACTCCCCATCTCCCCTATCAAATCATTTAGTCATCTAAAAAACCTCAAATAGTTCACCCCTTAATCTTCTATAGTCAAGGGAATACAAGCCTAATCTATGCAACCTGTCTTCATAATTTAACCCTTTTAGCCCCGGTATCATCTGGTGAATTTGCGCTCCACCCCTTCAAAGGCCAATATATCCTTCCGGAGGAGCGGTGCCAAGAACTGAATGTAGTACTCTATATGGGGTCTAACCAAAGCTTTATAAAACTGTAACATAACTTCTACCCCTTTGTATTCCAGCCCGCTTTAGTTAAAGGTCAACATTCCATTGGCCTTTTAAATTATTTTTTGAACCTGTCCACTGGCTTGTGGTGATTTCTGTACTGGGACAGAATCTATCTACTCCTTCACAGTTCCTAGCTTCTCAACATTTAGAAAATACTCTGATCGATCTTTCTTGGGTCCAAAGTGGATGACAGCATTAGAATACAGAAAGATAAAAATGTGGAGTAAGAGAGGTAGAAAAGACTCCAAAGCACAAGTACTTTGTTGCATCTATCAGAAGTGCAAGCCTTGTGATTTATGAAGGCAACTGGGTTGTGTGAAAGTGCCCCAAGAGCACATGGGTTTAGTCAATGACACCCTTGATTTAGAAGCCTGCAATATGTGTGAACCTCAGAGCCTATCCTGCTCTTTCCATTTATCCACGGGGAAAGTGATAAAATTGCTTGCTCGATTATCTGCTTAATGAAAACATGAACTGCAGACTGATGTTACTAATATTCCCTGTGGCAGCCTGGAAGGAGCCAGAGGCAAAGTTGCTCAGGGCTGCAGCAGACAATGCTGTGCTAGCTGCGGCAGTTGGTTGCAGGTCTTGTTGCAGGAGTTGACACAACGTTATGACAGCCTCCCTAGAGAAGCACAAGCTCCTTATGCACTGCTCCTCAGAGAACTGCATGTATGTTGCTCTGGGCCGACAAATTCTGTTGGAACGATAAAGATTCCTGTGAGCAGTTCTCCTTCTATTTCCTCTATATAACAGACCACAACATTCTTCTTCTTACAATGTATTCAATCCCGCTCACCCATCACCTGTCCTTTCTTACCTACATTGGCTCCCTGTCCACCAATGCCTTAAACTTAGTCATTAGCCGTGAAATTCCTGGGCCTGGAGGGCTGAAAGAAAATTTAAGTCCGGGGGAGCAGAAAATGTAGTTTGGGTTCTGCTGGGTCTCTGCTCCTTTTGTTTTAATATTTGAAAAATTCTGAAATTTAGGTGTTGGGCACATCTTGCACTCATCTCCTCGTCTTGTGATGAGGAGGTCCCCCACCAGTCTCACCTTTACTAGGATCAATTTAAAGTACATCTGTACGAAGTAAGCATACCTGCTTTATGAATGTGGTAGCAGTGGCCCAATGTTAACTTCCCAGCAGCAGCTGCAATTTAGTCTTTAATATTGACTTTGTTGGCTGTAATGCCCTAACCTTCTACTGGAGTGGCAGGTCCTGGCTTCCACTGAAGGCTGGATGTCCAGAGAGCACCATAACTGGTGCAGGCAACTGCCCCTTTTATGTTGATGTCCTCTCCCTCAGATTTGGGATGGAAAGCATGTCTGGGTACACTTTTGGCTGCTGAGATTTTGGCAATCTGGTCTTTAAATCTCTCCATGGCCTTGCCCCATCCTATCAGACTCCAGCCTTTTTTGAATCCCCTTCCCTTCACCTCATAATAGGTGGCAGGGTCTTCAGCCTGCTGGGTCCTACCATCTGGAATTCCCTTCCTAAGACTCTCCATCACTCTCACGCCTTAAAAAAGCTCCTCAAAATCCATCACCCCTTTCTAATCGCTCCTTTCCTGGCTTGATGTCCATTTTCCAGGAGACACCTAGTTAAGGCATTTTACATTAAAGGTGTTAGCGAAATGAAACTTGTTGTATCCTCCTGGAATTCTTGCAGTCAATTTTAAATTACAGCACTTATGTGTGACATGGCTAATTCAGTTAGCATATTTGCACAATTTAGTTTATCAAATTAGTTATATTGGTAGTTCTAAAACTGCCATGTGTGTATGAACGCTAAATAATTGAGAATGGACTTGAACACCAAAGTATATACAAAATATTAAACATTTTCTTTTGGGAACCTTTCCATATTCTGGTAAACTGAATATTTTTCTATCTTTGTCACTCATTATCAGCATCAAACACTCCCAGGTGAGTTATAGCTGGGCTAACGTGCCTCATTCCCAATCCTAGAACTACAATATATTTCCCACACCAACCACTTCTTTAGCATTTCTGAAAGAGGTTGATAAATTTAGAGGCAATTTTGTATGATGTGAGCCTAGGGCCCATACCTAATATGCCCAAACAATTAAAAAAAAATTGTTCTTGGGATGTGGGTGATACTGGCAATGTAGTATTATTTATTGTCAATTCCTATTTGCCCTGAAGCATTAAAAATTAACGAAGTAATACGGAACTGGAGTCCCATGTTGGCCAGATCAGTTGGGGGGAGCAGGTCCTTCCCTGATTAGTGAAACAGTTTGATTTATTCAGGCAATTCGGCAGCTTCACAGTTATTTGGTGCCAGCTCACAAGTTAGGAGAAAGAGCAGACTTTCATCTCACCACACTGGGTTGGATTCAAAGCCAGACACATCCTAGGTTGCTGAGGGAAGTAAGGGTGGAAATAGTGGAGGCTTTAGCCACAATCTTTCAATCCTCCTTGGATATGGGAGTGGTGCCGGATGAGTGGAGGGTTGCAAGTAATACACTTCTGTTCAAAAAAGGGTAGAGAGATAAACCAGGCAATTTTGAGAGACCATAATCCTGGACAAAATAAATCATCACTTGAAATAACAAGGGTTAATAAATGACAGCCAACATGGTTAAAGATAAATCGTGTCCGACAAAGTTGATTGAGTTTGTCAATGAAATAATGGAGAGGGTTGATGAAGGTAATACAGTTGCTGTTGTGCTTATGAACTTTCTAGAAGGCATTTGATAAAGTGCCACATAATAGACTTGTTAGCAAGATGGAAGCCCATGGGATTAAAGGGGCTGTATGGATTCAAAATTGGCTAAGAGACAGAAAGCAGAGAGTAATGGTGAACAGTTGTTCATCAGACTGGAGGGAAGTACACAGTGGTGTCTCCTAGGGTCGGTATTAGGACCACTGCTCTTTTTGATATATATCAATGGCCTAGACTTGGGTTTAGGGGGCATAATTACAAAGTTTGTAGATGATACAAAGATTGGAAATGTAGTAAACAGCGAGGAGGATAGTAGTAGAATTTAAAAAAATTAGTTTATGGGATGCGGGCGTCACTGGCAAGGTCAGCATTTATTGCCCATCCCTAATTGCCCTCGAGAAGGTGGTGGTGAGCCGCCTTCTTGAACCGCTGCAGTCCGTGTGGTGAAGGTAGTCCCACAGTGCTGTTAGGGAGGGAGTTCCAGGATTTTGACCAAGCGACGATGAAGGATCGGCAATATACTTCTAAGTGTGACTTGGAGGGGAACTTGGAGGTGGTGGTGTTCCCATGTGCCTGCTGCCCTTGTCCTTCTAGGTGGAAGAGGTCGCGGGTTTGGGAGGTGCTGCCGAAGAAGCCTTGGTGAGTTGCTGCAGTGCATCTTGTAGATGGTACACACTGCAGCCACGGTACGCCGGTGATGGAGGGAGAGAATGTTTAAGGTGGTGGATGGGGTGCCAGTCAAGCGGGCTGCTTTGTCCTGGATAGTGTCAAGCTTCTCAAGTGTTGTTGGAGCTGAACTCATCCAGGCAAATGGAGAGTGTTCCATCACACTCCTTACTTGTGCCTTGTAGATGATGGAAAGGCTTTGGGGAGTCAGGAGGTGAGACACTTGCCACAGAATACCTAGCCTCTGACCTGCTCTTGTTACCACAGTATTTATGTGGCTGGTCCAGTTAAGTTTCTGGTCAATGGTGAACCCCAGGATGTTGATGGTGGGGGATTTGGCTATGGTAATGCTGTTGAATGTCAAGGGGCAGTGGTTAGACTCTCACTTGTTGGAGATAGTCATTGCCTGGCACTTCTGTGGCGCGAATGTTACCTGCCACTTATCAGCCCAAGCCTGAACGTCATCCAGGTCTTGTTGTATGTGAGCATGGATTGCTTCATTATCTGAGGAGTTGTGAATGGCACTGAACACTGCGCAGTCATCAGCGAACATCCCCATCTCTGACCTTATGTTGGAGGGAAGGTCATTGATGAAGCAGCTGAAGATGGTTGGGCCTAGGACACTGCCCTGAGGAACTCCTGCAGCAATGTCCTGGGGCTGTGATGATTGACCTTCAATCACCACAACCATCTTCCTTTGTGCTAGGTATGACTCCAGCCAGTGGAGCGTTTTTCCCCCGCTTCCCATTGACTTCAGTTTTAATAGGGCTCCTTGATGCCACACTCGGTCAAATGCTGCCTTGATGTCAAGGGCAATCACTCTCACCCCACCTCTGGAATTCAGCTCCTTTGTCCATGTTTGGACCAAGGCTGTAATGAGGTCGGGAGCCGCATGGACTTGGCGGAACCCAAACTGAGCATCAGGAGAACATAGACAAACTGGTGAAATGGGAAGACACATGGCAGATGAAATTTAATGCAGAGAAATGTGAAGTGATTCATTTTGGGAGGAAGAATGAGGAGAAGCAATATAAACTAAATGGTACAATTTTAAAAGGGGTGCAGGAATAGGGAGAGCTGAGGGTTCACGTGCACAGATCTTTGAAGGTGGCAGGACAAGTTGAGAAGGCTGTTAAAAGAGCATGTGGGGTCCATGGCTTTATAAATACAGGAAATTGGCTGGATTTTCATTGAGGAGGCAGGTAGGAGGCGGGACTACAACTTTCGGGGTTGTAGTCCCACCTCCATCGAGTTGGAGCTAACCCACGTGATTTTGACTTGATTGACCTTGTTGAGCCCGCCCACCATTGATGTTCACAGTGATCACATTTGCAGTAAGTGCTGACTGCTCGAGGAACTCCGGCTTCGTGTTGATGAGCTGGAGTCCGAGCTTCAAACACTGCGACACATCAGGGAGGGGGAGAGTTACCTGGACTCTGTGTTCCAGGAAGTAGTCACACCAATTAGATCAACTAATTCAGATGTAGTCCGTGGTCAGGGACAGGAGGGTGTGACTGTGAGTGAGGCAGGTATGGGGATCCAGGAGGAAGTGTTGGAGGAGCCGCAGCCCTTGCTCTTGTCCAACAGGTTCGAGGCTCTTACTCCCTGTGAGGACGGGAACGGGGACTGCAGGGAGGATGAGCAACCTGGCCACAGCGCCGTGGAACGAGGGGCCATTCAAGTGGGGGGGAGTAAAAAGAAATGTTGAAGTGGTAGGGGATAGTATCATTAGGGGGATAGATAGGGTTCTTTGCAGCAAGAGCGAGAGTCCCGAAGGCTGTGTTGCCTGCCCGGTGCCAGGGTTAAGGACATCTCCTCTGGGCTGGAGAGAAACTTGGAGTGGGAGGGGGAAGATCCAGTTGTCGTGGTCCATGTTGGTACAAACGACATAGATAGGACAAGGAAAGAGGTTCTGCTGAGGGAGTATGAGCAGCTAGGGGCCAAATTAAAAAGCAGAACCACAAGGGTAATAATCTCTGGATTACTACCTGAGCCAGGAGCAAATTTGGCTAGGGTAAATAAAATCAGAGCGTTAAATGCGTGGCTCAAAGACTGGTGTGGGAGAAATGGGTTTTGCTTCTTGGGACACTGGCACTAGTACTGGGACAGGAGAGAGCTGTTCCATTGGGACGGACTTCACTTGGCCAGTGCTGGGACTAGAATCCTGGCAAATTGAATAACTAGGGCTGTAAACTAATTAGTGGGGGGGAGGTTTCAAGAGAACGAAAAATAAAAATGTCAGCGAAGAAGGCAATAGAGCAAGGTAGCAGTGGGGGAATTAAAAACCAGAGTGTGTCAGGAAGGGACAGAATATATAAAGACTAGCTGGGGAGCCCCGCGTTGCGAGGGCAATTTTGGGGCGCTTGGTCTCCCTGCCCCTGTGTGTCCCCCCTCTCCCTGTCATGTCCTCTCCCTGTCCTATCCCTCCCTCCCCTCCTCTCCCTCCCCTCCCCCACCCCCACTCCCCTCTGTCCCTCTCTCCGGCCCCTCCCCCTGCCTAGCGCCTGAGGTCCAGAGCTGAGGTCCCCCGCGTATCGCGCGGCTGATGGACGGCCGCTGTGGGCGGGCGGGCGGCGCATGCGCGGTCAGTGCGGGCCCCCCGCGATTTCCCGAGGCTCTCCCCCGCCCCCGCGATTTCCCGAGGCTCTCCCCCCCCCCCCGCGATTTCCCGAGGCTCTCCCCCCCCCCCCGCGATTTCCCGAGGCTCCACCCCCCGCGATTTCCCGAGGCTCTCCCCCCCCCGCGATTTCCCGAGGCTCTCCCCCCCACCCCCCGTGATTTCCCGAGGCTCTCCCCCCCGCCCCCCCACCCCCGCGGTTTCCCGAGGCTCTCCCCCCCCCCCGGCGATTTCCCGAGGCTCCCCCCCCCGCGATTTCCCGAGGCTCTCCCCCCCGCGATTTCCCGAGGCTCTCCCCCCCGCGATTTCCCGAGGCTCTCCCCCCCGCGATTTCCCGAGGCTCTGCCCCCCCCCGCGATTTCCCGAGGCTCTCCCCCCCCCCCGCGATTTCCCGAGGCTCTCCCCCCCCCGCGATTTCCCGGGGCTCTCCCCCCCCCGTGATTTCCCGAGGCTCTCCCCCCCCCCCCCGTGATTTCCCGAGGCTCTCCCCCCCCCCCCCGCGATTTCCCGAGGCTCTCTCCCCCCCCCCCCGCGATTTCCCGAGGCTCTCCCCCCCCCCCGGCGATTTCCCGAGGCTCTCCCCCCCCCCGCGATTTCCCGAGGCTCTCCCCCCCCCCGCGATTTCCCGAGGCTTTCCCCCCCACCCCCGCGATTTCCCGAGGCTCCCCCCCCGCAATTTCCCGAGGCTCTCCCCCCCCCTCCGCGATTTCCCGAGGCTCTCCCCCCCCATTAAATTGTTATTTAATTCCCTAACACATCATTAAAATATTTACCTTAGTTCCCTAACACACAGAAAGTGTGGGGGAAAAAATTGTGAAAAATCAAGATGGCGGCCACTCACCTCGGTTCAGAAGGATAAGGCCCGCCCACACACGCACCAATTGGTCGACCGGTCAGGTCACCGAAGCATAGGATTGGTCAATCGTCGAGTCACTCGACACTCAACTGTAGGAAGGAACCCGCCGTCCGATTGGTGGACCTCGACGTCACACGGTCGCTAATGAGATGCTAATGAGCAGAACGCTGAACGTTTTTGGGATACCGCGGGCGGGATTTTTGTCCGGCCGAAACGTAAATACGCCTATGACCGGTCCGGAATCGCAAGCTTTCTTTTGAGGCGACGCGCGCATCGGTACGCTCTATAACTTTCAAACGTATAGAGAACGGACAGACAGACATCGGGACAGACAGACAGAAGAGCCGCTTTATATATATAGATAAAGGTAAAGTTGTAAAGGGGGTAAAAGCAGGAATGAAAATTGTCACAAAACATATTTAAAAGTTCTTTATCTAAATGCACGCAGCATTCGTAACAAAATAGACAAGTTGACGGTACAAATAACTACACATGGGTATGATCTGGTGGCCATTACAGAAACATGGCTGCAAGGTGACCATGACTGGGAACTAAACATCCAGGGGTATTTGATTATTAGGAAGGACAGACAGGAAGGAAAGGGAGGTGGGGTGGCTATGATAATGAAGGATGGAATCACTGCAATAGTGAGGAATTATATTGGGTCAAAGGATCAGGATAGTGAAACAGTTTGGGTGGAAATAAGGAATAATAAGGGGAAAAAGTCACTAGTGGGCGTAGTCTATAGGCCTCCTAACAGTTGCAACTCTATTGTTCAGAGTATAAATCAGGAAATAGTTGGGGCTTGTAATAAGGGAACAGCTATAATCATGGGAGATCTTAACTTTCATATTGACTGGACAAATCAAATTGGGCAGGGCAGCCTTGAGGAAGAGTTCATAGAGTGCATTAGGGACAGGTTCCTTGAGCAGTATGTTACTGAACCAACCAGGGGGCAGGCAATCTTAGATCTGGTTCTGTGTAATGAGACAGGATTAATAAAAAATGTCCTAGTAAAGGATCCCCTTGGAATTAGTGACCATAACATGGTTGAATTCCAAATTCAGGTGGAGGGTGAGAGAGTTGGATCTCTGAAATAAAGAATAGATTTGCCTTCCAAAGTTAGGCTTTATTAACTTTAAAATTAGCAGCATATCTTTCTACATCCAGCCCCAACTAAGGCTAGAAAAGGACTGAATTGAAGGTAGCCACAACACATCATGTGATCATCAACTACCAATGAGATTACAACACATATCCCAAGGCAGTTAACAATGAATCATAATACTTTTACTAATCAAGGAATAATCACCACATTCACCCCTCCTTTTAAAATATACTCCAACCTAATAACTTTTACAATTTACAATTAATTATTTACAACTAAACTATGCACGAGAATAAAACTATTTACATAACACAATACTAAATGAACAACAACAAATAATAACATTACGCATAAGTATTAAGTATCTCTCAACTAAAACAATATACTATAATATTTCAACAATTTTTAAAACATTATCAATTTAAAAGTCCATTTTCAATCGGTCGACCGGATATCTTGTTCGTGTTGACCTTCTTAACCTTGGTGAAATTCCTTGCCCTCCCACGCCAGAAGGCACAGAAGTATCTTCAACAGGAAGGCTATCCATATCCCGATTCTCAACGGTTTCCGGATTAGAAATCCCATCAGAAGATGAACTGGGACGGTCATAAACATCTATCAAAGGCTAACTAATAGAAGTATGATTATCTGCAATCGGATTGGAAATATTCATAGTATCTGTAACAGCATCCACCTTATCCGAATCATGACCATTATTAATATCCTCAGAAGAGGGCTGGCCCCCACAAGGAGCCAAGTCTTTAATTGAAACAGTACTTTCTTTCCCATCTTGGAATCGAATATGAGCATATTGGGAATTTGCCTCCAACAGCTCCACCTCCTCCACCAAGGGGTCATATTTTGACAATCTAACATGGCGTCGAAGCAACACAGGTCCCTGCATAGTAAGCCATGAAGGTACCAAATATCCCGTAGTAGATCTCCGCGGATAGTTAAAGAGCCTTTCATGGGGGGTCACATTAGTAGCCGTTGAAAGCAATGATCTAATGGAATGCAGGGCATCAGGCAGCACCATTTCCCACTGTGTATTCTTAAGGTTCCGGGATGTCAACGCCAACATAACTGCCTTCCAGATCACCCCATTGTATCGTTCGCACTGTCCATTACCCTGGGGATTATACGGGGTAGTTCTACTAGTAGAAATTCCCCGACTCTGAAGGTATTCCTTCAACTGGGAAGACATAAAAGAACTTCCCTGATCCGAATGGATATACGCAGGCATCCCAAAGATGACAAAAAGTTGAGTCAAACATTTAATAACTGTAGCAGCTGATACATCTGCACAAGGAAAAGCAAAAGGGAACCTTGAAAACTCATCCGCAACAGTAAATATATATCGGTTTTGAGTAGTTGAAGGAAGAGGTCCCTTAAAATCAACACTCAAACGTTCAAAAGGAGAAGTAGCCTTTATAAGATGAGCTCGTTGAGGCTTAAAGAAATTCGGTTTACACCGAGCACAGATAGAACATGATGAAGTCATCCGCTTGACGTCTTCAACTGAAAAAGGCAAGTTCTTACTGCGTACAAAGTGTATCATCCTCGTAACCCCAGGATGACATAAGGCATTGTGAAGATTAATAAGCGTATCTCCGTGAATCACCGAACAATAAGCCCTCGACAGTGCATCAGCAGCAACATTATCCTTCCCCGGACGATAAACTATGTCAAAATGGTAACATGCCAACTCAATCCTCCATCTCATTATTTTATCATTTTTAATCTTTCCAAAATGTTTAACATCAAACATAAAGGACACAGATTTTTGGTCAGTTACCAGCGTGAAATGTCGCCCCGATAAATAATGTCTCCATTTACGCAATGCTTCTACTATTGCGTATGCCTCTTTTTCTATTGAGGAATGTCTTTTTTTCACTATTATTCAAAGTACGTGAGAAAAAGGCCACAGGTCTTCCATTTTGGTTCAGAGTAGCCCCAATTGCAAAATCCGAAGCATCCGTCTCAATCACAAAGGGAACCTGCTCATCAATGGAATGCACAACTGCTCCTAAAATATCCTTTTTAAAATTCTCAAAACATGTCCTGGCCTCCCATGATAGAGGATATGTCGTAACCCGAATAAGAGGCCGGATCTTCCGTGAAAAATTTGCAATCCAATTAGAATAATAAGAAAACAGTCCAACAACTCGTTGCAAAGCCTTAGAATTAGTAGGACAAGGTAAATCGATCAATGGTCGCAGACGTTCTGGATCTGGTTTAATCTTATTTCCCGAAATAATATACCCCAATAGATTTACCTCAGTAGTCGAAAAGACACATTTCTCTTTGTTAAAAGTTAAACCAACTTTTTCCGCAGCTTGAAGGAATCTTTTTAAATTAGAATCATGCTCCACCCTTGATTTGCCACACACTGTGATGTCATCTAAGTATGAAAAGGTGTCAGAGAGGGAGTTATCACTTATAAAAGCATCCATTGCCCGTTGAAAACAAGCAACACCATTAGTAACACCAAATGGTATTCGGCAAAACTGATACAGCTTTCCACCAGCCTCAAAGGCCGTATATGGTTGATCCTTCTTAACAATAGGAATCTGATGATAAGCACTCTAAGTCAATAGTGCTAAAAACTTTATACTGAGATACTTTATTGATAAGCTCATCAATCTTAGGCAAAGGGTACGCGTCTAATTGAGTATACCTATTAATAGTTTGGGAATAGTCTATCACCATTCGTTTCTTGTGTCTCTCATTAGTCGTGACAACTACCTGTGCTCGCCAAGGCGAACAACTAGGTTCAATGATTCCTTCCAATAAGAGACGTTGAACTTCAGAATTAATAAATTCTCTATCCTGACTACTATATCTTCTTGACTTGGTAGCAATTGGCTTACAATCCGACATCAAATTTGAAAAAAGTGATAATGGAGGAATAGATAAAGAGGTTAATCCACAAATAGATAAAGGTGGCTTAGTCCCTCCAAATGAAAGACTAAGAGACTCGTGTAACTGAAGCACATCATGTCCAATCAAAATATCCGCACAGAGATTAGGCAAAACAGATAGGCGTATATCAGTATACGTATTACCTAGAAGAACCATTTTCACAAAGCAACAACCAGCTATTTGTGAAATAAGGGTCGTCTGAGCCATACACACCTGATACGTAACAGGCGAAATTTTCAAATGCTTCTCCTTCGCAAACTGAAGACTTATAAAACTCAGTACTGCCCGTATCTATAAGGGCCTTCACTTCCAACCCATTAACTTGAGCCGTAACTATAGCTTTATTTAGGCCATGAGCAAATGCAGCAGAAATTGATGCAATAAACGCCCTATCTAAAGGCTGAATAGTCACAGAAGAGGTAGTGGAGGAAGACCCTCCCACACCAGAAGAAGGGAAGGTAATTGAACCTGATGATTTGCACACACGTGCATAATGACCTCTCTTGCCGCATTTACGACACACAGCCTCCCGAGCAGGACACTTCAGACGAGGGTGCCGGATATTCCCACAAAAATAACACTTCTGAATCCTAGGGGCAACGGCCGCCGAAGTAGAAACTGTTTCAAAATCTAGTAAACCACTCCCATTAAGTCCACATAATTCCTTTTCATCCGAAACTGCCGAAACCATAGTCGCAGGCCGATTAAAAAGAGCATAAGAATCCGAACTTCTCTGAGCCACATCCAATGTAGAAGCTTGCTCAAAAGCACTTTTAAGATCCAGAGTCTTATTTTCTAACAACCGCTGACGAATTGATCTAGACAGTAATCCATTAATAAAAGCATCCCGTACCGATTCGTCCTTATGTTCTTCAGCCGTCACAGCCTTATAATTACAGTCAACACTAAGGCACCGAAGTGCTTGTAAATAAGTATCCAAAGATTCTCCCACCTGCTGCCTACGGGCAGATAAAAGATGACGTGCGAATACCTCATTCTTTGGTTTAACAAAAATCTTTTCCAATGTAGAAATAGCCTCTTCATAAGTTTTACAGTGCAAAATATATTTATATACATCCGGGTCAATGTAGTTGATCAGCATATTCAGCTTATTTAGAGCCTCTTGATCCAACACGCCCAAAAAGTTTTAAAATGTACAATACCAATGTTTCCATTTATCATCCACTCCAGCAGAATTGGGGTCAGCCTTGAATCGTTCTGGTTGAAGATATCGCTCCATTCTAACAGAAAGTTAATAAATTGAACTAAAGAATAGATTTGCCTTCCAAAGTTAGGCTTTATTAACTTTAAAATTAGCAGCATATCTTTCTACATCCAGTCCCAACTAAGGCTAGAAAAGGACTGAATTTAAGGTAGCCACAACACATCATGTGATCATCAACTACCAATGAGATTACAACACATATCCCAAGGCAGTTAACAACGAATCATAATACTTTTACTAATCAAGGAATAATCACCACAATCTCAAACCAGCGTACTAAGCTTAAATAAAGGAGACTATGAAGGTATGAGAGCAGAGTTGACTAAAGTGGACCGGGAAAATAGATTAAGGTGTAAGACGGTACATGAGCAGTGGTGTACATTCAAGGAGATATTTCACAACTTTCAAGAAAAATATATTCCACTGAGGAAAAAGGGGCGTAAAAGAAAAGACAGCCATCCGTGGCTAAGTAAAGTAATAAAGGATAGTATCCGACTGAAAACAGGGGCATATAAAGTAGCCAAATCTAGTGGGAGGATAGAAGATTGGGAAGAATTTAAAAGCCAGCAAAGAATAACTAAAAGATTAATTAAGAAAGGGAAGATAGATTATGAAAGTAAACTAGCAAAAAATATAAAAACAGATAGCAAGAGTTTCTACAGTTATATAAAAAGAAAAAGGGTGGCTAAAGTGAATGTTGGTCCCTTAGAGGACGAGACCAGGAAATTAGTAGTGGGGAACATGGAGATGGCAAAAACGCTGAACAAATATTTTGTATCAGTCTTTACAGTAGAGGACACTAAAAATATCCCAACACTGGACAAACAGGGGGCTATAGGGGGGGAGGAGCTAAACATGATTAAAATCACTAAGGAGATGGTACTCGGTAAGATAATGGGACTTGAGGCGGATAAATCCCTTGGACCTGATGGCTTACATCCTAGGGTCTTGAGAGAAGTAGCGGTAGGGATTGCGGATGCATTGGTAGTAATTTTCCAAAACTCCCTGGATTCAGGAAAGGTCCCAGCAGATTGGAAAATTGCTAATGTAATGCCCTTATTTAAAAAGGGAGGTAGACAAAAGGCTGGAAACTATAGACCAGTTAGCCTAACATCTGTGGTTGGTAAAATGTTGGAGTCCATTATTAAGGAAGCAGTAACAGGACATTTGGATAAGCATAATTTAATAGGACAGAGTCAGCATGGTTTTATGAAGGGGAAGTCATGTTTGACAAATTTGCTCGAATTCTTTGAGGACGTAACAAACAGGGTGGATAAAGGGGAACCAGTGGATGTGGTGTATTTGGACTTCCAAAAGGCATTTGACAAGGTGCCACTCAAAAGATTACTGCACAAGATAAAAAAAATCACAGGATTGGGGGTAATATACTGGCATGGGTGGAAGATTGGCTATCTAACAGAAAACAAACAGAGAGTTGGGATAAATGGTTCATTCTCAGGTTGGCAATCAGTAACTAGTGGTGTTCCGCAGGGGTCAGTGCTGGGACCTCAACTCTTTACAATCTCTATTAACGATTTGGAGGAGGGGACCAAGTGCAACATATCCAAGTTTGCCGACGATACAAAGATGGGAGGGAAAGCAGTGAGTGAGGAGGACATAAAAAACCTGCAAAAGGACATAGACAGGCTAAGTGAGTGGGCAGAAATTTGGCAGATGGAATACAATGTTGGAAAGTGTGAGGTTATACACTTTGGCAGAAAAAAATCAAAGAGCAAGTTATTATCTAAATGGAGAGAAACTGCAAAGTGCTACAGTACAAAGGGATCTGGGGGTCCTGGTGCATGAAACACAGAAGGTTAGTATGCAGGTACAGGAGGTGATCAGGATGGCCAATGGAATCTTGGCTTTTATTGCAAGGGGGATGGAGTATAAAAGCAGGGAAGTCTTGCTTCAGTTATACAGGGTACTGGTGAGGCCACACCTGGAATACTGCGTGCAGTTTTCGTTTCCATATTTAAGAAAAGATATACTTGCTCTCGAGGCAGTTCAGAGAAGGTTCACTCGGTTGATTCCGGAGATGAGGGGGTTGACTTATGAGGAAAGGTTGAGTAGGTTGGGCCTCTACTCATTGGAATTCAGAAGAATGAGAGGCGATCTTATCGAAACATATAAGATTGTGAGGGGGCTTGATCGGGTGGATGCGGGGAGGATGTTTCCACTGATGGGTGAGACTAGAACTAGGGGGCATAATCTTAGAATAAGGGGCTGCCCTTTCAAAACTGAGATGAGGAGAAACTTCTTCACTCAGAGGGTAGTAAATCTATGGAATTTGCTACCTCAGAGAGCTGTGGAAGCTGCGACATTAAATAAATTTAAAACGGAGATAGACAGTTTCCTAGCTGATAAGGGAATTAGGGGTTACTGGCAGCAGGCAGGGAAGTGGACGCGAGTCTAGGTTCGGATCAGCCATGATCCTGTTGAATGGCGGAGTAGGCCCGAGGGGCCGTACGGCCTACTCCTGCTCCTACTTCTTATGTTCTTATGTTCTTATTACTTGTAAAGGTGGTGGAAGCAGATTCAATAGTAATATGCTTGAAAAGGAGAAATGTACAGGGCTATGAGGAAAGAGGAAGGGAGTGGGACTAATTGGATAGCTGTTTCAAAGAGCCGACACAGTCACGATGGCCTCCTTCTATGTAGTAGGATTCTGAGTTCCAGAGGTGAAACAAGATTAAACAACTGCACAACAGTACATTAAAATATGTGTCTGTACATGTACCATTCTTTTACTGTGCATCATTGTTTGTTTTTCTCATTAGCTCTACAAATGGCTTAGAAGCTTATAGAAGGCAGTTACTGCCAAATCACATCTCTTCTCGGGTATTAATTTGCAGTAACTTTTAGTGTTAACCATGTGTATTGTGGGCCAATGGCCCATTATACTCTAATCAACAAGGCGTCGTCAACAACTGCCCCATACTCTTTGAATAATTTCCTAATGCACTGGAGTCAGTACTGGGGTTAACTCCTGCTGTTACAAGCCAACTTCCTTTACAGCCCATAATTATAGAGTGAAGAGCCAAGGGCTCTGCAGTGCCACTCTCTGGCAGTGCTACATCATGCAGAACCTAAACTCAGATTGGATTACACAGAGAGATTGGTCAGTGAAGTAATGAAAAGTAAAACTAGAAGCAACAAATAGATTCATTTATTTGTTGATACATTATAAAACCATGGTTGGTCTGAAAGATTTGTTAAATGAATCAGACATATGGCTCAATATTTAGTATTTATAGAGCACCCTTCACATTTTGCAGATGCAATAGATTCCAAAATGTTTTTGATAGTTCAGTAAAAATTAAAACAATTTTAGAGTGCCGTGGTTAGCAATGCAATGCCATCACATTGCATGCTCCAAAGTTAAGGTTCTTTAGTTTCGGAATTTCTTTCACAAACATCAATACTACATACAAATTAGTACATCAAACTTTCTTTGATAGAATTGCCAGTGCGTTTCAGTGGGCAGTAGCTGAGCTCTATTCCTTAAGGGTTTTTTCTGCCTGTAATAGCAACCAACAAGCAAGGCCATTTTCCCAATGAAGCAACAATGGCGTATTGTTCCTTTTCGGCATATAGACAAATCTGTAGAGTCTCCACCCATGCCTGATTCAACAATGAAAGTGGCAAAATAGCATCAGCTGCCTTTTTTTATATAAACAAAGGCTGGAATTATGCCCTTGGATAGTTGTGCATTTGTGTTTTAATGAAATCACATTTTTCTTTCTTGCCCGCACTTTGCTAATGCACCAGACCTTCCCTTTCAATCATGCTTCATTCCTGTACAAGAATGTCAGATATTGTTTTTCTTAAGGCCATACTGCTAGCAGATAATGTAATAATTTCATGTAAGCACTATTAGTGTAAAATAAATAATAAAAACCACCATCCCTGGCTGCCATATACCCAGCCAACTGGAATCACTCATTTTTGTTCACACGCCCTGGCTGAAGAAGCACTTCAGTGGATAGGATTTAAGTCCTTGCATCCTTCTGCTAAACAGGCCAAAAAAATAGCACCTCAGACATTTTCTTAATATCAGTCAGAGCAAGCAGGAGCAGGGAAACCCATCGAGAGGGCTATACGGGTATGCTGCTGGTTACCAGGGATTACCCATGAGGGAGAGAGGCAGGTAGCGTGTTGAAGCATCAGGGTAATCCCCCGAAGGTCCATAATAATGAAAAATAGTAGCTTCAAAAACTGTACCAGCTGCGGAAAACTATTTCCAGCATGCAACATAAGCAAAGTGAGAAACGCAAACTATAGATGCAAAATCATATAATCTCTGATTATTTTTAAATAATAAGATAATAAAACAAAATAAATGATATTTTTGGTGTAATTTAATAGAATCCTTTATGAAAGATATATAAATAGAATGATTATTCAGTAATAAGATTGGATAAATAGGAATTGTGAAAACAGACAGGTTTAGAAATGGTCTTTTTTTTTTAAAAACCGCATAGCACACTTCCATTTAGCTGGCGGTTTAATGATTTGGAATAAATGTTATAATTTGTACCACGTCAAACTGATAGCAGTGTTTCTGTCTGTATTCTCATCATAGTCTTTTCACATCGAATTATTTATGTTCTAATCACAAAATAATACACCACTTAAAAAGTGAAGGCTGGGAGTTTTATTTTGAATATGCAAACTCAACGAACAGAAAAGTCAGGGATGAGAACAAGTCATTCAGCCCCTCAAAGCTCATTATTCTTGTATATTAATTCAATTTTCTTTGCCTCTATTACCTTGCTTTGTAGATTATTTCAGCAAACTTGTGAAACAATCAGCCGCTTAGAACACATTAAATCCGTTACTGGATGACAATAGTTGTGCAAACACAGGTATTGTTCACTACTCTTAAGAGGTCTGATGACTTCCTAAGTCTCATGTTGGCTCCTGATCCTGACCATACGTTGTTCCATGGTAGTGGGGTCATCAGCATGTAGACATAGAGAAGGAAGTCAGAACTAGCGAGTCAAGTATTTCTCCAGTCAAAGATCCAAGACCTACTTTTTGGTTCTGAAAATCTGTGTCTAACGTTTAACTGCCTGATGGAAATGGTGTATTGTGTTGCAAGATTTTGATAATTCAGTTTCTGCCAATAAGAAATATTAATTACCTATGTAGAGTTTATCTAGGTAAGGATGGCAATCTGTATAATTGATCTCTATAGCAAAACATTGTGAAAGTCAGATTCCAGACATGTATACTCAGTCGAGCACATGCATGAGAAAAGGTAATTTCCAGGAAGGTTTATTTGATTCACCCAATCTTGTTTGAAGGTAGTAGTTTTGGCATCTTGTTTTGCACAGAAATATTTTTAAAGCAAAAGCTGTGTTTCTATTGGTTACTGTTCTCTGCTGAAGTTGTGCTCAGTCTGGATTTACAACTTACCAGATTTTCGTTAAATCTGTAAATGAGCAGAACAGTGGCAAATGGAATTTAATATAGACAAATGCAAGGTTATGCACATTGCAAGGGAAATGAGTATTACATGCAGACTATGGATGGTTTAGAACTAATTGAAAGTGATCTGGGGGCATTAGACAAAGCTTAGCATGCTAAACCATTGCAGAGCAGCAATAAAAAACATGAATTGAATGCTGAACTATATTGCTAAATGAGTAAAACATATGTTGCAGGATGTAGTGCTAAACCTGTTCTGTGCTCAGATCAGAATGCATCCCAAGTGTTTTGTCCAGTTTTGGCCATCAAAGTAGAAGGGAAACATTCAAGCTCCGCAGGTGGTTCGGAGAAGAACCACAAGTTGATGCCTAGTATCAGATTATGAAGTTGAGAAGAGTAGAGAAATTGGGGCTCATCCAATCTTTAGTTGACTAATAGGATAATTTAGAGCAGATATATATAAGATATTAAATGATATGGAAGTAATAAACCATGATAGTAGAAAAAGGTGGCATTTGCTAAGGCAGGCGAAAGGCCAATTTAGGACTGATGTGAGCAAGAATTATTTCACACCAAAAGTGACCAACATTTGAAATGGTCTCTTGGCAGGGAAGTGAAGGTGAAAACTGAAGATCCAGTTGGATGATGTGTTGGCTGGGAGGGGAGGGTGAAGAGGGGTAAACTATTTGTTTTTTCCCCCTAGACAGATCAGCCAAAATGGCCTCTCTCATTTGTATTTATCTTATGAGGTTGCAATCGACATCTTAATTCTCTGCTACTCTGCTCAGTGATCTGCTGAGTATGGATACTGAGTGAGCCATCATACAGAATGCATAATATTGCTGAGCATAAATCAACCAAGAAAAGTAAGGAAATCCCAATCAATCATACAGTTGCCGTTCTTCAAAATTGCAAATGTATTTTGTAACAACCTGCATCAGGAGGCTTACATCACTGCCATGAAAATGTAATGATACCTTTTCTAGAATTTGCTTACATTTTACTAGGAACCCACAAAACATGTGCATTTGATCCCATACCAGGAACACTTAAGCACATAACAGCTGAAGTCTATGTTGAGCAATACTTGTTTACTAGGAACATGGCACATAAGATATACTAATTTTATTCCCTTTTAAATCCACTCCATTAATCTCACTTGCAGAACATCATTTGCACTAATCTTCTCAAAAGTATTTGGGCATATGGTATTTTCACAGATTCCTCTACTCTATCCTCTTTATTGCCCATTCATCTTCCTTTATGAAGAATCTGAAGTCTCTTGTGTTTTCAGCTTAGTTGCTGTGCATCTAGGTTTTGCCAGAATGCTGAAGCAGGTGGTGTCCTTGCCAAAATGTAGCCATAGATGGCACTATTTTAAAACAGGGTACAGTATCATGAAGCGTGACCCATAGAAAGAAGCCTGGACCGAACATTTTAGAACATATTTCTCAAGTTACAACATATAAAACATACCCCTAAAAGGGGGGTCAAGAGCTACAGGCTTCAGTCTTTCTAAATTACTGCTTTTTGCTTGCTTAATTTACAGTTCACGCTCTTTATTTTCCACCACAAAAAAGTACTCTAAATTGACATCTGGCTACTCAATTCATTGGATATCAAAATACGGAGGAAGTCAGAACAATGGAGTCAAGTATTTCTCCAGTCAAAGATCCAAGACCTACTTTTTGGATCTGAAAATCGGTCTAACATTTAACTGCCTGATGGAAATGGTGTATTGTGTTGCAAGATTTTAATATTCAGTTTCTGCCAATAAGAAATATTGGCCCAGAAATTCGGGTCCCAACACGTGAGTACGCATGGGGTACTCATGCATAGGCCCAACGAAAGTGCCAGTTTCGTGCATGCACTGCGTGTGATGAAATATTCCATTCACCACTGCCTGTGACTGAGATCGGTTTCAGTGTCATTTCCCTTCCCCCAGACCTCATTGTATTGTGTACTGGAATGTGCTGTATTGTATACTGGAATGTGCTGTGTGTAGGGCTCTGCCCATACCTGGCCCCGTTTGTAAGCTAGCTTCAGTCTGGCCTCAGTCTCCAGAAGGAAGACATCTCTCTCTCTTACGTGTTACTTTCCAAGTTAATAAAAGCCTTGTTTTTGTTCTGCTAACTTCGAGTCTCGGAATTATTGAGGCACATCAATTTTATTAACTTATTTTTCAACACTATGGATCAACTCCTGAAACCCGAACGTTTGGATTTGGATCAACATGCTCCGGACGCATCAGCACGCTTCAGACACTGGTTTGAGTGTATGGAATTCTTCCTGGACAATTCCGCAGCCGTCAAAGATGCTACGGACGCTGCGAGGATGAGACTCGGAATTCTGCGGAATTGGGTAAGCCACCGGGTTTACCCCCTCATCCAAGACGCCGAGACGTACCTGGCCGCCTGCGACATCTTAAAGGCGCATTACCAGCAGCCTACGAATGAGGTGTATGCTAGGCACCTGCTCGCTACCCGCACACAGCGACCTGGGGAATCGGTGGAGGAGTTCCTAAGCACCCTGAAAATGCTTGGCAAAGACTGCAAGTGCCGAGATGTAAAAGCCGCAGTGTACACTGACGAGCTTGTTCGCGATGCCTTCATCACAGGCCTCAGCTCCACTTACATCCGGCAAAGACTGCTGGAAAAAACGGGGTTGGACCTGAAACAGGCTGCGGACACCGCGCGATCCCTGGATGTGGCCCAGAGGAACTCGGACGCCTACTCTTCAGCCCGCGCCGTCCACGCCGCCACGTGTGCACCGAAGGCGCCGCCATCTTGGAAGGCATCTTCCCCGCCCGACAGCCCGACACCGGCTGGGCCCCGCTCTCCCCCCAGAAGCCCTACGACAGCCGCGACGCGTCAGGGACCCAACTGCTACTTCTGCGGGCAGCCAAAGCACACCAGAAACCTGTGCCCGGCGAAAGGCACCACCTGCTTTAAGTGCGGTAAGAAGGGGCACTTCGGGAAGGTGTGCAGAGGGAACCCCGCCGGAAAACCAACCGCCGGAAAACCCGCCACCGCCGCGTGTGCGCCGTGGGAGCGGCCATCTTGGACGCCATCTTGCCCGACCTCGTGGGGTCCGCCATCTTGTGAGCAGACAGCGTGGACGCCATCTTGTATCAATCAGAGCCCTACAATGGCATCGGTCACAGTGGACCAGACCAGGCCGCACCCGCTATCCAGGTCAATGGTGGACATCGAGGTAAACGGGTGCCGGGTTAAATGCTTAATTGACAGTGGAAGCACGGAGAGCTTTATCCACCCAGAACTGGCACAACAACTCTCCCTAAAGGTGGTCCCTACTCAGGGTACCATCTCTATGGCTGATAAAACCCAGACATCGACCATTCTGGGTTACTGCACGGTACAATTGTGCGTTAACGGAACTGTATATGATAATTTTAAAGTATTAATCATGAAGAACCTATGTGCGAGCGTGATCTTGGGCCTGGATTTCCAGTGCAACCACCAAAGCATCACGCTCAAGTACGGTGGGTCCCAGCCGCCCCTCACAGTGTGCGGTCTGGCTACCCTGAAGGTAAAGCCGCCTTCGCTATTCGCGAACCTTACCCCTAACTGCCGGCCAATAGCGACCAAAAGCAGGAGGTACAGCTGGGAGGACAGGCGGTTTATCGCGACCGAGGTAGACAGGCTCCTGAAAGAGCGCATTATTGAACGCAGCAACAGCCCGTGGCGCGCCCAAGTGGTAGTGGTAAGGGGTAGCGAGAAGAAACGGATGGTGATCGACTATAGTCAAACGATCAACAGGTACACCCTACTAGACGCCTACCCGCTACCCCGCATATCAGAAATGGTGAACCAAATCGCCCAATACCGGGTGTTCTCCACCATCGACCTCAAGTCAGCGTACCACCAGCTCCCTATCAGACCAGAGGACCGCCCGTACACCGCCTTTGAGGCGAACGGACGCCTCTGCCAATTCCTCAGAGTCCCCTTTGGGGTGACGAATGGGGTCTCGGTCTTCCAGAGGGAGATGGACCGCATGGTCGATGACCACCACTTGCAGGCAACCTTCCCCTACCTCGACAACGTCACCATCTGCGGTCACAACCAGCAGGATCACGACTCGAACCTCGAGAGGTTCCTGAAAACCGCACAAGAACTCAACCTCACCTACAACGAGGACAAGTGCGTTTACAACACCACGCGCCTCTGCATACTAGGCAGCGTGGTGGAGAATGGGGAAATCGGGCCAGACCCCGACCGATTGCGCCCCCTACGGGAGCTGCCCCTGCCCAACACTCCCAAAGCCCTGAAAAGGTGCTTGGGGTTATTTTCTTATTATTCCCAATGGGTCCCCAACTACTCCGACAAAGCCCGCCCCCTCTTGAAAGCATCCTCTTTCCCGCTCTCTGCTGAGGCCCATGCCGCCTTCAAAAGCATTAGGCAGGATATTGAGCGGGCCACGCTACAGGCAGTGGACGAGAACACTCCATTTCAAGTGGAAAGTGATGCGTCTGACTTCGCCTTGGCGGCCACCCTCAACCAGGCGGGGCGGCCCGTAGCTTTCTTCTCGAGGACCCTCCAAGGGCCCGAGATCAGACACTCCTCCGTGGAAAAGGAGGCCCAAGCCATCGTGGAGGCAGTGCGCCACTGGCGCCACTACCTAGCCGGCAAACGCTTCACCCTACTTACCGACCAGCAGTCGGTAGCGTTTATGTTCAATAATAAACAGAGGGGGAAGATTAAAAATGATAAGATTCTTAGGTGGCGGATCGAGCTCTCCACCTTCGAGTACGACATCATTTACCGGCCAGGGGCCCTTAACGAATCCCCTGATGCCCTCTCACGAGGGATGTGTGCCAGCGCCACCGGGGATCGGCTACAGACCCTCCACAACGACCTCTGCCACCCAGGGGTCACGCGGCTGTTCCACTTCATAAAGTCCCGCAACTTACCCTACTCGATTGAGGAAGTTCGGTCCCTGACCAGGAACTGTCGCACTTGCGCTGAGTGCAAGCCTCGGTTCTACCGCCCAGATAGAGCCCACTTAATCAAAGCTACACGGCCCTTTGAGCGGCTCAGCTTAGATTTCAAGGGCCCCCTCCCGTCCGTCAACCGCAATGTTTACTTCCTGAACATTGTGGACGAATACTCCCGGTTCCCATTCGCCTTCCTCTGCCCAGACATGACCAGCGCCACGGTCATTAAATGCCTCAACAGCCTGTTCTGCCTGTTCGGTATGCCGAGCTACATCCATACGGATAGGGGGGCGTCCTTCATGAGTGAAGAGCTACGCCAGTACATGCTGTCCAAGGGGATCGCCACGAGCCGTACCACCAGCTACAACCCCCGGGGTAACGGCCAAGTGGAGCGAGAGAACGGGACAGTATGGAAAGCAGTCACTCCAGCTCTAAGGACCAAGGGCCTCCCTATCTCCCGCTGGCAGGAAGTCCTCTCGGATGTGCTCCATTCGATACGGTCGCTATTGTGTACGGCCACTAATACCACGCCTCATGAACGAATGTTTGTCTTTCCCCGGAAATCCACCTCAGGCGTATCCATGCCGTCATGGCTCTCCACCCCAGGTCCGGTACTCGTGCGAAGGCATGTGAGGGGCCACAAGACGGACCCTCTCGTGGAGCCAGTACACCTACTCCACGCCAACCCCCAATACGCATATGTCCGGCACGCCGACGGAAGGGAGGACACCGTGTCCATAAAAGACGTCGCCCCAGCCGGCATCGACAACAACCACGGCAATAGCGGCAACGACGATCACAGCAACTCTTACCCACCCACTACTCTTTCATCACCCCCGGAAGAACACCGACCAACGGCACCCCCACCAACTACCCCTCCAACAACCCTGGCGGCACCCCCGGCAGAGACCCAGGAGGCTACCGGGGACACCCAGCCGACACCCGCGGCACCGCAACAGCCACGTCGGTCGCAAAGGACTATCAAACCCCCGAACAGACTAAATCTATAGAAGGGGTGAATGTGATGAAATATTCCATTCACCACTGCCTGTGACTGAGATCGGTTTCAGTGCCATTTCCCTTCCCCCAGACCTCATTGTATTGTGTACTGGAATGTGCTGTATTGTATACTGGAATGTGCTGGAATGTGCTGTGTGTCGGGCTCCGCCCATACCTGGCCCCGTTTGTAAGCTAGTTTCAGTCTGGCCTCAGTCTCCAGAAGGAAGACATCTCTCTCTCTTACGTGTTACTTTCTAAGTTAATAAAAGCCTTGTTTTTGTTCTGCTAACTTCGAGTCTCGGAATTATTGAGGCACATCACTGCGCATGCACGGGAAACCGGCACATCTGTTCCCCTGAAAGAAGGGGTTGAGAGGTGGAACGTGTTGTGTATGTACCTTTAAGAGAAGAACTGATTCTATACTGCAGTACCGGCAGTGACCACCCCTGTATATAAAGCCATAGCAGGCTTCTGTATTTCAGTCTTAAGTTACCCTCTGTTCAGCTGCAAGCACGAGCAGAGGGAGCAGCCAGACTTTGGAGAGTGGATTAAAGTGGTGGTCCCCTGACCAGGAAGAGGAGGAGAACGTTGGACCACCACCACCAACTCCACCATCATTACATCAACTGAGGTGCCTGGAGAGAGAGGACAGAGGAGGAGAAGGAGAAAGAGAAAGGAGGCCTACATCAACATCAACCAGGGGAGAGGCCTTTCTATCACTGCCTCCCCAATTTGGCCTCCACTTCAGGAGAGGGAGAGAGGGGAGAGAAACCAACTGCTTGAAAGGAGGGAAGAAAACTTCATCCGGAACATCTACAGGTGGGTGTTATTTGGGGCACTCTCCCAAGACTTTGTATTTTAGGTGGGGGGAGAAAAGAAGAAGCAAGGCCGGATCATCAAGGGGTGTAGTGTGTGTGCTCTTGTTAAAAGCTAGGCCACACACACCACTAATTAGCATCCCTTCTATTGCCTGCCCTGGGAGAGCTTGGAGCTGCCCAAGGTGAAGTCCTTAATTTAATTTAATTACCTCGTTAAGACCTGTTGCAGGACTAAGCTTGGGCTTCTCCAGCTTTTCCAGGTGAAGACGTCTTCTCCCCCTGCCAGAAGACCACCATCACCAAAGACTTTTTCCATCGGAGAGTGCAACCCTGCCTACACCCACCCACCATCCTGAGTGGCAACACTGCCCTTTGCGGCCTCCCTCCTTCCCACCACCCCCACCTCTCTCTCTCTCTCTCTTTGTCTCTCTCTGCCTGTCTTTCTAAGGCACCTTAGTTTCATCTATTTTATTAATTGCCAATTGAAGCAGAGGGGCGAGGGCTCCTCTCCCAATTTAAATCAATAAGGAGAGAGGTGTGTCCTCATTTTAATCAGCTCCCTCTGCTCAATAGAGGACAAAAAAATATATATATACACCGAGGCCATTAACACCTTCAGGCCTGTGACTTGGGGTGAGTGTAGCCCTTAAAAAAAAGCACCCCAGAATGGCGACTGCATCTTCGCCGGTGGCGGGGCCAGCCGGGACCTATGCGAGAGTGGTAGCCACAGCCACAGCTGCTCCCGCTGTTCCTGCTGCCCCGTCACCTTTTCGATTAATAACAAAAAAGCTTGGGGTGAAGAGCTACACTCACCCCACTATGACCATCGAGGCCTGCGTCAAGGCCATGGCTGGGGTTGTCGGCCCCTCAGCCATCGTCGCGGCCTCGAAAATGTATGGGAAGGCTGTGTTCTTCCTGGGGTCGGAGCGGGCGGTGTCCCTGGCTGTCGCCAAGGGGCTCACCGTGGGCGGGACTTTCCTGCCGGTGGATCCTCTCGAGGCCACCGCGCAGAGGATCATTATTTCCAACGTCCCGCCCTATGTTCCTGGTGAGCTCCTCCTTCCCCATTTGCGACAACTTGGGGAGGTGAGGTCGGGGATCACGCCCATCCCGCTCGGCTTCCGGGAGGCCAGCCTTCGCCACGTCTTCTCCTTCCGGCGCCAGCTGTTTATCCAGCTGGCGCGGGAGGAGGACACTGAAGGGGCGTTCGTCGTCCTCCACGAGGGGACCGCCTACCGCGCCTTTTGGACGTCGGACGGTGTGAGGTGCCATGCCTGCAGGGAGGTGGGGCACATCAGGAGGAACTGCCCTGCCTCCAAGGCCGCCGGACCGTCTCGTGCGGCCGAGGCTGGCGCCGCCGCCGCCGCCCTTCCCCCCGGATCTGCCCGCGCGTCAAGTACGTCTGATGCGCGGTTGACGTCGGGGGCCGATGCCACCAAGGCCTCCGGCGGGGGGGAGGGAGCGTGTCCGGCCGGAAAGAAGGCGCGGGGAAAAAAGAAGCACCTTAGGGCAGGTCCGCCCGTGGATGGTGAGCCCTTGCCCCTTGAGCCCCTTACACCCGCGCTCCTCGCGGAGTTGATCAGGGCAGATGTGAGCGGGAGGGGCCCCGTGCCCGAGCCTGTGGCCGCAACCGCCGCAGCGGTAATGCCAATACCTGCGGCCGGGCTCGGGCCCGAGGAACCCGACAAACCTGCTCCGCCGGAGGGAGTCGAGGAGGAGGCCTTTGCAGACATGGAGGTCTCCCTCGCTCCCTCCGTGCTAAAAAGAAGGCGCGACCCCCTGGATGAGGAGGAGGACCGGGAGGAGGAAGGTCCCTCCGAGCAGGGGGAGTCGTCGCCCGCCGCGGGTACTGCGCCCCCCCGCCCCCCCAGCGCTGTCGTCATCACCAGCGATCGGCAGGGGTCGCCTGTCCCTCGGGAGGCTGAGGCAGATGTGTCTGTCCAGCACGTGCCTCCCGGGGATGGGGATGAGACCCTGCCCGTGGGGGGGGTTGCGGAACAACCCGCGGCAGTAATTGAAGTTGACCTTTTATCGGTGTCGTTACCCCTCGCCGGGTCGGGCAGCCTGGGGGCTGGGTCGGGCGAGCTCGAGGATAATGAGCTCGCCCAATGCGACCCGGACGTCTCCCAGGGGATGCTCGTCCTGGTGGAGCTTTTAATTCAAAACCCCCCGTCCGCTGGGTCGGAGGTTGGTGGCGGGGAGGAGGATGGCCCCCTGGCTGCGTCTCTGGTGCCGGACGTACTGGAGGAGCTGGAAATTGTTCTCTCCCCGGTTTCTCCGGTCGTTCCGGCGTCTGAGGCGGAGGGGAGCTCTGAACCGCCGCCGTCTTCTGGCCCGGCACCCCTAGAGGAGCCCAGGGAGAAATCCTCTGCCGCCGATCCTGGGGGTGGGATCCGGGCGGAGGCGGGGCTGGCTGGCGCGGCCGAGTCGTTCGCTTCGCACTGCGCGGCGGACGGGTCGGCCGCTGGTGACGACCCCCTGGAGGAGGATGGGGACTCGGTGATGGGCACGGAGGATGATTCGGACTCCAGCGCCGACGTGGCGATGGATGACCTCGTGCCCCTTGCCGAGTCTCCCCTCATTTCCGTAAGGGAACTCCGGGATTTTATGGCCACGTGCCTGGGTCAGCGCAATAAGGTCCGGCTGGCCCTCGACAGGTGGTCGGAGCTGGCGCTGCTCATCGATTCCGTCCGCGCCGCCGTTAAGATCTTGGGCGCGGATGAGGGTGTGAACCCGCTCGAGCTGCGTCGGCTCACAACGTTTCTCACTGGGCTGCTGAGGAAGTGGCGGCTGACCAGCGGCTGCGCTTCCTCGCCCCGTTAGGTGTAGGTAGAGGTTGCACTATGCTTCTGACATGAAGATAACCATAGCCAGCCTCAACATCAACGGCAGCAGGGAGGCGCGCCGCAGATTCAATAACTTCTCGGTCCTTCGGGACGGGAAGTATGCGGTGTGCTTCCTGCAAGAAACCCACACCGTTCCGGGAGACGAAGCCACGTGGCTCCTGGAGTGGCAAGGAGAGGTCAGCATGAGTCACCTCTCCAACAATTCCAGCGGGGTGGCTATCTTGCTGGCCCCGCATTTTCAGCCGGAGATCTTGGGGGTCAAGGAGCACGTGCCGGGCCGCTTGCTCCATGTCACTGTTCGCCTGGGGGGCGTGCCGCTCCATCTAGTGAACGTGTACGCCCCTCAGACCAGTGCGCAGCAAGTGCGCTTCTTCGAAGAAGTGTCCGCTCTCTTGGGCTCCATCGACGTGGGCGAGTGCGTCATCCTCGGGGGGGATTTTAACTGCACCCTCGAGGCGAGGGACCGTTCGGGTCCCCCGCGAAGCCCGGCGGCGATGGAGAAGTTGAGGGACCTGGTTGGGTCCTTCGACTTGGTGGACGTCTGGCGAAATCTCCACCCCGACTCCAGCGCCTTCACTAGCGTGAGGTCTGGGGGAGGAAGGTCCAGAATCGACCGCCTCTACATTTCCCGGGCGTTCGTCTCCTGCGTTCCGGCAGCTTCCATGCGGCCGGTGCCGTGCACGGACCACCACCTGGTGTGGGCGGAGCTCGCTCCGCTGCGCACGCGGGGGGGGTCCGTGTACTGGCATTTTAACAACCTGCTGCTGGAGGACGCACGGTTCCGGGATTCGTTTCGTCGATTCTGGGCCGACTGGAGAAGGAAGCAGGGGGGCTTCCCCTCCTTGAGGCTATGGTGGGATGTGGGCAAGGCTCACATCCGTCTCTTCTGTCAGGAGTACGCGAAGGGGTCGACCAAGAGGCGGGAGGCCCGGGTCGGGCGGTTGGAGAAGGAGGTGCTCGACCTGGAGTCCCGTCTCGGTCAGGTCGTCGAGGACCCGGCCCTGCGGAAGGTGTACGAAGAGAAGAAGGGCGCGCTGAAGGACCTGCAGCTCGTCGGGTCCCGAGGCGCGTACGTGAGGTCGCGGATCCAGCTCCTGCGGGACCTGGACCGCGGCTCCCCCTTCTTCTACTCGCTGGAAAAAAGACGGGGGGTCCGTAAGCAGCTCTTGGGGCTGCTGGCCGACGACGGATCTCTGGTCTCGGATCCGGAGGGAATCAACGCGGAGACCCGCGCCTATTACGGGGCTCTGTTCTCTCCGGATCCGTCCAGCGAGGATGCGCGCAGAGTTTTGTGGGAGGACCTGACGAAGGTTGGCCCAGAGGGCGCCGAAAAATTGGACGCTCCGCTAAGTCTGGCGGAGCTGACCGGCGCCCTCCGCCAGCTCTCTAGGGGAAAGTCCCCGGGGCTGGACGGGCTGACCGTGGAGTTCCACAGGGCGTTCTGGGACGTCTTGGGGGGCGACTACGCGCGGGTCCTGGGGGAAAGTTTGGCGACCGGGGAGATGCCCCTCTCTTGGCGCAGGGCGGTCATTGTCCTGCTGCCTAAGAAGGGCGATCTCCGCCTCCTTAAGAACTGGCGCCCGGTCTCCCTCCTCAGCACGGACTATAAAATCTTTGCCAGGGCCATGTCTGCTCGCCTTGGCACCGTGCTGGCCCACATGATCCACCCCGACCAGTCCTACACGGTCCCGGGCCGGACCATCCACGATAACATCCATCTGGTCCGGGACCTGGTCCACCACTCCCAGAGGGCTGGTCTGTCGGTCGCCTTCCTTTCCCTGGATCAGGAGAAGGCGTTCGACAGGGTGGATCACGAGTATCTCTTCGGGACTCTGCGCGCATTCGGGTTCGGGACGCATTTCGTCGCCCGGATCCGACTTCTGTACGCCGCCGCGGAGTGTCTGATTAAAGTTAACGGGTCCTTGACGGCGCCCCTTCGCTTCGGGAGGGGGGTGCGTCAGGGATGCCCCATGTCCGGTCAGTTATATGCCATTTGCGTAGAGCCTTTCCTGCGCCTCTTGCGGAAGAGGTTGACGGGACTGGCTCTGCAAGGGCCGGGCGTGGAGGTGGTCCTCTCGGCTTACGCCGATGACGTGCTCCTCACGGTCACGGATCCCGCTGACTTGCGGAGGATGCGGGAATGCCAGCAGATTTACTCGGACGCATCCTCCGCCAAGATCAACTGGGAGAAATGTTCCGGACTCCTGGTGGGTCAGTGGCGGGTGGACTCCCTGCCGGAGGAGTTCAGGCCTTTCGCCTGGAGCACCACGCACCTCCTCTATTTGGGAGTCTACCTTAGCCCTGCCGAGGACGCTTGGCCGGCGAACTGGCAAGAGCTGGAGGCCAAAGTCACCGCTCGCCTAGGACGCTGGACAGGACTGCTCCGAGTGTTGTCCTACAGGGGTCGAGCGCTAGTCATAAACCAGCTGGTGGCCGCCATGTTGTGGTACCGGTTGGTCACTTTGATCCCTCCCCCTGCGTTTGTCGCCAAGATTCAGAAGAAGCTCATCGACTTCTTCTGGGACAAAAGGAAGCACTGGGTCTCTGCCGCGGTTCTGTGTCTCCCGCTTAGGGAGGGCGGTCAGGCGCTGGTGTGCCTTCGCACCCAGGCTGCGACTTTCCGTCTTCAGACGCTGCAGAGATACCTGTACGTCGAGAATCCTCCGAGATGGTGTGCGCTGGCGACGTTTTTCTTCTGCCAGCTGCATGGCCTCAATTACGACACGCAGCTCCTGTTTGCGAAAGTGGGCAGCAGGCGTGCCGGCCTGCGGGAGCTGCCTGTCTTCTACCAGGAACTACTATGGGTTTGGAACTACGTCGCTTCCAGGCGGAGCTCTCCCCCGTCAGGAGCGGCGGCTCTCCTTCGGGAGCCGCTGCTCAGGAATCCGCACCTCCACGAACACGGGTTCGGGCGGCTGGCGGAGGGTAGGGCTGTGGCTGGCAAGGTGACCAGAGTCGGGGACCTGCTCGATGGCGGAGGAGCGGGCTGGATGGCGCCAGAGGAGCTGGCGCGGCGCCTGTCCTGGGCCAACGTCCAGCTCGCGGTCGAAACCATCGAATCGGTAAAAGCGGCACTAGGCCCCGACTCCACTAGGTGTATCGAGGCGGCTCAAGCACGTGGGGCGATCCCGTCCGAGCTTACCCCCGTTCGGACGGAATTCCTCATCGGCGCCCGGCCCCGAAACTCCCCTCGGGAACCGGCGCCTCACAACTTGAGCCGTCTCGAGGAAATACCCTCCGTGCCTTTTCATTCCGCGCGGAGGGGTTTCCTGTACGGGCTGCTCCTGCACACTCTCCACTTTGCCATCTTCGTCTACCGTCCGGACACGCCTTGGCGTGGCGTTTTGCCGACCGGCGGTAGCGGAGGTCCCCAATGGAGGGCTCTCTATGCGGGAGTCCTCCCTTGTTCCATCGGGGACTTGGCCTGGAGGGTGTTGCACGGAGCGGTCCCGTGCAATAAGGTTTTAAGTAGGTTCACGGACTCCCAGGCCGCCTGCATTTTTTGCGGCCTGGAGGAGTCCGTGTTTCACGTTTATATGGATTGTGAGAGGTTGCAGCCCCTCTTTCACTACTTGAAGGGGCTGCTCCTCGATTTTTGGTTGCACTTCAGTCCCACGCTCTTGATCTACGGTCACCCGGTGCGGAGGGGAGCGGACAGGTTGGAGGACCTCCTTGTGGGCCTGCTCCTGGGCCTGGCTAAAAGAGCCATCAATTGGTCCAGGCAGCGGGCGGTCGAGGGGGTCGTCCAGCCGGATTGCCTGCATCTCTTCCGCGGCCATGTTCGCGCCCGGGTGGCCCTGGAGATGGAGCACGCGGTGTCCGCCGGTGCGCTTGAGTATTTCCGCGACCGGTGGGCGCCGCGGGGACTGGAGTGCATCATCAACACGGAAAACCAAATTTTAATTTGATTTGTTAAGCTTTAGTTGAACTTTTGTTTATTTACAGTCGAATTGGTTTTTTTTTGGGTCCAAATAAAAGAGTACCCTCTGTTCAGCTGCAAGCACGAGCAGAGGGAGCAGCCAGACTTTGGAGAGTGGATTAAAGTGGTGGTCCCCTGACCAGGAAGAGGAGGAGAACGTTGGACCACCACCACCAACTCCACCATCATTACATCAACTGAGGTGCCTGGAGAGAGAGGACAGAGGAGGAGAAGGAGAAAGGAGGCCTACATCAACATCAACCAGGGGAGAGGCCTTTCTATCACTGCCTCCCCAATTTGGCCTCCACTTCAGGAGAGGGAGAGAGGGGAGAGAAACCAACTGCTTGAAAGGAGGGAAGAAAACTTCATCCGGAACATCTACAGGTGGGTGTTATTTGGGGCACTCTCCCAAGACTTTGTATTTTAGGTGGGGGGAGAAAAGAAGAAGCAAGGCCGGATCATCAAGGGGTGTAGTGTGTGTGTGTGTGTGTGTGCTCTTGTTAAAAGCTAGGCCACACACACCACTAATTAGCATCCCTTCTATTGCCTGCCCTGGGAGAGCTTGGAGCTGCCCAAGGTGAAGTCTTTAATTTAATTTAATTACATCGTTAAGACCTGTTGCAGGACTAAGCCTGGGCTTCTCCAGCTTTTCCAGGTGAAGACGTCTTCTCCCCCTGCCAGAAGACCACCATCACCAAAGACTTTTTCCATCGGAGAGTGCAACCCTGCCTACACCCACCCACCATCCTGAGTGGCAACACTGCCCTTTGCGGCCTCCCTCCTTCCCACCCACCCCCACCTCTCTCTCTCTCTGTCTCTCTCTGCCTGTCTTTCTAAGGCACCTTAGTTTCATCTATTTTATTAATTGCCAATTGAGCAGAGGGGAGAGGCCACTCTCCCAATTTAAATCAATAAGGAGAGAGGTGTGTCCTCATTTTAATCAGCTCCCTCTGCTCAATAGAGGACAAAAAAATATATATATATATACACCGAGGCCATTAACACCTTCAGGCCTGTGACTTGGGGTGAGTGTAGCCCTTAAAAAAAAGCACCCCAGAATGGCGACTGCATCTTCGCCGGTGGCGGGGCCAGCCGGGACCTATGCGAGAGTGGTAGCCACAGCCACAGCTGCTCCCGCTGTTCCTGCTGCCCCGTCACCTTTTCGATTAATAACGAAAAAGCTTGGGGTGAAGAGCTACACTCACCCCACTATGACCATCGAGGCCTGCGTCAAGGCCATGGCTGGGGTTGTCGGCCCCTCAGCCATCGTCGCGGCCTCGAAAATGTATGGGAAGGCTGTGTTCTTCCTGGGGTCGGAGCGGGCGGTGTCCCTGGCTGTCGCCAAGGGGCTCACCGTGGGCGGGACCTTCCTGCCGGTGGATCCTCTCGAGGCCACCGCGCAGAGGATCATTATTTCCAACGTCCCGCCCTATGTTCCTGGTGAGCTCCTCCTTCCCCATTTGCGACAACTTGGGGAGGTGAGGTCGGGGATCACGCCCATCCCGCTCGGCTTCCGGGAGGCCAGCCTTCGCCACGTCTTCTCCTTCCGGCGCCAGCTGTTTATCCAGCTGGCGCGGGAGGAGGACACTGAAGGGGCGTTCGTCGTCCTCCACGAGGGGACCGCCTACCGCGCCTTTTGGACGTCGGACGGTGTGAGGTGCCATGCCTGCAGGGAGGTGGGGCACATCAGGAGGAACTGCCCTGCCTCCAAGGCCACCGGATCATCTCGTGCGGCCGAGGCTGGCGCCGCTGCCGCCGCCCTTCCCCCCGGATCTGCCCGCGCGTCAAGTACGTCTGATGCGCGGTTGACGTCGGGGGCCGATGCCACCAAGGCCTCCGGCGGGGGGGAGGGAGCGTGTCCGGCCGGAAAGAAGGCGCGGGGAAAAAAGAAGCACCTTGGGGCAGGCCCCCCCGTGGATGGTGAGCCCTTGCCCCTTGAGCCCCTTACACCCGCGCTCCTCGCGGAGTTGATCAGGGCAGATGTGAGCGGGAGGGGCCCCGTGCCCGAGCCTGTGGCCGCAACCGCCGCAGCGGTAATGCCAATACCTGCGGCCGGGCTCGGGCCCGAGGAACCCGACAAACCTGCTCCGCCGGAGGGAGTCGAGGAGGAGGCCTTTGCAGACATGGAGGTCTCCCTCGCTCCCTCCGTGCTAAAAAGAAGGCGCGACCCCCTGGATGAGGAGGAGGACCGGGAGGAGGAAGGTCCCTCCGAGCAGGGGGAGTCGTCGCCCGCCGCGGGTACTGCGCCCCCCCGCCCCCCCAGCGCTGTCGTCATCACCAGCGATCGGCAGGGGTCGCCTGTCCCTCGGGAGGCTGAGGCAGATGTGTCTGTCCAGCACGTGCCTCCCGGGGATGGGGATGAGACCCTGCCCGTGGGGGGGGTTGCAGAACAACCCGCGGCAGTAATTGAAGTTGACCTTTTATCGGTGTCGTTACCACTCGCCGGGTCGGGCAGCCTGGGGGCTGGGTCGGGCGAGCTCGAGGACAATGAGCTCGCCCAATGCGACCCGGACGTCTCCCAGGGGATGCTCGTCCTGGTAGAGCTTTTAATTCAAAACCCCCCGTCCGCTGGGTCGGAGGTTGGTGGCGGGGAGGAGGATGGCCCCCTGGCTGCGTCTCTGGTGCCGGACGTACTGGAGGAGCTGGAAATTGTTCTCTCCCCGGTTTCTCCGGTCGTTCCGGCGTCTGAGGCGGAGGGGAGCTCTGAACCGCCGCCGTCTTCTGGCCCGGCACCCCTAGAGGAGCCCAGGGAGAAATCCTCTGCCGCCGATCCTGGGGGTGGGATCCGGGCGGAGGCGGGGCTGGCTGGCGCGGCCGAGTCGTTCGCTTCGCACTGCGCGGCGGACGGGTCGGCCGCTGGTGACGACCCCCTGGAGGAGGATGGGGACTCGGTGATGGGCACGGAGGACGATTCGGACTCCAGCGCCGATGTGGCGATGGATGACCTCGTGCCCCTTGCCGAGTCTCCCCTCATTTCCGTAAGGGAACTCCGGGATTTTATGGCCACGTGCCTGGGTCAGCGCAATAAGGTCCAGCTGGCCCTCGACAGGTGGTCGGAGCTGGCGCTGCTCATCGATTCCGTCCGCGCCGCCGTTAAGATCTTGGGCGCGGACGAGGGTGTGAACCCGCTCGAGCTGCGTCGGCTCACAACGTTTCTCACTGGGCTGCTGAGGAAGTGGCGGCGGACCAGCGGCTGCGCTTCCTCGCCCCGTTAGGTGTAGGTAGAGGTTGCACTATGCTTCTGACATGAAGATAACCATAGCCAGCCTCAACATCAACGGCAGCAGGGAGGCGCGCCGCAGATTCAATAACTTCTCGGTCCTTCGGGACGGGAAGTATGCGGTGTGCTTCCTGCAAGAAACCCACACCGTTCCGGGAGACGAAGCCACGTGGCTCCTGGAGTGGCAAGGAGGGGTCAGCATGAGTCACCTCTCCAACAATTCCAGCGGGGTGGCTATCTTGCTGGCCCCGCATTTTCAGCCGGAGATCTTGGGGGTCAAGGAGCACGTGCCGGGCCGCTTGCTCCATGTCACTGTTCGCCTGGGGGGCGTGCCGCTCCATCTAGTGAACGTGTACGCCCCTCAGACCAGTGCGCAGCAAGTGCGCTTCTTCGAAGAAGTGTCCGTTCTCTTGGGCTCCATCGACGTGGGCGAGTGCGTCATCCTCGGGGGGGATTTTAACTGCACCCTCGAGGCGAGGGACCGTTCGGGTCCCCCGCGAAGCCCGGCGGCGATGGAGAAGTTGAGGGACCTGGTTGGGTCCTTCGACTTGGTGGACGTCTGGCGAAATCTCCACCCCGACTCCAGCGCCTTCACTAGCGTGAGGTCTGGGGGAGGAAGGTCCAGAATCGACCGCCTCTACATTTCCCGGGCGTTCGTCTCCTGCGTTCCGGCAGCTTCCATGCGGCCGGTGCCGTGCACGGACCACCACCTGGTGTGGGCGGAGCTCGCTCCGCTGCGCGCGCGGGGGGGGTCCGTGTACTGGCATTTTAACAACCTGCTGCTGGAGGACGCACGGTTCCGGGATTCGTTTCGTCGATTCTGGGCCGACTGGAGAAGGAAGCAGGGGGGCTTCCCCTCCTTGAGGCTATGGTGGGATGTGGGCAAGGCTCACATCCGTCTCTTCTGTCAGGAGTACGCGAAGGGGTCGACCAAGAGGCGGGAGGCCCGGGTCGGGCGGTTGGAGAAGGAGGTGCTCGACCTGGAGTCCCGTCTCGGTCAGGTCGTCGAGGACCCGGCCCTGCGGAAGGTGTACGAAGAGAAGAAGGGCGCGCTGAAGGACCTGCAGCTCGTCGGGTCCCGAGGCGCGTACGTGAGGTCGCGGATCCAGCTCCTGCGGGACCTGGACCGCGGCTCCCCCTTCTTCTACTCGCTGGAAAAAAGACGGGGGGTCCGTAAGCAGCTCTTGGGGCTGCTGGCCGACGACGGATCTCTGGTCTCGGATCCGGAGGGAATCAGCGCGGAGACCCGCGCCTATTACGGGGCTCTGTTCTCTCCGGATCCGTCCAGCGAGGATGCGCGCAGAGTTTTGTGGGAGGACCTGACTAAGGTTGGCCCGGAGGGCGCCGAAAAATTGGACGCTCCGCTAAGTCTGGCGGAGCTGACCGGCGCCCTCCGCCAGCTCTCTAGGGGAAAGTCCCCGGGGCTGGACGGGCTGACCGTGGAGTTCCACAGGGCGTTCTGGGACGTCTTGGGGGGCGACTACGCGCGGGTCCTGGGGGAAAGTCTGGCGACCGGGGAGATGCCCCTCTCTTGGCGCAGGGCGGTCATTGTCCTGCTGCCTAAGAAGGGCGATCTCCGCCTCCTTAAGAACTGGCGCCCGGTCTCCCTCCTCAGCACGGACTATAAAATCTTTGCCAGGGCCATGTCTGCTCGCCTTGGCACCGTGCTGGCCCACATGATCCACCCCGACCAGTCCTACACGGTCCCGGGCCGGAGCATCCACGATAACATCCATCTGGTCCGGGACCTGGTCCACCACTCCCAGAGGGCTGGTCTGTCGGTCGCCTTCCTTTCCCTGGATCAGGAGAAGGCGTTCGACAGGGTGGATCACGAGTATCTCTTCGGGACTCTGCGCGCATTCGGGTTCGGGACGCATTTCGTCGCCCGGATCCGACTTCTGTACGCCGCCACGGAGTGTCTGATTAAAGTTAACGGGTCCTTGACGGCGCCCCTTCGCTTCGGGAGGGGGGTGCGTCAGGGATGCCCCATGTCCGGTCAGTTATATGCCATTTGCGTGGAGCCTTTCCTGCGCCTCTTGCGGAAGAGGTTGACGGGACTGGCTCTGCAAGGGCCGGGCGTGGAGGTGGTCCTCTCGGCTTACGCCGATGACGTGCTCCTCACGGTCACGGATCCCGCTGACTTGCGGAGGATGCGGGAATGCCAGCAGATTTACTCGGACGCATCCTCCGCCAAGATCAACTGGGAGAAATGTTCCGGACTCCTGGTGGGTCAGTGGCGGGTGGACTCCCTGCCGGAGGAGTTCAGGCCTTTCGCCTGGAGCACCACGCACCTCCTCTATTTGGGAGTCTACCTTAGCCCTGCCGAGGACGCTTGGCCGGCGAACTGGCAAGAGCTGGAGGCCAAAGTCACCGCTCGCCTAGGACGCTGGACAGGACTGCTCCGAGTGTTGTCCTACAGGGGTCGAGCGCTGGTCATAAACCAGCTGGTGGCCGCCATGTTGTGGTACCGGTTGGTCACTTTGATCCCTCCCCCTGCTTTTGTCGCCAAGATTCAGAAGAAGCTCATCGACTTCTTCTGGGACAAAAGGAAGCACTGGGTCTCTGCCGCGGTTCTGTGTCTCCCGCTTAGGGAGGGCGGTCAGGCGCTGGTGTGCCTTCGCACCCAGGCTGCGACTTTCCGTCTTCAGACGCTGCAGAGATACCTGTACGTCGAGAATCCTCCGAGATGGTGTGCGCTGGCGACGTTTTTCTTCCGCCAGCTGCATGGCCTCAATTACGACACGCAGCTCCTGTTTGCGAAAGTGGGCAGCAGGCGTGCCGGCCTGCGGGAGCTGCCTGTCTTCTACCAGGAACTACTATGGGTTTGGAACTACGTCGCTTCCAGGCGGAGCTCTCCCCCGTCAGGAGCGGCGGCTCTCCTTCGGGAGCCGCTGCTCAGGAATCCGCACCTCCACGAACACGGGTTCGGGCGGCTGGCGGAGGGTAGGGCTGTGGCTGGCAAGGTGACTAGAGTCGGGGACCTGCTCGATGGCGGAGGAGCGGGCTGGATGGCGCCGGAGGAGCTGGCGCGGCGCCTGTCCTGGGCCAACGTCCAGCTCGCGGTCGAAACCATCGAATCGGTAAAAGCGGCACTGGGCCCCGACTCCACTAGGTGTATCGAGGCGGCTCAAGCACGTGGGGCGATCCCGTCCGAGCTTACCCCCGTTCGGACGGAATTCCTCATCGGCGCCCGGCCCCGAAACTCCCCTCGGGAACCGGCGCCTCACAACTTGAGCCGTCTCGAGGAAATACCCTCCGTGCCTTTTCATTCCGCGCGGAGGGGTTTCCTGTACGGGCTGCTCCTGCACACTCTCCACTTTGCCATCTTCGTCTACCGTCCGGACACGCCTTGGCGTGGCGTTTTGCCGACCGGCGGTAGCGGAGGTCCCCAATGGAGGGCTCTCTATGCGGGAGTCCTCCCTTGTTCCATCGGGGACTTGGCCTGGAGGGTGTTGCATGGAGCGGTCCCGTGCAATAAGGTTTTAAGTAGGTTCACGGACTCCCAGGCCGCCTGCATTTTTTGCGGCCTGGAGGAGTCCGTGTTTCACGTTTATATGGATTGTGAGAGGTTGCAGCCCCTCTTTCACTACTTGAAGGGGCTGCTCCTCGATTTTTGGTTGCACTTCAGTCCCACGCTCTTGATCTACGGTCACCCGGTGCGGAGGGGAGCGGACAGGTTGGAGGACCTCCTTGTGGGCCTGCTCCTGGGCCTGGCTAAAAGAGCCATCAATTGGTCCAGGCAGCGGGCGGTCGAGGGGGTCGTCCAGCCGGATTGCCTGCATCTCTTCCGCGGCCATGTTCGCGCCCGGGTGGCCCTGGAGATGGAGCACGCGGTGTCCGCCGGTGCGCTTGAGTATTTCCGCGATCGGTGGGCGCCGCGGGGACTGGAGTGCATCATCAACACGGAAAACCAAATTTTAATTTGATTTGTTAAGCTTTAGTTGAACTTTTGTTTATTTACAGTCGAATTGGGTTTTTTTTGGGTCCAAATAAAAGAGTACCCTCTGTTCAGTAAATACCTGTTATTATTGTTCTCCTGCAGTCCGTGTATTATTTATACTCGGACACCACAGAACGCGTGCACCGGAGAGGCGGCGCGTGCGCATCGAACTTACGTTTTTTTTCCAGGTTTTTCCGGGAGGGTAAGTCTCCAGCAGTTACACTTTTAAAAAGCAGGCGCAAGGCCTGCTTTTAACAAGGTAAGTGGTGAATTAATTAAAATTAAAACATTTTTTCCACAGGTTTATTATTTTTAAATACTTTAAAGAAAGGTAAGTTTATTTTTAGCCCCATTAGAAAATGTAATTAATTTTTTCAAAAATTTAAATTATTGTTTAAAGTAGTTATTTTTTGTAATTTATATTTATTTTAAAAATATGATTTAAAAAAAATGTATTTGAAGTTTTAGTGATGTTTTGGGGCTTATAGTATTTATAGGTTTGACAGCTGTTCCTGTCAAACTTATGAATGAAGCATTCCCTGCTACCATTGGCTCTCCATGGCCCATATCGAACTAACTGCGCCCCGGGATACGCAAGCACTGCGCGCCGGCAGTTGGAGGAGGTCCAGGATCGGAATCCCACGCAGGCCCACAGCTCAACGGCCGGCGCGCTAGGTAAGTGCAGGTCGGGGGCTTGCACCCACGGGAAGCCTCCGACCCGAATTTCTGGGCCATTAATTACCTAAGAAGTGAAGTAGGACTAAAGTTAACTTGAAGATCCAGAATACTGCTTTTCTTGGTTCAGTTTTTCTTTTGATCTCTTGTACTGGACATTCGCAGGAAAACTGGAAATTAGTAGTGGTACAATAAGCAACCTGCTGCCTTTATCCCTAGTCCTGCCATGTTAGTTTCTCCATTCGCCTTTCTATTGCTCGATCCCATGGTGACTCAGAATGACAAGACTCAGTGAATGAGAGTTCCATTGCAGTGCAGATAATGGCCTGGATTTTGTGGTCAGCGGCAAATTTACATTTACACTTGTCCACAGACTTTCTATGGGCTTTTGCTCTGGAAGTTGCGGTGATTAGAAATCCAAAACAGTGCCGTACCCACTAAAGGGGATCTGGGGCTGTGTGAACAAGGCAAGCAACTGTGTATCTCCTTAACCAATCAGATTGAAGATTCTTACTGAGGCACAGAGTCTGAACCAGGAATTGCAAGTTAGAATATTTAATTCAATGTCAAATCATGTACAGAAAGCAAAATAAAGAGAGGGAAAGAAAGATGAGATTAAGAGAGATAAAAGAGACAGAAAGAAAAAGTTAAAAAAATTTTTTTACTTTTTTTAATCTTTTTAAATCTCCAACAATAATTAAAATCTGAGGGAATGAGACTCCACATTTGTTAAAGTTAACTTTCAGTGCCAGAGAGGTTGTTTGGCAGTAATTAAGAATTACCACACCGTTAAAAATCCACTTACTCTTGATTGGATCAGCCTTAACTTTTTCTACTGAGTTTAGTGGGTATCTAACACGTACGTACAGTAACTTCATGCATTCCATGTGTTTCAATGCTGAATCTCTCGCCGAGATACCAGTATAGCAAAGCTTCTGGAGGAGCAGGGCAACTCGGACAAAAAAACTTGCTGATTTCCGCGGTTAACTGCGTGTGCGGTCGCCGGAAGTTGCTGTCCCATGTATATGCTTTATCAACAGTGAGCTTCACCATTACATTTACTGCATTTATCGGGCCATTGTGAATTAGCTGTACTATCTGTGCCCATCATCAGTAAAGGGAATTAACAGACCACTACACAGTACCTCACCAGAAATAAGTTGTTCAGATAGTTCCCAAGGATTCTGCTAGATATTGTCTTTTTTGAAGTGAATGAAAGGTTCTGACTTCAGCACAAACTCCAGAAGGAGTCCAGGGTGATGAAATTAGATTTGAAACAAGATCTTTGTTGACTAGGCAAGTGCAAAACACAGCAAAATCAGTTAAAAATAGATTTTTCCAACCGGACCAAATATAAAAAGCAAAAAAAGTGCTCTAAATTGGAGCCTCAGCCTTACTGGGACTTCACCTATCTCACCAATTCCAACAGATATAAAAACTGGATTCTAGGGGTAAACTGGTCCCCAGACTAGTACATTTATACAAAGTCAAAAGAAAATATTGTCATTAGAAATTTTACCACCGAGGCAAACTAATAAATTCAATCACGCACACAAGCTGTGAAAATGGAGTCTCCAGAATCAACATTCAACACTTACCAGTTCAGTTTTCTTTACTGCCAAGAATTTTCTCCGATGACAGACGCAAGACTATAATGTGTCTGTTTTTTGTGTTCCTTTTCTAGTATCATTTCACTTACTAGTATTCTTGGCATCTACAAACATGAGAAAGAGTGCTGCCAGAAAGGCCTGAAAGAACACAGCCTATATCAGCTGTTAGGAATAGTCTATAAGCACATTCAGAGGCTTCTGATACATGGCAATGGATTGTTATTGGGTCACAGTGTAACAGATTTATGGAACAGAAGGGAGAAGTCACCCTTCTGCCCAAGAGAAAAAAGGTTAAATACTCTAGGCAGTCCATAATAATCATTGCAATTTTGAGGGGAGCAGTTGTAATGTCTACTGGACACTTGTTATTCTTTATTATACGTACCAGATAGCGTTAAGAAATCTGGTTTGGGATACCATTGTATTTTTTTGTCATGGCACAGTTTGTCCTCCATCGCAGAACGAAACCCATAAACAACCAGAACTTCGGGTCTCCACGGGAGAGTATGCACGGGGTACTCACCCGTAAGCCCAATGGAAGTGCCGGTTTCGTGCATGCACTGCGCATGCGCAGGAAACCAGCACTTCCGTTCCCCTGAAAGAAGGGGTTCAGAGGTCGAACGCGTGCACAGTAGAGGCTGTGCGTGCGCATCGAACTTACGTTCTTTTTGCAGGTTTTCCCGGGAGGGTAAGTCTCAAGAAGTTACACATATAAAAAGCAGTCGCAAGGCCTGCTTTTCACAAGGTAAGTGGTGAATTAATTAAAATTAAAACATTTTTTCCACAGGTTTATTATTTTTAAATACTTTAAAGGAAGGTAAGTTTATTTTTAGCCCCATTAGAAAATAAAATTATTTTTTTCAAAAATTTAAATTATTGTTTAAAATAGTTATTTCATGTAATTTATAGTTTATTTAAAAAATGCGATTTAAAAAAAAATTTATTTGAAGATTTAGTGATTTTTTGGGGCTCATAGTATTTATAAGTTTGACAGCCCTTCCTGTCAAACTTATGAATGAAGCATTCCCTGCTCCGATTGGCTCCCCATGGCCCACGTGATCCCAGGGGACGCATCAAACTAAATGCGCCCCTGGGATATGCAAGCACTGCGCACCGGCAGTTGGAGGAGGCCCAGGATCGGAATTCCACACGAGTCCACAGCTCAACGGCCGGCGCGCAAGGTAAGTGCAGGTTGGGGGCTTACACCCGCGGGAAGCCCCCGACCCGAATTTCTGAGCCATTGTAGGTGATGGGGCAACATGGATAAAAGTTGCAAAGCTGAAGGTATATAGCAAGATATAACTAGAACTATAACAATAGTAGTTTTCTTGTAGTTGCAGAATGCGAGGTAATATATTTGAGGGTCAATTGACATTCTGTGCACTGGGTGTGGAGGTAAATCAACTCTGTACTCTTGTGAAAAAGATGGAAGTTATGAATGGCACTTACATTTTATTGAAAGTTAGTCACCAAAATGAATGCCTGTTTTAAAGTGGAGTGTTCCATTCAAAAAGACAGTGATAGTTAGCCACAAATGCATAAAATTTCACAATGTGCATTAAAGCATTTAAGTACACAAGTAGCCTGCAAGACCACATTTACCCAAAGTGAACAGAATGTATTAATTCATCAAACTAATAGTTGTCTCTCTGGTACTTCACAAGTACCTCATGTAAAATACTGTTCACCCAAATATCACAGAGTGTTAGAAATGGTGATTGTAATGCTCAGCAAATTTATAATGCAGCAACCCTTTTATCTGCTGAGCTCAAGCATGAAAAACAGTCGACTGTGATTAGCCTGATTTCCCTGGAGCATCTGCTTTTGTTGCCATGGAGACTGAACATCTATTGCTTAGTATTAGTCTTTGCATAGACTCCCATTCCCACAGCAGCAGCAGACATCAACATTAAGTTGCCACAATCACCTCAACTCAAGTGTGGCAGACTGGGATCATTTCTTTAAATCTCTAAAAAAAAAAGATAGCTCCTATGGACATCCCTCTCCCTTTAGTTGCCATAGGGACGACCTTTTAATAAAGCGCCTCCACATATTAAACCTTGCTGTTAATTTAGTGATGCTTTGTAACTTGTACAGTTCTCTGCCAAGACAACACGCCAGATGAACAAACAAAAGGAAATGCATAAAATAAAGAAAATTAAAAGATGTCTATAAATGCCACATGATGCTAATAGGCGAAAATCCCTATTAAAGACAAAAGCCAGCTTTGGCCACAGATGAATTGTAAACTATACAAGAACATGCTGCTTGCCTCTTGTTTTGTAAATCTCTTCTGGCGTGAATTTCTCCTCAGGACTTGCGCTGGCCTAGATTGCAATCACTACTCATTATAGAAGGTGCACATTATAGACTAAGGCCAGAGTCACATGACAAGCTGTAGTGGCTGCAATCTGTTCAGCCGGCGCTCATTTATTGAACTTTTTAGGCCGATAGATACACTAGAGATCATGTTGCAGCAAGCAGAGACAACATGATGAATTACACCATTCTGATTCCATTTGCTTCCAGATCAAACATATACAGTACAGGGGAATGAGGGGCATGTACCCATAATGTACACAACCGTGATCTGCAGCATCCAGACTATTAAACATATTTGCTTTCAACAAAAGAGGGAAAAAAGTGTAACTAGTCTATATTACACAGCCAAAGTCAAACCTGTATCACCTTTGATGGAATTGTTTTGGAAATGCTGTATCACACTTAGAAATCAATAGCAGTTGCAATAATTTGCTTGCTGTATGTCCAAAGTTTTCAAATGACATTAGCAATTCTGCACCAAAGTTAAAATTATTTTAAAAATTAGCGACTTTTGGATTATTCCACAGTTCTGTACAGCTCCATCCATATTATACAATGTTAGAAGCTCACAGATGTGGATGCTGCAGCATAAAAGAAAATTGTATGCATGTTGATATCTGACAAGGTCTTTCATTATCCAGGTGGTTGATACAAGGTACATATAGCAGAGCCCTCATGACCAATTACGAAAGAGATGCAAAGTAACCTAAGCAGATTTGATTTAAGACAGAGGTTAATATTGTTTTTTTTAAGATAGGTTGATATTGTTGTGATTTGTTGCATGCTGTTTCACCACCACCACCACCATGTTAATCCTTTGAATAGTGCACTTGTGCCCAAAAATATAAGCGAGAGGCAACAACAATATATACGTTACACAACCAGAATTTGCAGTCAGCAGTGAAGCGATGGCGCTCACCACTGACCTCGAAGAAAGCTGCCCACAAGGATCTCGCAATCTCTGTGGCATGAATTTCACTTCTCCTGACGTTAGTTTGAATCTGGTGCCAAATCAAGCAAATCTCCAGCGTCCAGCAACAGTGATGCCATCAAGCAGGCTAAGCAGCCAATCACATTGAAGAATTTTCACAAACCAGTAAAATGCACAGATTATAACTTACTTTTTATAAATTTTACAGAGAGTGAAATAAAGATTGAGACATTCATATAGGATTAAGGTAGAAGCTGAAATACCAAAAACAAATTTTTAAAAAATTAAAAACCATGTAATTCTCATCATATTAATGGAAAAAGTTTGACATTCTACAAATATAAAATTGGTTTTTCAGGACGGGGACGGTTGTTCAGCAGTCAATACACTCTTAAACCCAGTTACTCCTCTTTCAATAAGGCTTACTTTTGGGGGTTTATTAACAGCGATATTCCAGCATAATAGGGGACGTTTCGGTCAGGAATTACATTTCAGTGTGATTTCAATTAATTGCTGGCTCGGAGGAGTTCCACACGCAGCCTGTGGAGAAGCATAGAAGCACTGACAGCAACCTCTGGATTTCCACATTTATCTGCGCATGCGCTGACTCCAAAAGCTGCTGTCACTTTCAGAGGAGTAATGACGGCGAACACCGACTGTTCTGGTGTCATTACCGCCGCAAAATCTGGGCCAATATCTATGGCATCAACGAACTGATCATTGCAACAACAAAAAAGGCAAGACAGAGAGACTTACAGATAAAACGTGTGTTTATATAGCACCTTTCCGATTGAAATGTCTCAAAATGCTTCACACAATTAATGGCTTTAAGAAGTGCAGTTTTCAAATATGTCACTAAACCCCACGGTCACTTTTTGGTTCAACCACGGGGCAGAAGCTGCAGAAGACAGTGGGCCGTATTTTCCGATCGGAGGCTTCCTGCGTGCGGAGGCCTCCGATCTGGAAAAAAAATTTTACAGACTTACATGAGGGCTCCCGAGGTGCATATATTTCCGCTCCTGGGCCTCTCCAACTCAAAATGCGCAGGGCCCACGTATCCCAGAGGCGCAGGTGGTTCACAAGCGTCCCTGGGATCACGTGGGCCAGGCCAGCCAATAGGAGAAGTGTAATGTATATACCTTTAAGGGGGGAACTACTTTTTGCAACTCATGTATACTGTAGTACCAGCAGTGACCACACCTGTATATAGCACTGAGTAGTAATCTGTACAGTTCAGTTCCAGTGCGAGCCACGTTGAGTAAACACCTGTTGTACCATTCTCCTGCAGTCTTGTGTCTTATTATACACAGACACAACATTGGCGACAAGGCAAGTTCGAACCTACCTGCAACTCTGCATCACCTCCCGGGGATTCGTTCCTGGAGATCAGTGGATTGGAGGTCAAGGCCAGAGACTCGGGCGTCGACCACGGGCAACCACCCAGTCATCCAGCAGAGACTCGAGAATTGCGGGGAGGCTGTCGAGAGCCAGGCTTGGCTTTCCAGTCGAGGTGGTCCAGCGAAACGGGCTGGCAACAGGTAGTGCGCAGACCCTTCCCGGACAGCGGCGGGCTAGAGCCCGACCGAGCGGCACAGCAAAGGGCCGAGCAGCGTCGACGGGGGAGAGAGAGAGAGAGAGAGGGCAGAGCGCACAGGGCGCAGCCGGTGTTCAGGGGCTGAGCAGCGTCGAAGAGAGGGAGAGAGAGACGCGCAGAAACCCGTGAGGCGCCGCCATTGCCACGAGGACCGCTGAGAGCGGGGTTCGCAGCAGCGCAGGAGAAGCGCGCGAAACCTACAGGGCGCCGCCATTGCCACGAGAACCGCCGGGAGCGGCGTTGGCAGCAGCAGGGGAGGAAGGAAAGCACGGGAGACGCCATTTTAAACCATACCCAAAATGCCGAAGAGTGGCAGTATCACCGCATTTGACAATGAAGTCGAAGATTGGACTACATATGTCGAACGAATAGAGGTATACTGCAAGGCAAATGAGGTGTCAGATGACAAGAAAGCGTCGGTATTGTTAAATTTAATGGGTGCAAAGACGTATGGTTTATTACGAAATCTAGTAACCCCAACGAAGCCAATGGAAAAGAGTTTTGAAGACATAGTAATGATACTACAAGAACATTTAAACCCCACACCGCTGCTGATAGTAGAAAGATTCAAGTTTCACAAACGGAACCAGCATAAGGATGAAAGCAATGCTGATTATTTAACAGAACTGCGCAAACTATCAAAACACTGCCAGTTTGGAGCGGGACTGGCAGATACCTTAAGGGACAAGTTTGTGTGTGGGCTTCAAAGTGAAGGAACCCAGAAATGGCTTTTATCTGAAAAGGACCTTACGCTGGAAAAGGCTTTCAGCATTGCGGTATCATATGAAGCAGCAGCACGGGGCGCTGCAGAGATACAACAGAGACCGCAAGAATATGGCACAAACGAAATGTCATATAGAACAGAGAAGTGCTATCGTTGCGGCAGAACAACACACGACCAGAATGATTGCTGGTTCAAAGACAAAGTGTGCAGACAGTGTGGAAAAGTAGGACACATGGCATGAGTCTGCAGGTCGGGAAAGAAAACCAGCAATAAGAAACCTACCAAAGAAAAGTACAAGGAGGTACATAAGATGACGGAGAATAGTTCAGACAAACAAAAGAGTGATAACGACTCTGAAAGCAGGGAATTGAGTTGTCTGAAACGACATAATGTGATCACAACGGAGGATCACCGAACCATTTGGATCACTCTCAAGATAGCAGGAGTCCAGGTAAAGATGGAATTGGACACAGGATCAGCCCTAACAGTCATAAACCGACGGGACTACGAGCGGCTATTCTCACACATACCCTTGAGAGACACAAAAATTATTTTGAAGACGTACACGGGGCAAAAAGTCTACCCCAAAGGGAAAATAAGGGTGACCGTAATATATAACGGTAAGGAAACACCAAAACTAGACCTGTATGTATTGCAAGATGGATGACCACCATTACTGGGACGTGAATGGATCCGGAAAATACAACTGGATTGGAATTCCATACAGGCACTGACTGTGGCTGACAAAAAGGATGACGACGTCACACCTGGGCGACTGTCAAAGATCCTAACTGACGCGAAAGAAGTGTTCCAGCAAGGACTCGGAACACTAAAAAGCATGACAGCGACGATTAAAATTGAAGAAAACGCAAGCCCAAAATTTTTTAAGGCCAGACCGGTACCTTATGCGATCCGCCCAGCCGTCGAAGCAGAGCTGGAGAGTCTGGAACGTTCAGGTGTACTGTCCAAGGTAGACTGGAGCGAGTGGGCTACACCCATCGTCCCTGTAATGAAAAAGTCGTTGAGCAGCACGCCTGGGGAACCAAGGAAGGTTTGCATCTGTGGGGACTTTAAGGTAACAGTGAACCCGGTCCTTCACACCGTACAATATCCACTTCCGCGGATTGAAGATATTTTCGCCTCGCTATCTGGAGGGAAACGCTTCACTAAGATGGATCTGGCCCAGGCGTATCTGCAAATGGAGGTAGAAGAAGCATCAACAAAAAAAAAACCTCACAATCAACACCCATAAAGGTCTCTACCAATACAACCGGCTGGTATTCGGGGTAGCATCAGCTCCGGCTATTTGGCAGAGGGCAATGGAACAAGTCCTGCAAGGGATCCCAGGGACCCAGTGTTATTTGGATGACATCCTGGTCACGGGCGAAAATGACAGTGATCACCTTGCCAACCTGGAGCAGGTGCTCACTAGATTGCAGGAATATGGGCTCCGAGCTAACCGCCCCAAATGCGAGTTTTTTAGAAAACAGATCTCATATTGTGGCCACGTTATCGATAAAGAGGGGTTACATAAGTCCCCAGAGAAGATTGAGGCAGTAGTCAAGGCTCCAGCACCGGAAAACGTGTCACAACTGAGGTCGTTCCTCGGGCTGGTAAACTACTACCATAAGTTCTTGCCAAATTTGTCTACAATACTACACCCACTGAACACCCTACTGCAAACTGGGGTGCCATGGAAGTGGAGTGACGAATGTAGACGAGCTTTCCAGAAGAGCAAAACACTAATCACATCGAAAGAGGTATTGACCCATTTCAACCCAGCACTACCAATTCGGTTGGCGTGTGATGAGTCACCCTACGGCATTGGAGCGGTGCTGTCGCACAAATTCTCGGACGGCTCAGAGAGGCCAATAGCCTTTGCATCACGATCACTAACCTCAGCCGAGCGTAACTACGCCCAGATTGACAGGAAGCCTCCCCAAAGACTGAATATATAAATGGACTATTTTCAGCTAACGTTGTATGTTAAAAGTGTTAATTGTAATTAGTTTGATATTTAATTGTTAAATGAGTGTTATGGTACTGTTAATCTAAAAAGGGGAGGAATTGTAATGTATATACCTTTAAGGGGGGAACTACTTTTTACAGCTCATGTATACTGTAGTACCGGCAGTGACCACACCTGTATATAGCATTGAGTAGTAATCTGTACACTTCAGTTCCAGTGTGAGCCACGTTGAGTAAACACCTGTTGTACCGTTCTCCTGCAGTCTGTGTCTTATTATACACAGACACAAGAATAAGGGAATCTCCCTTCACACACTTGACAGATAGACCTGTCAAATATATGAATGGAGATCACCTCAAAAACACTGTAAAACATTAAATAATTTTTTTTAATCACATTTTTAAAATGAGTTGAAATTGCAATAAATTAAATATTTTAAACAAAAATTTAATTTTTTGAAAAAATTAAAGTTTTTTACGGGGCTAAAAATAACTTACTTATTTTTTTTTATAAAGTATTTTTAAATGATAAATGAGTGAGAAAAAAAATTTTTAAACTTTTTTTTTTAAACCAGGCGTAAGATTTCTAAGGGTTTTCTGCAGGTGGAGGTTCTCCAGAAAGCGGAACGATCCGCCCGCTGAGGCCCTTGTCCAGGGCAAGCATCCGATCTGTCAAGAGCATTCTTGACAGATCAGAAATACTGGTTTTCAGCGCATGCCTGAAAGCGCCATTTCTGATGTCCTTACGAAGTGTGTACACAGCTCGTACACACCCGTAGGGATTGGAATATACGGCCCAGTATTTTAGCATATATAAAAATTGAGAGTCAAGTGTTCTAACATTTCCTAATTCTGCATTAACAAAAATAAACCATGTCGCCACTCAGCATTCACCAACCCCCCAACAACTCCCTCCGCCCCACATCATTTCCACATTTATATTACATAGAACCTACAGCATAGAAACAGGACATTCAGCCCTACTGGTCTATGCCAGTGTTTATGCTCCACGTGAATTTCCTCTCACTCTAATTACCCCTTCTCACCCTTCCCCTTCCCCCTCCCACCCCCCTCATATTTCTCTATTCCCTCATGCCTCAAATATGCTTCAAGGCTCCCTTAAATACGTCATTGCTAGCTGCTTCAATCATGCTATGTGGCAGCAAGTTCCACATTCTCACCATAAAATCTACTTATCCTTGCTGTTTCAGACTTTCACTCCTTTCTTTCTTTGCAATATTGATTTTTTTTGATGTTATGGCTTCATGCAGGCATACTTTACATTGGCTACAGAAAAGGCAGAACCTGAGGTGGTGTGAGGGGGGGGGGGGCGCGGTGAAGACGTCATCCAGCCAGTTCCACCTTTCTTGCACCTGCCTCCTCCTGTCAGGACCTTTAGTGACCATGCACCCACACCATGACCCCCCCACCCTGCTAGTTCAACTTGTGTCATTGTACCACTCTCCCAGATCCAGGACTTTTGGAACCATTACGTACATCAACGATAGAAGCTTGTTAAAAGTTTCAAAGGCAGCAAGTTAATATTGCGTAATAGAAGAATTTAAACCTAATTTTTTATTCCAATGTATTTATTTTTCAATGTTCGCAGAAACTCCCACTGCCTGGATGGCTGCCAGGATGCCACCAGCATACTGCAACTCACAAAGATCATCTTTACATACATTTAAATTGTAGATGGGGAACAGTCTGATTTCAAATGTAACTGCTGCTCTCAGGTTGGTATTTGGAATAATTTAAACCCATCACCAAAAGCATGTGCTAGTTTATTTTGAAACACTTTTGAAACTAGTCAATGTTAAGTGTTCTGCCAGCAAGATGTTGGCAGTAGTTCAAAGCCTGACTTCTGTACTTAAGGGGTCAAATGTGGCTCAAGTGAAAACATTCTCACCTCAAGTCAAAATGTCTAAGCTGCCACCTCAGACTATACTGAGAGAGTGTTTTATTGTTGGAGATGGTGCCCTTCAGGTGAGACATCAAACTCAAGCCCCATTTGCCTCTTCTGATGGATGTTAAAAATCCCTGGCCACTATGCAAAGAGCAGGGAGGAGTTTGCTTAATTCATCCCCCTGCCACAGGACTCAATAGCTAATCCCCACAGGACGCACTGTAGCATTTCACCAAGGTTACTTCAACAGCACCTCCATTCCTATGTGACCTCTGCCACCAAGATAGACAAGAGCAGCAATGTTGTGGGAAAATTCATCACCTCCCAATTGCACACCATCTTGACTTTGACATACATTGTAGCTCCTTCATTGTTGCTGGATCAGAATCCTGGAATTCCCTACCTAACATCATTGTGAGAGCACCAATCACCACAAGGACTGCAGCATTTCAAGAAGGTCCATCACCACCTTCTCATGACAACTGGGGATAGGCAATAAATGTGGTTTTGCCAGCATCACCTACATCCCGAGAACAAATAAAAATCCAGTCTAATCATTTTGCAAGATACAGCCTCTAAAATGTGATTATTGGGCAACTTCTATTCCCCATTTCACCAATCAAGTTAATTCTGAGAAATGTGCTATTATTAATTTGTCTTGGAATTAGTATGGTTTATCTATAAAATTTGTTTTATTAAATTTCATTAAGAACCATTGGCATTGATATGATTTGCACAGTCAAATCCATTCTGTGGAATGCATCTCTTGTGTTACAGATGGAAAATACCTTCATTTGCCCAGAACTCAAAACAGAATGAATCAAAGTAGCTTAGGACACTGTGCTGATTGTTGTTGTCCATGGCAAAGGAATCCTCAGATTTCTAAAAGCTGTTATCATTTTACTGGCAGAAGTTCAAACTTGGTGCAAGGTTACACATGCAAGATTCAAAATAAAGATCAATTGGATCTTGAACCATTTCTTTCGGAAGTATGCATGCTTTTGTACAAACCCGGGCATAATCCCAACTAGAAGTAGAGCTGTTTAAGAAGAGCACCTGCACGACCCACGCAGATTTCTGGGGTCAGCATCATTTGCATAATGGAAGTGAACTCCTAGTGTGAACAACGCCCATTATAAGGTGGTGATTCAAGTGCTGCTGCAGTAGCTTAAAGAGGTAGGCATTGTGGTTAGTAAGACAGCACCACTGTATTTGGAAACATGTCTGCAAGTACTTCAGAGTGCCCCATTTCTCCAATAGAACATGACAATTCTGATGGAAGATGTGAGACACAGGAGGATGCCTCTCTTTGGGACAGAATATGCTGGCGTCCAGGCAAGCTACTCAACAAGAACAGCAGTGATGGCAACTGGTGTATATGCCAAGAGGAATATACTGTGTACCCGGAAGGAATGTAGGAAGAAGTTTAGTGATCTTACAAGGGCAACTAAGGTAAAAGGAAACACTTCCATGGCAATAATTCAGTGTACACTCACACAAGGAAACACTTCCATGGCAATAATTCAGTGTGCACTCACACTATCTTAAACTATTTTTAATGCTCGCTGTGAATGCCCATTACATATAAGATGCATTTAGTACCACCAGCCTTCCCATGAAAGCATTCCTTCGCTTATATCCGTGTATGCATTCAGGCAAAAGTACTCATCTCATCTAATGTAATTGCATAATGTGTGCACATGTAATCATGCCTACTGTGAATAGCATGCCTACCCCTACTCTCTGTTAGCGGCAAACCTTTTTCAAGTAACAAACATTCAGCTCCTTTGCAAAGGAAGCTGGAAAAGTTAGAACAACAGTGGGAATCCTTAAAAAAAACACTCCGCTGACCAGCAGCATCAATCTCAGTGTTCTAAAAAAATATACATCTAGCTAGTGATTAAATAGTGGAGCCCTGTTTAGCAGGCTGCTTGCTCCTATGTTCAGTACAATCCAAAATCATACAGTTCAGTGGACTTGATGAGGCCAACCTACCATATGGCACAGTCCACCCACTACAACATTGTAGAGATGAGGCCAGACCATCAATTCTCTACAATGAAGTACAGTATTTCTAAACTTTCCATGTCTCTGCCAAGAACAGAGGAATTTTTACTAAAGCTATACCTCAAAACTCTAGCTCAATACAAAAAGAATAGTAGCATTAACATTTCAGACTCCATTTCTACTGCCAGTGTCCTAGAACCCTGTGCCTTGTGTGCAGAAATTCAAATACAGGAGTTAACTTGCTGATCATGCACTAGGATATGAGAAATGTGGCTTGCCAGTTGCACCCCCTGTACAATTTCTCTAAATATCTCTGTGTTCTCAGCAGCCAAGCGGGTCAAATGTGTTAGACATCTGTCCCAGTTACAGTTACTTCCGTATGCACCCTGTTGTGATGCCATCTGAAGTACATTAAAAAAAAAATCTGTTACTAATGTTGTTTAGCAACATGCAAAAAGCAATATATTTCATCCCTCTGCCGCCCTCATTGGCAGCAACACAGGATTTTCACACTGAGCTGCTATTAAAGGGGCAGGGTGAGTCAGCTACGGAACTGCAGATGGCACAAATTGCCTCCACCTGGCTCAGTCTGAGACTGTATACCAGAGATCAAAGCTGATAGTTAACATTGCATATCATCCCCAAGGTGCAGGAATGGGTCCTTTTAATATGATATACAGGAATCAGCGCTGCATAAGCCTCCACTATCAACTGATAAGCCCACCCTAGAGGTGGCACAGTGGTGTGGTTCTATTTAACAGTTTTACTGACTGAAGTAACACCAAGATTGGGTAGAGATCCCAAAAGTAATATATGGCAACTCCTCCCACGAATGAACCTATTTTTTCCCCTAAAATGAACCTACTGGGGTTGGTGATTTTAAACAATGGCATTCTCTGTGGCCATTTCTCCCCAGCATTCCAAGATAGCAACAGTAACACTAAAACGCAACAGAAGTAGACTTTTAATGAAGATTTAATTATTCATCTGTTGGTGCAGAATTCCACATCATGCTAGTCTAAAATACATTAAAAATAAGATCTTGCTCTACTTCTCTCAGTAGCTGAGCCAAAGAGAAAGGTTGGATATCTTCCAGGGCATCAGACACCAAGTCTAGTGATGAGTGAACATTCAGATATCCAACTCTGCTGAAACATGTGAAGTTCAGATTACAAGAAACTCTTTTACCCGGCACTGACGGGACCGGTGTGGTGCCGGTTGATCAAAAAGTCCGGATTATCGAGAGCTATAGTTTAAAAGGTACGGGAGCTCTCAGAGCAACAAACCCAGGCTTCCCTGTTGCTTAGCAACAGGTGCAGAACAATGGCCACAAGGTCCAAGCATCTCTGTAGCTTAGCAACAGCTGCAGCCACACCCGATTGCACAGCCACAGATCGAGGAATGCCAGTAATATGAAGTAAAACTTACCTGAACCTATTCCTGCATTTTGCCGGTTAACCGAGATTTCCGGTTATTTAGGTGCCGGTAAATCGAGAGTTTCCTGTATTTAAACTGAGCCAAAACAGGCAAAATGAAAAATATTTCAAAAGTGTCTGTGCTCCCTCCCCACTAAAGGAATTTTTTTTTTTTTTTTTTTTTTTTTTTTAAGTATAAAGTCCCACAAGTGCATCAAGAGTATGTACCTGTACTCTTGAAAAATATACTTTTCTAATGCTTTGATTTCCAGAAAGTTATTAGGTCAGTTTACAAAGGGGATACAAATCAAACCCCATGGGTTCTTAATGTGTCCCTGATGTCCATCTCCTTTCATTGTCCCTTCCCTTTCCTTCACCACCCACCCTCACACATCCCGCCGCACCCCCCCCCCCACCCCCTGTCCCCCCCCCTCCCACCTTGAAAAGAAACACAACTAAGTATTTCTGGGATAACAACAGAAAATGCTGGAAAAACTCAGCAGGCCAGGCAACATCCGTGGAGAGAAATTAGAGCCGACGTTTCGGGTGAAATCCTTTTTCAAAACTGGAAAGGAAATAAAATAGATCGAAGGCAAGGCTGCGATATTTCTGGGGATTTGCACACATGCAGTTGCAATTTAAGATTGTTGTGGAATATTCTATTCATCAATAAACTGTTTTACAGCCTCCCAATTTGTTGCTATGTTGTGTTTTTTGGGGGGGAGCATCACTGTACATGTGCAGGACATCGCATTAACAAGTCTGTTCTTGGCTAGGCGTTTTGGTACAATTCAATTGAAACAAACAAGTTTCAGAGGGTTTAGTTCTCTGTCCTGGATTTACACTCTATATCCATTCAGGCACCACTTTTGTTGAAGAGGACTGCGTGCAAAGATACTTATAAGGGCAGGAGAGAGGGAGGAATTGAATTACTGATTCTGCATGCATAGATTGGAACATACAAGGCTTGTTTGAAAATTATTTCTATTTACAGCTGAAATCACAGGCTATTGTAGACATGTGATTATGTTTGTTTGTCATGAAAAGTGATGCAGGACAAAGGAAGACATTCCTGAACCACGTGTCACATTTGTATAAGATGCTTCCTGATTTGTTCCTTTTGAGGAGCTGCATGAGCTTACTTGATTGTCTTCGTGGGTTAAAGAAGAATTTCCCAGAGTTTTTTTCTCCTAAATTGGCCTTAGTTTTTTTTCAATTGTCTCAGGAGATTTCATGACTTGAAAGAGGCGGAGGTTGGTGGTGCAAGCAGGCTGCATCATGTTTGGTTGGAATGGGCTTGATGGACCGGTTGGTCTTTTCCCACAATTCATTTTTGTATATTCGTAAGGCAGGTAAGTGATGGATCTTGGTATTCCAAGTGGCCTTTCCATACTTTTCAACAAAAAAACCTCTGGTCTATCTTGTTCCATTGGCTTGTTGATACTGATCTGTAATTCTAGCAGTATCGCATACGAAGCAGCCCTTACTGACACGCTTGTTTATTTATTAGCCCTTTAGCATCAGTGGCTAACTGCCTGGAAAGGATAAGTCAAACTTCAGACATGAAGAAGTTTCCCTGAAATGCAGATGGTTTGCACAATTTTAGGTAATCAAGCTGTCTGTTAAAGATTTCATTTAATAATAAAGACAGACACATTAGAGTCACATAGCTGTTTACATTGCCAGTGCAATTTAGAGCACCCAGATCTGTGAGAAAGAGATCAAATCGTATTAACAGCAGATTAAAGTTTTAGGTTGGGAATTAATAAGCAAAAAACCCTAGGGCCTCTGAGTGACAACATGACATGATAAATGAAAATGTAAAGAATTACTTGAATTACAAAAAGCCTGAGGGAGTGATATTCTTAATTCAAGAATAATAGAAGATGAAAGGAAACTGTTGAACATATGTGTAGATGGATTTTTGATTAATGATTAATGAGCAGACGTTAATTAGCTTATAACTCGTGAAGAGCTCTGAAGAATCAGTGTGGAAGGGGTGGCCACCAGAGCCCTTCTGAGACCTTGGGTCAGATTCTGGCACAATCATGGACTCAACCACATTCAACTATCATGCCTCTGTTGTATTTGAATGCTAACAAGTGATTATCATCTCTGATACCAAGAACGGTGCTAGAACAGTATGTAAATTAGATGACGACCAGTGCGATGCTATGCACAGCATTCAAACGCATGTGGTATCAGCACAAGTGAAGCATTTAATGACAGCACTTATTGACCAAACTGTTACTTTAAAGGATCTTAAGAGTTTGGGGGAAGGTGGATTTTTATCATAGAACTTTTGTACTTTCAGGAACAATAGGAGTTGCTTTGTGTGTGTTTGGAATCATTTGTACACTTGTGGTGTCAAAGCTACATTGCACAGCACCTGCAATCATTCTGCAGTTAATCTACTTTAGTTGCATTAGTAACCAATTGCAGACGGTATCAATGCACTAAAGATGACTGCAGGTGCCAATGATGCGAGCTGCACCAATTTAACACAAATCCTGCGAGTGCTGTCTGCCAAGTGTGCTATAATGGTGCAGTCTAATATTTGAAACAGCTACTGTATTGCTAGGCTATTTTCAATTTCCAACTCAGCATCTCAATAGTGTTTAATCACAAACCAATTTTCAAACGTCAGCTGCAACGTTTTAAAGTTTGTGGGGTTGCGATATGGCAAACTGCTGTTTTTAATCCATACAACTGTGCTGAAGATAACTGTGTGACCTAAAAGCTCTGGCACTTTCAACAAAGTACAAAGGATTGTCAAAAACAAATAATGATCAAACTGCCTACTTGAGAAGCTCAACTGCTGCTGAAACTCTCATCCAAGCCTTTGTTTCATCTAGACTTGAATATTTCAGTGCTCGCCTGGCCTGCCTCCTAGCTTGTGCCCTCAGTAAACTTCAGATCATCCAAAACTCAGCTGCCCATATCCTAACTCGTACCAAGTCCCGTTCACCCATCACCACTGGGCTTGCTGATCTACGATGGTTTCCAGTCCAGCAACGTCTCAATTTTAAAATTCTCATCCTGGTTTTCAAATCCCTCCATGGCCTTGCCCTTCCCTATCTCTGTAATCTCCTCCAGCCCTACAACCCTCCGAGATCTCTGCACTCCTCCAATTCTGGCCTCTTGCACATCCCCGATTTTAATCGCTCCATCACTGGGGGCCATGCCTTCAGTTGCCTAGGCCCTAAGTTCCGCAATTCCCTCCTTAAACCTCTCTCTCTTCTCCTTTAAAACCTACCTCTTTGATCAAGCTTTTGGTAACTTGTAATAATATCTCCTCATGGCTTGGTGTCAACTTTTGTTTGATATCGCTCCTGTGAAGCGCCTTGGGACGTTTTACTACGTTAAAAGGTGCTATATAAATGCATCACTGTTGTATTCGCAGTTCCCAGGATAACTATGCTGCTTCAGTGGCCTGTCCCAAGAAAGAAACAAAGAAAGATTTTCATTTATATAGCGACTTTCACGGCCACTGGACGTCCCAATGCATTTACAGTCAATGAAGTATTTTTGAAGTGTAGTCACTGTTGTAATGTTGGAAACACGGCAGCCAATTTGCACACAGCAAGCTTCCACAAACAGCAATGTGATAATGACCAGATAATCTGTTATTAGTGATGCTGATTGAGGGATAAATATTGGCCAGGACACCGGGGGGTAACTCTACTCTTCTTCAAAATAGTGCCACGGGATCTTTTACGTCCACCTGAGAGCGCAGACGGGGCCTCGGTTTAACCTCTCGTCCAAAAGACAGCACCCTCCCTCAGTACTGCTCTGGAGTGTCAGCCTTAGATTTTTGTGCTCAAGTCTCTGGAATGGGGCTTGAACCCACAACCTTCAGAGGTGAGGGTGCTACCAACTGAGCCAGGCTGACACACAATACATTTTCTTAATATATTTCATTGGGGTCTCTGTATTGCTGATTTCACAATTTGCTAACATGCTTTCAGCCTCCTTATGCTTGTTGTTGATATTGTGGATGCTGTATTCCATCATTATTAATTGTCAATATGTGACTGTCCAACTGTTACAAGTGCATTCAGAAAAGAATCAGACTTTCAAAAAGTCCTCATATGGTCCTCATCAGAAGTGCACCAGAGAAGCACAAGTCCTGATTTTAACCAGGAATGGGATTCTAGGGGGCATTGACGTGCGCACCAAACCACCACCCACCCCCCCCGCCCCACCCATAGATTGATCCATAGATTGTGCTGAGTTAGTGGATCTTGGCTGGCCAGTAGCACAATTGGCCTGACAGATCACCGGTTAAGCAGAACAAAAAAAGCATAGTTCTCATTCTCTTTTGTGATGTGACAAACTCTTTTAGAACTGAGCATGTGTAGACACGGAGTAAGCACAGCAATGTGCTCAGCTGTATTGGCCATAACAAGCAAATAGCCTGTCATTCAGAATGGCCACTTGGACGGGATACCAACAGTGTCACCACCATCCAAAGAACCATATGACACTAAGTTAGGTAGCAAAGTAAGAAGTGTAGATGGCAGCAAAAAGTTGCAAAGGGACACTGATTAAATGAGTGGGCAATATTGTGGCAGATGGAGTTCAATGTGGGGACGTGCGAGATCATCCACTTTGCACTCAAGAAAGATAGATCAGAGCATTTTCTAAATGGTGAGAAGCTAGCAACTGTGGAGGAGCAGAGAGAATCAGGGGTCCATTTACAGAAATCACCAAAACCTAATGGGCAGGTACAAAAGATAATTTGAAAGGCTAATGGAATGTTAGCCTTCATCTCATGGGGCCAGGAAGTTATTCTACAGTTGTATAAAGCTCTGGTTAGACTGCATCAGGAGTACTGTGTTCAGTTCTGGACACTGTACCTCAGGAAGAATATACTGACCTTTGAGGGAGTGCAGCACAGATTCACCAGAATGATACCAGGGCTAAAAGGGTTAAATTATGAGGACAGGTTGCATAGACTAGGCTTGTATTCCCTTGAGTATAGAAGATTAAGGGGTGATCTAATTGGGGTGTTTAAGATGATTAAAGAATTTGAAAGGATAGATAGATAGATAGAGAAACTATTTCAACTGGTGGGTGAAGTCTAGAACAAGGGTCTAACCTTAAAATTAGAGTTAGGCCGCTCAGGGGTGTTGTTAGGAAGCACTTTTTCACACAAAGGATAGTGGAAATCTGGGAAGCTGTTGAGGCTAGGTCAATTGAAAATTTCAAAACTGAGATTGATATATTTTTGTTAGGCAAATGTATTAAGGGATATGGAACCAAGGTGGGTAAAAATGGAGTTAAGATACAGATCAGCCATGATCTAAATGAATGGTGGAACAGGCTCAAGGGGCTGAATGGCCTAATCCTATTCCTATGTTACTCTGACAATGTCCCTGAAGTTGCAAAGTTGAATGACGCTGGCCCCAGCTCTCATATTTAGATCATGGACCTGTTAATCTAATAAAATTTGCTTCACTTTTGCTCAACATTAGAAAAGGTCTGGAATTAATTGAAGGCCCAACTGAGCTAAAATTGCTTATGGCTACAAATAGATATAAACCATTAACATTAAAGTATCAGTTTTAACTGAAAGCATCAGGAATCATCTATGGAGTGACAGAAAGTACAATGGCCATTGGGTGTGCTGCTTCTGGTTCATCGATATGCTCACTGCGGTGTAAGCTAATCAGTTATCCAGCAAATGTTGCTGTAAGTTTGTCACTGGTGAATCGGGATGCACAGCGAACTAACTTATGGCACTCATCGCCAATATAGCTGTTGCAGGAAATACCGGGCCAATATTTTGATGCTGTGCTAGATATATGCAGAATAGCCACAAAGATGCTGTTACTTACAGAATTAAATTATGGGAGTTTAATAAACTGGCTTTCAGTAAGAGCTTGCTCCTTGGCGTTCATCACTTATATCAGCTCCCATTTAGAAGATTACATTAGAAGTGTTTAGATACCTGCCAAGTCAATATTCATACCACCAGTGGCTGCAAATACATATCAATAAAGCATAATGCATATGTTGGCAGTGTTACTGTTTATTTTGTAGAAGAACTTAACATAACAGGTCAACTAATAGGTGGGACAAGGTTATTCTAGTTTGCAAGTAACTGCATAAAATGGCATGAACCCAATTAAAATGAGAATTTGATGATTATTAATCTTTAATGGTGTGCGCAAAAATAACTAACAGCCAAACATTACTTTTAATATTCTTTAAGGAATTTCAATAGAATAAAAGGCCTTCAACAAAAAACTCAAGCAGACTGCCGACAATATATAGCTCAACTACAGCAATGACACTACTGGACTAGGTACATGTTGTACAGCATCTGCCTAGTCCAGTAGTAATAAATGCTTGTTTTGAATTTTTTAAACTCCATTTCTATTGCTCACTGCAGTTCTGATCTTCCCACTTTTCACTGTGTTGCTATTTTCCTGGATCACAGGAAATACACACCAAGACAAATAAAAGGCCAGGTTTCTTTACTCCTGTAATTTCCGACGTACCAGTGACTACATTTCAAAAGCAGTTCATTGAATGCAAAACACCGTGGATATCCTGAGGAAGGGATAAGGGTTCTATAAGTGCAAGTTCGTTCTTTCGTTTCCCCCTTACACCTCTTCCCCAAGGTAGCCCACGCATCCAGTTACTCCAGTTAGTAAAGTAGATCCGTCGTAGATGCAGCTCTGTGGAGGACACAATGCTACCATTGATCACTGGAAGTTTCCCTGAGCAGAACGCGGCGGCATCTACTGAGATAAATAAAACTCTTTCAGGAAAAGCTGAAGCACAAATCTGTTAAGACAGATTTCAAGGCAGCTTTCCCCATCAAGAATCCAGGTTCTAGGGTAGTTGTGATATCTTGGGGCACAGCATATATATACAACTGCACAACGTGGCTTCCGGTAAGAACTGTACTGCCCATGTGCTTTATTATTATTATATACATCAGTAAACACCAGATGGCGCTATTTCAGTAGTACAGGAAACTTTGTGCTATCCGGCACCGACGGGACCGAGCTGTTGCCGTTCCCCCAAAACTGCCGGACAAACCAGCGTTAATGTTGAAGCATACGGAGCTTTTCAGCTCCGTATCTGGCAACAAACACTGTTGCTTAGCAACAGCTTCTAAACAGTCGGCCGTACCTTGGAAGCGTCTCTGTCACTTAGCAACAGCTTCAGAGAGACTTTGCAGAGCCTGACTGTTGGAAACAAAAAAGCCACGAGAAGAAAAAAAAAACTAACAAAACGGCTCCTGATTTTTGCCGGTGGCTCAAGCTTGCCGGACATTTACCCTCCAGATAACACAAAGTTTCCTGTAATTGCTTATCTGTCTTGATCAAGCTTTTCAATTGCATCTACTCCCTCCATAAACCTCTTTGCCTCTCCATCCCTCTCTTTCCTCCTCTCAGACACTCCTTAAAACCTACCTCTTTGACCTGTCTAATGTCTCCTTCTTTGGTTTGGTGTAAATGTTTTGGTCTGATTACATCCTGTAAAGCACCTTGGAACATTTTACTCCATAAAGGGCGCTATATAAATACAAGTAGCTGTTGTTGTAATTAGTAACCTACCCAGATGTTAAAGTAAGCATCTAGGTGCTATTTAAGTTCTGAAACCTGTACCAGTTCCTTTTGCTGGGAAAAGTTACACAATACCTAAAAGAACATTTGCATTTGTAAGTAGTATCACTGAAGATTTTTTGGCCTCAACCAAGTTTAAGTTCAATTTATATCTGAGCGGTTTTGAATCTGCAGCTAAGTTGTCCTTGTGTGATCAATTGTAAGTGCTCAGATTTGTTTACTCTGACAAGATTTCAGAATGAAAGCTCCTGCTGCTTGACCTCATAATTGAGAAAAACTGAAGCAGGAGATTCATATCAATCAGATAGCCAAGGCTGGTATGAATATTCTGCCCTTTTCTGTACAGAAAGCAAATATGAATAAATGAGTCAGACCAATTTACAACCCGAGCATGCACTTTTATGTGCAGCCTCAGTATCAACCCCGTGAGGTCATGTCCCATTCGGACCAGCTTGATGTGAATTGAATGTGATTTTTTACAGGAGTTTCAATATAAACAAGGTGGGATGGGAGTGAAACCAGGATTCGTTTTTAATAATCCCATTGTTACATTCTCTTAACACTTTTGCAGACCAATGTATACAGGTCAAAACTAAATGCCACATTTATTTACATGAGGAAACAAAGACACGGCAGGATATAAATATTACTACAATTTGAAAACAAAGATAGAACAAGTTGTCAAGAAATCAAAATACCCCTTTTAAGGTGTAACATTTTACACAGCTTTTGAGTGAGAGAGTCTTTTATAGACCTTCATGTGGGCAGCAAAATTCCAGTTACCCCCTCAAGTTCAGATGTTCAGTCAGAAGTAAAGCCTATGGATAGTAATCCCAATACAAAATAATAATGACTACAGCTCCAAAATGACACAATATTGCCAATTTTGCGAATGCCGTCTCACCGGCTGGAAATGCATGTCAGGAAATTGCAGGATTGCACCTCATGACCTTCCATCCATTATGGCAAAACATTGCACCAGGAATGCACATCTGGAATATCAGCTGCAATATTTAATAACTGTAACAAATAATGGGGCAATTTTAGGAAATGTATAGCCAAAATTTACTGCGATATTAATGTTTGATATGAATATTTAACACATTTTAACAATAGCCATTTAACTCAGCCGTTAATCCATGTGAAATGGGTTGACATCTCTACTAAAATAACAGGCCAAGTAGTGTCTTAGGAACATGTTAAGTGTCCTTTCATTATCACCAACAGTCATTTCTAGGCTTTTTAAAAGTCTAGCTAGCAATTTTAAATTTCAGACTGAAAGGTTGCATTTTTGGTACCTCCATTCTCTCAGAGCCAATTATCTGGATTTTATCATTAAAGATAAAGGTTTCCATATTTGCAAAGCTTTTCCCTTCAACATGCTGTTGCTAAGTTGAAGGATTCCAGCACGAGCCGGATTCCAGAAATGCCTTCTTAATCATACCAAAAGCAAACAGAATATTACCCTGCTGAAGGGACCCAATTTTGTCAGAGAGCTAAATGCTGAAGTGCACATTATTCAGCAGCCTTTGAATTCTTATCAGTGCTAGCAGCAGCTTTGATTTTTTAGAGAGCCGTCCAGCTCTCTGGAGCCTGAACTTGTGCTGAGATTGTCCTGTGAATAAATATTTTGTTCTACTACATTTCTGTACAAGTCCTGATGGGGATAGAGAACATACGTCATCACATTACAGTAACTTGTTTGGACATTTTCACACCAGCTCCAGGAGAACCACTATGTAATGGCGTTGCCAAACATCTGTCCTCTGATAGGTCTCCCTGAATATCGTCGCATGATTCGCTGAGCACTTTGGCTGCCATCTACATATTCAGGGTGATCTTGTCCTAGGGTTGAAGCAGTGGAGATGTCCTACATCTGGAGTTTGCAGATGCATCGTGAGGAAAATATACATCTTTTTGTCAACCATTTGGTGACTGCACACATTCAGAACGCACTGTGAAGCCAAGCACGCAACACAGAATCTTTTTCCAGCTCAGTTTTTCATTTCAGTTTTTCCATTCTGGTCAGATTTCTGCTTTTGCAGTACTACAGGAGGTTCTGAACACTCACCAATTCTGCCTATGACTCCCGGTTTTATTTTTTGTGCTGCCTTTCAGATGAAAACATGGTTGCTTCTAATAGAACCAAGTACATTGGAATTCCCTTTGAAATAATCCCTTAAATTTTGTTACCCAAAACTCATTTATATCATTACATGCTTCTTTTCCCCCCTTCAGTTACACTAATCAGCACAAGTCAGTTATACTTTTCTGCTAGAAAGAAGGAAGAATCCGCTGTTAAGGAACAATAACTAAACAATAAATTCAAATGCAAGAGGATTCCTTGTTTTTAGCACTGCACATCAGCACTTCGACATCCGAGAAATGCTGAGAGCAGGAACATCCGTTGCATTTGAATTTAACCTTTTGGCGTTCTTCCTTCTTCATTAACATTTCCCATTCGTTCAGCTGACTTTAATTAAATGATACTGATCTTTTTCTTTAGGAAAGTATTTTGGAAAGTGTACCATTAGTTTAAGGATTGCAATTGCCATTCAAACTACTCAGCCGCCATCTTTGGATACAGTGATCATTCAGTTGCACTGATCATTTGCGGACCTGTCCTAATTGATTAGAAATTCATTAAAACCTTGTACAGTAATACGCAAAAACACAGATGAGTCCATACAAAACTGATCTACTAATTTATTCCTAATTAAATCGTCTTTCCTGGCCCCCCAAGCTAGCTGACATTGTAAATGTTTCTCTCTCCACGGGCACTGTCACCCTTCCCTTTCACTATCCAGTGAAAACCAACTCCCTCCTCAAGGATCCATCTTCGACCCCTCTGTCCACACCAACTATCGCCCCATCACTAAGGGTCTTGAACATATTGTTGCCTCCAACAGGTCCATTTGAATCCTGCCCTAATCCTCCTTGGAATCATCAGCAAAGTGATGGAAAAAAGTAATCAGCAGTACCATCAAGGGTCATCCACTCATCAAAGTTCAGTTTGAGTTCCACCAGAACTACTGCTGTATATCTACTTACACAATAGTACAACCCGGAGTGCAACAATAAACACCCCTTTATGACCCAAACCAGATATCGATATCTTGCACATATGTAGTTCTTCAATCTCTCCAAAGGCAGACCAGGCAAATACTTGGTGAGTCGAGGTCTGATATGAATGCAAGATGAATGTACAGAGCAACAGTTATGATCAGACTCAACTATTTCACACAGAAAACCTATTGTCGGGTAGTGATACAAAATAAAGAACATGCATGCTTCCCTAAATCAGTGGATCATCTTACTTGACTTAAACAGGATGTATCCTAAGTTCTACTCCAGCAGTTCTGCCTTTCTTAACCTGCATAAAGTATTTGCAGTTCTCACAACCTGCCTGCTTCCTAACCTTCCAGTTTAAAAAAAAAGTCTCTCTCTCTCTCTCTCTTTACCTGTGTCCCTGTCTCAGACATCAAAGGATTTCCCAACATAATGAGTGAGAGGTGTTTTTCAACAAATTGGCCCAGAAATTCGGGTCGGGGGCTTCCCGCGGGTGCAAGCCCCCGACCTACACTTAGCTTGCGCGCCGGCCGTTGAGCTGTTGGCCCTCGTGGAATTCCGATCCCGGGCCTGGTCCAGCTGCCGGCGCGCAGTGCTTGCGTATCCCAGGGGTGCAGTTAGTTCGATGCGTCCCCTGGGATCACGTGGGCCATGGAGAGCCAATCGGAGCAGGGAATGCTCCATTCATAAGTCTGACAGGAAGAGCTGTCAAAACTTATAAATACTACGGACCCAAAATAGCACTAAATCTTCAAATAAATTTTTTAAAAACATCACATTTTTTAAATAAACTATAAATGACATGAAATAACTATTTTAAACAATAATTTAAACTTTTGAAAAAAATAATTTTATTTTCTAACGGGGCTAAAAATAAACTTACCTTGCTTTAAAGTATTTAAAAATAATAAACCTGTGGAAAAAATGTTTTAATTTTAATTAATTCACCACTTACCTTGTAAAAAGCAGGCCTTACGCCTGCTTTTTATATTTCTAAATTCTGCAGGCTTACCCTCCTGGGAAAACTTGTAAAAAAAAACGAAGTTCGATGCGCACGCACAGCCCCTCCTGCGCACGCGTTCGACCTCTCAACCTCTTCGTTCAGAGGAACAGAAGTGCCGGTTTCCCGCGCATGCAGGAAACCGGCACTTCCATTGGGCCTACGGGTGAGTACCCCATGCGTAATCACCCGTGGAGATCCGAATTTCTGGGCCAGTGTTTTGTTTAGACTCTGGGGGAAACAACTTCCATTTAGCATATTACCACCATGCATTTTTTTCCAAAACGTGTGAGTATGCATTTTGTTTAAAAAATATTAAATCCCTTCTGTGGAAAAAGTGTCAAAAAAGATTGAAATGTGACTGTGACATACATTTTGCATGTTTGATGCTTTCAAATGTGACATATATTATCTCACTCACTACAAATACATGTTATGTGCAAAACCTCTAGATGGATGGGTATAGATTGATAGGCAGACAGACATGTCTGTCTATCAATCGGCCGTTATTTCGCCTACCGAGGCGGGTCTGATGCGGCCGGGGTGTGACCCCGGTGCTGGCTCCAGCCCGCTCTGTAGACTGATCTTACGTTGATTGGGCTTGTTAAGCCTGCCCAGTGCATTTCCTGGCCAAGTGAAGGAAGTGGGTCTGATGATGTCACTTGATGACGTGTCATCAGCCACTTTCCTTAAAGGGACCATGCGCAAATTGATCTCGACAGTTGTGCTGTCAGTATTCTACAGCATTGAGGTGCTGCAAACACTGCCAAGCACAGAGGTGCATGGCTGCACCCAAGCTCTCCCATGACTCCCTCCATATGCTTATGGAGAGAGTCACAGCACGCGGGGAGGTCCTCTTCCCTTCTCATGGGCGGAAGAGACCTTCCCAGGACACCAACACAGCCCGGTTGCACATTGCACAGGAGGACACAAGCGGGGATGTCGTTAGGAGGACCAGGCTGCAGTGGCACAAGCATTTCAATTATCTCAGTAGATCACGAAATGTTACTGCAAAGCCACACTCAACTTCATCCTGCTATGCCACTCATCACTTCTCCATCACTCTGCCTTCCCTACCCTACTCCTGCACATCCTTACTCTCATCAACTTACCTTGGACCTCCACCCATCCCTCTCTATCTACATGATCACTTCCCCATCTCACTAGCTACCCCTCACACTCACCCTCATCCTAGTCCAATCATACCAACTAACACACAAGGGTAGGCACTTGGGTGTTTTAGCCAATGTTCATGTGAAGTTTCTGTTAATGTGCTGTCAAACATTGAAATCTTTATTTTCAACTCTGCGTTCTTGGACAGATTTGTGTGCACCTTTGGAAGTGGCTTAGTGAGTTGCAGTGAAAGTTGAGACATAACGGTATCCCCCGCAATGGCAATGAGTGGGAACAGAATAGCTTGGGCATTGTAGGAATACTTTATGGCATTGGTGTGGGGTGGTGCCAACCTGGCGCATCATGTGGCAGCCAGGGTGTATAGCATCAAGTGAAGTAAATCTGGCTATGGTGAGGCCATCCCTGGTGTCCCGGGCAGCAATTTGGTCGGGTGCTAATGCCCTGTGTCCTGTGTAGCACCAGCTGATTGCAGAGAAGGTTGGTGTTGTTGTTGGTGCTGCTGGTGTGCCTGGTGCTGCTGGTGTTGGGGCTGATCGTGGTGGGATTGAGGACCAAGGTGAGATTTTTTCAAGGGCACCGATGCTGATGGAGTAGATGGCAGGTGAGGTTGAGATGACAGAAGCAATCTTTCAATGGTGAGAGAGGTTGTTCCATTGAGGTGACACTGGATACAGAGTTTGCTCCAACATGTCCAAGCTGCATAAAGCTCAATCTGTCTTCCAAATGTAGTAAGCAATAGCTTCTAACCTTGGAAAGTGAACAGCTATGAAATGGGAGTTTTTATAGACCATTTGCAGCTGTCAAGTTAAGAAATCATCCCATGCTGACACAACACTAGACCTCCTTACCTGACTGATCCCCAAGCAGCGGGGAAGCCATTGGCAAACTCTAAAAATCTAAAGGTGAGCTTAAAATAGTTTTTAAGTGCCTGTTCTAAAGGTAAGCTTAAAATAGTTTTTAAGTGCCTGTTAACAAGCTCTTAATAACCTAAACTGCCTCCCCCGCCGCTTGGCGTCGGGTCTGTTCAGCGATGATAGACCCGACATCTGGGAGACTCGCGTGGGGGCGGGTTGATAGTGGGTTCCTTACCCGCTGTCAAAAAAAATCTTCCCAGCCGACCCACCACCACCCCCCTCCCCCCCAGAAAATTCCCCCATAGACTCTGTTACCAGTGTTTAAGTTTTACATGGATAGTTTTGCATTGTAGTTACAAGACAAGAATTACTAACAAGCAAAGTTATGAGACATTTTATACTTCTTGGCAGGTAAAAGTTTTTTCACAAAATTAAACTTTAAACAATCTGACCAAACGAATATTTCAATATATGGTACTGCCTTAAATTTAATGACAGCTTTACTAACTGCTGAAATACAAACTATTTTTAGCCTAGAGCTTCACACAGAATGAAAAATTAGAATTTAGTTCGACGAAGTATTCTGCTTCAACACAGCTACATTTTAGTGGTCTTTCTCTGTGGGGAGCTGCCTAGTCTTCACTCCTCAACTGCCTTTGACAACCTGGCTATAATCAAGGGCTCACCATGTGGGGAAATACTGGATACAAAGCCATGAAGCAGCATTTTGGTAGTCCAACCACTTCCAGTTAACAGTTAGACTTTAAAACAGATGCAACATGTAGTATCTTACATGAATAGATGAAAGGCCCACGTAAGATACATGCAAGACACTACATGAAACATTGGCCCAGAATTTGCAGTTGTAATAATGACAAAATTGTTAGCGTTCGCTGTCATTACTCTAAAACTGACAGCAACGTCTGGAATCTGCACATGTGCATGCAAATGCCGAAATCCTGAAGTTGCTGTTAGTGATACCCTGCTCCTCTACAGGCTGTGCTGTTGCAGTCTTCACAGATGGAAATCTTAGAAATCACTTGAATTAATGTGAACTTCAGCTTTTTATGCTCTATTCACGCTGTAAAACCTTTAAAAAAGTTTGTTGAATGATGTGCAACTGATTTTTTAATGGCATACTAAAACATAATTACTGCTGAACAACCTCTCTGGCCTGGAAAACTAATTTTATATTTGTGGAATGTCTCATTTCTCCATTATGATAAAAATTCCTAGATTTTTAAAATAATTTTTTAAAAATTTAAAGTTTGTTTATGATATTTCAGGCTCTATCTTAATCCATGTGTATGTTCCAATCTTTATTTTGGTCTCTGTAAAATGATTAAAAGGTGAAGGATAATCAGTGCTTTTTACTTCCTGGTTTGCAATCTGTGAGAATTCTTCAATTAGCCTGCTTGATGACATCGCTGTTGCTGGATGCTGGAGAGCCCCTATAGGTGACACCAGAATGAAATTAACATTGGGAAAAGTGAAATCCACACCACACAGATTGCTAGATTTTTGTGGACAGCTCTCTTCAAGGTCAGCGATAATCACTTTCACTTTGCCGCTGACTGCAAAATTCGGGCCATTAACTCGATTTCTTCTCTCTACAGAAGCTGCCTGACCTGCTGAGTATTTCCAGCATTTTCTGTTTTTATTTCAGATTTCCAGCATTCACAATATTTTGCTTTTGTGTTGATATACATTCAGTCCACTCATCAACATGTTTTGCCCCACAGATCAGTATCGTCATCAGGTCTACCAAATCTCACTCATTTGATGTGAGATTCAATTCATTTGGACAGGTCTCCCGGCAACATGACCAAAAACGACCCTGAGAGAAAATTCACCCCAGAGTAAAGAATCTGGACAAACTGCACACATCACTACAATCATGTGAATGCTCTGAATGAGACTAGCCTGGAGTATGCACAGATAACACAAACCATGTAAATGGCCCATACATATTAGCTAACTTCACAGAAACTTAGGACAGGCACAAGTAAACAGTATTACTGCACAGGTGAGTCAACACAATTATTGTACACACGAGCACATGGATAGTAAATAACCAGAAGGCTCACTTTAAAATAACCTTGAATGAGCTTTGTGCCAGTCACATAGCCTCCGCTTTGTATTTTCTTAAACACATAGTTCAACCTAGTAAACTAGCAAATGTTGCCCAATATCTTTAAAACAAAATCAATCATGGTCCTCCAAAATAATTAAGCTCAAAAACAAATGTGAGTAATGACACAACGAAGACAAGGAATTACACTGAAAGTGAAGTGGGACACAGGATTATCTTAACTAAAAGGACATTAGAGAACCAGCTGGGTTTTTATGACAATCTGATAGCTTCATTGTCACCAGATTTTATTCCAGATTTTTTTTTTTTTTTTTTTTTTTTTTTTTTTTTTTAAATTGAATTTAAATTCTCAAACTGCCATGGTGGTATTTGAACTCATAGGGCTGGATTTTGCCAGCCCTGGGGAGGCGGGTTTGGAGGCAGAACTGCCAGGAAAATGGCAGAATTTGGGGGCGGGTGCCCAACCTGCCCCCAACCCGCCTCTATGCCATCTTGCCAGGAGGTGGGTACCCAACCCGCGCCGGGGCACGTCTCTTCGAGGTGGGAAGGGGATTAATGCTAATTAACTGCCTGTTAACAGGCAGTTTTTTGGCTAATCCCTATTTTGAGCCCTGAAGTGTGGGCTTCCCGATGGCTCTGAACCTCGCCAGGGTCAGCGAGGCGGGCCGTCGGTCTGCGGGGGTCGGAGGGGCCGAGATGTCCGGTGTGCAGGTGAGTAATGGGTGCATATGTGCAGAGGTAAGTGTGTGAGGTGTGTGTAAAGTGTGTTAATAAGTTTTACTTACCTTTACTTCTTCCTGCAGGCTTCCTCCCTTCAGGTCTCGGGAGTCCCTCAGCTCACCGGCACAGAAAACAGAATGGCCGCTGAACTGTCAAAAGCTGCAGCCTTCAGCTTTCTGGTCAGGAAGGCTTTCTAATTGAGTCTTGAGTAAAGACACAACTTAGAAAACAGATTGTCAGTGTTTGACAGCTTCACAGAGCTGTCAAACAATGACATTTCATCTGTCAAAAGCTCTTGACAGATGAAACGGCACTCGCTGACATCACCTGTAACTGGCTTTCCCTTAATTGGCCTGCTAAGCCTGCTGGGCGGGCTTAACAAGGTCAATCAAGGGAAAATAGTGTGGGTTGGCCACAAGTCGATGGAGACAGGACTAAAACCCAACAAGTGGGAGTCCCGCATCCAAAAACTCCCCATTGACAAAATCCAGCCCATAATCTCCAGATTATTAGTCTAGACCTCTGGATCACTAGTCCATTCACATAACCATTATAATATTGTACCGTACCCTGTACCATTGTGGCAGTCTCCAGACCTGCCTTCTAAATTATCTGTGATTGACAGTCTCTAATCCCAGTGAATAAAGTTGATTTTCCTTGTAAAATAGTGTACGGTAGTGTAGTGGTTATAGTATTGGACAAGGAATCAAGAGGTTGCGAGTTGAAATCTCACCATGACAAGCTGTGAAAGTGAATTCAACAAACCTAGTAATCTGTGGGCTAGCACCAGAAAGAATGACCATGAAAGCTGCCAGATTGTCACACAACCCAACTGGTTCACTAATGTCCTTTAGGGAAGGGAACTTGCCCCACTTACCTGGTCTGATCTACATGTAAATCCACACCACATCATGTGATTAACCCTTAAATTAGAAATTAGAGCAAGGCTGTAAATGTTGCCTTCCCAGAATTGCCCACATCCCAAGAACAAATTCAAAAAAGGCTGATGTTAGGGTTGAAACGCTGATCATCACCTTAAAAAGCAGGCGATTGACTTTTGTATGTTTACATCGCAAAAACTCATTTGTACATCAGAACACAAGTTTCCAAGTAATTCATACATTCAATTATGACACTAGACACTTGCAATTTTTTGTGCATAAAACATTTATGTTAGCAAATATAGGAGAACACCTGATGATACATTGAATTATCCAACTGCTTTGTAACTCCCATCTATTATCAGAAAGATGTTCCTCTTCAGAAACAGTAATTGGAAATGATAACAGTCTTGAACAACTTTTACTGTTTTTCCTTTAGGTCCAATGCATAACACACAAAACAATCCTTTGCCCTTCAATTTCTTTCTTGTTGCTTGACAACAGGACATAGAAAGGCTAGCAGAATGGGCAGACAAGTGGCAGATGGGATTTAATACAGAGTTGATGCATTTTGGCAGAAGGAACAGGGAGAGGCAATATACACTTAATGACACAGTTTTAAAGAGTGTGCAGGGACAGGGGAACCTGGGAGTTAATGTGCATGGGTCCCTGAAGGCGACAGGACATATTGAGAGAATGGTTAACAAAGCATATGGAATCTTGGGCTTCATAAATAGAGGTATAGAGTACAAAAGTATAGAAGTTATGTTGAACCTTTATACGGTGCTGGTTAAGCCACAACTGGAGTATTGCGTCCAGTTCTGGTCACCACACTTTAGGAAGGATGTGAAGGCCCTCGAGAGGGTGCAGAGGAGATTTACCAGAATGGTTCCAGGGATGGGGGAACTTAGCTTAGGACAGGTTGGAGAAGCTGGATTTGTTTTCATTAGAGCAAAGGAGGTTGAGGGGTGATTTGATAGAGGTGTACGGGTTTGGATAGGCTAGATGGGGAAAGGCTGTTCCCACTAGTTGATGGTACAAGGACTAGGGGACACAGATTTAAGGTTCTGGGCAAGAGATACAGGGGGGGGTGTGAGGAGAAACTTTTTTACGCAGCGAGTGGTGATGACCTGGAATTCGCTGCCGATGGAAGTGGAGCCACTCAATGCTTTCAAGGGGAGACTGGATAGGCACTTGAGGGAAATAAACTTGCAGGGCTACGGGGATAGAGCGGGGGAATGGGACTGACTGGATTGCTCTACAGAGAGCAGGCACGGACTCAATGGGCCAAATGGCCTCCTTCTGTGCCGTTATTACTCTATGACAAAGCTCAGTGGACATGCAGTTGGTCCAAACACGTTTTGGGTCGATAGGATTTAAAACCACAGACAAAATATTGAAGTCTGATTGAAGAAAAGTCTCATGACTGCACAGCCAAACAGCCTGCTGGCACTCGCTATCAAGGCTCACACATGGCTGATATGTGATTAGAAGTGATTCGTTCAAGAAAGTATAATAGTCAATTATTGCATTATAAATCCACAACTGACTAACTTCATTTTCTAGAGATTTTTTCATCCAGGTAAAAATGCCAAGCTAGTGATCTTGGACTACCTTGAAAAATATATAGAAATGTTCTTGAAACATTGCACCAAAACAGTGTACAGGTGCATTATTATTGTGAAACTATGCAAGGTGGTGTTCAGACAGGTCACCTATTCTTGTATCATGAGAAATATGCCAATTACGACTGTTGCACTATGCTCATCTTATGCAGGTGAAGGTTAGAAACCTTATTAGGACTTTTGCCCATGTAAAGAAGCATGAGTAAGAAATCTATAAAATGCACATGATGTGGACAAATAAATACAACATACAATTTTCACAGCAGACTTTAAATTCGGTGACAAGTTTTACAACCACAGAATCCCAGAAGCCTTCATAATAATAATGTGACATGTCTTAGCTTCTGTTTGTATCACATGAGTAAAGCTGCTGATGCGATAAATTGCATGGCAGAGGTTTCGGAACACAAAAGGTAATAATATACTTTTTGTTTTTCCTTTTTGGAGCTATTCCCGACATACTTTTGCAACGCATCCTGTGGTGTGTGCTTAACTTTTGAATAGTGCAGTTTATTTTTTTGGTCATTTCCAGAATAAACTTTATTCCTGCACTTTTGTATGAAGAAACTGTGCATTTCAAGAGCAAGAACAAAAGCATTATACAGCACCTTTAACATAGTAAAACATTCCAAAGCAGTTCAGAGCTGAAAGGAGATGCTGAGGAGATGGATTAGGGGAGGTGACTAAAGACACAGTCAAACAGATACGGTTTGAGGAGCTTTTTGAAGGAGGGAAGAGACATAGCAAGACAGAGGGGTTTCGGAAGGTTATTCCAGAACGTGTGGCTGAGGGCTGTGGCACTGAAAGTGGATTAGAACGTGAGGCAATCAAAGGAGGTCAGGGTCAGAAAAATGGATGACTTAGTATTCAGTGAGCGGTCAGAAAGCACAGTGGTGGTTATAAAGTTGACAGCAATGTCAGAGAATAGAGCTGGGTGTCTTCGACACACTTATGGGAAATTACCACATGCCTCTGGGTGATGGCTGCATGATGCTCCTTGGTGACAAGAAAGAGAAAGCAATTTGGGGGTAATCCCAAGGTGATTGTACAAGTATGGGAGGAGAAGCCATTCATACCTGACAACCTACAAAATTCAGAAAACCTGAAAAACAGGTACAAATAAAGCTGACAAATCATTAAACATACAACTGAAAAAAAGCCCTGAATACTTTTTTGGTGCAATTTCCAGCATTTGAAAGTGTACTGTGATTTAGCCTTTCAAGTCAAAAATTATTTATTCTTCAATGATTTTATCATATATAATTAAGCAATCTCCCATGACATTACACCCGGGGAGTGAAGACCATGTGTAGTCTTCAGGTGAAGCAGAGTCAGAGGGCAGGGGATAATTGGACCAGCGTACAGATGTAATTCAGTCCCCATTTTAAAGTCATTTATTTCTGTCCACTGAGGGTGAACAATGTAATTGTAGCCTGACAGGCTTTACAGAGACAGTTTTCATTCTAAATGTAGATATAGAAATTTATAATGAAAAAAATTGTAAGATTTTTAATCTGCTTGCAGTGCAGCGAGCTAGCTCAACCCACAGTTAGAGAGAAATATTTCCAACAGGACAATAACTGCACACTAGGACCCACAGCTGTTGCCATTAAGCAACAGATAACAAATAGCCCTCTAGAACCTCTCACAGGGTCAAATCAATTAAACTAAAAAAAATTGTGATAAACTTGCCTGCTGGATATATTTTAGCCTGGTTTACAGAGCACGAGGCTAGCTTAAACCACAGACACAGGAACTATTTCCAACAGTTTTTAAAACAGGGCACAGTGGGTCTGATGGCCACTCATGTTAAGCACCAAGTAGCACAACATTTAGTGCGTCTTCAGAGGCTCTCCTCACAAGTTAAGAAAATTAAATTACCCTCATCCATGCCTTTGTTACCTCCAGACGTGACTGTTCCAATGCACTCCTGGCTGGCCTCCCATGTTCTACCCTCCGTAACCTTGAGGCCATCCAAAAATCTGCTGCCAGTGTCTTAACACGCACCAAGTCAGTCCCGTTCACCCAGCCTTCTTCTCAGGCAGTCCCTCGGAACCGAGGATGACTTGCTTCCACATTAAAAATGAGTTCTCAGGTGACTGACGAGTCCAATGTGGGACCTACAGTCTCTGTCACAGGTGGGGCAGACGGTGGTTGAAGGGGCGGGTGGGTGGGATGCTTGGGTTGACGTACACTCCTTGCGCTTGGCTTCCGCTTGATCCCGGCGAAGAGAGTCGAGGTGTTTGGCGCTTTCCTGGATGATTCTCCTCCACTTTGTGCGGTCTTGGGCCAGGGATTCTCAGGTGTCAGTGGGGATGTTGCACTTTTTCAAGGAGGCTTTGAGGGCGTCCTTGAAGCGTTTCCTCTGCCCATCATCCCTGTGCTCACTGACCTACACTGGCTCCCGGTTAAGCAACGCCTCGATTTTAAAATTCTCATCTTTGTTTTCAAATCCCTCCATGGCCTCGCCCCTCCCTATCTCTGTAATCTCCTCCAGCCCCACAACCCTCTCCGACATCTGCACTCTTCTAATTCTGGCCTCTTGAGCATCCCTGATTTTAATCGTTCCACGATTGGTGACCGTGTCTTCAGCTGGAAAGGTCCCAAGCTTTGGAATTTGCTCCCTAAACCTCTCCGCCTCTCTACCTCTCTTTCCTCCTTTAAGACGCTCCTTAAAACCTATCTCTTTGACCAAACTTTTGGTCATGTGCCCATATATCTTCTTCTGTGGCTCGGTGTCAAATTTTGTTTTATAATACTGCTGTGAAGCACCTTGGGATGTTTTACTGCGTTAAAGGCGCTATATAAATACAAGTTGTTGTTGTTGAAGTTGTTGTAGCTTCCTCCATAGGTTTTAGCTCGGTTTCCAGTTCTGCGGTCAGTTCAACCTACATACTTAGAAATATTTTCTATAAACCTGAAACAATATGTACCAGTGAAGCTCTCCCTGACTTTAAGCAGAGGAATTTAATGTTAACAAAGAATATGAAGTAAGGAAGTACAGCAATAAATCAGAAATGATCAGGTGCAGCAATAGCCGAGGAAGAAGGGAAGTAGTAATGCTGGTAGGAAGCACATACTGGCTATCGCTTTTCCTTTGAGCAGTCCCATCATATTGCATTTTTCAAATGTCTAATAGTTAAAGAAAAGTATAACCAGGAGTCAGAGAAAGTAATGGGTTGATGGTATCAGCCATCTAATATCCTTCACTCTATTTTCTTTTACATGGAGTAGTTGAAGCAAATAGCATAGATGCATTTAAGGGGAAGCTAGATAATCACATGAGGGAGGAAGGAATAGAAGGTTATGCTGATAGGGTTTGATGAAGAAGGGTGGGAGGAGGCTCGTGTGGAGCATAAACACCGGCACAGACCTGTTGGGCCAAATAACCTGTTTCTGTGCTGTACATTCTATCTAAATCAAGAATATAAAAATACTGTAAAAGAAAACCCTCAAATTTTTAAGAACAATTATAGGGTTGATGATAGACAAAAAAAAAAGTAAAACATTTACTGCTTTAAATTCAAACATCTTTTCCTCATACCCAATGATTTTCACCTCTTACTGTACTCCACAATGCTTCCAAAGAGCACTTTAATCTACACAGCAGCCCTTCCTGTAACAGTGGGGGGGGGTCCCACTTTAGTTAATGAGTCACATAACGTGATTATCACAGCAACACCTACAGGGCCACGCCAACAGAATATTGAAATGATTCACCATTTTTAATGATAAATATTACAATAAAAGTAGGTATGAGTCACAATTAACAATTTTTACACCATTTGAAAGTAATACTCGAGTATAACATAGCAGGCCTATGTGAATGTAGATCATAATTAAATTAATAATGGTCTGTAGGTTTACTGATATCATAAAAATTATTGAAATTGCTGTGACCAATAGAATATTTTTAATGCAAAACGCATTGATGTAAAGAACATAATAATAATATCTACTTCCATAGCACTCCTCAAATACAGGATGACATCACATTGCACTTTAAATTAAGGAGGAAAAATCAAAACAATAAATTAATAAATTATGGTACAGGAGCACAAAGTAAACTTTTAAACGTTTTCAACAGTCATAGAAGATAGGAGCAGGAGTAGGCCATTCGGCCCCTCGAGCCTGCTCCGCCAGTCAACGCGATCATGGCTGATCATCCAAATTCAGTACCCGGTCCCTGCTTTCTCCCCATACCCCTTGATCCCTTCAGCCTTAAGAAATATATCCAACTCCTTCTTGAATATATTTAATGAACTGGCCTCCACCGCCTTCTGTGGTAGAGAGTTCCACAGGTTCACCACTCTCTGGGTGAAGAAATTCCTCCTCATTTCTGTTTTAAATGGCCTACCCTTTATCCTTAGACTGTGTCCCCTGGTTCTGGACTCCCCGACCATCGGGAACATCCTTCCTGCGTCTAGTCTGTCCAGTCCTGTCTGAATTTTATAAGTTTCAATGAGATCACCTCTCATTCTTCTAAACTCCGGCGAGTACAAGCCCAATCGACCCAATCTCTCCTCATACGTCATTCCTGCCATCCCAGGTATCAGCCTGGTGAATCTTCGTTGAACTCCTTCCATGGCAAGAATGTCCTTCCTCAGGTAAGGCGACCAAAACTGCACACAATACTCAAGATGTGGTCTCACCAAGGCCCTGTACAACTGCAGCAAGACATCCTTGTTCCTGTACTCAAACCCTCTCGCTACGAAAGCCAACGTACCATTTGCCTTCTTAACCGCCTGCTGCACCTGCATGCTTACCTTCAGCGACTGGTGCACAAGGACACCTAGGTCTCGTTGCACTTCCCCTTCTCCCAATCTATTGCCATTTAGATAATAATCTGCCTTCCTGTTTTTGCCACCAAAGTGGATAACCTCACATTTATCCACGTTATATTGCATCTGCCATGTTTCTGCCCAATCACCCAACATGTCCAAATCATCCTGGAGTTTCTCGACATCCTCCTCACAGCACACACGCCCACCCAGCTTTGTGTCATCTGCAAATTTGGACATATTACATCTAGTTCCCTTGTCCAGATCATTTATATATATTGTGAATAGCTGGGGTCCAAGGACCGATCCCTGCGGTACCCCACTAGTCATTGCCTGCCATTCGGAAAAAGACCCGTTTATTCCAACTCTTTGCTTTCTGTCTGCCAACCAGTTTTCTATCCAAGTCAATACCTTGCCCCCCAATCCCATGTGCCTTAACTTTGCACGCTAATCTCCTATGTGGGACCTTATCGAAGGCCTTCGGAAAGTCCAGATACACCACATCCACTGGTTCTCCCTGATCTATTTTACCAGTTACATCCTCAAAAAATTCCAGTAGATTAGTCAAACACGATTTACCTTTTGTGAATCCATGTTGACTTTGTCCGATCCTGTCACTGTTTTCCAAGTGCTCTGCTATTACATCTTTTATAATGGACTCTAGCATTTTCCCCACTACCGATGTCAGGCTTACCGGTCTGTAATTCCCCGTTTTCTCTCTACTACCTTTTTTGAATAGTGGGGTAACATTAGCTACCCTCCAATCCATGGGTACTGTTCCAGATTCCATCGAATATTGGAAGATGATCAGCAATGCATCTACTATTTCTAGGGCCACTTCCTTAAGTACCCTAGGATGTAGATTATCAGGCCCTGGGGATTTATTGGCCTTCAGTCCCATCAATTTCCCTAACACCATTTCCCTACAAATACTGATTTCTTTCAGTTCCACCCTTTCATCAGACCCTGCAGAGTCATTCTCCTGCATCCAACCTACTATCCCCCAATTCACAAATGCACTCTATCCCCACCAGACCAGTTCATAGCGACACTGTGCCCATGCAATTCCCCCCTTCGCTGCCATCTACTCCCCTCTCCATTTCCCCTCTCCCCTTATCTCCCAATCCATTTTCCCCTCATCACACATTCTGGCTCCTCTCCTTTGCATTCTGACCCAATCTTTCCCTTCCATTATTCCCCTTTGCCACATCATACATTATCCCCACTCCCCTTAGCATATAAGCCTGCCTCTCTGCCTGCTCCTACTGGAGCCCTGTGGCTAATGCACCAAAAAGCCAGTCCTTCTCTGTAGGCTTCCTCCACTAATGACCCAGACTGCTGCCTCTGGATACTGCAGGTAGGAACTCCCATTCTTGCAAGAATCTTTCCTTCCAAATTATAGATGTGGCAAACGGGACCATTAGATTTGGAGGTTGCACCGGTTTGGTGCATTAGGACTTTGCTGGGAGGGGGTGATGGGAATAGTTTGAATTCCACAGATATTGGGGATTAGAATGAAATGGCGAGAGAAGGTGAAATGTGACCCGAGAGGCTAGTCCTAAACTTAATGCTCGATTTGTAGTCTGCATGATTTTGTATTCATTAAAATTAATTGATGGAAACATGAGCTGACCTCCACGTTCAAACTTCTGATCGCACCTCCTACTGCATGAAGCACTGTGATGGGAGAGCTAAATCATAAAATTTACCCTATATGTTTAAGGAGTTTCGCAGAATTAATATGTGCTTTCTTTCTTTCCCTCGCACTGTACACTGAAGTGAGAAGGCCTCCATTCAGTAATAGTACTTAAAACGAGGAGATTGCATATGAGCCATGTGGCAGGATATTGTCAGAAGGTGATGGAAAAGGTCCCGGCTGGGAAATCGCGTGTGGAAGACTAGGATGGTGGGACTGTGAGATTTGAATGGAAAAGTGCCAATAGGCAACAGTTATAGGAACTAGTAGAAGAGAGAGATAGAAGAGAGAACATGAAGGAGAACTGTGGCACCTACAGTTAGCCTGGTTATGATGATTGATTGACAGAATCACTGAGGCACTAGCTTGCAAGGCATACTGAGCCCAACACTATCATGGAAACTGAACGAACACAAAGATATTGCTGAAGCAACCTCAATCAATGATTGTTTCCCAACTGATTCCATTTCAGCTCCTTTGCATTGTAATTCCATAACTGAAAACTATCCACTTTTTCCAGATGGACAGACAGCATTTTTGGAGCACTATCTACCTGTCCATGTTGACAGAGGATGTCAGCACTGCTCCCAGCTCAACCCATCAGCACCACTCCCAGCTCCTCCTGATGACAGGAGTTCCCATGGGATCAGAAATGTCCACCCATGGCAAGTAGCAGTTGGGAGCAGCCAAGAGCCGTGCTGGATAAGAGGGGAAAGGAGAGTGGTGTAGGGGGAAAGAGGAGGGCCTGCATGAAATGGAAAAGGAAAAGATCAGTGTCAGCATAAACTGGGCGAAGAGAAATGAGTGGCAACATGAACTGAGTGCACCACTCTCCATCTGAAACAGTGAACATAGACTAGAGTGGGAGGAGGAAAGCAGAATGCCAGCATAAACTGAGGGGAAAGGATGAAAAGTGCCAGCATGAACTAGGAGGGTGGAGATGGAGAGCCAGCGTGAGCTGCTGAGGAGCAAGAAGAGTGCGTCAGTGAGCTGGGGGAAGGGCGAAAAGTGTGCCTCCATGTCACTGGAACAACCAGATCAATAATTTTTGAACTATCTGATTTCGTGCAAGTACCAAACATATTCACAATAGCCCACATTTTCTCCACTAGAAATGAGGAAAGATTCCTACATTAATTTGTCACATTCTTCCTCTGTAAAGGTGATAAGCCCGTTGTATTTACAATGCAACTGGTTTATACAGTTATTGAATTTCTGCTTTTTTGAGATGTTAGTGAGTTTTCCAGTTTGGAAATCATTCACATCATTACCACCAATAACAACACCAGGCTACACACAGACAGAAAAATGGGCAGAGCAAAAAAAAGTTAGTATTAACCAAAATTCTTAATAAAATTCTGATTTTTAAAATGGAAAAAGTCCTTCCTTAACTTGCAATAGTAAATATTTATTTAACAGGAGTCCTATCACCAGTGAAAGAATATAGAAAAGTATTGTACAGCCCTGTACTGATTGTTCTTCAAATCACCTCATATATAAATAATGACTGGTTCATACAATGTAGATTTAAACAGGAAAGTAACACTCCTGCATATGTAGATTATAGCAAATATCAAACTGCTGTGGGTAAAGATTTACAATTCAGGCACACTAGACTTTGGCTGTATTATATGTTTACAGCATGTGTGATTTTCAGCCTCACATCACACTTAATTTGGCTGTTCTTTTGGAGATGCAAATGTATTGAATTAGTTCTGAAGCAAACAGTCACTGACTATAATGTAATAAAATACAACAGAGTGTTTCGGAGATGTGCTAGACCGAATTATCACGTAGGCACCGTCACCATTTGTACCTGGCATACATGCAATTTGAAGTTTGATTTTCTGGCATAATACTCTTTGCTAATACTGGTGCTAGGAAATGAGCATTGCATCATTTTAGAAGGAGTACAGAATTTTAAAAAAGGCTGGGCAAGGGAGAACAAGGTACTGTAACTAAATTCGCCAAGCAGCTACAGCTATCTTGGCTGTGTCACTGTCACAGACTGGTTCACTGATGCTAGCTAGTTCAGTTTCTTTGTGGCATGGGCCAGAATGCAATAAGACAAAAAAGTATAATTCAAAAGGGAGAAATCTGGAAACAGACTCCTGTCTCCAAGGGAGAAAAAAAAATCAAAATGCTAGTCATATGTTTCATTTGCTTACATGCAAATTCAGTTCTACATGAATGGAAAAATCCAGCACTTTGGCAAGTGGGTATAACTATGCTGGAAACTGTAGCTGTGCTTAGGGGCAGTTACTCTTTACATTGAAGTTAGCAAATGCAGCAGGTAGCAGGAACAAGGATCTCCCACTCCTGCACAACACATACATCATTAAATATTTAGAACAGCTGCCAAGAATTGCACATCCTCATTATCTCTAATCATTTTTTTTTAATGAATTCTATTAATATTTAAATTTACCAAAAACCATGTTGTCCGCAATATTCATGCCGGACACAGCGACAAACAGATTTTCAGCCTAAATAATCAATTAGTCATTTTACACCCACCTTAAAATGCTGGATTCATGTCTTTACTTGTGGTTAAAAGATTAAGCAGGGACATCGACTGCCTAATTACACTATGCCATGCACCGACAGGAATTCCTTGTCTGTGAGGATCCCAGAATGAGATTAATGAATTACTGTCCAATTCGGGGCAGTTAGTTGTGTGTTAATGACTCATCAAGGTTCCTAGAATATTAGTGAAATACATGTGCAGAAGAAAAGGGAATGTTGTAAAATTTCACATAAAAGCAGGGATCTAGCAGTTTGGAGTCGCTGACTTAGCTTGATGGCGGATTGGGTTGTAATATCATTAAATGATGGTAGCAGCTAGCTTTCTTAGGGAAGCTGCAACAAAATGTAAAAGACAGAATTCATTTGTTTGAAAGGAATTGGAACTAATAAAGTTCTAAAATTACTGACGGATCAAAAATATGTAGCTCAACATTTCGACACACAAAATATTTTTGATTGGTAGAGAGGTAATTACAATGCACTGACTTATCATCCAAAAGGTATTTCGAGGCAATTTGAAAAAGAGGTGGACTTCATGTTACCCATGGCAGGCACAATCCAAACATGATGTAGCTCAGAGACATACATCATTCTGATGACGCAAAGAACGGACATACCGGTGACATGGCAAACTTCATAGTAAGTTATATATTTTTTATTGAAATTTGAAAGTATTTTGTGGAATATTTCTTTGACCTAGCTTTAAAAAAAAAATGGTCAGAATTTCAGATGATGGCAAAAAAGCCTTTATATGGGTTATCCCAACAATTTTATCAACCTAGCTACAATAATTGATCTACTCCTTAAATACTCTCAAGTATAAACATTCCATGATATTAGAGGGCAAGTCCCAATTTGGGGCATAACATAGACGTTACCCATCAGAAAAAGGGGGGTTGGGGGGGGAGGGGGGCAGAGAATAAAAGATCAGGCTTACTGGGCCTCCAAATATTTATAACATTTCAAGTTCTGTGTTACACGGGTACATAGATGTGGTGTATGTAACCTGTTCCACCTTAAGAGAACTACCTTAAGAGATGTACTACTTTCTCTTGGCTGCTGTGGTGACCACACCAGTATATAAGCGTTGTGTAGTGATTTACTGGGCAGTTCAGCCCTGACCTCCGAATAGTAAAGACCTGTTAAAAGTTATTCTTGTGGTCTGTGTCCAGTGATTTAGAATAAGCATAACTGGGACACACAGACTTAACAATAGAAACATAGAAGATAAGAGCAGGAGTAGGCCATTCAGCCCCTCGAGTCTGCTCCGCCATTCAATGCGATCATGGCTCATCATCCAAATTCACTACCCTGTCCCTGCCTTCTCCCCATATACCTTGATCCCTTTAGCCTTAAGAAATATATCCAACTCCTTCTTGAATATATTTAATGAATTGGCCTCCACTGCCTTTGTGGTAGAGAATTCCACAGGTTCACCACTCTCTGGGTGAAGAAATTCATAAGAACATAAGAAATAGGAGCAGGAGTAGGCCAATCGGCCCCTCGAGCCTGCTCCGCCATTCAATAAGATCATGGCTGATCTGATCCTAACCGCCAATCTACTATCACAGAACCATCTCCTGAATCTAACAGAATTAGACACATGAAATAGGAGCAGGATCAGGCTACACGGCCCCTGGGCCCGCTCCGCTACCCACAGGGCCATGTCCGATCCGAACCTAGACTCATGTCCAAATTCCTGCCCGCTCCCCGTAACCCTTAATTCCCTTTACTTCTAGGAAACTGTCTATTTCTGTTTTAAATTTATGTAATAATGTAGCTTCTACAGCTTTTTGGGGCAGCATATTCCATGGACCTACCACCCTCTGAGTGAAGTAGTTCCTCCTCATCTCAGTTTTGAAAGAGCAGCCCCTTATTCTAAGACTATGCCCCCCAGTTCTAGTTTCACCCATCATCGGGAACATCCTCCCCGCATCCACCCGATCCAACCCTTTCACAATCTTATATGTTTCAATAAGATCGCCTCTCATTCTTCTGAACTCCAATGAGTAGAGTCCCAATCTACTCAACCTCTCCTCATATGTCCATCCCCTCATCCCCGGGATTAACCGAGTGAACCTTCTTTGTACTGACTCGAGAGCAAGTATGTCTTTTCTTAAGTATGGACACCAAAACTGTATGCAGTATTCCAGGTGCGGTCTCACCAATACCTTGTACAACTGAAGCAATACCTCCTTATTTTTATATTCTATCCCCCTAGCAATGAAAGCCAACATTCCATTGGCCTTCTTAATCACTTGCTGCACCTGCATACTAACCTTTTGAGTTTCATGCACCAGGACCCCCAGATCCCTTTGTACTTCAGTACTTTCCAGTTTCTTGCCATTAAGATAATAACTTGCTCTACGATTTTTCCTGCCAAAGTGCATAACCTCACACTTTCCAGTATTGTATTCCATCTGCCAAATCTCTGCCCACTTACTTAGCCTGTCTGTGTCCCCTTGCAGGTTTTTTATGTCCTCCTCACTCACTACTTTCCCTCCCATCTTAGTATCATCATCAAACTTTGATATGTTACACTCGGTCCCCTCCTCCAAATCGTTAATATAGATTGTAAAGAGTTGGGGACCCAGCACTGACCCCTGCGGAACACCACTAGTTACTGATTGCCAGTCTGAGAATGAACCATTTATCCCAACTCTCTGCCTTCTGTTAGATAGCCAATCCTCTATCCATGCCAGAATATTACCCCCAATCCCGTGATTTTTTATCTTAAGCAATAATCTTTTGTGTGGCACCTTGTCAAATGCCTTTTGGAAGTCTAAATACACTATGTCCACTGGTTCCCCTTTATCCACCCTATATGTTACTTCCTCAAAGAGCTCCAGCAAATTTGTCAAACATGACTTCCCCTTCATAAAACCATGCTGACTTTGTCCTATTAAATTATGATTATCCAAATGTCCTGTTACTGTCTCCTTAATAATGGACTCCAAAATTTTACCTACCACAGATGTTACGCTAACCGGTCTATAGTTTCCAGCCTTCTCTCTATTGCCCTTTTTAAATAAGGGTGTTACATTAGCAGTTTTCCAGTCTGCCGGGACCTTTGCTGAGTCCAGGGAGTTTTGGAAAATTATTACTAATGCATCCACAATCCCTACCGCCACTTCCCTCAAGATCCTAGGATGTAAGCCATCAGGTCCAGGTGATTGGGAGTAATATTCTGGCATGGATAGAGGATTGGCTATCTAACAGAAGGCAGAGAGTTGGGATAAATGGTTCATTCTCAGACTGGCAATCAGTAACTAGTGGTGTTCCGCAGGGGTCAGTGCTGGGTCCCCAACTCTTTACAATCTATATTAACGATTTGGAGGAGGGGACCGAGTGTAACATAACAAAGTTTGCAGATGATACAGGTAGACTATCCTTTATCCGAAAACCATGTTTCGGTTTTCGGAAAATTTCGGATTTCAGAAGGTATTTTATAAGACTGGGAAATTTGTCGGGGGTGGGGGTCGGCGGGGGGTCGGGGTCGGCGGGGGGGAGCGTAAGTCGTGCGCCACTCTGGTCATGTCGTGTGCACGACTTACGCTGAACGAAAAAACTTTCGGTTTTTAGAGGTTTTCGGAAGTTCGGATAAAGGATAGTCTACCTGTACTAAGATGGGAGGGAAAGTAGTGAGTGAGGACATAAAAAACCTGCAAGGGGACATAGACAGGCTAAGTAAGTGGGCAGAGATTTGGCAGATGGAATACAATACTGGAAAGTGTGAGGTTATGCACTTTGGCAGGAAAAATCGTAGAGCAAGTTATTATCTTAATGGCAAGAAACTGGAAAGTACTGAAGTACAAAGGGATCTGGGGGTCCTGGTGCACGAAACTCAAAAGGTTAGTATGCAGGTGCAGCATGTGATTAAGAAGGCCAATGGAATGTTGGCTTTCATTGCTAGGGGGATAGAATATAAAAATAGGGAGGTATTGCTTCAGTTGTACAAGGTATTGGTGAGACCGCACCTGGAATACTGCGTACAGTTTTGGTGTCCATACTTAAGAAAAGACATACTTGCTCTCGAGTCAGTACAAAGAAGGTTCACTCGGTTAATCCCGGGGATGAGGGGATGGACATATGAGGAGAGGTTGAGTAGATTGGGACTCTACTCATTGGAGTTCAGAAGAATGAGAGGCGATCTTATTGAAACATATAAGATTGTGAAAGGGTTGGATCGGGTGGATGCGGGGAAGATGTTCCCGATGATGGGTGAAACTAGAACTAGGGGGCATAGTCTTAGAATAAGGGGCTGCTCTTTCAAAACTGAGATGAGGAGGAACTACTTCACTCAGAGGGTGGTAGGTCCATGGAATATGCTGCCCCAAAAAGCTGTAGAAGCTACATCATTACATAAATTTAAAACAGAAATAGACAGTTTCCTAGAAGTAAAGGGAATTAAGGGTTACGGGGAGCGGGGAGCGGGCAGGAATTTGGACATGAGTCTAGGTTCGGATCAGTCATGGCCCTGTGGGTAGCGGAGCGGGCGACCGTGTAGCCTGATCCTGCTCCTATTTCGTGTGTCTAATTCTGTTAGATTCAGGAGATGGTTCTGTGATAGTGGATTGGCGGTTAGGATCAGATCAGCCATGATCTTATTGAATGGCGGAGCAGGCTCGAGGGGCCGATTGGCCTACTCCTGCTCCTATTTCTTATGTTCTTATGATTTATCCGCCTTTAGTCCCATTATTTTACCGAGTACCACGTCCTTCGTGATTTTGATCGTGTTTAGCTCCTCCCCCCCATTAGCCCCCTGTTTGTCCAGTGTTGGGATATTCTTAGTGTCCTCTACTGTAAAGACTGATACAAAATATTCATTCAGTGTTTTTGCCATCTCCATATTTCCCACCATTAATTTCCCGGTCTCATCCTCTAAGGGACCAACATTTACTTTAGCCACCCTTTTATATAACTATAAAAACTCTTACTATCTGTTTTTATATTTTTTGCTAATTTACTTTCATAATCTATCTTCCCTTTCTTAATCAATCTTTTTGTTATTTTTTGCTGTCTTTTAAAGTTTTCCCAATCCTCTATCCTCCCACTAGATTTGGCTACCTTATATGCCCTTGTTTTTAGTCGAATACTATCCTTAATTTCTTTACTTAGCCACGGATGGCTGTCTTTTCTTTTACACCCTTTTCTTCTCAGTGGAATATATATTTTTTGGAAGTTGTAAAATAACTCCTTAAATGTACACCACTGATCATGTATCGTCTTACCCTTTAATCTATTTTCCCAATCCACTCTACTCAATTCCGCTCTCATACCTTCATAGTCTCCTTTATTCAAGCTTAGCACGCTTGTTTGAGATCCAACCTTCTCACCCTCTAATTGAATATGGAATTCAACCATGTTATGGTCACTCATTCCAAGGGGATCCTTTACTAGGACATTTTTAATTAATCCTGTCTCGTTACTCAGGACCAGATCTAAGGTTGCTTGCCCCCTGGTCGGTTCAGTTACATACTGCTCAAGAAACCCATCACTAATACACTCAATGAACTCATCCTCAAGGCAGCCCTGCCCAATTTGATTTGTCCAATTAATATGATAGTTAAAATCCCCCATAACTATAGATGTTCCCTTTTTACAAGCCTCAACTATTTCCTGATTGATACTCCGTCCAACAGAGTTGCAACTGTTCGGAGGCCTATAGACTACGCCCACTAGTGTTTTTTTCCCCTTATTATTCCTTATCTCCACCCAAACTGTTTCATTATCCTGATCTTTTGACCCAATATCATTTCTCTGTATTACAGTGATTCCTTCCTTTATTAACATAGCCACCCCACCTCCCCTTCCTTCCTGCCTGTCCTTCCTGATCGTTAAATAACCTGGTATGTTTAATTCCCAGGCATTGTCACCCTGCATGTTTCTGTAATGGCCACAAGATCATACCCATATGTAGTTATTTGTGCCATTAACTTGTCTATTTTGTTTTGTTACGAATGCTACGTGCATTCAGATAGAGAACTTTCAAATATGTTTTGTGACACTTAGTTCCTGCTTTTGCCCTTTTTATTACTTTACCTTTTACTCCATACCTTCTGCCCCTTCCTGACACGCTCTGGTTTTTAATTTCCCCACTGCTACCTAAATCTATGACCTTCTCTGTTGTCATTTTTATTATTTGCTCTCTAGGAACCTCCCCCCCACTAGTTAGTTTAAAGCCCTCTCTACAGCCCTAGTTATATGATCCGCCAGGACTCTAGTCCCAGCACTGGCCAAGTGAAGCCCGTCCCAACGGAACAGCTCCCTCCTGCCCCAGTACTGGTGCCAGTGTCCCAGGAAGCAAAACCCATTTCTCCCACACCAGTCTTTGAGCCACGCATTTAACTCTCTAATTTTATTTGTCCTAGCCAAATTCGCTCGTGGCTCAGGTAATACCCTTGAGGTTCTGTTTTTTAATTTGACCCCTAGCTGCTCATACTCCTTTAACAGAACCGGCTTCCTAGTCCTATCTACGTCGTTTGTACCAACATGGACCACGACAACTGGATCCACCCCCTCCCACTGCAAGTTTCTTTCCAGCCCAGAGGAGATGTCCTTAACCCTGGCACCGGGTAGGCAACACAGCCTTCGGGACTCTTGCTCTCGGCTGCAGAGAACTCTATCTATCCCCCTAATACTATCCCCTACCACTACAACATTTCTATTTACTCCCCCCTCTTGAATGGCCCCCCGTTCCATGGTGCTGTGGCCAGGTTGCTCATTCTCCCTGCAGTCCCTGCTCCTGTCCCCACAGGGAGTAAGAACCTCGAACCTGTTGGACAAGAGCAAGTGCTGCGGCTCCTCCAGCTCTACCTCCTGGATCCCCGTACCTGCCTCACTCGTAGTCACACCGTCCTGTGCCTGACCATGGGCTACATCTGAATTAATTAACTTCATAGGTGTGACCACCTCCTGATACACAGAGTCCAGGTACTTCTCCCCCTCCCTGATGTGTCGCAGTGTCTGAAGCTCAGACTCCATCCGAAACAGACAGCAACTTAATTGTAATATTGAAATGAAATCCTCATGACATCAAATCGAAGGCAACCTGATTTTCCAGAATGGCTGCTCAGCTAAGTCCTGAATCATGTTCCACGCATTGAAAATGTAAATGCGCACCTCCGGTTGCCAGGGAGAGAAAAATATGGCAATGGATTTTGAGAGCCTTTTTACAGCTCTCTAACTAAACAGAATTATTATTTTATACTTGTTCAGAGTAACTTGTTAGAAGGCAGTCAGATTAGTCACAAAACACAAGAGTACTGAAATTGCCAGTGTCAAGTCACTATATCACCTAGTTCATTATACCAACTGCTAGAAGTATTAGATCCTCTTGTCAAATGGGAATGGAAGAATAATGAAGTATAAGGGCCTTCATGACCTTACCCTTCCATATTGTAACCTCTCCAGCCCTAACCCCACCCCCCACATTGTTCCTCCAACTCTGTCCTCTAGTGCAGACCCAACCCCAGCACCCCCACCCCCCCGGCATTTCTTCACCTCACCATTCGTAGCTGTGCCTTCAGCCGTCTAGACCGCACACTCTGGAATTCCCTCCCTAAATGTTTCTGCCTCCCTCTCCTCCTTAAGGACCCTCCTTAAAACCCACCTTGACCAAGTTTTTGGCCACACTTCCTATTATCTCCTGCTTTGGCTCGGGTCCATTTTTGTCTGATTTTGCCTCTGTGAAGCACTTTGGGTTCATTTTTCTACATTAAAGGTGCTAAATAAATGCAAGTTGTTATTGTATTCGTTAAGCTGAAAGCAAATGCTTAAAATCTTCTATTAATCAGAACTGATGGATTAGAGAGCATCAGCAATTTGTAAAACAAATATTCAAACATTCCCCGAGGGTATCTGCTGAAAGAATTGCAGTAATTACTGCCAGCACACCAATGAATAGCAGTGGACTTGTGGTTTTTTAAATATGCTTTATTTATATTGGTCTCAACATATATATATCAAATCTTTAGCAAATCTGATCAAGAGATCTCTTTTTCAGATTTGCATTCATTACAATTAAAGCTTTTTTAAACTCACTGTAAACATACAGGGCAGCACGGTGGCATAGTGGTTAGCACTGTTGCCTCACAGCGCCAGGGACCCGGGTTCGAATCCGGCCTCGGGCGACTGTCTGTGTGGAGTTTGCACATTCTCCCCGTGTTTGCGTGGGTTTTCTCCGGGTGCTCCGGTTTCCTCCCACAGTCCAAAGATGTGCGGGTTAGGTTGATTGGCTATGATAAATTAGGGGGATTAAATACATGGGGTTACGGGGATAGGGTGGGATATGTGTTGGTGTAGGGGTTACGGGGATCGGGTGGGATATGTGTCGGTGCAGGCTCGATGGGCTGAAATGGCCTCTATCTGCACTGTGGGGTTTCTGTGTGATTCTGTCTGTGTGTGATATGTGCCTTGAAATATAACTGACAGAAATTTTTCCAAAGCTTAGGAGAACTCTTACTTCATGGGATTGTGCCAACAACAGCTTGCATTTATATAGTGCTTTAAAACCTCCCAAAGCACTTAATCTTTGGTGGTCAAGTCAGGTCGAGCGATAATGACCATTGAGGATTATTAGGTAGTTCAGTTTGTAGAGCAACATCAGGATGGCAGAGGAGGGAGTGGTTTATCAATTGCTGAACTGTGGTTTAGTTTCTTTTGTGCATGAAATTAGAAAAGTGGTTGGTGAGATGTCTCAAGGCAATGCCAGTGAGCCATTACATTTCAGTATCACTCACATAGATAATGGCAGTCACCTCTTTCAATAATTCATAATGTTGAGGACGTTTCTAACAAGTAACACACAATCCTACTGATTTCTTGAGTAGAACTGTCAGTGCTCGACAATGCAGGCTCAAAATCCAAGTATTTATTAAGCTAAATCTGAACCAGACAAGTGCAATCAGTTTGAGTTGTGTTCCTTGGGCCAGACAGATGCCTTGTTACATCAAAGCTGTATGTTAACTATAAGACAATAAGAGGTCCTATAGTCTCATGTATAATTACCTCCTTAAATCACGGTTTCAATTTAATTGGTGGGAAAATTAAGAAAGCTCAAATTAGATCAGGCTCTGTGATTTTTAATTCCTTTTATCAAAGACCCAGAGCTTTCTGAACTCCGCATCATGAGTAAATTTTCACATTCCCAATATAAGCATAACTTCATGAAACAAACTCTTAATTAGCACTTCCACTGCACCACACAGAGCCCAGTGGTAAAGGTCTGTGCAGTTTCGCGCACTACACATGTACAAGCAGCTTATCTGAGCTTTTTATTGAATCTTCTGGGGCTCCGTACAACACCGTTCCAACAGAATCAATAAAGCTAAAGCTATGAGGCTATACACTCAAGAATTTTAATCTGTTTGAGCAACAATCAATTGGATCTACAAACAAGAATGTATTAAGTATACAAAGTAAGTGAGGTATTTTTAAGCAATATGGGGTAGAAATTCACCCGGGTGCAGGCAGCTAGCCCGAAATTGTGCCTCAGGCCTCATCTCAATAATTTATGCGAGCTGCCAACACCTGTCGCGCCTTCACAGGCAATTCGCCCATTTCAGCAGTTGAATTCCGAGCCGCTAGCCTCACTGGAAGTGGCTCTTCGGTTTGTCCCAGAGAGGGGAGGAAGGAGAATGGGAGGGGCACTGATTGCAGGTCGGCAGTGACACTTGGGAGTGGCGTGGAACAGGGAGAAGCAATCCTGCTCCTCCTGGCTCAACATCAAAGTTAGAATAAAATATTTGCCTACCTTTTTGGCGGCGGCCATTTGCTAGGCAGCATCCACGCCCAGAAAACCTGAACGAGGCAAGCCCAACGTCTGCTCCGCTCAAGGCGGCACAATTTCTCAGAGAGGATCTAAAACAGCTGTTAGGCCCTTCACAAATGCTTATGAGGGCCCTGTTTTACGTGGCTGCCTGAAAATTAGCCATGGCCAATATAGCATTGGATGATTTTCAGGCACCTTTGGGGCACAGGGACTAGCCCCATAAAATTGGGTTATTTTTGCCCCAACAATGAAGAATTTCTACCCCTTTTTTTTTTTTAATTCAGGGAGGCCCAGATGCTCTGGATCAAGATTTTAATCTGGGTCAATTAGAAATGTGAAAGTCATTTTCTTACTGATATAAGAAACCCAGAAAGAAAACATGGGGATTGAGGTATCATGCCAGAATAAGTGGCGATGCTTTTCTGCATCGTTTATTTTGAGATTGTAAGTGATTTGGCTTCCATACCATATTTGTCTGACAACTGTGTTAAGACTCTACCACCTGGCACCAACAGGAGGGGTAAAAAATGATGCTGCTTAATCTGAATTTTATTTTTGACTGTTTAACTAAAAAGTTATAAATTAAAAATGTATAATTAATGATGCTAAACTTTAAATATGGGCAGCAAAATATATATTATACAGGTAAGAACAGTGAACATTTGCACACAAATACCTAGAATTGATTTTATAACTATTTGAATTTGAATTACACAAATTGAAGTGCATTGTACGTCATTGCGCCAGCTAATTGCCATAAAGAGTCCCACCACAGCAGATTTATGGCTATTTCAGGGACAGGGAGAGGAATAGTTTGGTTTCAACACTAACACCTATGTAGGATAGATTTTGTGTTGTGAGAACAGGGTTTATTCATACACGACAAAAACATTCCTGTGCAATTTAGCAACTGAATTCCACACATTGATTAGTCATAGGCAATCAGATAGTTTAACCCCTCTGCTCTTTCAGATCTTCCATCTCCACAGCAAGGTCAATACTGCTGCTGGCCGTGACAGACATGCTTAGGCTGCCTACTTCAAACTTCAAAAACCACAAAACACTGTGACAGACACACTGCACACCATAATGAAACGAAGGGAAAGAAAATCATAAATATTTACAACTTGTGTGAAAGAAATGGCTGCCCAGTAACATTTCTTTTTATAAATTGGCAGCTGACAAATTAATCACGCTTGGACCTTGTCATCAAGTCCTTTTAGTTGCTATGGAGACCATGACTACTGTGTTTTTTCCCCCCTCTCTCCAAAGTGGCTTCAATCTCTGGCACCTTAATTAACTGTGGGGCACAGAAGTTGCCATGGTTGCATCAGATTCCATGTTGCTTTATTAATGACATTAGGCCTGGAGAAAAAGTTTCACTTGCCAAAGAATTGCAACCTGTTCACATGGACAACTGACAGAGCCATAGATCAGCACAAGTTGCATCTCTTCCAAGGTTAATTAATCCTAAACATTAAAGAAATGGCAGCTAAACAACAGCAAACAGTGATTTACTGAGGAATAAAGCACTCTCTTTTCAAGATCAGTAACTAAACATTCTTGACTCAAGGTAGTTTATTCTTGATGGTAAGAGGCATTCTCACTGATTTTCCTCTATGTTGCAGCAACAGTATTGAGAATAGTAACATGTTGTTCTACAAACCTAGCTATACGATAGCAGGAATCCATCCTGCATTAACAAATTAATTCGCTAACTAAAGCTGCACAATGTTTTCTATTTGTTTTTAAATGTTGATATTGAATCCCTTTGTTTTTTGTGCTTTAAGGGAATTCTTTGGAAGTGATCCTTTGCAAATTTTAACTGATGTCTCAAAAATTCTGAAAGCAAACCTGACAGGTGGTATCATAAAGCCTCTGCAAAATCTACTTTAATTTAACATCAATAATCATTACATTACATGATGTACACTACTGCCTGCAAAATGACATGAATGAAATTCATCCAAGTCCATTAAAATGCACCAAAAGCACATACATATAGAACAGCGACAGAGGGCATTTAATAACATGAGAAACATATTCTTTTATAAAGGCTTTCAATCCTTCTGTTCTATATAAGCTACATTTTTTCAAAGAAGATTTCCCATTGAGGGGTGGAGAAATGTACAAACCAACCTATTTGCGTTGACGTGCTGGGTTTTATTAAGAAACCAATCGTCCACCTATCAATAGGGCTGTAAGTTCTGTTCTTCTTTGTCAGACACGGTGATGAAGGGAGAGTTTGCAGAAAGAGCAGTTTGCCTTCACTAAACACCTATATCTAGCCTTCAGTGAAACTTTTCTCCCCCAAATTTTTGCATTTATTATTATGGTCTGTATATTTCTTTAACTCTTCTTTATGATCTTCAATATTAAATATTTAGCGACAAATTATTTGGCAAAAGTTAAAATAATGGACTTGGACTTGTGGCTCCCACTAATGTTAATACTTTAAAAAAAAATAACTTTGCAGCTCCTCTCAGTTAGAAACACGCAGTAGCTTTAAGCAGTGACATTTTAATTTTCAAAACGAGAGAAGAAGAGGTTACTTTCCGTGTTCCTGCACTCCCAGCGGGGAATCGCACTCGGAGAGCATTGTAGCCCTGTAAGTGCAGTTTCCCTGCTGAGAGTACAGGATCATGGAACTTGCCCTGTATTGAGGTCTCTGTTACTGAAGCCATTTTCAAGTTGCATAGGGGAAGACTAGCTGCACATGGAGTTAATGGAAGACCATCCTCTCCTCTCCAAAGTATCAACAGGTTTTGAAGAGGTTAAGATTTCAGAAAATAACTATTGTTTTGATTTCTTTTTGGGTTCAATAAAGACTCATTTCTGAAAGAGAATGTTGTTTAATCTAAAGTCTTGTTCAAGACTTTCTACAGCTTTTTACAGAACACACTATGCTGTGATGCATCTAGAAAGAAACTGAAAGTAAAACTCCTCTGGACTGCTTGTCTCTCACATGACCTCTGCTGGTCAGGCACAAGTAATCAAAAACACAGACAAATATGCTGTAAGGCATAAGTAATCAAACACAGACAAATATCATCACTATTTGCTGATATCATTACAACTATCAATTTCTTGTCTGTTTATGGATAGGAGTTTTATTATAAAATGTATTGTTCCTTCAATTGACCAATTATGCTGCAGATTTTATGTTGATTCAATGTAGTTTTTGTGCTACATTAAATCTGTAGCAACTGAAGGCAACCAGTCCGAGAGCAAATCAATTCAGTAGAAGTGACCTTGGGACCATCCAGCAGAAGGTACCCTCACACCATTTCAGCTTTGCCACAGCTGGAGCATAACATATGAGAAAAGGACAGGAAAAGACAAACTGTCCCATCTAGGCTGTCCCATCAGGAATGCAGCGCGAACCAGCGACCGCCATTTTAATAACCCGCCCACCTCATTCGCACTGGGTTAAAATCCGAGTCCAGTGATTTTCTTAGAATTATAGCAAAACTTGAGCACCCAAATGGTTTGGCTGAACTTAGATTCCAATTACTGTACACCTGTCGAAGCTGCCAGTTCACTAACATCTGGTACTGAGCAGTGTAAATGTAAAAGAAAATTAACAATCTCTACTCATTTAAGTGAAAGAGCTCCAGTAATACTCATTATGAAGCTTCCCACAGGGATGAGTGTTATTTACCTCACTTTTATATTAATGTTGGCCCTGAATGCAGTTAATAATGTTATTAATTCAGGTCTGCAGCTCTGGAGAAAAAAAAAGTTAGTTGCTGATGCTCTGAGGAATTTAGTTCATCTATTTGCAGTACTGGAATCTTCAACAAGAGGTAGATTTTACCCCGCCCCCCCCCCCCCCCAGACACAGGGCATCTGTCAACATTTATACGTTTAGAAAGGTAGAACCCCGCACAATACTGGTCTTGAATAATTATCTCTTGCCTTATACACAGCCATTTCAGAACTTAAAACCTTTTTTCAAAATCAGCACTTCTTTTCATGCTCTGTTTTACAATGATGATTTTGCAAACCCAAACAATATGGAATTAATGCCACTTTTCACAGATTAACATTTTATATTAAATCCACCTTGGCTCCGGTGTACAATGCAAATGGTCATTAATGTGTGTTTCAATTGTAAAGATGTCTCCTGCTCTCACTTGGGAAATATATTTAGAAAAAAACCAGAGCATAAAATGAGACCCCTGTCCAGACATATAAGCAATGAAGGAGTGTAATAAATAAATAATGTAACACACTCTTCATGCTGACATTTTCTGGAGCATGCATACTAAAATTTGTTTCTTAGTGAATAAGAATCTCAATTGACAAAAATACATTCCTTTCAGCATTTCTAAAATAATCCCACACACCAAGTTATTCACAACAAAAGCTCCATTTTGTGTGGCTGAACATAACTGGTGAGCTTCCTCTGCTCTAATCTGCGTCACAAATTGGAAGGATGAGGTCTATGACTAAGAACAAATATTGTAGGCATTTATTTTTTAATATGGTAGATTATTGAGTTCGTCAAGAGAGTGCTGGAGAATGGAACATATTCCCATTTTTGGCACCAGCGACAGAACCCAGTTCTCCCAAATCAGACTACTGGCATCGACATATCCACAGTAAAATTTCCTTTACTCTGCTCACAAAATGAGCCTCAAGTTTAACTTCAGAAGATCATTTTCATTTCCCACATCCTTAAGGAGATTGCCAGCTTAGTGAAATCTGTGTTGATAGTTGTCAGTTTGGGGTTCTGGGCCCATGCCTGTTATTAACTGTCCTAATTAATTTCAATTCGGACCTATACCTCTGGCAGAAATACGGGAAATTCAACAAACAAGGCTGGGTCCAAAAGATAAGAGGACAGTTGCATCACTCGGTTTCTTGCTAAATTTCAACTCGGAGAAAACCCCCAAATGCTGGTAGTCAGAAACAAAAACTTAGAATTCTGGAAACACACATCATCTTTGGAGAGAACAGACAAGTTAACGTTTTGGACATAACTTTTCATCAGAACTGGAAAAATAGAGAATGAACAACATTCAAAGAGGATCAGAACAAAGGGAAAGGGGAGGGCGGGCGAAAACTCACACACGTAAGAGAAAGAGAGGACACAAGGAAATAGTTTGGAATGTGCATCAAAGAAAAGCAGGAGATTGCGGGATGGGACAGAAGATATTTTAAGATTTTACAGAGATCATGATTACATCACCCATTTAGAGGAAGCTGTAAATACTTATAACTGTTGTAAAAATAATGGACATGCATGAATAGATCCTACATAAAAGAGACCATAAACAGAGGTGCAAAAAGGAAATACTGCAGATGCTGGAAATCTGAAATAAAAACAGAAAATGCTGGAGATACTCAGCAGGTCAGGCAACATCTGTGAAGAGAGAAACAGAGTTAACGTTTCAGGTCGAGACCTTTCGTCAGAACTGGAAAAAAGCAGGAAATGGAACAGATAAACAGAGGTAGTCGGTAAAGAATTGCTGGCATCAAAAGCACTGCGACTGGAGGGGAAAATGACAATTCAAAAGGGACAAGAGGACAATGCAAGAAAACCACTGTATTGTGATCTGTTACACACGCACACACAATCTAACAGGTAACTAAAGTGTGGGCAATTTTAAAGAAAAAAAGGGAGTGTGGCGGAGCCACCAGGGGGACTCTGATCTAATGTACATAATTATCTTTAACAAATTATTAGCTACAGAATGAATCTGTATCTTTGTTCATATCATTGCATGTACATAGCGCGGTCCCTTTAAGAATGAGACCAAACGCGATGACATCATCACGTTGATCACGTGATCCTCCAGCGGCGGGAAAACGTGATGACGTCAGGCTGGGGAGCCGCCCTAGCCAGTCCTCGTGGAGCCAGCAAAGAGTACAGACCTGTAATGTAGTTCTCCTGTGTTTTCGTTTTAAACTCTGTTGATTAGTATTAAACATCGTTTGTTTGATAGACTGACTCGACCTCAGTCCTTTAGTTAGGAATCTAGCCATTCTTACAGGAGTAAATTTACTGTGTATTCAAAAATTCCCTTTCTAAATCATTGGGGGAAGAACATCGGTTCTTAGGCATGCCCAGACGCAGTACCTTCTTCCATATCCTTTTGTTTCCACATGGGCTATTGGTTAGATCGTATTTTTCATCATGACCTGTAACTGTAAAAGTACGAGTGCACACTGGTCATGTGATTTTCAGGGTGAAAGTCACCCCAGCAGCAAGCCACGTGTTCATCAAACTCCTTTCATTTAATGAACCTTTCCAATTGCTTATTTTCCCTCCAGAGTCAGCTGTTGGCTTAGTGCATTGCAGACTCGCCTCAGAGTCAGAAGGTTATGGGTTCAAGTCCCACTGTCGGAGATGCCGTCTTTCAGATGAGACGTTAAACCGAGGTCCCATCTGCTCTCTCAGGTGGACGTAAAAGATCCCACGGCACTATTTCGAAGAAGAGCAGGGGAGTTATCCCCGGTGTCCTGGCCAATATTTATCCCTCAATCAACATAACAAAAACAGATTATCTAATTGCTGTTTGTGGGGGCTTGCTGTGCACAAATTGGCGTTTCCCACATTACAACGGTGACAACACTCCAAAAGTACTTCATTGGCTGTAAAGCACTATGAGACATCCAGTGGTCGTGAAAGGCGCTATGTAAATGCAAGTCTTTCTTTCTCTGTGCATTACTTCTGCTTTTCATTATTCTGCGCATACTTTTCCCTTCACTGTTTCTTTACTTCATCCATTAGTGAAAGTGGTTGTTAATCATGGCATAGATTTTCAACTTGAAAATGAAAATCGGGCAGTTTCTAGAACAGGCGGCCGATCAGCAATGCCAGTTTTATACCCAGGCAACAAATTGAAAATCTACCCCCATGTTCACAGAATCACAGAATCTACAGTGCAGATAGAGGCCATTTCGGCCCATCGAGCTTGCACCGACACATATCCCACCCTATCCCCGTAACCCCACGTATTTAATCCCCTAACACTAAGGGTCAATTTATCATAGCCAAATCAACCTAAACTGCACATGGTGTCTAAGGATGCAATTTTCCAGGGTGTCAGCGGATCAGTGGCAGGTCAGGTGGGAAAGGGTGTTTTTTTTTGACACCGGGTCAGGAGCCCGCTGTCAACCCGCCTTGCCCAATGTCGGGTCTGCCAGTGCTGAGCAGACCCGACAGGCAGCAGCGGGCGACCCAATTAAAATTATAATGTGCTTACCAGACCCTTTTTTACCTTACTTTTTAACTTTAACTTCATTGCCATGGGAACCATGCTGTTCCGTGACCATCTCTGTCAACCTGAGGCGGGAGTTCAGTGGCCATTGCCCCAGCTGATTACTTGACAGCTTCAAATATACAGTAAAAGCTCCCACCTGACAGAGATCACTTTTCTCAGCAACAAGCAGTTCCTCACTGCATTTCCACAACAGATTCAGGATGCTGCAAAAGTCTTTCCACAAGTCTTTATCCAGTCTCACCTCATTACCTCTCTCACCATTGACAGATTGCTTCCGTCTTCTGTACTTCACCTGCCATCTATTCCATCAGCATGGGTGTCATTTATACTGTCTCATCTTGGTCCTCAGAATCTGACCATAATGAGCCCCAACACCAGCAGCACCAACAACAACACCAACCTTCTCTGCAATCACCTGATGCTGTACAGGACAGAGGGCATCAGTACCCGAGCACATTGCTGCCCGGGAAGCCAGGGATGACTTCATCATGGCCAGATTTACTTAACTTTACGCTGTACACCCTGGCTGCCACATGATGCACCAGGTTGGCACCACCCCACACCAACACCATAAAACATCCCTACAATGTCCAAGCCATTCCTTTCACACTCATCACCATTGCAGGGGGCGGGGGGTGGTACCGTTATGCCTCATCATTCACTAAGCCACTTCCAAAGGTGCACACAAAGCTGTCCAAGAACCCAAAGTGTTGAAAATAAAGATTTCAATGTTTGACAGCACATTAATAGAAATTTTACATAAACATTGGATAAAAGACCCAAGTGGCTACCCTTGTGTGTTGTTAGTTGGTATGATTGCACTAGGATGAGGGTGCGTGTGAGGGGTGGATAGTGAGATGGGGATGTGATAATGTAGATGGAGGGGGATGGGTGCAGTTGCAAGGTAAGTTGGTGTGAGTAAGGATATGCAGGAGTAGGGTAGGGAAGGCAGAGTGCTGGGGATCTGATGAGAGGCACAGCAGGATGAGGTAGACTGTGGTTTTGTACTAACATTTTGTGATCTAATGAGAAACGTTTGCGCCACTGCAGCCAGGTCCTCCTGACCACATCCCTTCCTGTGCCCTGTGCCACCAGGCTGCGTTGGTCTCCTGGGGAGGTGTCTTCTGCCCATCGGAAGGGAAAAGGACCTCCCTATGTGGTCTGACTCCCTCCATAAGCATATGGAGGGAAACATAGTAGAACCTGGGTGCAGCCCTCTGCCGCTGCGCAGTGATTGTCAGTGTTTGCAGCACTTCAATGCTGTAGAACACTGACAGCACAAATGTCAAAAGAAAGTCGGCCATGGTTCCTTTAAGGAAACTGGCTGATGATGCAACAGGAATGACGTCACCAGACTCGCTTCCTCTAATTGGGCCGGGGATCACGCTGAGTGGGCTTAACAAGCCCTAGCAATGTAAATTAATTTTAGGCAGCGGGATGGAGCCAGCAGCGGGGCCGCAACCCGTCACCAACATCGCCCGCTCCGGACCCGCCGAGGTGAGCATTATTAAGTAACTTGTGCAAAAACTATTATAGTTTGGAATCTCACATTATATCCTTGAGCACAATCCCGGCAATGCAGACAGAATGTCACCAATAGCAACCTACAACAGATATGAAAAATGTAAAAGATCAGCATTGGAGTGTTTTAAAATCTACACAAAAATAATGAACCTACATAACATTCTTATAAATCGCAAACAACTTTATCACTAAATCTGTGCAACTGATCTTTCGGATCCCCACCTGCTGAAATATAATGGCCCGTAATTTCCGATCGCAGGCCTCCCGCGTGCGGAGGCCTGTGACCTGGAAAAACCTACGCTCTTACCTGAGGGCTCCCGGGACGCACACACTTCCGATCCTGAGCCTCTCCAAACTCCAAGTGCGCAGGACCCACGTATCCCAGAGGCGCAGGCAGTTCGTAGCGTCCCTGGGATCACGTGGGCCATGAGGAGCCAATCAAAGAAGGGAATCTCCCTTCATACACTTGACAGGAAGACCTGTCAAATATATGAATGGAGATCACCCCCAAAACATAGTAAAACTTTAAATAATTTTTTTTTAAATCACATTTTTAAAATGACAATAAATTAAATACTTTGAACAAAAATTTTAATTTTTGAAATCAATAATTAAAGTTATTTATGGGGCTAAAAATAAACTTACCTTTTTTAAATGATAAATCAGTGAAAAAAAATTGTTTTATTTTTATTTTTTTTTTACACTTTTTTTCAACTCTTATCTTGGTAAAAGCAGGCCTTACGCTTTTACCAGGCGTAAGAATTGTAAGGGTTTTCTGCGGGCGGAGGGTCTCCAAAAAGCGGAACTATCCGCCCACAGAGGCCCTTCTCCTGGGCAGCCGGACAGATCGGAAATGCCGGTTTTCAGCACATGCGCTGTGCATGCCTAAAACCTGCATTTCCGATGTCCCTACGGGTGGGTACACAGCGCATACCCACCCGTAGGGATCGGAATATGCAGGCCATAAATCTGGAAATTGCTGATAAAATAGTGGCATGTTAATGACCTCGCCATTATTAACGTGCAAATTGGTCAGCAAGTTCAGGGGATTTAAGAGATACGCCATGAGTTGCGAATCTCCAGAACCTGACGGTCGATTTACACTGCTCCGCCATTTGCTTCGCACAAACAGCACCTCGCCCTTAGTCTCCCCATTATTTTTAAGAACTTGCTGCATTTGCACATTAATTACCCATTAAACTCAGCTCGGAAAGTTAATTTGAGTAATTAATAGCGTAAGTACCCTTTTAATGGTGTGATGACTGCCAGTCAACAGCTCTGGCCCCGAATGTGAACAATTTAAACTGTTTCTTCAGGTAGCAAATTGATGTTGGAGATTTTAAAAATGTCAATTTAAATTTTTTTTCATACTTTTCCTTTCTGTTTCTTTTTCAGACTTTCAGAAGGCTTTCGATAAGGTCCCGCATAAGAGATTCGCTTGTAAAATTAAGGCACATGGGATTGGGGGCAAGGTATTGACTTGGACAGAGAACTGGTTGGCAGATAGAAAGCAAAGAGTTGGAATAAACGGGTCGTTTTCCGAGTGGCAAGCAGTGACTAGTGGGGTACCGCAAGGATCGGTCCTAGGACCCCAACTGTTCACAATATATATTAATGATCTGGACGAGGGAATTGGATGTAGTATCTCCAAATTTGCAGACGACACAAAGCTGGGTGGGAGGGTATGCTGTGAGGAGGATGTTGTGAAACTCCAGTACGATTTGGACAGGTTGGGTGATTGGGCAGAAACATGGCAAATGCAATATAATGTGGATAAATGTGAGGTTATCCACTTTGGTGGCAAAAACAGGAAGGCAGATTATTATTTGAATGGCAATAGATTGGGAGAAGGGGAAGTGCAAAGAGACCTGGGTGTTCTTGTGCACCAGTTGCTGAAGGTAAGCATGCAGGTGCAGCAGGCGGTTAAGAAGGCAAATGGTATGTTGGCCTTCGTAGCAAGAGGGTTCGAGTACAGGAACAAGGATGTCTTGCTGCAGTTGTACAGGGCCTTGGTGAGACCGCACCTTGAGTATTGTGTGCAGTTTTGGTCGCCTTATCTAAGGAAGGATGTTCTTGCCATGGAAGGAGTGCAGCGAAGATTCACCAGGCTAATACCTGGGATGGCAGGAATGACGTACGAGGAGAGATTGGGTCGATTGGGCTTGTACTCACTGGAGTTTAGAAGATTGAGAGGGGATCTCATCGAAACCTATAAAATTCTGTCAGGCCTGGACAGACTAGATGCAGGAAGGATGTTCCCGATGGCCGGGGAGTCCAGAACTAGGGGTCATAGTCTAAGGATAAGGGGTAAGCCATTTAGGACTGAAATGAGGAATTTCTTCACCCAGAGAGTGGTGAACCTGTGGAATTCTCTACCACAGAAGGCAGTGGAGGCCAATTCAAATATATTCAAGAAGGAGTTGGATATATTTCTTAAGGCTAAAGGGATCAAGGGATATGGGGAGAAGGCAGGAACGGGGTACTGAATTTGGATGATCAGCCATGATCTCATTGAATGGCGGAGCAGGCTCGAGGGGCCGAATGGCCTACTCCTGCTCCTATCTTCTATGTTTCTATGTTTTTTCTCTCAATACAATCTTTCTTCCCTTTGCTGTATTTCTTTTTCTGTACCTGCTTTGACTCTAATTCACCCATTCTAATTCACCCTCCCTCTCAATCTTTCCTCTTTTTTTTTCAATCCTTCACTCTCATGGGTTAAGGAGATACAGGGGTCGATTTTCAGTGTGCCGTGAGGCAGGCTTTTAGGCGTGCGGGGGGCTAAAATCCCGAATTCCGGGGTCCCAACACCATCCCACCCAAAACCCGCCTCCATGTAAGTTTCAAAGGAGGCGGGTACCCGCCCCGCACTGGGACCCTCCGACCCGAGGCGGGAAGGGATTAGTGCCAATCAACTGCCTGTTAACAGGTAGTTAACAGGCCGTTTTTAGCCTAATCCCTATTTTGAAGGTTGTCGTGTAGGATTCCTGACGGCTCCAAATCACGCCAGGTTAGAGTCGTCGGGCCGTCGGGTTGAAGGACTTGGAGGGGTCGAGATGTCGGTCTTCAGGTGAGTGATGGGTGCATGAGTGCAAAGGTAAGTGTGTTTGGTGTGTCTAAAGTGTGTAAAGAAGTTTAAATTACCTGTACTTACCTTTACAGGCTTCCTTCCTCTAGGCTTCGGGAGTCCATCATTCAGCCGGCACAGAAAGCAGAATGGCCGCGAGTTGTCAAAAGTGACAGCCTGCAGCTTTCAGTGCCGGCGAGATTTCTAACTGAGTCTGCGTAGAAGGACTCAGGTTAGAAGTCAGACTGTCAGTGTTTGACAGCTTCAAACAGCTGTGAAACACTGATATTTCATCTGTCAAGACCTCTTGACAGATGAAATTTCAGTCTGTGACTTCACCTGTTGCCAGGTGGCCCTTAATTGGCCTGCTGAGCCTGCTGGGCGGGCTCAACAAGGTCAATCAAGTGAAAATCGCATGGATTGGCCGCATCTCGATGGAGGCAGGACTACAACCTGAAAGTTGTAGTCCCGCCTCCTTCCCGACTTCAGAATGAAAATCCAGCCCACACTGTTGGTCCCGCCGTTCGTCGAGGTCCCAGATGCATTCTGTTGCCTTCGCCACACCGTTATCAGCTCGCACTTCCAGCAAAAGTTGGGGCAGAAAGCAATTTTGAGCTGAAGGGTGCAAGAAAAAGCCTAATGGCATATAATCAAGGTTTGTGGGAGCTGAAGTCACACATGAAGTACTGTATATACAATTCCTACCATTTGGGAAAAAAAGCAATTTAACAAACACTTCAACACTAATATAAAGCCAACACAAATACCATAAATATTCGTGGATGTCTAAAGTGGCAGGAGATACAGGATGTTCTCAGCCATTCCCAAATAACTATAAGGACATTTATGTAGGCAACAGCTAGAAAAAAATTCAGCCTCCGGAGAAAATCGAATCAATGACTTCAGTACATGTAATGTGCAAAAGACTAATTGCATCTCCTGCTGGAATATATGGGTATTATTATCCTGCCCAGCTATAATGCATGTTTGTCAAGATTTCTTCTCTCAAGGTTAAAAATAAATGTAGAAATTAACAAATTACAACAAAACTTAAAATGATATTTGAATAAAAAGTCAGGTCATTGCATTCATATTAACTTGTTAGAAAGTGGTTAGCTGTAGATTAAAGCAAAAATAGACACTGACGCACAATAGCTTTCAATCTTCAACATGCCACATATCACTTTCATTAATTCAAAATCAAACCACTTGTGAAGACAATTTTTTTTAAACAAAATTCCAGTCCAAAGGCGGCCTTGGAAAAGGATCACTGCAACTTTCAAGAGACTATTGATCAATAACCTGAATAAATCGGAAATACTGCAAACTTCTAAGGGTCCCTGACTTCTGTCGAAGAAGTCTCATTTCATTCACAACTCCAACCTGCTGCTTAGTTTGATGGTGGGCTACACCTATTGCATCTAGCACGCATTCATTGTGTCACACCTCAAAAAGCGTCACATCTCAGGGCAACACACATCCATAGGGCAAAAATAGTGATTCGCTCTAATAGCTTTTTGTCTGGAGCCGGGGGCTCAGGTTGGTAATGTCATCTCGGCTTGAGTGCGGTTGTCAAATTGTGCGTGTCTACATGCACAGTGCAAGAACGGAAGCACATGCAAATTGTTTTCACCTTGCTCCTGTGGCACTGCAACAGTTGAAGAAAGAAAGATAATTGCATCTTAAGCAAAGACAGTCTAATCTTCATTGTTTAATTTAATTCAGATGTTTTAAGCACTAAATTCTTACTTTTATGCATTATGGATACTGGATATTCAAATTTTTTAGTAAGAAAAATGATTTTTAATGATCAAGAATAGATTGTACTGAAAATCCACTGGCAGTATAACAAGTACAGGTTCAGGTCCAGGTGAGAGGCGAACAGCTCGGACAACTCAAAAGAAGGCATGCCATTTTATTCAAACATCTCACAATCTTGAGTTCAAAAAAAGCACTGCAGGGATCCAACTGGCTAGTTGAGATCATTTAAAATCATCTAACAGGATAAAGTGAATGTCATTTTATTTTCATTTTAGGATCTAACTGAATCCAGTGTAAATCCTATAGGTATCAGGTTTATTTTAATAAGCAGAATTTGTAGCATTTATATTGAAATACTTTGCTTGGAAAAACTATTATCCGACTATAGATTTCCTGGCCAATTTGATTTTAAACACTTCAAGGAGTTTTAATGAACCGTTGGTTTCTTTGGTACAAATACCGGTTCATTATCAGATATCACATGATTCAAATAAGAATCATTAGTTAGGCCAAATTATCCTTGTACTATTATTTGTATTACAGGTAGAAAGGCTAGATTTGTACAGTTTGCAGTTTTAAAATGCATACCCACATTGGACAAAGTAGAAATGTGTTTTACAGAACTAAAATATGGTATTTAGAAAAAGATTTGTCTACTTATTTAATATTTCTAACCATCCAATTACTGATGGCCAGTAATAAGGCAACATTTTAAAAAACTGAGCATGTGAACACAATGATATCATATGAAAATGTAAATTATGCAGTGAAGGTTGTCATAAAAATTGCTGCAAGGGTAACCCACCAATAATTCACAGCTAAAATTCTACAGCGGTTCCAGTGGGATTTATTTTAATTGGATTGTGCTTGACTAATGAAACAAAGTAATATATTGCAGGATCAAATCTAACTAGCAATTTTTGCTAAGTGTGTACAACCCACATTTCCATATTTTTAAACCATGGCTGACGCATGCTTGCACATGTTTCTCCTGATAAGGATTGTGCCAGTGTACTTACAGTAATGCTCAATGGTTTACCTTTTAGCCCTGAATGTTCAAAGTTTACTGCAATCAAGTGTGGATCAATTTGAAAAGGAGTGAACAGAAATAGGATTTTGGAATTCCTGTGCCACTTTCAACACGGCTTCCCCATATTATATCTGCAAAATTTAATTTCTGCAATAATCCTGATTAGCACTATAAAGAAGGGGGTGAATACAGAACCAAAAATAGTTCTTTCCGCTGGCTTTTTTGTCTGAGTAAACTGCGAGTTTTTGGGTTTGTAAAAATGGCAGTATGGAGTTTAAAGGGTTAGCTATTACCATGCTGTTTCTTTCAATAGAGGATGCCTGTCAATCACTAATTCTCCATTAAGCATGGAAATCACTCCCACAGACACATGAAAGTGTATCCAGTAAGCAGTCATTCCACACTGAAATGCATCTTCAGCTGGTGAAAGGACAATATGACACATACAATAAAGATTACAATTAGAGGCTAAATAAAGACTCATCAAGGCTAATATGAGACATTTCACTTAAATGCCAAGTTTTAAAATAGGAGTGAATATAAAGTGCAAAGACATAATAGTGACTGCTGCATCTGTATGAGATTCTAAAAGTCAATGGAGGTCAAATTCATCTTGGGTAGTAGAACACATCGGGCAATAATGAATCAGTCGCCTGTTTTACACTCTGACCTGTTTTCTTTTCCATTGGCTTCAAGATTAATTTAACCCTCAGTACACCAGAATAAGGAATTTGAAACTACATCACATTTCATGATTTTTTTTTACATTCTATTTTGATATACTTCCACTACTGCTCCCCCCTAAGTTATCTTTTCATTTTTGAAAATACAAAGTACTTTGCCTTTTAACACATTAGATACTGTGCTCCATTTCTGTAAACCGGTGGGCAGTCAATGGGATTGTGGGAATAGCGTAGAACAACCTATACTGTTTCCTTTGTAGTGGTATCCAGACAGGTCTAGCAAAGATGGTGGTAGAGTTGGTGTCCACAATAAGAATCTTTGGGCAATCTCTTCCACCAGCATTTCCAACCACATTCACCATTGACATTCCTCATGATGTGATTACCAGGTCTGGGAGCTGATTGTTTTAAGCTGAATAAAGCTTCCAACCACCACAGTGATGCAACCACCAACAATGCTTGGGATGCATGATGTCCTGTCCACACGCAAGATAGGTTCATCGGAAACGTACAGTTGCATACTGGCTCCTAAGTTTCAGGGAGCTGTAATCAATTGGGTGCAAGGACAACAGTTAGTCTTGCAAAAGGAAAACATCTGGGTAAATATTATCAGTGAATTAAGGTTTCTGCAGCATGGGAGGGCTGCAAAATCAAGCTGGTGCTGAATGGCACAGAATCGAAGACAGATTTATAATTAAACATTTCACATGGTGGAATAGTAGTTATTATCTGAGAGAGACATTTGTAAGATAAAAAAGGGAGTTATACAAATCTTGTTAGCCAAATGGAAAAAAGAGCTGGTTAGTAAGGAAATCAGCTTTTTAAACTGAAGGAATTGATATGGCATAGATCCAATTAAATTTACCTTATGCAAAGTTGTATTTTAACTTTTGATATAATCATGTAATGTAGAAATGTGTAAACAGTCACATAGTAGGGGTGAGACAAGAAACCTGAGAAAGTGGAAAGCAAGATGTTTACATCTTCACCCATGTCAATCAATAGAAGTGTTGCAAAATTACCCATTAGTCACTACTCTGCAGTTTAAGGATGTAAAGCTATACATGTGAACAAGACGTGATCAGGTCTGTGTAGCTTGCCATGTATGGACATTTTGATAAGGAACTTGTAGCTCACAAAAGGTATAAAAAGTAGCAGACTGTAATAAGATTTGGATTTGTAGGGTTTGATCATCCAGAATACTGAACTCAAAACTGTCATGCATTTGAGTCCCCAGCCCTCAGGTATGGTTGTACATGCTATAGTTTAAGTGTATGCCTAAGTACCATTACATGTACTGTATGCTTAATAAAGCTGTGAATGCTTGACCACAACAATTAAAGAACCTTAACAACAGAATTAAAGAACCTTATTGATTTTGAGGAATAGACAGAACATTTAATCATATATAAAAAACATCCTTTAACATTCATAAATTACTTGTTAAATGCAGTTATTGTCCATGTACAATTTTAAAAGTAATTTAATTTTAAAAAATTATTGTTATATTGGGTTAAGATTACAAAACAGACAGTGTATAAATTAGTGGCAAAATGTGAATGTACAAAATAGTTACTTAGTAGTTCACGAATGACTATAATACAACATATGAAAATGACCAGGAACAAACCTATTGGTCCACCCAGCCTGTCCCACACCATTGCACTTACTTGTGCATCATAATACATACTCTCCCACCAAACCCAAAGCCACAAAATCTCCTAGGAGAGGCAAAAAAAGATAGAAGCCCAGGCCAATTAGGCGGGGGTGGGGTGGGGTGGGGTGGGGGGGGTGGGGGCGGGAGATAAAAATGGAAAATTCCTCTCCGACCCCCTTAGGCAATCAAACCAGTCCAGGAGATCACATTGGTCCTGACTTACATTACAGGATACCTACCACTAATAGGTAATTTGTTAATAGATGCCCTATTAGTGGGAACACTTATATTCTGGAAAAACATATTCCTTTATATGAATTTTTAAGTATATTTTATAGCGTTTGTTTCAAGTTGAATAAAGATGTTGAGTTTGCCCAAGGCTGTTCTGATCAAGAGGTTTCCAGTTTAACAAGTTAACAGCCTATTAATAGATAATTACATCACAAATTAGTGTTATTGGAAATGTATGTTTTCTATTACATATAATTTTCCCATTACAGTAATAAATGTGAAATTAAGTCATTGAAATAATACAAAAAATGAGAAAAAGCAGTGACAATCATAATGAAAAAGCTATGCAAGTCATGTTGAATTCAGTAAGGAAATTATATAATTCAGATTAAAAAGCTTGTTATGTGGTTTTACCAATGCATTCATTTTTGTTACTATGTTACTTCACAATAGGATACCGAGATGAAATGGTGTGCTCTATTATTTTCTTGAAAAGGCTACACAGTAGTTGGAAAAGCAGGCCGAGCCAACAGTTTTGAAGTAACCTGCTTTCTTCAAAAGAGTCAGCAGTAGTTTAATGAACTATCATAGCTTCAGTGATTCATTTGTTTAGTACTATTGCCACCTTCTTCAGTTAAATTCTTTAGACTGCATATTGGTAACGTGGGAACAAGAAAATAGATACTGTCTTTTGCCACACAAAGGCCCCTGGCACCACTGACAAATCTGAACAGCAAGCAGTAAGGCACATGATTGCAATGACCAAACCCACCACACAAAAAACAGACAAGTAGTAGACATTGGCAAAGCAGAGTGGGAAATGTTGGTTGGAATTTTTCCAAATTATGGTTGTGCTGCAGAGAACGGAAGTGGGTGACAATGCCATTGTTAATCTTCATCCACAGTTATTAAAATACATCACTTCTTGCCCAATATCCATTCTGCCAATGCTTGCCTGTAATTGTTTGGTTGTCACTTGTTACCGAGGTGAACAATTAGCTTTAATGGTGTGGAGATGCCGGAGTTGGACTGGGGTGGACAAATGTAAGAAGTCACACAACACCAGGTTATAGCCCAACAGCTTTATTTGAAATCACAAGCTTTCGGAGCGCTGCTCCTTCTTCAGGTGAAGTGGAGAAATGCATAAAGACACAGCTTATATAGTCAGAGAATCATGTCAGATGTTTACAGGTAACCTTTCCAACTGCCATTTATCACACATCATAAATGGCAGTTGGAAAGGTTACCTGTAAACATCTGACATGATTCTCTGACTATATAAGCTGTGTCTTTATGCATTTCTCCACTTCACCTGAAGAAGGAGCAGCGCTCCGAAAGCTTGTGATTTCAAATAAAGCTGTTGGACTATAACCTGGTGTTGTGTGACTTCACAGAAATCACAGAAACCCCACAGTGCAGATAGAGGCCATTTCGGCCCATCGAGCCTGCACCGACACATATCCCACCCTATCCCCGTAACCCCACGTATATAATCCTCCTAACACTAAGGGTCAATTTATCATAGCCAATCAACCTAACCCGCACATCTTTGGACTGTGGGAGGAAACCGGAGCACCCGGAGGAAACCCACGCAAACACGGGGAGAATGTGCAAACTCCACACAGACAGTCGCCCGAGGCCGGATTCGAACCCGGGTCCCTGGCGCTGTGAGGCAACAGTGCTAACCGCTATGCCACCGTGCTAATTCTTACAATTAGCTTTAAAGCACAGAAATCCAATGTACTGATAAATCTTCATGTGTTCGTATTTGAAAAAAAACACAAAAGGATATCAGGAAATCACTTGTGAAGTTTTGCAAAAAAAATTTAAGTACAGAATAACCCTGATCAGATGAGTCTCAGAACAGGATATAAAACAAAGTGATTCTAATAGATTCATCTTCCATTACTCAGGTGGGTGAGGATCAAATGGGGCAGGCAGCATTTATGATGCAAAAAGGAAGGATATTAACCAAATCAGACCTCATCCAGTTTTGACTCCCCAGAGTTTTTCTGGGGCGATTTTGCTTTTTCATGTGAACAGGACACAGGGACAATTCCAAAGAATCACATTTTCAAAAGGAACGGAGCATTCAGTGAGGAAATACACCAATACTAAGAAGATGAATTAATTCTCATGGGCAGACAGAATCACAGTGATAATGCAAATGTTGAAGCTTTTTTGTATTCTTCAATGAATCACTACAGACATCACAAAAAATGATAAGTAAATAAAGAATAAAACATGCATTCTGATCCAAAGAAATCATTTTGATTCATTGTGCTCTCTTTTTATCCTTATACATCGACCTAGAAATTCAGTGGCCTGCGCCACCAGTTTGCGCCCAAAGAGGGCTTTTGCGCCAGTCTGCAAACTTCAGGCGAAATTCAGCGGTGCGCTAATGGCGGCGTTAGGCTGTAGCGCTGCGCCGCCACCGATGACGTCAGCGGTGTGTGCAGCGCCGCGTTTCTGCGAAGAACGCCATATTAAGTCGCGCCCGCCTCTTCAGCGCCGGCCGCAAACAGCGACCGGTACACAGGGCCTACCTGTGGCGGTAATTAAAGTGGAGGTGAGGCCGGCCGTTTTTTCGGTGGTCGCCTGCCCGCACCTCCTTCCCCGGCCTCCTCCACCTCCTCTCCCGCCCCCCCCCCAATGGCATTGCCGGCTGGTTTCCGGGAGCCCGGCACTTCTCCGTTGTGCCGGGCTCTTTTGCCGGCACTCGCGATCGGGGCTCTGGCTGCTGCAGGCACCTCCCCCTTAAGAGAGGGAGGAAGGCCTGCAGTACCGCAGCCTGCCGCTCCGCTGCGGGTGGCGCTGCGGCCACTAGCGCATCGATAATCAGTTTCAGCGCCCAAGCGGGGCGCCGAAACCCCTGTTTAGCGGCCGCCTTCCACTTGGTGCGCTGACACTGAATATCCCGCTTGCGCAAGTAGATCCGCGCGCAGCGGTAATTCCGGCGCCCAGGCGAGCTGGGCGCCCCAAAATGAATTTCTAGGCCATCTGGCTTAATAAATGAATGTTGATACATTCTATGCAATAGCCAAGGCACATAAAAACTTGCACAAAAAACACTTTGGCCTAGAAATTCATTAAGGCGCTGCCAGCTTTGCGCCCAGTTAACGCCTAAAGAGTGATTTTGCGCCAGAAATGAGTTTGCGCAGATATTCAGCGCAGCGGTATTGACGGCGGTAGCCGTTAGCGCTGCGCCGGCACCGATGACGTCATCGGTGTGCGCAGTGCCCCGGTTACGCCCCGAAACCGGCCCGATCCCCATATTTAGTTGCGGCCGCCTCCTCCGAAGCGGCCGCAAACAGCGACCAGAAAACGGGGCCGTCCTGCCGCCTTAGTGGGGCGCTTTAAAGCGGAAGGTGCGGCCGGCCGCTTTTTTGGCGGCCACCTGCCCGCACCTCCTTCCCCGGCCTCCTCCACCACCCCACCCCCCCCCCCGCGGCATTGCCGGCTGCTTTCCGCGAGCCCGGCACTTCTCCGTGGTGCCGGGCTCATTTGCCGGCACTATCCAGCGGCGATCGCCCCGTTGCAGGCAGCTCCCCCTTAAGAGAAGGAGGAGGCCTGCAGTACCGCAGCCTGCCGCTCCGCAGCGGCTGCGCAGCGGCGCCAAGAGCGCTGATATTCAGTGTCAGCGCCCCAAGCGGAGGCGGGCACACCCTGGTATAGCGCCCGGTTCCGAATTGGGGTGCTAACAATGAATATCTGACGATCGCTATAGGCTTCCCGCCCAGCGCTAACTTTTGGGCGCTAGCCAGCTGGCGGGGCCATAGTGAATTTCTAGGCCTTTGTTTTCAAGCTCATAACACCCGAGCGAGAGGAAGCCCCCAAATCTCTGACCTTTCACCCAATGAGGAGGGGGAACCTATCCTGGGGAGGAGGGGAGACGTGACAATGTTAAAGATAAGCCAAGTAGGAAGGCATGCTATGGGTTCATGACAAACATTTGCTTCTCTTCCTTTTTATCATATTATACCCCACGTTAACTCTCAGCAAACCATATCATGAATCCCTCAGATCACTGCTTTTATGTTGAGTTACATGAGAACTCTCATCAGGACATAAAGAAAAAACCTCTCTTCCTCCCCTAGATCTGCCCGAGGAGGCCACTCTGCATTGGATGCCGTCAGCAATTCACACCACACGCGGGTTGCAGGCCTGCTGCACTTTTAAGAGAGTGTAATCCTGTCCTGTTGACATAGGTTGTGGTATTGAAATATGGAGTACATAAGATCACATGGGTGCAATACAGAACTCTTCCATCCTTGAAGAATAATGACTGCCTTTTTTATACTTTGAAGTGTAACATCTGATGTCTGAAGTGTGATGGACACTTTCAAAATCTTTATATGCAATAAACAGATATAAATATCCTGAAATAACAGAAAATGCTGGAAATATTCAGCAGGCCAGGCAGCATCCATGGAGAGAGAAACAGAGTTAACGGGCAGGATTTTCACTGGGCTGTGGAGGCGGGATTGGAGGCGTGTGGGGGGGTTAAAATCCCAAAATCGGGGGTCCTGAACCCAACCCGCCTCCATGCCAGTTTCAAAGGCGGAGGGTACCCGACCCGCACTGGGACCTGCCTCTCAGAGGTGAGAAGGGGATTAGTGCCAATTAACTGCCTGTTAACAGGTAGTTAACAGGCAGTTTTTAGCCTAATTATTTTTAATGTTGAAGTGTGGGATTCCCGACGGCTCCAAACCACGTCAAGTTAGAGGAGGCGGACCGTCGGGATGAAGGGCTTGGAGGGGTTGAGATGTCCGGTGTTCAGGTGAGTGATGGGTGCATGAGTGCAAAGGTAAGTGTGTTTGGTGTGTGTAAAGTGTTTAAAGAAGTTCTACTAACCTTTACAGCCTTCCTTCCTTCAAGTCTCGGGAGTCCTTCATCTCACCGGCACAGAAAGCAGAATGGCTGCAAGCTGTCAAAAATTGCAGCATTCAGCTTTCTGTTCCGGGGAGATCTCTAAATCAGCCGGAGAGGAAGGAATTAACTTGGAGTACAGACTGTCAGTGTTTGACAGCTTCAAAGAGCTGTAAAACGCTGATATTTCATCTGTCAAATGGTCTTCCACCTGACTCCTCAATGAAAATCCAGCCCAACGCTTCAGCTCTGGGACCCTTCATCAGAACTGGAAAAAGCTGGAGATGTAACAGATTATAAGCAGGTGCAGAGACAGGTGGGGGGGGGGGGGTTAGGAGGGGAGGAAGGAATTGAAAGAACATATTGTGCTTATGTAAGAGGCAGGAAAGATAAAATGTTGCAAATGGGAATGGCAAAATCATACAGCATGAAAAATGGGGGCAGGGATTATTATCTGAAATTGTTGAACTCTATATTGAGTCCGGAAGGCTGTAAAGTGCCTAATCGAAAGATGAGGTGCTGTTCCTCGAGCTTACATTGAGCTTTATTGGAACAATGTAATAGGTCGAGGAGAGAGAGATCAGAGTGGGAGTGAAGCGGAGAATTAAAGTGACAGGCAACCGGAAGCTCAGGATCACCCTGTTTAAACTATAAAATATAACAGACTATTTCACCAGGATTTTAATCTGCATCCCAAAACCATTTTTTTCCTCATTTTTCTCCATGAGCAACATCACACAGGTCAAGGAATGCAGGCTAGGAAAGGCTTCCCCCATGGCTTTGTAAGACATGAAGGAAGGTCCCAGGTTCAATCCTCGGCTGGGGCCGAGCATTTCCACTAGTTTGCGGTGGTTTTATTAGCACAATTGGGCTGAACTCAGCCAAACCAGCACAAAAGATCACGGAATTTTAAATATGTTGCATCAAGTGTAAATCAAGTTTCCTTTGGTTTAAAAAGCATTGCGCTGGAAGCCAACCCCAGCCACAAAACTGGCCATGCCCCCAGATCGAAATAATAAGCATGGCGGGTTTCCGCCAATTGCGCCCGTTCAAGGCGGCGCTTCAAAGTGAGTGTGTGGTTTTTTTGGCGCATAGGAACCAGTCGCCATATTTTAAAAGTTTTTAAATATTAAAAAATATTTAATTTACTAAGAAACTGATGAGTGTACACCAATGAAACTAGTAAATGGTTCAGTGTAGGTTTTTTGTTTCCAAAGTCATTTTCGGTGATTTTTAAATCAGGTTACTCACAGGTGGTGGACGTGACACTCTTATTAAAAAATGCTCATTTTTTGTGATAAACCCATTTTTAGCAGGATTAATAAACTGCACCAGGTTACCACTCTTAAATACATCAATGAATAATTTTTAAAGAAAAAAATAAACAATGACGTTCTATTACACTGACCGATTGTACTGGTTCATGGAAGCTTTTCCATTTGTGATTATGCAAATGAGTTTGGGTGGAAACCTGAACCATAACTTCACCTCAGAAAAACAATTTCAAGCACAATTTGCACCCAATTTGCTGATTGCGCCCAAAGTGGAAACTCTACCCCTGGGAATCATTTCAAATGCAGCAGGGTCAAGCATTTTGAGTATCTTTCTGGTCTAAACACTAATTATTTAAAAGGCATTATAGATGAAGTTAAATGGAGATAGCGGAACAGCAGGTAACCTGTAACATAGCAGCATAGCTCATAAACTATGACAGCTCTTTTCAACAGCAGTTGCTTTATTACAAACCAGAGATCCATGAATGTCACCAACTATTTTATTCCATATTCAAAGCTTATTGGTTCACTACTTGAAGAAGTAGGTTGTATAGCTGCAAACATGCAATAGATCTGTAAAGCACAGAGGACCCCTTATTAATAATGAATTATTAAATGTCAGGCTTCCCACTGCTTGTGCATTGTCCCACATTTATTACAGAAGGACCATACTCTGAGTATGTAACATTTTGCATCTTTTGTGCAGTTGTACAATGAATGGAAAGTAACGCTTCACAGTGTTTACTATTCATGAGCGGTATCCAATACCTGTGTGAATTCCTTCAACCTCTATGAATTTTTAGCATTTAGCAAAGCATCCTTCAGAGCTTACATTTAACCCTCAGGATTCTGCGGTGATAACGTTATATTATTGACTTTCACATGTCAGAACCCATTAGCTCAGCATAGCTGTCGATGTGTTCAGAAACTCTTCTCCACAAACATAAAAGTCAACATTGATAAACCTCAAAACATTAAAACACACTTCAAAGCAATAATGCGCCAATGTAATATATTCTATCAAATAAATATTTCAGTTGTTTCTCTCCCTTTTGCCTCCATAAACAGCATGGAAGCAGTTTGCTGATGCAAAGGGATTCCCGAAGTGCTGGGTATGCACTGGGGGCGAGTATAGGGGGAACAGGAAGAACCAATAACAAACAAACATTACAATGTGGGGAGGGGATTACATTGCTTTTTGATATTATTCAGGACACATTTTCACATTTTTCTTCAAAATGCTGCAATGAAATGTTGTCATTTGTGGATTAATCAGAACTCCATTTTTAATTAGTCTTCCAACTAATTTCCAGTTATCTATTATTCTATGTCCTCCCCACCCCGCCAATCTCATCTCCCTCACACACGTACACTTTATGAAAATTAGACACTTCAAGGTGCATGCTGTTATCTCATGGATATTAATTTTCCTTTAATTAAAATCCACCGCCTTTTCCCCACCCATTGCTTGGCTATGCCTCCCTTGTGATATTTTCCCCCTTCTTTGTTGCATGGCTGTCCCTCAATCCAGCCATGGATCTACCTCATCACATAGGAAACTTTTTAACAAGATAAAGAGGGTGTTAGAGGTGTATAAAGCCCTTTGGCTGTTTCAGGACCTGTGGGTATCTCAAAGCTATATACTGTATATGCTAGTAATGGCCCATCAGGATTCTCCCCTTTAGTCTTCATCAATTATTTTAGCTTAATTTCACATTAAGAGCAGTGAAAACATGAAGCAGGATGAACTGAATTTACTTTATATTATTCCTAAATTGCTTGTTGGATATTATTCCTAAATTGCTTGCTGAATGCACATTCACAATGCAAGATAAACCGTCACCATTGCAAATCATATAACTGGTGCCAGCAAATCACATGTTCTTGACACTGAGCAAGACAAGAACATGTGTTACAAGATGTGCTGGTTGAGTAATTGGCATAGACAAAGGTTCCTAAACGACAATTCCACTTTGGAGTTCCAGAAGGGTAACCTGTACCCGATATCAGTAACCTGTGCCCGACCCTGTGCCCGATATCAGTAACCTGTGCCCGATATCAGTAACCTGTGCTCGATCAGTAACCTGTGCCCGATATCAGTAACCTGTGCCCGAGATCAGTAACCTGTGCCCGACCCTGTGCCCGATATCAGTAACCTGTGCCCGATATCAGTAACCTGTGCTCGATCAGTAACCTGTACCCGATATCAGTAACCTGTGCCCGACCCTGTGCCCGATATCAGTAACCTGTGCCCGATATCAGTAACCTGTGCCCGATATCAGTAACCTGTGCTCGATCAGTAACCTGTGCCCGATATCAGTAACCTGTGCCCGAGATCAGTAACCTGTGCCTGATATCAGTTACCTGTGCTTGATATCAGTAACCTGTGCCCACAGCAAGACATTTCCATCCAATCTCTCATCTAAAACAACAAAAGCAATGTCCTTCAACTGAATCTCAGGATTAGTAATGTCATTCAGGATGTGGGTGACACTGGCAAGACTGCATTTATTACCCATCCCTAGTTACGCGGAGAAGCTGGTGGTGGGCATTCTCTTCGAACTGCTGTTTCCACGTGGTGATGACGGTGCTCCTGTGAGCTGCGTTGAGGTGGCGCTCCTTCTTCTGCTGCATCCTTGCCTTCACCATGGTCTTCCTCGTCGGATGAGGCTGCTGCTCTGCCTCCTCCAACTGCAGGCCTCTCTGTATGGCAAGGTTGTGCAGCATGCAGCACACCATTATGATCCGGGAGACATTTTGTGGGGACTGTTGCAGGCAGCCTCCAAGCCTGTTGAGACACCTGAACATTTGTTTGAGGTGGTCTATTGTGTGCTCAATTATGGTCCTGGTGGTCCACTGGCTTTGATTATACCCGTGTTGCTTATGCATAGCGGGGTTGTGATGGGGCATCATGAGCCATGTATGCATTGGGTATTCCTTGTCCCCCAGCATCCATACTGTCATGTTCCTGGAAAGCCCAGATAGTGAGGGTACTGTTGAGTGTCGCACGATAAAAGCATCATGACAGCTGCTTGGAAACATTGCATTAACCTGATTCTGTGATCAGAGATTACCTGGATATTAAGGGAGTGGTGGCCTTTCCTATTCACAAAGGCTACTGGCTGGTGTTCTAGTGCCCTAATGGCAACATCAGAATAGCAAGTGGCTAGTCACCCAGAAGGAGAGGAAGAGGCAGGCAGTGCAGGAATCCTCCGGGAGTATGGCACTCTCAAAACAATATTCAGCATTGAATACTGGCGAGGGTGACGAGACCGCAAAGGAGAGCAGTCCCAAGCCTGGCATCGTGAGGCAAAGGACTGCACAGGGGGCTACAGCAAAGTGTAGGAATGCAGTAGTAATTGGGGATTCAATAGTCAGGGGGACAGACAGGGAATTCTGCTACAATTGACGAGAGACCCATATAATATGTTGCCTCCCTGGTGCCAGGGTAAGGGACATTACTGAGAGGGTGCAGAACATTTTGCGGGGGGGGAGGGGAAGAGCCAGATGTCGTGGTCCATGTCGGAACCAACGACATAGGGAAGAAGAGTGTTGAGGTCCTGCAGTCAGAGTTTAAGGAGCTGGGGAGGAAGTTAAAAAGCAAGACCTCAAAAGGTAACAATCTCTTGATTACACCCAGTGCCACACGCTAGTGAAAGTAGAAACAGGGAGAATAGGCAGGTTAATACATGGCTAGAGACATGGTGCAGGAGGGTTGGCTTCACATTCCTAGGACATTGGGACCAGTTTATGGCAGGAGGGACCTGTTCAAGATGGACTGGTTGCATCTGAACAGAGCTGGGACCAATATCCTTGCAGGCAGGTTAACTAGTGCTGTGGGGGTGGATGGGGGTAGGGAAGGAAAAATAGGAGGGGGTAGCAGTTTTGATTAAGGAAAATATTACAGTGCTAGAAATAAAGAATGTCCTTGAGGGATCAAAGACAGAATCTATTTTTAGAGTTGAGAAACAATAAAGGAGCTCTTACACTACTTGATGAATTCTTATGTTCTTATAGGCCACCAAATAGTGGGAAGGAGATAGAGGAGCAGATTTGCAAATAAATTACAGAGAGGTGCAAGGACCATAGAGTAGTGATAATGGGAGACTTTAACTACCCCAATTTTGAATGGAGCAGTGATTGCATTAAGGGCAGAGAAGGGGAGGGATTTCTGAAGTAAGTTCAGGAAAACTTTCTTGATCAGTATGTTCCCTGCCCAATGAGGAAGGAGGCATTGCTGGATCTTGTCCTGGGGAATGAAGTGGGTCAAGTTGAGAATGTCAAAGTTGGAGAGCATCTCGGGAATTGTGATCATAGTATCGTAAGGTTTAGATCAGTTATGGAGAAGGACTAGGAGCAATCTAGAATAAAAATACTTAACTGGAGGAGGGCTAATTTCAACAAACTGAGGAACAATCTGACTTGGGTAAATTGGAGTCAAAGACTGGCAGGCAGAAATATAATGAAGCAATGGGTGGGCTTTAAAGGGAAAATAGTTCGGGTACAGTCTAGGTACATTCCTACAATGGGGAAAGGGAGGGCAACCAAAGTCAGATCTCCCTGGATATCAAAGGGGCTAGAGGGTAGAATGAAGCAGAAAGAGAGGGCGTATGGCAGATGTCAGCTTGCTAATACAGGGAAGAATCGGGCTGAATATAAAAAGTAGAGAAGTGAAAAAGGAAATGAGAGGGGCAAAGAGACTACGAGTATAGATTGGTGGCTAACATAAAAGGGAATCCTTTTATATAGAAGTCTTCTATAGGCCTATTAACAGTAAAAGGGTTACAGAGGAGCCATGGGGCTGATTAAGGACCAAAATTGAGAACTATTGGTGGAGGCAGAAGGCATGACTGAGGTACTAAATGAATACTTTGCCAAAGCTATGGTAAATGAGGTGCTTGCTGGGATACTGGATGAGATAAAAATAGATAAAGAGGTACTAGAAAGGCTGGCGGTAATTAAAGTTGATAAGTCACCCTGTCGGGTTGCTGAGGGAAGCAAGGGTGGAAATTGCGGAGGTGTTGGCCACAATCGGCCACAATCTTCCAATCCTCCTTAGATATAGGGGTGGTGCCAAAGGACTGGAGGTTTGCAAATGTTACACCCTTGCTCAAAAAAGGGGAGAAGGATAAACCTGGCAATTACAGGCCAGTCAGTTTAATGTTGGTTGTGGGGAAGCTTAATCCAGGAGAAAATTAACAGCTACGTGGATAAACACGGACTAATAAAGGAGAGCCAGCGTGGATTTGTTAAGTGGCAGCAGCGAGGAGGCAGAGGACCTCCAGCGAAAATAACAACAAAAGCAACAACTTGCTAAAATGATGTCACAACCAGGGAAGGAGCTGATTGGTGAGTAGCTGGTAAGTGTTTCTAGTTAATAGTCTATTAAGTAAAGGCATGGCAGGGCAGCTCAGTCCCATGGAATGCACATCCTGTGCTGTGTGGGGCCTCCAGAACACTTCTCGTGTCCTGGACAACCACATGTGCAGGAAGTGTCGTCAGCTGGAGGAGATCGGGCTCGGGGTTTTGGAGCTTGAGCAGCAGCTGGTGTCACTACGGTGCATCCGTAAGGCTGAGAGCTTCATGGAGAGCACGATTCAGGAGGAGGCCACCTTGCAGATAAGGAGTGTGCAGGCAGAGAGGGAATGGGTGACTACCAGGCAGAAGAGGACCAGGCAGGTAGTGCAGGAGTCCCCGGAGTGCATCTGCTCTCCAACCAGTATTCAGTTCTGAGTACAGGTGAGGGTGATGGTTCCTCTGGGGAGTACAGCCAGAGTCAAGTCTGCAGCACCATGGGTGGCTCAGCTGTACAGTGGGGGGGAGGAAGAAGAGTGGGAGAGCAATAGTGGTAGGGGATTCGATAGTTAGGGGAGCAGGCAGGCGTTTCTGCAGCCGCAGACGTCGTGATTCCAGGATGGTATGTTGCCTCCCTGGTGCCCAGGTCAAGGATGTCACAGAGTGGCTGCAGAATATTCTGAGGGGGGGAGGGTGAACAGCCAGAGGTCATAGTCCATATTGGTACCAATGACATAGGTAGAAAGAGGGACGAGTTGCTGCAGGCAGATTTCGAGGAGCTAGAAAAGAGATTAAAAAGCAGAACCTCAAAAGACTCCAGATTACTCCCTATGCCACAAGCTAGTAAGTATAGAAATAGGAGGATAGCGCAGATAAATGCGTGGCTGGAGAGATGGTGCAGGAGGGAGGGCTTTAGATTCCTGGGACATTGGGACCGGTTCTGGGGGAGGTGGGACCTGTACAGGCCGGACGGGTTGCACCTCAACAGAGCCGGAACCAATTGCCTCGCGGGGAGGTTTGCTAGTGCTGTTGGGGAGGGTTGAAACTAAATTTGGCAGGGGGTTGGGCACCAGGATATAACATTAGAAAGGGGAAATAAAGTGCTCAAAGGATTGGGAGAGGCAGAGAGCATTATAGTAAGAAATGGTAAAGTATTGGGGGGGTCAAACTAAGACAGAATACAGGATGGTCTAAGATGGGTTTACAGTGTATGTATGTGAACACACGAAGCGTAGTAAACAAGGTAAGTGAGCTGAAGGCACAAATAGCCACATGGAAATATGATGTTGTGGCAATAACTGAGACCTGGCTCAAAAAAGGGAAAGATTGGATATTAAATACTCCTGGTTATAAAGCATTCAGGAAAGATAGGGAAAGAATGATAGGAGGTGGGGTGGTAGTATTGGTTAATGAGAATGTTACAGTGCTGGAGAGAGGATGTCCTGGAGTGGTCAAGGACAGAATCTATATGGCTAGAGTTAAGAAATAATAGAGGTGCCATTACACTACTAGGTGTATTCTATAGACCACCAAATAGTGGGAAAGATATGTAGGAGCAAATTTGCAGATAAATTACAGAGGTGCAAGAACTGTAGAGTAGTAATAATGGGGGACTTCAACTATCCTAATATAGACTGGGATGGTAATAGTGTTAAGGGCAGAGAAGGGGAAGAATTTCTGAAGTGTGTTCAGGAGAACTTTCTTGACCAGTTTCTGGCCCAATGAGGGAGAAGGCATTGCTGGATCTGGTTCTGGGGAATGAGGTAGGTCAAGTGGAGCAAGTGTCAGTAGATGAACATTTAGGGAACAGTGATCATAGTATCACAAGGTTTAGATTAGCTATGGAAAAGGACAGGGAGCAATCTAGAGTAAACATGTTTAACTGGGGAAAGGCCAATTTCAGTGGGTTGAGAACAGATCTGGCCCAGGTAAACTGGAATCAAAGATTGGCAGGCAAAACTGTAATGGAACAATGGGCTGCCTTTAAAGAGGAAATAGTTTGGGTACATTTGAGTACTTTGCATCGGTCTTCACCAAGGAAGAGGATGCTGCCATAGGCATAGTAAGAGGAGGTAGTGGAGACACTTGATAGGATAAAAATTGATAAAGAGGAGGTATTACAAAGGTTGGCAATACTTAAAGTAGATAAGTTACCAGGAGTGGATGGGATGCATCCTAGGATGCTGAGGGAATTGATGGAGGAAATCGCAGAGGTACTGGCCATAATATTCCAAACCTCCTTAGATACAGGGGTGGTGCCAGAGGACTGGAGAATTGCAAATGTTACACCATTGTTCAAAAAAGGGTGTAAAGATAAACCCAGCAACTACAGGCCTGTCAGTTTGACCTCTGTAGTGGGGAAACTTTTAGAAACAGTAATCAGTGACAAAATTAACAGTCACTTGGACAAGTGTGGATTAATTGAGGAAAGCCAGCATGGATTTGTTAAAGACAAATCGTGTTTAACTAACTTGATTGAGTTCTTTGATGAGGTAACAGAGAGGGTTGATGAGGGTAATGCAGTTGACGTAGTTTACATGGATTTCCAAAAGGCATTTGACAAAGTGCCACATAATAGGCTTGCCACCAAAGTTGAAGCCCATGGAATAAAAGGGACAGTGGCAGCATGGATACAGAATTGGCTAAGTGATAGGAAACAGAGTAGTGGTGAATGGTTGTTTTTCGGACTGGAGGAAGGTATACAGTGGTGTTCTCCAGGCGTCGGTTCTAGGACCACTGCTTTTCTTGATATATATGTTAATGGCTTGGGCGTGGGTGTACAGGGCACAATTTCAAAATTTGCAGATGACACAAAACTTGGAAGTATAGTGAACAGTGAGGAGGAGAGTGATAGACTTCAGAAAGACATAGACAGGCTGGTGAAATGGGTGGACATGTGGCAGATGAAATTTAATGCAGAAAAGTGTGAAGCGATACATTTTGGTAGTAAGATTGAGGAGAGGACATATAAACTAAAGGGTACAATCCTGAAGGGGGTGCATGCACAGGGAGACCTGGGGGTATTTGTGCACAAATCATTGAAGGTGGCAAGGCAGGTTGAGATAGCAATTAAAAGGCTTACAGGATTCCTGGGCTTCATGACTAGAGGTAGAAAGTACAAAAGTGTGGAAATTTTGATGAACCTGTATAAAACACTGGTTTGGCCCCAACTGGAGTATTGTGTCCAATTCTGGGCACCACACTTTAGAAAGGATGTGAAGGCCTTAGAGAAGGTGCAGAAAAGGTTTACGAGAATGATTCCAGGAATGAGAGACTTCAGTTATGTTGTTAGACTGGAGAAGCTGGGGTTGTTCTCCTTGGAGCAGAGAAGATTGAGAGGAGATTTAATAGAGGTGTTCAAAATCATGAGGTCTGGACAGAATATAGAGGGAAACTGATCCCATTGGCAAAAGGGTCGAGAATCAGAGGACACAGATTTAAGGTGATTGGCAAAAGAACCAAAGGCGATGTAAGAAAAAACTTTTTTACGCAGCAAATGGTTAAGATCTGGAATGCACTGCCTGAAAGGGTGGTGGAGGCAGGTTCAATCACAGCTTTCAAAAGGGAGTTAGATAAGTATCTGAAGGAAAGAAATTTGCAGGACTACGGCAAAAGGACGGGGGAGTGGGACTAGCTGAAGTGTTCTCGCAGAAAGCCGGCTCGGGCTCGACAGGCCGAATGGCCTTCTTCCGTGCTGTAACCATTCTATGATTCTAAATCATGTTTGACAAACTTCATTGAGTTTTTTGATGAGGTAACAGAGAGGGTGGAATAGGGTAGTGCAGTTGATGTGTATATGGACTTTCAAAAGCTGTTTGATGAAGTACCACATATTAAGCTTGTTAGCAAAATTGAAGCCCATGGGATAAAACGGGCAGTAGCTGCATGGATACAAAATTGGCTAAAGGATAGAAAACAGAGAGATTTGATGAATCGATGTTTTTCAGACTGGAGGGAGGTATACAGTGACGTTCCCCAAGCTTCAGTACTAGGACCACTGCTGTTTTTGATGTTAATTTTGACATTAATGACTTCAACCTGAGGGTTCAGGGCACAATTTCGAAATTTGCAGATGACACAAAACTTGGAAGTGTAGTAAACAGTGAGGAAGATAGTAATAGACTTTAAGAAGACATAGACAGGCTGGCGGGGTGGGTGGGCAGATGAAATCCAACGCAGAGAAGTGTGCGCTGATACATTTTGGAAGAGAGACCATAGATACTAAATGGTACAATCCTGAAGGGGGTGCAAGAACAGAGAGACCTGGGAGTGTTTGTGCACAAATCTTTGAAAGTGACAGGACAGGTCAACAAAGCAGTTAATAAAGCATACGGGATCCTGGGCTTTATAAATAGAGGCATAGAGTGCAAAAGCCAGGGAGTTATGCTAAACCTACATAAAACACTAGTTCGGCCCTAGCTGAAATATTGTGTCCAATTCTGGGCACCACACTTTAGGAAGGATGCAAAGGTTGTAGAGAGGGTACAGAAGTGATTCACTAAAATGGTTCCAGGGAAGAGGGATTACAGTTACGTGGATAGAGTGGAGAAGCTGAGGTTGTTCTCCTTGGAGCAGAGAAGGCTAAGAGGAGATTTGATAGAGGTGTTTAAAATCATGAAGGGTTTAGATAGAAATAAAGAGAAACTGTTTCCAATGGCTGAACGGGCGATAACCAGAGAGCACAGATTTAATGCGCTTGGTCAAAGAGGTAGGTTTTAAGAAGTGTCTTAAAGGAGGAAAGAGAGGTAAAGAGGCAGAGAGAATTTAGGGAGGGAATTCCAGGGCTTAGGGCCTTGGCAGCTGAAGGCATGGCTGCCAATGGTGGAACGATTAAAATCAGGGATGTTCAAGAGGCCAGAATTGGAGAAGCACAGAGATCTCGGAGGGTTGTAGGGCTGGAGGAGATTACAGATATAAGGAGGGCTGAGGCCATGGAAGGATTTGAAAACAAGGATGAGAATTTTAAAGTTGAATGTTGCTTAACCGGGAGTAAATGTAGTTCAGCGAGCACAGGGGTGATAGGTGAACGGAACTTGGTGCAAGTTAGGACACGGGCAGCAGAGTTTTGGATGACCTCAAGGTTACGGAGGGTAGAAAGTGGAAGGCTGGTCAGGAACGTGTTGGAACAGTCAAGTCTAGAGGTAACAAAGGCATGGATGAGGATTTCAGCAGCAGATGAGCTGAGGCAGGGGTGGAATTGGGTGATGTTACGGAGGTGGAAATAGGCGGTCTTGGCGATGGCGTGGATATGTGGTCGGAAGCTCATCTCTGGATGAAATACGACACCAAGGTTGCAAACCGTGTGGTTCAGCCTCAGACAGTTGACAGGGACAGGGATGGAGTCGGTGGCTAGGGAACGGAGTTTGTGGCGGGGACCGAAGACAATGGCTTTGATCTTTCCAATATTTATAGTTGGCGGAAATTTCTGCTCATCCAGTATTGGATGTCGGACAAGCAGTCTGACAATTTAGAGACACAGTGGAGGGGTCGTTGGAGGTGGTGGTGAGGTAGAGCTGGGTGTCATCAGCGTATATGTGGAAACGGACGCTGTGTTTTCAGATGATGTCACCAAGGGGCAGCATGTAGATAAGAAATAAGACGGGACCAAGGATAGATCCTTGAGAGACACTAGAGGTAATGGTGCAGCACCGGGAAGAGAAGCCATTGCAGGTGATTCTCTGGCTACGACTGGATAGATATGAATGGAGCCAGGTCAGTGCAGTCCCACCCAGCTGGATGATGCTGGCGAGGCACTGGAGCAGGATGGTGTGGTCAACCATGTCAAAGCTGCAGACAGGTCGAGAGGATGAGGAGGAGAGTTTACCTTTGTCACAGTCACATAGGATGTCACTTGTGACTTTGATAACAGCCATTTCGGTACTGTGGCAGGGCGGAAACCTGATTGGAGGGATTCAAACATGGAGTTCCGGGAAAGATGAGCACGGATTTGGGAGGTGACAGCATGTTCAAGGACTTGAGAGGAAGGAAGCTTGGTAGTTTGTACAGGGTTTGACCTCCTACGAACAGCTCCCTCACCTGCTGACTGAATAGGCCCAGCTGCTGGTTGCTGAGACTGCTCCTGCTCCTCTTGCTCCACCTTGTCATCCATCCCAATAAAACTAACAATAATAGCACCCATGATAAGTAGATAGACCGCACTGAGGGTAAGTGGACAAAAAATATCAGAAAGAAGCAATCGGGAAGCTGGAAACATTCCTGGCAATCCAAACAGGGCAATTCTGGTGTCAGCCTTGGCTCAATGGCAGCACTCTCGCCTGAGTCAGAAGGTTGTGGATTCAAGTCCCACTGCAGAGACTTGAGCACATAATCCAGGCTGACAATTCAGTGCAGTACTGTGGGAGTGCTGCACGGTCAGAGGTGCCATCTTTCAGATGATACAGTAAACCGAGGCCCTGTCTGCCCTCTTAGGTGGATGAAAAAGATCCCATGACTATATTCAAAGAGCAGGGAAGTTCTCCACAGAGTCCTGGCCAATATTTATTTCTCCATCAACAACACTACAAACAAAAGATCTGGTCATTACCACATTGCTGTTTGTGGGACCTTGCTGTGCACAAATTCCTGTCATGTTTCCTACATTACAACAGTGACTATACTTCAAAAAGTACCTGACTGGCTGTAAAGCACTTTGGGACGTCCTGAGGTCGTGAAAGGCATAATATAAATCCATGTACTTTATTTCTTCTTTCTTTCTATGGCACACAGATTCTATGATCCAATTACCTGCAGCTGAGTGACCCTTTAAATACCACTTCCATCACTCAGAGACCAATCCCACTAGGTTTTACTGGCAGGCTGGATCCCGATTTGCAAGTATTAATGAGGCCCCCGCATCGGCCGACTAAAAAAACTGCGCAGTTAAAATGGTTGTGGGCGGGATCAGAGTGGCAAGTACTCTGCAGTGATTTTAATTGTCTACCAGCCTCATTTCAGCTGCGTGGGGTGGGTTAAAATCTGCTGCTAATATCTTTGACGTTGCCCCACATATTACTGAAACCCAGGTGGTACTACACTAGGAGCCGAACATGGAATAGGTAAGAGACAATCATGTCCATTGAACAAAACATCAAATTAGTGTCAGAGGAAGTTCTGGGCAATTTTCTCAGTAACAACCAAAACAACAAAAAATTTGACTTAATTAGAAACAGAGAAGATAGGAGCAGGAGTAGGCCATTCGGCCCCTCGAGCCTGCTCCGCCATTTAATGAGATCATGGCTGACCATCCAAATTCAGTACCCTGTCCCTGCTTTCTCTCCATATCCCTTGATCCCTTTAGCCTTAAGAAATATATCTAACTCCTTCTTGAATATATTTAATGAATTGGCCTCAACTGCCTTTTGTGGTAGAGAATTCCACAGGTTCACCACTCTCTGGGTGAAGAAACTCCTCCTCATCTCTGTCCTAAATGACTTATCCCTTATCTTTAGACTGTGACCCCTGGTTCTGGACTCCCCGCCATCGGGAACATCCTTCTTGCATCTAGTCTGTCTGGTCCTGTTAGAATTTTATAAGTTTCAATGAGATCCCCTCTCATTCTTCTAAACTCCAGCGAATATAAGCCCAATCGACCCAATCTCTCATGTCATTCCTGCCATCCCAGATATCAGTCTGGTGAATCTTTGCTGTACTCCCTCCATGGCAAGAACATCCTTCCTCAGATAATGCGACCAAAACTGCACACAATACTCAAGGTGTAGTCTCACCAAGGCCCTGTACAACTGCAGCAAGACATCCTTGCTCCTCTACTCGAATCCTCTCAGTATAAAGGCCAACATACTATTTGCCTTCTTAACCACCTGCTTGACACTCTCCAATGCATGAGAACAGACTGATGCACACAATACCTCACAAAAAAAAATCCTCCAAACAAAAACTGCGACGCTATAGAATGTGAACCCACCAAACTACAATCCATTTTACGAAGGACTTGTAGCACTTTGATGGCTCAGTAGGTAAGTGCACTACATTGTGTGGTACTGGGCCGCACGGACAAGATCCTCCCAGGTTCAACTCACTGAACTAGTTGATTCTTGCTGGGATAGCAGTGGGTTGCTACAACTGATCATTGCATCCCCCCCAAGCTGGAAATGAGGGGGAAGAGAATCTGTCAGGGTTCCCACTCTTGATCATTACCCAGCAGCATTTGCTGGAACCATGGATATGTGGATGTCAGGTGAAGAGAAGATTAGGCCACCATGGAAAAACAGCCCACTGGCACTCACATGTGACTATATGGGAAATGTACTAAAAGGTCAGCACTGCCTATGGAATCACACTTCAGCATAAGTTCCCACCTTCAAGAGCAGAGGGAAAAGGGAGGGACAACAGAATTTGGAGGGAAAAGAATAGAAATAGAGCATGCACAAAGAACAAATGTACAACTACAATGTAGCCCTTGCATTTCTAAATGCTTAAATCAAAACAGAAACTAGAACAAATGGGGGAAAAGAATATGACCAAACAATCCTTAATGTTACATGTCAATAATAGACAAACTATACTAAACAGGGAAAACTTAAACATGACAATCTACAAGCACTACTTAACAATGTGATTAAATATCATGCTATACAAGTGATCAAAGAACACCACAATCTTTCAGAAGGGTGATGAAAATGAACAGCCAAGCAATACCACATGGACTAGTACAAGTCCAAAAGACACAGAAAACTTTCATGGTCGCATGCATGGGAAAACTATACCCATAATAAATGCCCGCTCTTAACCAAGGCCTTGTAGTTATGTTATGTGAATATCACTGTATGAATGCTTAACACATTCGTATGAAATTCCTGTCTGATATGTTAATTGAAGGCATTAACCAGTTTAATGTCAAGGCCTAAAATCCAAAACCTAGATAATGTTGGCATAAGACAAAAAACATTGAACAAAATAAAAATCATTAATTTAATGAAGACATTGATAGTAAACTCGGAACGCAAAAGGTTAACAAAGCACACAGTTCTTCAACACTGACTGAAAAAAAACTAAAGATGGTGAAATTCCTCCAAACCAAATTGTTCAGATTACTGGACACAAACATGTACAGAACATAAAACCATTCAACAAAGTAAAGCAAAGGAAAATATCAACATACTTTAGGATTACCTGAACATTTGACAAATAAGTTATCCTAATATTTCAAATGTGAAACTTCCTGAATCTAACGTGAACCAAATTATTTCTAATTATATAGTCACTAACAGAACATTTAATGTATGGATCTACCAAAGAAAATGAAACAATCAACTCTAACCAAACAGCCATGAATAAGAGGATCATATATTTTACTTTTTTTTCTTAACAGAGGACAATTAACGCATCAAACAAAAAAAAACTTATTCCAATTTCTTCTGGTTAACTAAGAAAAAACAATGTTCCTGCTCCTTACAGGTTATTTTCCCACTTACTTGTGTATATTTTGAAAATGTGATAATATTTCCTCAAATATGCCATCATCTTGATTTTCCCTGTACTCTCATGCTCTGCAACCTCACTGCTCAAGCTTCCACTTCAAACTGATGCCGAAAAAACAAGCAAGGCCAGTTCACGTGACCTCAATGTATGCATCATTCCATAAATAAATAGTAAGGGTACGCAAAACCTACAATGAAAAGTAACCATAGAGAGCAACCAAAAATGGTGCCTTGCATATCCCAATCATGTATACATGGGAAACCAAAGGTTAATGTAAAATAAAAGAATATCAGACAATATAATGATTTATTCTTCATACACCTCTAGTCAATGACTTGTTTCTCTATTATGCCTGACATACCAAATTGTAGCAGAAGAATGTACAGCTTGGAGTAATGTTGTCTGCTCGGTCAGGATTTTCTAACTGAATAAAAATAGAGTTTATTCAATACCAGAAAAAGAAACATTGATTATGTGGGTTAAAGTACTTCCCAGATTAGACTTTCAAACAGCCAGCATCCACATTGTAATTATTGGTTTAATTAGGACGTCAGGTTCTTAGAGTATTTTGAAAGCTAACTGAAAGGACAATTAAATACTCAAATTAGTTAATACATTAAAAGAATGGGACTGAAGAAGGTCATTTATTGTATGTTTTCCCCATTCTGCAGATTCTATAAACTGCAGTCCAGCTAAGGGAACAGAACTAAAAATGGACACTGGAAAATACCGAAGTCAGGAGGTTCCTTTTCATGGCAATTTGTGCTGATATCTGCCGAAGGGGACAGGAAAGCAGCATCATCAATACGCAAGTAGTGCAGGATGAAAGAGGGTCTTTTCAGTGAGTAAGACAGATGACAGAGGGAAGATCAGCCCAGCAGCACTGTTACTTACACTAGTTTACTTGTACACAATTAGATCAAGCTCTTAGCTTTGGGTGGAAAATATCAAGTGCTAGGTTAAAGAAACTGCACTTGCCCTTAAACATTAAAACAATGCGTTGGATTGTCACAAAGATTGAAATGGAGGATTGTTCCAAAGTAACTATAGAGTTAAATTTATTTAAGCTGTCATAGCTTCATATTAAGGGCCATTTTCCTAATGAAAGTGTGTTTGAAGCAATTTTTCTTTTGTAATACTGGCAGATCTCCCAAGGTGCAACTTGTGGTGAGTTTGGAAGTTATGACATTGCAATGGGGAGTACTGGAGTGTAGGAGTGAGTGAGGGCTGTCATGGCAGCTGAAAGGATTGCAAAAAACAGTTGGCGAGATGTGTTCCTGGAAAATTTGAGCTAATCAGGATTTCATGTGTTAGAGACATTTGTCACATTCGATTAACAGCGCTAGTTACAGAAATATACACGCACATTATATATAAACTTATAGCATTAACATACACACACACACACACACAATCTCCTGGGGCATTGCTCACAGTACATTGGACAATACACTTGTCTTATAAATAACAGGAATATTCCATCATGTAAACACAGTTGTATTCTTATGTTGCTAGGGATTAAGCTGCTTGTCCTACTTAAGGCTAGAAAGTCTAATTTCTATTAGTAAAGACAGTGTGAGGTCAGAGTTTAATATGGATGTAATTTTTAGGACCTTAATATGACAGATCTTTCTATCAGTCACAGATGGTATGGTTTTCAAGGAGAGGCTGGGTAATGTGGGGCAGGGGTGGGTGGGGGAGAGCGGTGGCCAGGAGGAGCACTCCTGTTCCTCTTGGCTCCACATTCAGGTAAGTAAAAAAAATGATTAACTTTAAGTACCGCTGGTTGGGCTGCTGTGCATCTAAGAAAACTAACCACAGCATGCATGGCAAATGCTGTGGTCAGTCACGACCCAATTTCACAAAGGGGCTTGAAACACGCATTAGACCCAGTGCTCAGGAGTGAGAGGAGGAGAAATTTCTACCCTAGAGGGGTGTGGATAATCAGTCGATGACTATATTCAAGGCTGAGATCGATAGATTTTTGGGCACTAATGTAATCAAGGGATATGGGGATAGTGCGGGAAAGTGAAGGTGATGTAGAAGTTCAGCCATGATCTTATTGAATGGCGCAGCAGGCTTGATGGGCCATGTGGCCTACTCCTGCTCCTATTGCTAATGTTCTTATGTTCCTATGCAACTCGGGTACCTAGGTGCTGCAGGACCCAATATGACATGCAATGTGAGCGTGCTCAGTCTGCACTGGAAGTGTACCACACGCCATATTGGTTAGGGTGCCCTGTAGTTGCCCAGGGTACCTAGCGCTAGTTTCAGGCGGGCACCTTGACAGATCATCCACTGCGACTGTCAAATGCTCATTGCTGGCACAGAGTTGAGCTAATTGCCCAACTGCGCAGCAAAATTTTATGGCTGGTGCAAACAGGCGTAGGAGTCTGTTTGCACAGCGTAAAGGGATGGGGGGGGGGGGGGGGGAGGGTGGTTGTCCATACTGTTTTAATATTAAACGTAGCTTTGTATTGCTATACAAACACTACCATTACTTTGTATCGTTCTCACTCTGCTGTCCATCACTCTGATTACGAATTATTCACAGCCACCAGACTTTTTGCATAATAAAGTAATTGGATATTATTGAAACAAGATTTGCTGCCTAATATTTCTTTGCTGTACCTCGCTTTGAATAATTGCTGTTTTTATTCATTTCACTATGTAAATAAACCTGACAGGTCCTCCAAAAAGGATCCGTGTTTATTTTACAAAAAATATTCCTGGTCAGTTTAGCTTGAACACTATAATGATTATTATTATTTACAGTGGGAGTAATAAGTCATCAATTCAAATCAATATTCACACCATTTAATTTAAAATTTGATTGATGTCGGGCATCGGAGATTTCTGTTTCCAGAGTGCAGCACCAGGCCAAGGTGCGCCCCTGGGATCTGTGGGCCACTACGCTGTGCACATCTCCACAGCAAAATAACGCAAGTTTTTGAAGGAGGCCTCGCACCAGGTAAGTGCGGATTTCTTTCGGAGGTCGGCGGCGTATTCTTTAGCTACGCCACCGACCGCAATTTCAGACCAGTGTTGTGATATGGGAACCGAAAGTAATATAGATCACAATTTAAATGTACAGGCATGAATCAGGCTCAAAAATAGATCAACTAAAACGTCAATCAAAAGCATAGTCTACAATGAGAAAAAGATTTTAAAATCTTACTTGAAAAATAATGAAGTGGAATTATTGTGCAGTCTTGCCATGTAGAATATATTACATAAATATTTAAATTGTTTAGTAATTTATTTGTTTTAGAAACAAACTGATAAGTTTTGCAAGATACTTAATTTTGTAGATTGCTTAAAAGGAATCTACCGAACAGCTTACATTTAAAACGTGCAGCATTGCCCCAATATCTAAACCCTATTACCAAATTACATTTCACTTAGTGAAAAACAGATATCAAAGTGATGTCTACAGGCAGCCATTAGTTGTGTGGGAGATTGTTGGAAACATTTTATTCCCAGACAGCATCAAGGGTTCAAGATGCTGCAATAAACACGAAGCCAGAAGCTCTAAGTCTTTTCAATTTTTTCCCCATCTCGGTGAATCACAGGATCTTCGGATTAATAACGAACATACCCCTTTCTCGGAGCTGTCCCATTTTAAAACGCCCCTTACGATGATCTTTTTTCCCCCGCACATTCTTCGGCTAGCAGCAGCAAGCAGTGGAACATTAAGATGGTGCTAAAAAGTTGCCAACAGCGTGCATGCAAAGTTGGAAAGGCTGACAAACAGTTTCAAAAAAGCTGACACAGCACCCAAAAACTCTGACAACTATAAAAACAAAATACAACCAAAAAGCAGCCCTGAATAAAGGCCTATGAACAATGCCACTGTTTCAAGATTTTTGTTTGTACTAGTATATTTATGTCTGCCTTTTGGAATAGAGCAGCAGTGACTCTTACTAACATTGGATCACTTGGCAGGCTGGGGAGCTGATGCACAGGGAAACATGGCGAAGCAGGTTGGTGTGTACAGTGCAGTTAAGTATCTAAAATGGGAGCTTATTAGCTCAAGTTGAGAGAAAAGTAAATTTTGTGGGTCCCAGTTCCCACTCCTGCAGCCAGACACTTCGCTCAGTGCTGCAAAAGCAGAATATCATCATCTTGCAAAGTAACATATTGTCTCACAAAAATCAGGAAATCCTGCATCTGCAGCACATAGTTTGTTGTATGGTTGTGAAAGCTCGAGTAGGAGCAGGTGTAGAAACAGGTGGGGAACTATGATATTGGGCTGGGACATCCTTTAGAAGGGGGTGGGCAGATGGATGGAATTGCTATGTATTGTGCTGGAAATCCCCTTTCTTCTGTTGGGTCTTCCAGGTATTGAACATTCCATTTGTCAAGTCTCTTCTTGGATTACAGAAGCTGGGAGAAAGTGACAGACTCAAACATTTGGCCCACAAATTAACAGCATCGTTAATCCACAAATGGGAGCAGCTTGCGCTTGGATCTCACATACATTACTGCCTCCCACCTGGAGTGTCCTGCTGTTTGCTAGTTTAAAAAAAAACTGTATTCTCTGTTTTTTGGTTTGCACAATGCCTGACCAAGAGAGTTGTTGAGCAATCAGCTGTCAGTTTCTTAGCAAAGGCAGCTAATGCCCAAGGGTGGCATGTTTGCATTCATCTGTGTTTGCCTCCTTCATGGAGGAAGTGATTCCACTGTCTTCAGCACACCCCATAATGTATTGGAGGTCAAGATCACAGTGAGAGAAATCATGAGCATAAACACATGCCCCAATACCCCATGGCATAAAATGCTGTCCTATAAATGAACAGTACCAACTGGTCAATTCTGCTGCTTTTCTTTCTAAGCTTTTACTTCTGTCTTTATGTGTATTGCATCGATTAATTTTGTCCGTGGGTTTTCTTCCCCCACCCACCCCCAAAATCGGCAGTGTTACCCATCCCTGTTCTACGTGAAGGGTTCATGGCTGTTTTCCCTGCCTTGTGTTTTGTTACAGCTCACTGGTCTCCATTCTCTGGTTAGCTGCACTGCAGGTATTATTGTCGTCGTGAGCTGCTCGGATGTACATGACTGGTGTTGGGTGCACAGCAGTGAGCCAGCGTCACTTAGATAAGGAAAGAACACATCAAGACATTCCAGGTCAGCATTTACAGGATGCGGTCATGCAGCATTATGGAGAGATTGCAGGTATGTTCAATGGCAATTTCCATTCAGAGAGTGGGTTGTTGTTTTTGTTCAAGCACATGCATAACAAGTTCACCTAAAGGTACAGGACTGACAATTGCTATGAATGCAGCATACACTTTTCCTCATAAAAAGCTGTCTCGCTCTCTCTGACCTTTATCTAGCAAAGCAGAACATGATTTATGTCAAAGGGATTGAAAGGACAACCTTTGGTCAATAAAATACAAATGAAAAGTGAATTATGAAAACTGAACAAACAAACTTTTTTTTTTTTAAACTGAAATAAGGGCAAGTATTTTTAACTGATTATTGAAATGTAGATGGAAGGTATTGCAGTATTATTCTTTAGTGAAACTTTATTATATATATTAATAGTCATAAAATGCCAGAAAGCCATTCTTACTTTTTAAACTTTCTCTGGTACGGCTGACAAAGATAATCCGGTCAGGTTTTGTGATGTATGAGTGGTGCATGACAAAAATAAACTAACTTAAACAGCCAGTCAGAGAACCCAACAGTCTCAACAATAGCAACTGCATCATATCAGTGCGTGCTATTGATGGCCTCACAGCCAACTGAAACATTAATCTTTATTTGCACATTAGGAAAGATTAAAAATGACCAATTAAATACCAAACTTTATTTAATATGCAAGTAATTGGATATTACTACAGATACTGTAATAGGCAGGGATAGCTAAGGGAGCTTAGATTAAGACCAGCACATTGGTCAAGCTACATTGTGCTGAACCATTCTGGGAACTTGGCTATAGCTCAATCTTACCCATGCTGTTACCTGGAGATGTCAGCACAGGCCAAACCCTGTTTTGTAAAGTAGGAGGGGGGGGGGGGGAGGAAGAAGGGGGAGGGGGGGGAGGAAGAAGGGGGAAGGGGGGAAGAAGTGAGGTGGGGAGGAGAGGGGGGGGCGAGAAAGGCGGGGGGGGGGATGTCCAGAACATGCCAGGATCTTTCTCACAGAATGGGACCCAAACAAGGCCAGGTGCTCCACTCACAGTTAAGTGTCCAGCACATGTCAGACACTTCCTCACAGGGACAGACAGAGGGATAAATCAGAAGGGCAGTCACATGAGGCAGTTCTCATGCCCCTCCTCTCAGCTAGATACAGAGCAGCACTAGTGGAGGCTTGACAGCACAAGTTAAAATTTAATCGCAAAGCAGAGATGGGACAGACACAGGTAGGGGTTTTCGAAAAAACTCTGGACAATGGATATACTTTTGAAAATGTCTCTTTCTGAAGTCTTAACAATGGTGTCTGATTGATCCTCCTAAAATGGTGCATTATAGTTTGGGGAGCACTTCTTTAAAATTAGATTGGACCAATCAGAGAGCGAGACAGTGTGTGATTTGCATTTCTATTTAAAGAAACTCTTGCCACATTGGCTTGGATGAATTGCCTAGCCTCAGAGAAGCACTGCAGGGCAGTTCGTACAATAATAATTCAGTCAAATATATGATGTGCATCAGTGGCTGCAAGGAATCACACGCTTAGTAACTCTTAAAGGATAGGGATGTTGTGACAAACAGAGATCTATACGAGTGAATGGTATGGACTGGCCCCAGGAAGGAAAACAAGAAAAAGGGTTTTTTTTCTAAAGGATCCAAAACTATATGGACTAAATATATAATACAAGAGACTAGAGAAAAACTTGAAGTGGAGACAGGCATAAGTGACAGAATAGTTCTATATGGTCAGAAACAGTACTTAACTGAATAAGCAACTTGCCTATAAACCACAGTCTGGGGAAAAGGTTTGGGCAGGAAGGCATTAGACAGTAAAGATCGATATAAAGACCGAGAAGAAGTAGGGGGAAAAGGTTTATGCCAAAGGTTTTTAGGAAAAAGTGTCATAATGCTTCCAGTTTATGCCCGGAGCATTACCTGGATGTTGTCGGAAGCTGGTAGATGCAAGTATAAAATGTCATTAGACCAGAGAACGGCTAATGTTAAGCCAGCTCAGATAGTGTCACTCATGCACACGCTGGGTTCAGTCACAACTGAAGATCCAAGTAGAAGGGATAACCCTTCTGTCGAAAAGAGTCAACCACGCCGCTCCTAAAGACATGGTCGCGTAAGCTCTGAATATTGCTACTCACACAGAGTTGAGCTATTTCATAGACCAGCTGTTCAAAGCTGCCAACTTATCAGCTATCTAAGGAATTACTCTTAAAGTAATCAATTTATAACCTCAGACTCTGGTCACTGCTAGTGATGACTTACAACGATACACTGAATTGCCTGCATAACCTTTGCTACACATTTTGTTTAGTAACTGTCCATTGATGATACTTGGTAACTCGGATTATACTGATGCATGCCGATGAAGCGTTCGTGTGGTCGACTTTAAATTTAAGTGGTGATTTGTAACCAATAAATAGTGTTCAGTCCGTGAATTGTGGTCTGGCTTCTTTCTCGATGATTTGGCAAGAGTTATTTCACTCATTCCGCAGCTTGGGGGCAACCAAAGCAAGGGTTAGTAAACTACATTCATTATGATCCAAAATTGGTTACTTATAAGACAATTTGGCGAGCCAAGTCACGCATCGTTCATCCCTAGACCTCTGCCAGGAGGTAAAATCCAAAACAATTCCTTAGAAAGGTGTTACAGGAGGGAATTAAGAATTCATCTGCTTCCTCAGCATATGCCTGTCAGGATACCGAAACCCAGCTTTCATGCAGCACATTCACCTGGCCAGTTCTGTCAACTGGAGTAGATGCGACTCACATAATGATCAGGGTTGTTGGTATAAAAAGGCATGTGTCCCCTGAAAGTGGCATCAAAAGATTTAAACCAAATTTAAATTGGATTTCTTTTTAACATCAATGTTCGCTCGCTCCATTATTTATGAGGAGGAGTTGAGTAACTTTCTCTTCCGCCACTCAAAACCAACCAAAATAGGACCGCCGCTGATTTTTATTTCCGAAGCTCAGCCTCGCACTGAGATTTTCAACATCACAGAGCAGTGCTCAGTCAGGTTTAAAAAGTTTTCCACTTCAGTGCTCCCCGAGAAAAGGAAAATGTCAATATACAGCAACACTATTACAAGTCAGTTCCCGGCGAACGATGTGTCAAATCTATTTCAATTCAAGCAGCTAATTACTTTTTGATCATTTAATTATCGACTAATGAAATTAAAAACCCTTCACTGCCACTGTCTCTGGTCGTTTTAATTACATGCTTTTTACTTGTTTGCAATCGCTGCTGCTGACAGCCAAGATATTCTGTTTCTTACAAGTCAGATCATCAGGTATTTTTCTTTTGAGCAGGATACCCAAATTAAGAGAGAATCCCTCAATTGGACCTTCTTTTCCTATTAGTGCTCATTTGAAATGCAGAATCTGTCAAACACAAGTAACCCCCCATCAGGACAGACGGACAAATCAGTTATACTGCACGGCTTGCATTGGTCAAATGGTTTTCACACTGCACCAATCAAAAATGACTGGGTGAAACACCTGCAGCATGACCGCAATAATGACGAGTCAAAGTTTACAATTTTTAATATTAAAGACAGTTTTGAAGACTCCCTGGATTCTTTTAAAGATTCTAATGGTAGAACGAGCCGACAACATACTCTCTCCTTCACTCATTTTTTAAAAAGTTTCACCAAAAGTTGGGTTCCAGTGAACAGAGCTCGGTGCTTGCAGTTAAGTATACGTGTGGAATTCTGCTTTTTCTGATTCAAGAGGAGTGCAAGTGCTCAGTATTACTCTGTTCAGTCACTCACATTGCTCCAAAAATAGCATCGGTATCATGCCAGGATCAACAATACCCTTAATAATCTGGCCGACTTCAACAGCTAAAAAGGCACAGCTTTTATGAAGGTACAGCGTTGCACACTTTATCAATTCAAATATAGCTGCAATGTGTTACCCCATGTACAAAAATAAAGCAAGATTACAATCACTAGTTCACTATAGACTACATGATAGAGATAAGGGGTTCACTGTTTTTATCTTTTATTCTCACTGTGCTCTACAATACTATAAGTAGTTTTTAAAGCACTATACTGATATAACAATCAACTGTATAAATATTAGCCCTTCAGTGATAAAGCCATTCAGATCTCAAAAAAGCAAGAAAATAGCAGTAAAAAGCCAGAGTTTTTCCTTCTATGCACATGCACTGGACATACACAGGTAGAACAGATAGGTCAGTGTTGTTTATTGTCTTAAATATTCAGCACGTTAGTTGCAAAAGAATAATTGTGTAAATATTTTAGAACTGAAAACTTTACTGTGCTGGATAGTACCATTAGTACTTTATATTGCTGCAGTAATAGCAGTCAACCAGCTGGTGGCAGGATATACACAGCCTTCACCAGCAATGAGAAGGCACTTGGTTTTTTACCCATGAATAAATCCATCAGTATATGGAATAAGGAACTGTCACATCATATGGTTCAGCCTTCAAACAGACAGTGTATAAATTGTACTGTACTGTTGTGGAAGGTTGAGGATGAGCACTTTCATAGCAAAGCACTGTCTGCTGTCAGATTGTTTTTCAAAAAACTAAAAAGCACCAGATGGAATTATTATGGAAGAGAGAAATGTTCAATGAATTCTTCACAACTGAAGACACAAACAGACAAATTGCAGATCCAGTTAGAACTGGCTTGGGAATCTATGACAGAGAAAGAAAAGTCAGTATGAAAAACAAAACTCAATGAATTAAACATATACAGGACATCAGAACCCCCAAGGAACCAGCAAAGAGATAGACACAGCTGGAATTACGCAAGCTCAAGGACTAGGGGATAGAAAAATGTTATTCTGATCATCAAAAAGGAAACCAACAAGAATTAGGGAACTATAGTCGAACATCTGTAATGGGGAAAATGCTCCAAGGCCACTTTGCAGGACGCTATTGCCACTAATCTAATGAGGGCAGAAGCTTGATCCAATACTTCATGTTTCACCAAACTACTGGACATTTTTGAGGAGATAACTGAAATGGTAGAGCTGCTTCTTCTTATCGTGTCCACAGACAGTCTATACATAGCCCAGCCAGAACTGGACACATTTTTGCGCCTTGTTGTTGGATTCGGCAAGATCGGCAACAGTGCAGGGTTCCTCTAACAATGGGCATTTCAGGAGATGTTGCATAGTCTGTGCCTCAGTTCCACATTCACAAGTTGTCGGGCTGGTTGAATATCCCCATTTGCTTAGTGACACCTTTGAGCAACCTACACCGGTCCTAAGTCTGTAAAGGCACTTCCAGGTTGCCCAGTTGCAATTAGCTCCTGGGGGAAGGCTTTCATCAGGTAAAATTTCCATCACTGGGGGTTGTTCAAGACTGGCAAGCCGGTCTTTCCACAAGGCGATGCGGGCTTCAGATGAGGTTGATTGTAATGGAACAACACTGTTCATGAAGCTCTTCCTTGACTTTAGGCGGCTGGGTGTAGGTGTATGACAATGCAGAGGGTGCCTCTCATCTGATGTTTGACGGAGTCGCTCTTTCTTGCTGGCTACCGTTCTTCTTATATCAGGGGGAGCGATACCCGCCAGGATATATAGGCTGTTGGTGTTTGTTGGTTTTAACCAACCTGTGATAAATCGGCAGCTTGCATGCAGAACGGCATCCATCTTCTTGGCATGAGTAGACCTTTCCCATGCAGGGCAGGCGTATTCGGCAGTGGAATAGCAAAGAGCAAGTGCACTGGTTCGCAATGTTTTCGGGCTTGCTCCCCAACTTGGTTTATCAGAAAGCAATTGAGTAATTTCTAAATGCAAGACCTTTAGCTGGATTTGATTCGAAATATAAACAAGTTATTGTAAATTTGTATAAATATTCTGTGAAGTTATAATTGAGAACAAAGGGTATGAATTTGTCCCAATCCCTCTGAATGCTATCCATCACCCTCATGCTCATCACCTGGGCACATAGCTTTAGGGTGATGGTTTCCAAACTTCTGTGTGTATGGGTGCCCCCTTACAAATATTGACACTCCCAGAAATACCTGTGTCCTAACTTCCAAAAGACAAAGTCTGCTTAACATAAGGAAAGCAATCCTTATTGTGGAAACTACAATATAAACAACATTAGTTCCTTAACAAATACACTAAGAAATAGAGAGTACAGAATTCTCAAGACTCTGCGTTCATTGCATGCAGTGTATCCGTCCCACAGCAGAATGAAATAAATCTGATGACCTTGCAAGCACCCTGTATTTTCAAGCCTATGGCTTTGGGTGATCACACTATCCATATCATAAAAGTTTATGAACAGCAGAGAACCCAGAACAGAACCATCTACTCAACAAAGCATGTTCATTTATTATCATCTTTGCTTTCTATTGACAAGCTTGTTTTCCAGTTTACAAGCCTTCTACTTGCTCATGGAAGTTCAACTAATGAGGAAACATAAATAAATATGTTGACACTTTGTCTGTTTGTTGTCATTGTCCAAATGGTAAATCTTCCTCTGTTGAGGGTGAAGAGTTGGCTTTTGGATTAATGAAGATGAATTGGTTAGATTCTGAAGTGTAAACATCCAGTAGTTTTGCAGAAATAATTTTTATGTAATCTCATACCAAGGATAAGGGGCTTCAGTTATGTAGAGAGATTAGATAAACTGGGATTGTTCTCCTTAGAGCAGAGAAGGTTAAGGGGAGGTTTAATAGAGGTGTTCAAAATTATGAGGGGTTTTGATAGAGTAAATAAGGAGAAACTGTTACCACTGGCAGGAGAGTCAGTAACCAAAGGACACAGAGTTAAGGAACTGGGCAAAAGAACCAGAGGTGAGATGGGGAGAATTTTTTTTACGCAGCGAGTTGTTATGATCTAGAATGCACTGCCTGAAAGGGCAGTGGAAGAAGGTTCAATAATAACATTTGAAAAGAAATTGGATATGTGCATGAAAAGGAAAAATTTTCAGGGCTATGGGGAAAGAGCAGGGCAGTGGGACTAATTAGTTAGCTCTTTCAAAGAGCCAGCATAGGCACGATGGGCTGAATGCCCTCCTTCTGTGCTGCATCATTCTAGAATTCTAGGAATCCAGTCTCTGACAGATACAAACTTAATCAGAAAGTTGTAAAGCAGATTACCATTACTTGTTCAACTACCCAAGTGCAGCAGACACAAAAGTAACAGTTGGGTATGTGGATTAGTCAGATAATTACATACCTGATGCACTTTAGATTCAGCAGAAGTCAGGTTGGGTTAGGTCAGGTAAGGTCAGATTGGGTTGGGTTAGGTCTATTAAGTCTGTGTGTTCCAGTTGTATTAAGATTAATTACTGACACAGACTACAAGAATAAAGTTCAACAGGTCTTTACTAGTTGGAGGTCAGGACTATACTAAATACAATATCACTACACAGTACTTGTATACCGGTGGTCACCACCGGTATTACGTATACAGCAGCCAGAGAAAGTAGTACATCTCTTAAGGTGGAACAGGCTTAAGTTCTCTTAAGGTGGAACAGGTTACATACACCACAAGGTCAGGTCAGATTGGATTGGGTTAGGTCAGGTCAGATTGGGTTGGGTCTGGTTAGGGAAGCCAGGTTTGAGCTCACAATGGGAGTCAGGTTAATAATGGAATGCAGCCATATCCCCTAAATTTGCCACTCCCTTTGATGTTTCTCAGATGGTATCCTCAACCATGAAGTTTACTATGCATTTCAATAATGCAACTAAATAGGAGTTCCATGTCCAGGTCTCTAAAATGAGCTTCGCAAAAATTGTTGTGCTATTTCAGTTAATCTTTGTGCACTTCATCACTGGATGTATGAAATTGGTTATGTGCAAATTTAAGTGCTTGAGCTGTGTGAAAACAACAACTTGTATTTATATAGCACCTTTAACATAGTAAAATGTCCCAAGGCGCTTCACAGAAGTGTTATAAGACAAAAAAAATTGACACCGAGCCACATAAGGAGAAATTAGGGCAGGTGACCAAAAACTTGGTCAAACAGCATCATTACAGGCAGGTCCTGAACGGCCAACAGTTTCCATCTGCTAATACCAACAGATTCAGGTTCGATAGAAACTTTGGAAGCAAAATGGTGTGCACCCACCATCCTGATTTGGGTCTAATAAGTTATACAAAACTATATATATTTGAGAAGAGAAGTATATATCCAAGTGAGAAACTATAACAGAAAAGGGCACAATGCTCTCCCTTCCTACAAGCAGAAAATTAACACAATGGTGAATTCAGACAATTTTTTTTTTTTTTTTTTTTTTTTTTTTTTAAAAAGAGTATCTACTTAGCTAAGTAAAACAAAATAAGCCAGGTTATTTTTATTTATTTATTTATTTATTTATTTTAAACGGGGACTCTAGGTTAAAATTAATATGGAATGCCATTCTTAAATACCCCTGGAAACACGTTGGACAGAATTATCTTCTTATGGTTACTTCTAATGGTCAATGCCTGTCAAACACAATAATAAGCCAGGTTTTTATTACTGTTAATCAAATGGATTTAGACCACCAGTTTATCATTCATCTCAGTGAAACTGAAACAGCTGCAAAAACAACAGGAAAACCCCTATTAGGAACTACTTCTCATTACTTTTTAAACCCATGTTCAATCCAAAAGACTACTTCCGTAAACAAGCATGTGCTTCCTGTGAACTGAAACTTGGCCTTGTGCACAACGTATGTAGGATAGCAGGCCTCAGGGTAAACAATGAAGCCTGAGATGTGCACTGGAAATGGTAATACACATTGCTTGCTCCTCAAAATCAGTGGAAATCAGCACACCCAAAGGCCGGTTCAGACCAAAAAATAAATTGTTTCTATTAAAAGACAGAAATGACAAAAAAAACAAAATGGTTCAATTAGCAGCGTAATTCACAGCACTGAAACAGCCCTAATTATAATCGCAAATGACACCCTCAGTGGCTGTGACCATGGCGCATTATCCGCCTTTGTTCTCTTTGACCTCTCTGCAGTCTTTGACATGGTCAGCCACACCATTCTCCCCCAACATCTCTCTTTCGTTGTCTGGATCAGCAGGACTGCCCTCGCTTGGTTCCACTCCCACCTAGCCGATCGGAGCCAGGGCATCTCTAGCAATGGGTTGCCTTCCTACCCCTGCACTATTAACTCAAGTCCCACAAGGATTTATTCTTGCCCCCCACCCCCCACCGGTATGCTGTCCCTTGGCGACATGATCTGAAAACATGGGGTCAAATTCCACATGTACACCAACAACATCTAGCTGTACCTCTCCGCCACCTCCACCGTCTCTGTGCTGCTAGACTGCTTGTCTGACATCAGTCTTTCAGAGTCTCGACGTCCTCCAGTTAAACAGTGGGCAGACTGAAGCCAAAATCATGGGTCCCTGCCACAAACTCCATCCCCCTCCGTGGACATCGTCTTAGGCTGAATCCGATGCTGCACACTCTCGGTATCCTATTTGACTTCGAGTTGACTTTTTTGACTCTATATCCTCTCCATCACAAGGACCACCTACTCCCACCTCTAACATTGCCTGTCTCTGCCCAACCTTAGCTCATCCAACACGGAGACCCTCTTTCATGGCTTCATTTCATGGCTTCATCATCTCCAGACTCGATTACTCTAAAGCTCTCTTGGCTGTCCTCCCATCCTCCATAAACCTCTACTTGTCCAAAACATTGCTACTCACATCGTCCCACACGACAGTACTGTCCGCCGTTCATCCTTGTCCTTGTGGTCCCTCAATGTCTCAAATTTAAAATGCTCCTCCTTTTAACCTTCCCCCTCCCTATTTCTGTAACCTCCTCCAGCCGTACCACATTTCAAACTCCTCGTTCCTTTGACTCCAGCCTTTTGCGCATCCTGACCCTTCACCCCACCATTGTTGACCGCGCCTTCAGCCGCTTCCGCCCCAACCTCTAGAATTCCCTGCCCAAACCCCTCTGCCTCTCCACTTCTCTCGGACCCTCTTTAAAACTAGGCTTTTTGGCCAAGCATTTGATTACCCCCCTCCTAAATCGCTACTTCTTTGGCTCAGTGTCTGTTTCTCTGTGTGTTTTAGGATATTGTCTACATTAAAGGTGATTCATGAATGCACGTTGTTGGTGTCAACAGCTCGATCCTAGATCAACGTATTTATCTTTGATAACCAGGAAATGCCGAATCTCATCCGACGTGCAGCTAGTTGGCTTTTAAAATAGCATCACCTCTCTCAGTGGCAACCTGACTTATGTTACCATGTCACAAGCCTGGGGTGTCTGTGAACTGCTGGTTTATTTAGAAAATCTCAAGATTCATTCCCCAATTGCATATGGGATTGCCATCACCACTAGCAGCTTAGAAGCAATGTGATTCGGACTCCCAATCATCCACGAACTTTAAAAATTGATGCATGACCATCCCAATTAATATTAACGAGGCCCCTGCCTGCCTGTGCTGGGCGGCCCAGACGCTGCTAAAAACACAGCAGTTAAAATGGTGCCGGGCGGGGGTACGTCGGGAACCCAGCGGGATGCGCCCTACTGCAATTTTAGCCATCTACCCGCCCCGTTCCCGCTGGGCGGGCAGGGTTAAAATCAAGCCTTAGTTTCAGTTGTCTGGAAATTTGGCTAGCTCAATATCAGCAGCAGGACTTATAACTTTATCACCGAGGATTCCCTACCTTGGATAGTCACGTAAAATGTAGTACAGGTAGACTACCCTTTATCCGGACTTCCGAAAACCGAAACCCTCTAAAAACCGAAGGTTTTTTCGTTCAGCGTAAGTCGTGCGCACGACTTAAGCTGAACGAAAAAACCTTCGGTTTTTAGAGGGTTCCGGTTTCGGAAGTTCGGATAAAGGGTAAATCGTGCGCACGACCCCCCACCGACCCCCCCGCGGACCCCCGCCGACCCACCTTCCGAAATCCGAAATTCTCCGAAAACCGAAACACGGCTGGTCCCGAGGTTTTCGGATAAAGGATAGTCTACCTGTACTGTGTTTTCTCTGATTTCAAATTTCAGGAATATGAAACTGGTGTGTGCTTGACTTCCAGTGCAGTGAGGGTTAGCCAACATCATCTTTAGATGGTTACTGTGAGTTCTCAGGTGTCTCCCTTTGTCTATAACAACCGAAGGTTTTTAGAGGGCTCCGGTTGCGGAAGTTCGGATAAAGGGTAAGTCGTGCGCACGACCCCCCGCCAGCCCCGACAACCGCCGACCCCCCCGCGGACCCCGCCAGCCCCGACAACCGCCGACCCCCCCGCGGACCCCGCCAGCCCCGACAACCGCCGACCCCCGCGTACCCCGCCGGCCCCGACCACCGCCGACCCTACCCCGCCAGCCCCGACAACCCCCCCCCCCCCCGCGTACCCCGCCGACCCCGACTGATTACGCTGAGCGTCAGCGTAAGTCGTGCGCACGACCCCCCCGCGGACCCCCGCCGACCCACCTTCCGAAATCCGAAATTCTCCTTTATCCGAAACTCGGCTGGTCCCGAGGTTTTCGGATAAAGGGTAGTCTACCTGTACTACATTTTACGTGACTATCCAAGGTAGGGAATCCTCGGTGATAAAGTTATAAGTCCTGCTGCTGATATTGAGCTAGCCAAATTTCCAGACAACTGAAACTAAGGCTTGATTTTAACCCTGCCCGCCCAGCGGGAACGGGGCGGGTAGATGGCTAAAATAGCAGTAGGGCGCATCCCGCTGGGTTCCCGACGTACCCCCGCCCGGCACCATTTTAACTGCTGTGTTTTTAGCAGCGTCTGGGCCGCCCACCACAGGCAGGCAGGGGCCTCATTAATATTAAAATGTCAAAGTCTTTTGGTGCAATTAGGACCGCGATGCGATGTTAACGGACGATCCCGGCAGTCATGCACAGTGCTGGACTCACCTGTGAAACCTGGTGACGAGCAGGATCTGGGCCAAAAAAAGTGAGTAAAATTAAGTTTGTTTTGTTTCCTTGTGAGTTGGGAGGAGCAGCAGTGTACCTCCAGGCCCCACAATGATATTTTAGGCCTCCGCTATCCCCAGCTTCCCGACCCCTCCCCGACCCCATTTGCCTCTAGATCCCGCCTTTGGGTGGGAATCTGACGAGTCTCACGCAGCGCCACACTCTCCCGTCACACGCCACACTCACGCACAGAGTTAAAATCAGGACATAAGCTTCAAAAAAAGACAAATTACACAGATTATATACCTTGTAGCATCTTCATTCTTATAATATGCATTCTCCACACACAGTTGGAGTAAAGCTTAGCTTGATTGGTTCTGGAGAAACAACATGCCTGCAGTGCACATAAAAATGTCAATGACATTTTTGATGGGTGATAACTTGCTTTATAAATGCAAATTCTATCTTTCTTTATATAACCACATATGATCTCCTATTCCCATCACGTATAAAGTCCAAGAGCCGGAGCCATTGCATCAGTTTATTTTGATTTGGAACTCAAAGTAATTTTAAAATGGATGGAATGTTCACAACCTAAAATGGACCAATTAATAACTCTTTAGCCCACACCCATATGCTGCTATAGGGCCTGAGGAGACAGGTGGATGGGACTGCTGCATGCCGAGGATGCATGTCAGTCAAAGAATGAAGACGACTTTACAAGATGGATAATCTATGATCAATCTCTCTTCTTCGTTAAGCATACCTCACATAGCTTAGGAGTACATCAAAGTAGTACAACTCAGGAGGGCACAGGCACCTGTAGCAGGCCCATAACACCAGCTGCCACGACAGATCTGCCAAAAGTATTATTGTGTACAACTGTCAAATCCAGACAGTAATGGTTGTAAACGTGTAAAGGATTAATCCACACACTATCAACTGGAATCCAGGATGTAGATGCCAAGGAAGCAACCGTGGAACAGGTGGCATAACTGAGCTTTAAACTGACTTTGAAAAATGCTGAAGACACTCCAGAATGTGAGACAAATAGATGAACAGAACACCACATCACAAAAAATTAAAAGCCCTGTTATTTGCACATCCTGCAGACACCGATCACAGAGTCCACTACCAAAAGTTCTATTAGCCATCGATAACCAGACCATCAAACAAACTATTTTCAGGTTTGGATGCAATATTGTAGCCTTCGCCCAGCTCCACACTGACAGGAGATCTCTCCTGGAAGGCAATGGAAATCTGTTCTTGCTCATTCTCAAGATGTCGAAGCAGTAAGTTTTGAAGCCAGCATTGAGTCATCTGAATAACTTGCTCTCTTCTATCTTTTGAATTAATGAGATCAGGGAATGGAGGAAATATGCACCAAGATCACTCCAGCCTCCAGGTCATCTCTGTCCTCAAGCAAAAATGTGAGCATTGATTGTTGTAAACAGAATCCACTTGTAACGACTACAAGGGCTATCGAATGTATCCTATTTTTCAAGGGTCCCAACTTCATCTACAGCAGCTGATCATCAGCTTACCTGAAGCCACTGGGTGAGCACTACTAGAAGTAGCAGAGTGAATAAACCTTTTAGAAATGGCACTATGGACTGACACCTGGATGATTAATAATTTGAAGCAACTGATGGTTTTAATATGCACCCAAATGCATTCATCACTTTTAGCACATTGGTCTGCAGTGCGTTATGAGCCTGCCTTGTCAGCAGTTTAAACATTCATTCCTTCCACCACCAGACCGTGGCTGCAGTGTTTACTATCTACAGGATATGGGAACACCATCACCTCCAAGTCACGCATCATCCCATCTTGGCCAGTCCTTCATTGTCGCTGGGCCAAAATCCTAACAGGACAGTGGGAGTACCCGCACCACACGGACTTCAGTGGGTCAAGACGACGACTCACCGCCACCTTCTCAAGGGCAAATAGGGGTGGACAATAAATCCCAACCTTGCCAGCAACGCCCACATCAAGAATGGATATTTTCAAAAAAGTTACCCGAATGGTTTCAATGTTATTTAATGCAGGGATAAGAGTGGTGACTGGGGTACCGAGGTAACCAAGACTGCTACTGCATAGGAGATTGGTTTCAATTTTCATGGTAGGGAAATGAGCACATCATCTGAAGCATTGAGCAATTAATGTATCGCTTCCATTTCTACCTGCAAAGTGCTATGGTTACCTTCCTTCCTCTGCTTCTCCCTCTCCATCACCCACCTGTTCCTCATTAGATGAAAACTCCTTGCCTATCTGCTTCCTCCAGCTGCAATTCCCTCTGGATTGTGCAGCAGGTCACAAGGATGCAGGAGACTCTCTCCAGAGCATATTGCAGGGAGCCCCCCGGACCTATCAAGGTACCTGAATCTTTGCTTTAGGAGTCTGATAGTGAGCTTGATGACGCTCCTTGTGGAGCCATGTTAGAAGGGGATAGCTCTTGTCCCCAAGCAGCCATCCTCGAAAATTCCTGGCAAGTTGGAAAACTAGGGGGTCTATCTGACTGCTGCAAAGTGAATCTGTCGTGACAGCTGCCTGGAAACCGAGCACAGACTTGCACAATCATTTTGTTTTGTTTGCTGCACATTAATTGAGAGAAGACCCTTGGGGTTTACAAAGCCTCCTGGCTGGTCTTGTGGTGCCCCGACAACAACATGAGTGCAGTCAATAGCATTGGTGTGAACCCCAAAACTCTCTCATTTTGACTGTTGTCATGAATCAGAAAGGACATGTACTGGTCCACCTTGGTAAATAGTGCATTGGTCACCTCCTTGACGCACTTGTGCACCACCGACTGCAAGATGCGCAAGATGTCCCCAGTAGTACCCTGGAACAACCCTGAGGTGAAGTAGTTCAGGGCGGTTGTCCCCTTTACTGCCACTCGCATGGCTTAGCCCCCCCCCCCCAACACAGCAGGCACCAGGTGTTCCTGCAAGAGATTGTAGAGGTGAAAAACAACCTGCCTTGATAAACATAGCCTATTCAGACAGATCTAGAAAAGTCATCCCTGGCCTATGAACCCTGTCGGTTGGGTAAGGCATTCTGTGAGCCGGCCCCCTCACCTGCTGTCTTCTCAGAAGCCCACCAGCAGCTCTTCCTGCATGTGGAGACCTCTGCTCTTGTTGTTGCTGCTGCTCTTCTTCCTCCTCCACCACCCAGTACAGTGCACCAAGTACACCACCAATCATAAGCTTTCACTGTTTACTGAGGGCGAGTATGCAATATATAATAGAACAAATAAGCAATATTGAAAGTGCCAAGTCACTCCAACAAGCTCACTAGCACGCAGGTGCCAATGATCTGGGTGCCTGGAGCTCATGTCATCTTTAAATCCTGCGGCCTGTTGTCTCTGGAATCAATCCAGTTAGGCTTTGCCAAGCGGGTCAGGCAATTGGCAGAACTTCCGATTCTTTTGGCTAATATCATGTTGGGGTTCTAATTGCCTCATAGGATCCCAATTTGCACGCCATTCACGAGGCGCCCGCCTGCCTGTAGCGGAAGTCTCGGCCACCTGGAATATTCAAATGGTGCCGGATACGAACTGAGCAGCAACGGGCAAGTAAGTACACCTGCCTTATGTTTACCCCTAACACCCGCGGGGAGAGGGGGAGGAGGAGAGGGGAGGGGGGAGAGAGGAGGGGGGAGAGGTCAATAGACCCACATTGCTACTACAGCACAGTAGGGCATGAGAGACAGACACAGAGGGCAGACCGAAGGCCAAATCAAAGGACCGTTCTCTGTACTAGCACCACGTGCCCATCACTTGTGATCTGATCAAGGCAACAGATACATCAACACTTTGTTGACAAAGTACTTTTTTTTCTTTAAAACTTCTCCCTCATCTATGCACCAGTGGCACTCTTGATATGATGTTTAAAGCCATTTCCCAGCTTTTCCATAGAGTGTCCACAGAAGGAGTATGTAAGAACATGGCCAAGTGCCTAGGGTTCCAAAATCAATGGTCTTGACTGTGTGAACTTTATAACAGTCGCCTTAGGGGACCAACGGCAGCCTGTAGTATCTGAAAGCTGCAGCCAAAGTAAAACCCTTTGCAGAACGACGGCATGTTTCCTTGGCTTGGCCACAAAGCAAATCATCGCCTGGAGTTTCCGCTCAATTGCGCTGTTTTTTTTCGGCACAATTCGCCCGAAATCGGAGAAACCAGCACACAGGATCGTGGAATTTTAAGTGCAAATTACGTTCAGCGCAAATCAAGTTTCCACGATCTTTTGCGCGAGTTGAAAACACATCATGCTAGAAGCTGGCCCCGTCCACAAAACTGGCCAGGCCCCCAGATCAAATTAGTCACCATTGGGAGTTTCTGCTAATTGTGCTCGTATATGGGCCTTTGAGGAGGCTTGAAAAATTAAGCTTTTTTTTTTAAAGGCACGTTTTAAAAGCTTCTGAATTTAAAAAAAAAAAATTTCACTAGGAAACTAACTACTGTACACTTATATAACTAGCAAATGGTTCGGTATAGTTTTTTTTTTAAAGTCATTTTCAGTTATTTAAAATCGGGTTACTCACAGGTGATGGACTGGGCACTCTGATAAACCCATTTTCAGCTGTACTAATCAAACTGCGCCAATATAGCAAGGAATATTTTCTTAAAGGCAACTTTTTAAAAAAAATTACGTTCTAAAATGCTGCATGCTGCCCAATGCTGGTTCGTGGCAGATTTTATGTTCGGCGATACGCAAATGAGTTTGAGCAGAAACACGAGACAAAAAAACACACTTCTCAAAACTAACGCAGTTTTGGGCACAATTTGCGCCCAGATCGCCCATTGTGCTCAAAGCAGAAACTCTACCCCTCATTCTCTATCTTATCAGCTACCTAGGTTGCTGTAGAGCAACTTCTGGCATAATTCACCATGAACAACGTCAGGATATGTAGGAAAGCACTTGAGGCACAGATTGTGAGCCATGGTAGGAAATGCCAGGGTATCATAAAAATCAAAGTTTTCATAAAATACCTGAAGTTTGAATTAATTGTTTCAAAAGTAAGTTTAGCTGACAGAGGAAAAATATCTTGAAAAGGCACATAAAAGTTACCAAAATGCGAGAAGAGTAAATAATGATAAATTGCAAGGCGATGCCATACAAAAATGTTTGGTAAGGAATAGTCACATTGTGGAGGGAAAAAAAAACCTCTTCCATTCACAGGGATTGTCCCATCCTTCCTGTTTGGATTTCCTCATTATTCATTTAACTTTCGCATAGGATGGATAAATCACTTTCCTTCCTTTCCCACTTCCCTTTGATAGTGAAAATGGTCCATGGCCAGATTAAACAACAAATAAATCCCCCCCCCGCCCCCTGACCCCCGCAAAAATCCATTAATATTGTGTCAGAAAAATATTTTTTAAACGATGCATCTTTATTTTCTGGTTTAGGACAGGTTTCAATTACCGCAAATAACAGGCGTCTGCTTAGAAACTGGATGAACCTTCCTCCGGTAAACATTTTGTATTATTACCTTAAGCTCAGGTAAGACAAAAAAAAACACTCACACTGACTGCCTGTTAAAAACTTTATACATGGACTTCTTTACTATGGCATAACTGCTGAAAGATCTAAGCTAGAGCAGGACACACCAATGAGCACCCCTATTAAACGTCAAACAATTACTTTTTAACAATGAAACTCTCATATAGTGAAAAAGCGTAATAATCAAATTTTGTCCAGAGTAACATTTTTTAAATATTCAACACAATTAATGGAACTGTTGTCACCCAATCCTCTAGCAATGAAATATTAAGGCAACCGGTAGTTCAGTTTAAGAGCTTTCATTGTGTTACATGGTTGCCAGCCAAATAATCTGTACCAAATATTAATATTTGTTGCTGTATTCTAGTTAGTCTGCCACACGGCCACATATATATGGATTAAAATGACTTACTTCTACATCTAGCGCAACGACTTCGATCATATTCTATCAACTCAGCACGCTTAACTTGCTCTCTTGAAAATAACCTTACGTGGTCCTTTTCTTGGCGCAAACGAGCTGCTTCTTCTTTGGCAAATACACCCAAGTCCTGGGTATATCTGCCATACATCTAGTAATAAAATGGAAAAACAGAATCAAGTAAATGCATAAAGAGAGGCATTTTTAACATTATATTAATGAAGGGCCACGTTTCAATCCTAAATTCAAAATTCTGTTTATCTTCATCACCTCTGTTGATTTGACAAGCATTCAACCAAGTCAACTTCCTTCTACAATGGAACCAACTGCAGATAGTTTCTCAAAGAGGGATGCCTAGAATTACTAGCTGGCTGCATTTGCTGTTGACAGATGTAGCTGAGATGCATGATTATAGTTCCATTACCACTGTACTTTTGGCACATTTTGTGGACTGAAATTATCACTTTTTGTGACAAAACACCAGTTAGCTACCAGGACAAACCCAGTTTTAATTCTCATTTACCTCGATAAAAATGCATACCCTAGCTGTTGCGAATAAACAAGTTAATGGGTGGGAACTACAAATAATAAAATGTTTTTTTTTAATTTTTTTTTAAAGAGGCGGAGAGGGTTCTGCACACAAGAAAAGTATTATGTTGCAATCAATGCCAGACAATGTGAGGAGGGGAAGGAGTGGAGAGCACTAGAATATTATCCAGTGATATTCACAATTCTAGGTTGTGTTGGCTCAGTGGTAACATCTCTCACCTGAGGCAGAAGATCATGGGTTCAAGCCCCATTCCAGAGACTTGAACAAATAATTTAGGTTGATAAAGGTTATCTGGTCATTTATCTCAAAGCTGTTTGTGGGAACTTGCTGTGTGCAAATTGGCTGCTGCAATTCCCTACATTACAACTATGACTACACATCAAAACTACTTGATGCGCTTTGGGAAGTCCTGAGCACCTGAAAGGCACTGTATAAATGCAAGCTCCCTCTTTTTTTTTTAGTAATATCAGGTTTGCAAGCAATCCACTTGACGGTTGAACTCCCATCATCAATCACAAAGTCAAAGTAATTTATCTGAACAGAAATTTGTTTCTTTTAAAAAGTTGTTGTCATTGCAGTGGGGAAGGGGGAAAGAGAAGAATGGAACAGCAGGTTATTTTCAATGCTATGATGTCACATGTAAGTGGCTGGTTAACATTTCCATGGCATAATAATATGTTTCAGTGTGATCTGCACCATCATGTTACAGCATTTGACAAACAGAAAAAAGCATGTTCATTTCTCAAAATGCAATGTTCATTTAAATTTTAGTGAGAACACTGAATTAAACAAAATAAAACACCAAAAAAACTTCATTCATTTTCAAAACCAACTATATTATAACCTATGCAGCAAACAGTCACTGCTTGCTGTTGCCAGGTCTCTTCTGTAGTGGAGATAGAGGTACTCAAGATAGTCTTGACCTCTTGCAGTATGAAGGATTTATCTTGAAGATCCACTATGACTGGGCTGAGAGACTGTCAAACAGATAGATAAATGGGAGCTTACTACTCCACAGCCTCTCCAAGACTGATCCACAACCACAAGATGTCAAATATAACTGTGCTGGCATGCAGCAGGTATGAAGAATAATTTTCAGTTGCCCCGCCTGCATTCAGAACTGTAGACCAAGAAGCCTTCCAATCCTCATTGCTCCCTTACCCTTTAAGTTCCAGAAACCTAGAAAGATATTTAATCAGGTCTTAAACTACTGTTGTTCACTTTTCTGGCTTGCTCGGGTTATCTGATGATGCAGTTATATGCTTAGTTTCAGCGTGATACCAATACTATTTTTGAAGCAGTTGAATGGGCAGCATGGAGTTGTACTGTCTATGTACAAAGCTCGAGGCGTGCCAGAGATCACCTATCCAGGAGTCCTGTGTACACATGGTCAATTGCACATAACATACATTGACACATACATGCATGTTAAAATGATAATCAGAGTGAAGTGCTCGTGGTGTAAAGTCATGTATTCCAGGTGATATTGCTATGAAGACTATTCTTCAGCTTGCTAAGAAACCAGCAGTACTAAACTGCTCTTCAATTGTAGTTTGGTACAGAAGATAGGATTGCACATATATATTTAAAACAGTAAGTTCCAATGATATATTTAGGATATGCACCTGCAATGGTCACTGCATTACAGAAGGAGGGATGTGCCAGTAATGTAACCTGGGTTATTAACAATTGAATTCAGCTGCCTCAAACTTCTAGGGCACCCCTTGCCATCAGTATGTCCAATGAGGTTATAGGTGCTCTTAACAAAAATATTAAAATAAAATCTAGAAAATTATTGAACTTTAAAATCAGCAACACCAATACTACAGTACAGTCTAAGAAAACAATCAGATACTCTGCACAAACATTCTTACGAGGAAATGCATGCTCCTCAGGTAATTAAACAAGGAATTGATAAGAATGAGCAAAAGCAGCCATCTAGTTATCAAGCTACATTCACTGAATGATGGTTGGGACAGACACAACTGGTTACCACAGACAGGTGGCCTTCAACACATCTCTCACTATACATTGATGGCTTGTCTTCTAGATTGTATAACCTCATTGCTCTCAAATTGGTCATCAAACAAATGTTAATGTTGTTGAACTACTGAAACGTTCCCGGTGAATGCGTCTACTCTCTTTGAAAATTATACAAATTAGCACAACATTGCAAAAAAGCCACTTCACAAATCAAGAAGCAAAAAGAAGCAATCTATTAATCTAGTTATTCACTTTACAACATGGACCATTTTATATCACACTGTTAAGACAGTAAGCATTCTTTTCCTGTTGTGTGATGCACTAGCATAGGTAGAGTACCCTCACTGCTGTTAAACACCAGGTATATGATACAAATAAATCTGCAACAGATTCAAGCAGAACATTGCAAGCACATTAATCAGACAGAAAAGGTTTCCCCAACTGCAAAGAGTGTGTGAATATCATATATTATTTCAAATCCCAACAGAAGGTAAATTTGGCTCCATTGTATTTCAAATTTTTGCCTATATTATGGGTTAGAAACATTAAGAATATTCCCCGTATGTACAGCATTACAAAATAAAAGTGACATGGTCATCATGTATGGCCCACAATGCCAGCATTCTGACGACAGCTCAATCAGGGCACCCCTCGCTTTCACGGATTAAAACACCATTGGAATCCTTGGATTGTACTGCACCCTTACAACACACAGCTAATCTTTTCTCTGGTCATTACTTACCGTGCTTACGCCCACTGCCGGCAGTGGCTTGATGGCAACTACATCCCAGAAAACCATCTGTCCTCAAAACATCAATCCGCATATCTTAATGCATGTTACAAAGTCACTGCACAGAACCAACAGACAAGGCAAACTATGTAAATGCAGAGGGGGGAAAAACACCATGGTTGATGGAATACATTTACAACAGTGAGGACATCATTAGGGATTTCCAACCATGAACAGTTTGAATTACTATTATGTTCAAATGATTAACAAGTCAAACCTAGACGACAACATATTTGGTTACTTCCTGTAGATAGTGCATGAGCAATGATAATCACTAATCTCATTTCCTAGTGCACGTTTATAATTCTAAATAAAATACAGCCTTTTGTGTGGAGCAATTTACTTTGGCCCAAGAACAATGAATGTACATTGGGTCCCCAGGGCAATATATTTATCTGAAATTTAAACCACTGGTTTGAAAAGCTTTGGCTTAAATAATAAAAGACTCCAGAGATCAGAAAAAAGGTCCACCCACAATTAACCTACTGCCCTGCATTATACAACCATGAGCAAAAATAAAACAATTATTACTACTTGGCATGGCATATTTTTCTAAAGGTTGCTTAAAAGTATATCATGGATGAAGAGGCACACAGTCACTGTAGATGCATTTCATTTTTTCCCCATTAACTTAAGGTTCAGGGTTCTAAAGAAAGACTTGCTTTTATATAGTGCCTTTCACGACCACCGGACATCCCAAAGTGCTTTACAGCCATGTATGTTTTGAAGTGTAGTCACTGTTGTAATGTAGGAAACGCGGCAGCCAATTTGCGCTCAGCAAACTCCCACAAACAGCAATCTAATAATGACCATATAATCTGTTTTAGTGATGTTGATTGAGGGATAAATAGTGGCCAGACACTGGGGATAATTCCCCTGCTCCTCTTCAAAATAGTGCCATGGGATCTTTTACGTCCACCCGAGAGAGCAGACAGGGCTTCGGTTTAATGTCTCAACCAAAAGACGGCACCTCCGACAGTGCAGCCCTCCCTCAGTACTGCACTGGAGTGTCAGCCTAGATTTGTGTGCTCAAGTCCCTGGAGTGGGACTTGAACACACAACCTTCTGACTCAGAGGCAAGAGTGCTACCCACTGAGCCACAGCTGACACTAGAACTAATAGCTTTGCATTAGACTCTGGTACATGTATTTACTGTTAGCATGGATGTACATTTAAACTTGAATTGCTTTAAGGTTAACGGGGAGGTATTGAAGTCTTCCATGAATGGCCCAGGTTAATTTTAATACTAGAGACTGACTGATGTGAATAGAAAGGCAAGGTTAGTAAAACGTAAATGAATGCAGAGACACCAGCAGAACACAAAATAATTAATGAACAAACATGCATTTAGATAGCACCTTTCATAGCCTCAGATTGTCCCAAAACACTTTAGAGCCAATGAAGCATTTTGATCCTAACTATATCAATGAGATACAGGAAAGAGTAACACAGGTATTTCCACCTCCACACGCACACACCTCCTCACACCTACCCACACTCGCACGTATACACACACACCCCTCCACGTCTCCACACACACAAGGAATGAATGTTGGGATCATCCAAGACCAAAACAAAAAGTGCCAAGAGTCAGACTTCCCCAGTGGTACTTTCCCAGCACCAAACAAGTCCACAGCTAACCCTCGGCTAAATCCCGACCCCTACTAAAAAATAGGGCTATATTTTGGCCATGCCAAACTCACAACTTCAAGGGCACTGTTGGGTAAAAATTCCACACCAGTGTGTCAATGATGCATATATAGGTCAGGTGCTGAGGAGCAGAAAATTGGGGCCAGGGGTCTTGCGGCAGATATATACTATGGACACGCTGCCCAGGGTTTTCTGGCTGGGCAGTGCCGAGGGAGCAGGTGGCTTGTGCTGCTCCAGGGCACAAGTCTCATTAAACCTTCAAAACCTATTTAAATTAAGTGATGGCTTCCCTGCCACACAGTTTTCAGTGGGTTGTTCCACCAGCATTAAGTTGGCAAGTCCTTCTGTATAAACAGGAGCATGGTGCCGCTCAGCAAGCGCAAGGTCACTGCAACTGACTTCCTGTTCCTCTTAAAGCTGCATCTCCCTAGGTTTGGTCAATGCCTTGCTTATGTATTTTTAGCTTTTTTGGTTTTATTTTACTTAACTTATTTAGAAGCAGTTTTTAAATTACATTTCAGTTTAATCCAATCTTTTCTTTTCCTCCTTTCCTATCAGTCAGAGGAGTTTCACAGTGATTTGCAGCAGCCCTTGCTGGTAGGATGGGCTTTCTAGAAACTGAAGGACAAGGAGGATTTCTGGATGATTCATCAGAGAGAGTTCTCCCTACACTTGGTGAATAGCGCAAATACCCAATGACCCTGATAGGCTGGTTCAAAGATCCTGCTAAAGCAGCTTGGGCATATCAGAGGCGACTTGACAAGGGTATCCTTTCTCCAGGTTGGGATTGCGCCCTTGAGATGCCATCTTATTGCGTCACCAGAAAAGGAGACCAAATTGAACATTGACAGAAATGTGCACAGTGTTTACAAAAGAGTATTGGGGAGGAGGGAAATGCTGACTTGGTTAAAAGCGTGATATTATAATAAATAAAAGTATTAGAGAAGTTATTTAAACTAAAGGGAAACAACGTTCTGGGACATGATGGGAGACATCCATGGACCCAAACAAAAATAGGGGGGGGGGGGGGAAACAGCACAGACTTTATAAATTATATTTCAGACTTCTGTTAAGAGTGAAGTGGCCAATGTAACACCCATTTGCAAAAAGGGAAACAGAGCTAACCCAGATAATTACAGGCCGGTTTAACATGAATATTGGGGAGAATTTTCAAATCTTTCATTAAAATTTACTAAATATCTAGATGAACAAAAAATTGTTAGAAGCAGCGAACACAGATTTCAGGAGGGAAGATGGAGTTTGTCAAACTGGATAGAGTTCTTTGAGGAAGCAACAGATATGGTGGATGAAGGAAATGCAGTGGATGCAGTGTACATGGATTTTCAGAAAGCCTTTGACAGGGTACCACACAGGAGACAATAGAGAAGATTAAGAGGTATGGAATTAGGGTAGGAGAGCAAATTAGATTCAAAACTGGTTAGAAACTTGGAGAGAGTAGAAACTAGGTTTATTTACCTGTCCTATTACCATCTCGTCTCACCTTGAATATCTCTTAATGTCTCTTCTTTCATCCCCTCCCCCATTTCCCAGCCTCCAAACCGCCTTTTAATCTGTTTCATTTCCTGCCTTTTTTTTCCTCAGTTCTGTTCACTGTATACAATGATTTGGATATAGGGCTAGAGGGAGTGGTATCCAAATTTGCAAAGGATACTAAAATAGGAGACACAATAACTGAGGATCAAAGGGAAGCTGCAAAGGGATAGTGATAAGATGGTGAAATGGGCAAAAAGGTGTCAGATGGAATTCAAGGTTAGTACATTTTGGCTAAAATAAAATTAGAATTTGAATGGGTGATATGAATCAGCAGAGGGATTTGGGAACTCAGGTTAACAAAGTATTAAAAGCAGCATCTCAAGTCGATAAGGCCAAAAAAATAGCTAATGAAATTCTAGGTTTTATGGTAAGTGGTATAGAATATGAAAGCAAATGGCATGTTACCTTTATTGGAAGGGGTTTGGGTTTGGAGTACAAGAGTAAAGAAGTCTTACTACAGTTGTACAGGGCTTTGGTGAGACCACAGTGCACAGTTTTGGTCTCCCCATCTGAGAAAGGACATATATGCCTTAGAGGCGGTACAACGAAGGTTCACTAGATTGACCCCTAGGATGAGAGGGTTGTCCTATGAGGAGAGATTGAGCAGATTGGGCCTATACTCTCTGGAGTTTAGAAGAATGAGAGGTGATCTCATTGAAACATATAAGCCGCACAGTCCAAAGATGTGCGGGTTAGGTTGATTGGCTATGATAAATTGACCCTTAGTGTTAGGGGGATTAAATACGTGGGGTTACGGGGATAGAGTGGGATATGTGTTGGTGTAGGGGTTACGGGGATCGGGTGGGATATGTGTCGGTGCAGGCTCGATGGGCTGAAATGGCCTCTATCTGCACTGTGGGGTTTCTGTGATTTCTGTGAATCTGAGGGGAATTAACAGGGTAGTTGCTGAGAGGTTGTTTCCCCTGCCTGGAGAGTCTAGAACTAGGGGGCATAGTCTCAGGATAAGGAGTCGGCCATTTAAGACTGAGATGAGGAGGAATTTCTTCACTCAAAGGGGTGTGAATCTTTGAAATTCTCTACCCGAAAGGGCTGTGGATGCGGAGTCATTGAGTATATTCAAGGCCGAGATAGAATCTTGGACTCTAGGGGAATCAAGGGATATCGGGATCGGGCGGGAAAGTGGAGTTGAGGTCGAAGTTCAGCCATGATCTTACTGAATGGAGGCGCAGGCTCAAAGGGCCGTACAGCCTACTCCTGCTCCTATTTCTTATGCTTATGTTCTGAAGTCGATGTAATGGTAAATCTACATAAAACCTTAGTAAAACCAGAGTTGGAGTAGTGTGTGCAGTTCTGGTCTCCACACTATAGGAAGGATGTTGAAGTGAGAGTGAGTGCAGTAAAGCTTCGCTAGGATACTACCTGGTGTGAAGAAATACAAATACAAAGCAAGACTTCAAAAATTGGGGATGTTTTAATTACAGCAGAGGCAATTACAGGGTGTTTTGTGAGGGATAGGGTAGATGAAAACAGACTGTTCCCAGTGTTTGAGAACAAGAGGACATGATAAGATTAGATGTAAGAGATTTAGGACAGAAAGCAGGAGAAACATTTTTTAAACAGAGGGTTGTGAGGCTGTATAATACACTACTGGAGTTAATGATTGAAGCACAGACCAGGTCAACATTTAAGAAAAGTTTAGATATATGGTTGAAGGAAAGGGAGATAATGAGAAATGGGAACAGGGTGGACACCTGGGATTAGGAATACTGCCCGTGTGGAGGATAAACATCAACATGGACTGGTTGGGCTGCTTATTTGTTGCAATTTCTATGTAATTCTATGTAATCAGCACACCAACTTGGATGTTAATAAGTGATTGTGCATCACGTAGCTAGGTTGCTTGACCGCAAGGTGAGATGTTATGGTATTGGAAGATGAATGTAGCTAGCTTTTCAATTGTACACTGCATTGTGAAGTGTGCAAGTATTCATGAGATGCAAAGTACGAGTTGTACAGTTGGGCTTGGCAGGAATGAGAAGTACATGTGAAATAGGCAACAAGTATGCTTTCATTCTTTTTTTGGTGAATTTGTGCTCATTATGAAGGCCGGCACCACTGGGGAATGCAACACGATTCCATTTTGTTCATCCATACCAAGTGATCAAAAGTCATAAAATTACTAGCCTAACACTTCAGTGCAGTAACGGGTGTGCTGCATTGTTGGTGGTGCTGTCTTTTGAGATGAAACATTAACACCGAGGCCCTGTCTGCGCTCTCAGGTGAACATAAAAGTTCCCATGGCACTATTCAAAGTTCTCCCAAGGTCCTCACCAACACCAACAGATCAGCTGGTCATTTATCTCAATGTTGTTTGTGGGACTTTGCTGTGCACAAATTGGCTGCAGCATTTGCCTAAATAACAACGGTGACTACATTTTAAAAGTAATTAATTAGCTGTTTAGTGCTGTCAGCTGTCCTGAGAATATGAAAGGTGCTGTATAAATGTAAGTTCATTCTTTCTTAGTAAGAAGCAGGATAAAGCTCCCACTATATTCCTCTAATTTCAGCTACATCAGGTTTGACTTTCCCCATACCAACTAATCTTAGGCTGTCAACTTATTGCCAAATCATGGGCAATTGTATGCAGTGACCTCACTCCTGATAGAAATTAAAGAGAGACAAAAAGCAAGATCAGAAGTGAGTAAACTGTATTCTAACCTGTTCCACTAGCCAGTTCTTTAAAACAAAACTCACTTTATTGATTCAATCCACAATGTATTACTGCAGGACAGCATATAGATCTTAGAACAAAGCTTACTCCAACAGAAGTGCATTTACAGGACTTACATTTTACAGCCAGTAAGTGCTGCTGGGATTGCAGGTATTTTTGGAAAGGTTCAACAATTATTTTTAATGAGTATGATATATCTATCGAGTTGATCTTTAATGTACTGCAGTAATACAATACATCATTGTAATCAATTGCTCCACTGCAATAAGACAAGTTAATGAAAATGTAGGGGACTTTGTTCTAAGGTTAGAACTTTAATCAAATAAACAACTTGTCAAATAAAATCGGCAAGTATAAATCTGGAATCAGAAAAGTTAAAGGGCACTTTTGTGGTTTAGGCAGGAGATTACAACATGTCACTTTGATAACCATTTCCATGTCAGAACTACTCTGGTGATGGCTATGAAGCAAGTTAGCATTACACAGATCAAAAATATCTGAAATAAAGGAATGAAACAATCTCAGCATACCTCCTCAGAAGAACCACAACAAAAGCACAAGATTTTAGTTGATAACTAGAAACTGGAATTTGGTTATCTAGCCACCAGTTGAAAAATGTTGACTATTAAAACCAAATGTCCAGCCATTATTATTAATTAAAGACAAGAATAACATGCATTAATATAGTGCTTTTGTCAATAGCAAACCATCCCAAGGCACATCACAATTAGAGGTCAAACCTGAATAGAGGGTGGGATTGGGAGTGTAGTTTAGCTGAAGTAGCCAAAGGCACGATTAAAACGATAATATTTAAGGAGGATCTTAAGGATGGCAGCAAGACAAAGAGATATGGAGGGAGTGCCAGAGCGTGATGCAAGATAGCGGAGGGCTCTGCCACTGACGGTGGAGTAGAGGGAAAGAAAGGGAATACACAGTTGCCCACAGCTGAAACAATGGAAGGTGTGGGCAGGGATGTAGGGTTGGAGAAGATTGCAAAGACAGGAGGAAATGAAGCCACGGAAGGATTTGAAGACAAACGAGGGATTTTGATATCAATACAATGGGGAACGGGGAGCCAATAGCGGTCAGCAAGGATTAGTGTGCTAGGTGAATGATATTTTGTGTACAGGAGTCAAGACCAAGTGCAGCCTTTAAGTAAAGCAGAGCTAATTGGACTAGGGTGCGCAGGATATAATTCAGTAAACATTTTAAAATATCATAGGCCCATATCATCTGTGGAGGCGCATACTAGCATAAGTGCTGAGATGCACCCACTTGGGACCTTTGCTGCTGGTCCCATGGGAACACTAGTAGGCCATTTAGCCCCTGGAGCCTGTTCCATCATTCAATGAGATCATGGCTGATCTGTGACCTAACTCCATATACCTGCCTTTGCCCCATATCCCTTTATACCAAAATCCCTTTATACCTGTACAAAAATCTATCAATCTGCCAGGGTCAAGGATGTCACTGAGCGGCTGCAGGGCATTCTGGAGGGGGAGGGTGAACAGCCAGTGGTCGTGGTCCACATTGGTACCAACGACATAGGTAAAAAGAGGGATGAGGTCCTGCAGCAAGAATTTAGGGAGCTAGGTGAAGGATTAAAGAGCAGGACCTCAAGGGTTGTAATCTCTGGATTACTCCCAGTGCCACGTGCTAGTAAGTATAGAAATAGGAAGATAGAACAGATGAATGCGTGGCTAAAGGGATGGTGCAGGGGGGAGGGCTTTAGTTTCCTGGATCACTGGGTCTGCTTCTGGGAAAGGTGGGACTTGTACAAGTCGGACGGTTTACACCTGAACCAGAGGGGAACCAATATCCTTGCGGGGAGGTTTGCTAGCACTGCTGGGGGGGGTTTAAACTAACTTGGCAGGGGGATGGGGTACAGAGTGGAGCTATAGTAGGGGGTGATTTACAGCCAAATACAGAGGGAAAAATAAGTCAGCTGGGAAGGCAAAGCAAATATGTGAAGGCAAAAGAGAATATGGCAGGGCTGGAAGGCATTTATTTTAATGCAAGGAGTCTTGCAAATAAGGTGGATGAACTGAAGTTGTTGTTGAACACATGGGAGTACGATATTGTTGCTATCACGGAGACATGGTTGAGGGAGGGTCAGGACTGGCAGCTCAATATTCCGGGGTATAGAATCTTCAGGCGAGACAGAGGGGGGTGTAAAAGGGGAGGGGGTGTTGCAATATTAATTAAGGAGTCAATTACTGCTGTAAGGAGGGATGGTATATTAGCGGGTTCCTCTAATGAGGCCATATGGGTAGAACTTAAAAACAAAAAGGGGGCAAGCACTTTGCTGGGAGTGTACTATAGGCCCCCAAACAGTCAGGGGGAGATAGAGGAACAGATATGTAGGCAAATCTCAGAAAAGTGCGAAAATAATAGGGTAATAATAGTGGGGGATTTCAACTTCCCCAATATAAATTGGGATAGTCAGAGTGTGAAAGGCTTAGAGGGTGCAGAATTCTTAAAGTGCATCCAGGAGAGCTTTTTGAGCCAACATGTAGAAAGTCCTACAAGAGAGGGGGCGGTACTGGACCTAATTCTGGGGAATGTAGCCGGGCAAGTGGTGGAAGTGTCAGTAGGAGAGCATTTTGCACGGTTTTAGCAGGCCAAAAAGTGGATAAATCCCCAGGCCCAGACGAGATGTATCCCAGGCTGCTGTGGGAGGCAAAGGAGGAGATTGCAGGGGCTCTGACACAAATTTTCAGAACCTCTCTGGCCACAGGGGATGTACCAGAGGACTGGAGAACAGCTAACGTAGTACCATTATTCAAGAAGGGTAGCAGGGATAAACCAGGGAATTACAGGCCAGTGAGCCTAACATCTGTGGTAGGGAAATTATTGGAAAAAATTCTGAGGGACAAAATTAGTCTCCACTTGGAGAGGCAAGGATTAATCGGGGATAGTCAGCATGGCTTTGTCAAGGGTAAATCATGTCTGACAAATCTGATTGAATTTTTCGAGGGGGTGACTAGGGGGGTGGATGAGGGAAATGCTGTGGATGTGGTTTACATGGACTTCAGTAAAGCTTTTGACAAAGTCCCGCATAGGAGACTGGTCAAGAAGGTAAGAGCCCATGGGATCCAGGGTGCCTTGGCGCGTTGGATCCTAAACTGGCTGAGTGGCAGGAGGCAGAGGGTGATGGTCGAAGGTTGCTTTTGTGACTGGAAGCCTGTGTCCAGTGGGGTACCTCAGGGATCGGTGCTGGGTCCCTTGTTGTTTGTGATCTACATAAATGATTTGGATGAGAATGTAAAAGGTATGATCAGTAAGTTCGCAGATGACACGAAAATTGGTGGGGTGGTAAATTGTGAGGAGGAAAGCCTCAGGCTACAGGACGATATAAACGGGTTGGTCAGATGGGCGGAAAAGTGGCAAATGGAATTTAACCCTGAAAAGTGCGAGGTGATGCATTTTGGACGGACAAATAAGGCAAGGGAATACACAATGAGTGGTAGGACCCTAGGAAGTACAGAGGGTCAGAGGGACCTTGGTGTACATGTACATAGATCCCTGAAGGCAGCGGAACAGGTAGATAAGGTGGTTAAAAAGGCATATGGGATACTTGCCTTCATTAGCCGAGGCATAGAATATAAGAGCAGGGAGGTTATGATGGAACTGTACAAAACGCTGGTGAGGCCACAGCTGGAGTACTGTGTGCAGTTCTGGTCGCCTCACTATAGGAAGGATGTGATTGCTTTGGAGAGGGTGCAGAGAAGATTCACCAGGATGTTACCTGGGATGGAGCGCCTCAGCTATGAAGAGAGGCTGGACAGGCTGGGGTTGTTTTCCTTGGAGCAAAGAAGGCTGAGGGGGGACCTGATTGAGGTGTACAAAATGATGAGGGGCATAGATAGGGTAGACAAAGAGGAACTTTTCCCCTTAGTAGGGGGGTCAATAACAAGGGGGCATAGATTCAGGGTAAGGGGCAGGAGATTTAGAGGGGATTTGAGGAGGAACTTTTTCACCCAGAGGGTGGTTGGAATGTGGAACTCAATGCCTGAAAGGGTGGTAGAGGCAGGAACCCTCACAACATTCAAGAAGCATTTGGATGAGCACTTGAAATGCCATTGCATACAAGGCTATGGACCAAATGCTGGAAAATGGGATTAGACTGGACAGGGATGGATGGGCGGCGCAGACACGATGGGCCGAAGGGCCTCTTTCTGTGCTGTAAAACTCTATGACTCTATGACTCTAATCTCAGGTTTAAAATCAACAATTGACCCAGCATCAACTGCCATTTGCTAAAGAGAGTTCCAAACTTCTACCACCCTTTGTGTGTAGAAGTGTTTCCTAACTTCACTCCTGAAAGGTCTGGCTCTAATTTTTAAGTGATGTCCCATAGTCCTAGACTCCCCAACCAACGGACATAGGCTAGACAGAGAGAAACTATCAGTTCCCATTAACATCTTGAAAAATTCGATCAAATCACCCCTGAATCTTCTCAATTGCAGGGAATACAACCCTAGTTTGTGTAATCTCTCCTTGAAATTTAACCTTTGGAGTTTGAGTGTCATTCTAGTAAATCGATGCTACACGACCTCCAAGGCCAATATATATTTTTTATTCATTCATGGCATGTGGGCACCACTGGCAAGGCCAGCATTTATTGCCCATCTCAAACTGCCCTTGAAAAGGTGGTGGTGAGCCACCTTCTTGAATTGCTGCAGCTCGTGTGGTGAAGGTACTCCCACAGTGTCATTAGGGAGGGAGTTCCAGGATTTTGACCCAGCGACGATGAAGGATCAGCGATATACTTCCAAGTCAGGGTGGTGTGTGACTTGGAGGGGAACTTGCAGGTGGTGGTGTTCCCATGCATCTGCTGCCCTTGTCCTTCTGGGTGGTAGAGGTCGCGGGTTTGGAAGGTGCTGCCGAAGAAGCCTTGGCGAGTTACAGTGCATCTTGTAGATGGTACACACTGTTGCCATGGTGCACCGGTGGTGGAGGGAATGAATGTTTAAGGTGGTGGATGGGGTGCCAATCAAGTGGGCTGTTTTTTCCTGGATGTTGTTGAGCTTCTGGCGCTGCAATCATGGAGAGTATTCCATCACACTCCTGACTTGTGCCTTGTCGATGGTGGAAAGGCTTTCAGGAGTCAGGAGGTGAGTCCCTCACCAGAGAATAGCCACCCTCTGAACAGCTCTTGTAGCCACAGTATTTATGTGGCCGGTCCAGATAAGTTTCTGGTCAATGATGACCCTCAGGACATTCATGGTGGGGGATTCGACGATGGTAATCCCATTCAATGTCCAGGGGAGATGGCAAGACTCTCTCTTGTTGGAGATGGTCATTACCTGGCACTTAAGTGACAAGTATCATTCGCGCCACACATCAGCCCAAGCTTGAATGTTGTCCAGGTCTTGTTGCATGCAGGCATGGACTGCTTCAGTATCTGAGGAGTTATGAATGGAACTGAATACTGCAGTCATCAGCGAACATCCCCACTTCTGACCTTATGATGGAGGGAAGGTCATTGAGGAAGCAGCTGAAGATTGTTGGACATATGACACTGCCCTGAGGAACTCCTGCAGCAATGTCCTAGGGCTGAGATGATTGGCCTCCAACAACCACCACCATCTTCCTTTGTGCTCAGTATGACTCCAGCTAGTGGAGAGTACTCCCTCGGATTCCCATTGACTTCAATTTTACTAGGACTCCTTGATGCCACACTCGGTCAAATGCTGCCTTGATGTCAAGTACAGTCACTCTCACCTCACCTCCTTCCTAAGCTGTGGTGCCCAGAACTGAACACTGTACTCCAGGTGTGGTCTAACCAGGGCTTTGTATAGCTGCAGCATAACTTCAACCCTTATTCTAGTCTAGATATAAAGGCCAGCATTCCATTAGCCTTTTTGATTATTTTCTGTACCTGTCCAGGACATTTTAACAGTCTATGTACATGGACCCCCAAGTCTCTTTGGACCTCCACTGTTTCTAGCTTTTCACCATTTAGAACGTACTCTGCTTTATCCTTTTTTGGTCCAAATTGGATGACCTCACATTTGCCTACACTGAAATCCATTTGCCACAGTTTTGCCCATTCACTTAAATTATTGATATCTCTTCATAATGTTACGCTTCCATCTACACTGCTTACAATGCCGCCTAACTTCGTGTCATCTTGGATATGTGGCTCTCTATGTCGTTAATAAATACAGTGAATAGTTGAGGCTCCAACACAAATCCCTGTGGGACATCACAAGGCACATTCTGCCAATTGTCCATTATCCCTACTCACTGTCTCCTGCCACTCAGCCAATTTCCTAACCAGGTCAATAATTTGCCCTCAATTCTATGAGCTTCAACTTTAACTAACAGTCCCTTATGAGGCCTTTATCAAATGCCATCTGGAAGTCCATGTAACTAACATCCATAAACATTCCCATGTCCACTATTTAGTCACCTCTTCAGAAAATTCAATCAGGTTCATCAGCCTTTACAAATCCATGCTGGCTCTCTCTGATCAGCTGAAAATTTTCAAGGTGTTCAGTCACTCTATCCTTAATTATAGGCTCTAGCAATTTCCTGACAACAGATGTTAGGCTAACTAGTCTATAATTCCCTGGTTTTCCTCGCTCACCTTTTTTTAAATAGCAGAGTTACATGTGCAATTTTCCAATCTAAAGGAACAGTTTCTGAATCGAGAGAACTGGAAGATTATAGTTAGGGCATCTGCAATGGTCTCGCCTACTTCCTTTAAAACCCTGGGATGAAAACCATCTGGTCTTGGGGATTTGTCACTCTTTAGTGCCATTATTTTCTTCATTACTCTTAATTTGATTAAGTTAATAATGGTGAGTCCCCGTCCCCAATTCAAAATTAGTTTCCTTGGGGTGTCCAGCGTACTATCCCCTTCCTCTACTCTAAATACTGACGCAAAGTAATTATGTAACATGTCCGCCATTTCCTTATTTTTATTTACAATATCATTATCAGTTTTTAAGGGACCCACATTGCTCTTGGCTACCCTCTTTTTCCTAATATAATTGTAAAAAATTGTATTGAATTTGATATCCCTTACAAGTTTCTTTTCATACTCCCCTTTTGAAGCTCTTACTGTTTGGACAGCCTTTACTGTTCTTTGCATCCCTCCCATTCGCCAGGATCTGTGCTAGTTTTTGCATGTGTGTATGCTTTTTCTTTTAGTTTTACGTTGTCCCTTACCTCTGTCGTCCATGGCAGGTTTTTTGGCAAGTAGCGCTCTTGCCCCTTAGGAGTATGAACTGGTGCTGTAGCACCTTAAAATTCTTTTTTGAACACCAACCGCTCATCTGTTGTTTTACCCATTAACAGATTTGCCCAGTCTACTGTGGACAGTCTCTGTCGCATCCCACTGAAGTCGGTCTTACCTAAATCTAAAATCTTAGTAGCTGTTTCACATTACTCCCTTTCAAACACAACATTGAACTCAATCATATTATGGTCGCGATTAGATAAATGTTCACACACCGTTAGGCGGTTAACTTAATCTGGCTCCTTGCTCATTATTAAATCTAATATGGCCTGCCCCCAGGGGTTCGCAACTGGGAAGATTTCAGAAGGGTTTGCCGGTTGGTTTGTCCCATCAATATACAGGTGATACTACTGATGATTACGGCATTTAACTATTAAATAAAATAGTGGAAGTTATAACTTCTCTTCCGGGGTTTAAAACCCGAGTTGGGGGTGAGGAAATCCTCGAGTTAGCCCGGCGTGTGTGGGCCGAGGTAGCGCGAGCTTTCCTGTCAACCCTTTTCTTTCCCCTTGTGCGAAGCCGCCCTGTGGCGGTTGGAAGCCATTTACACGTTGGAAAAGAGCACGGTCAATGGAGAGAGTGCTTCCACAAAGCCATCCCAGAATGTTCGCCATAAGGCTGGGAGCTAATGCATCTGTGTCACTGCCTAGATTCCAGCTGTGGTACTCGCGTCAGATTTAGTGGGAGTACGCTAGAATGGCTGCAGATTGCTAGGTCCATACGTTTCCTTCATGGTCATATTTCCACAACAAACTTGATGTTTAATTCAGATTATAAACTGACCATGGAAATCATATCAAAGTCAGGAACGCAAACTATTGGAAAATGTACAGAAATGGAAATACAAAAATTAAAAAGGACAGAATGTATGATTTTAAAATGGGGAAGGAATTACATTTGCCTGCTCTGCTCCAATTATTCCTTGTCCTATAATCCCACTCCACCTAAAGCCTTAGAATTAGGAGCAGGAGTAGGCCAATAAGGCCCCTCGAGCCTGCTCCACCATTCAATATCATGACTGATCTTCGACCTCTACTCCACTTTCCTGCCCGATCCTCATATCCCTTAATTCCTCGAGTCCAAAAATCTATCTATCTCAGCCTTGAATATACTCAACGACTGAGCATCCACAGCACTGTGAGGCAGAGAATTCCAAAGATTCACAACCCTCAGTGAAGAAATTCCTCCCCATCTCAGTCATAAAAGGCCGGCCCCTTATCCTAAGACTATGCCCCCTAGTTCTAGACTCTCCAGCCAGGGGAAACAATCTCTCAGCATCTACCCTGTCAATCACCTTCAGAATCTTATCATCACCTCTCATTCTTCTAAACTGCAGAGAGTATAGGCCCAATCTACTCAATCTCTCCTCATAGGACAACCTTCTCATCCCAGGGATCAATCTAGTGAACCTTTGTTACATCGCCTCGCAGGCAAGTATATCCATCCTTAAATAAGGAGATCAAAACTGTGCACAGTACTCCAGGTGTGGTCTCACCAAATCCCTGTACAATTGTAGCAAGACTTCCTTACTCTTATACTCCAACCCTCTAGCAATAAAGGCCAACATGCCATTTGCCTTCCTAATTGCTTGCTGTACCTACATGCTAACTCTGTGTTTTTGTACTAAGACACCCAAATCGCTCTGAACACCAAAATTTAACAGTTTTACACCATTTAAAAAATATTCTGTTTTTCTATTCTTACTACCCAAATGAATAACCTCACATTTCCCCACATTATACTCCATCTGCCACCTTATTGCCCACTCACTTAACCTGTCTATCTCCCTTTGCAGGCTCTTTGCATCCTCCTCACATCTTACTTTTCCACCTAACTTTGTATTGTTTGTAAACTTGGATACATTGCACTCGGTCCCTTCATCCAAGTTATTAATATAGATTGTAAATAGCTGAGGCCCAAGCACTGATCCTTGCGGCACCCCACTAGTTACAGCCTACCAATCTGAAAATGACCCGTTTATCCCTACTCTGTTTTCTGTCTGTTAACCAAGCCTTTATCCATGCTAATACCTTACCCCAACCCCATGTTCCCTTATCTTGCTCAACAACCTCCTTTTATGTGGCACCTTATTGAAGGCCTTTTAGAAATCCAAATATACGACATCCACTGGTTCCCCTTTATCTACCCTGCTAGTTACATCCTCAAAAAACTCTAATAAATTTGTCAAACACGATTTACCTTTCATAAAACTATGTTGACTCTGCCTAACCATATTATGATTTTCTCAGTGCCAGGTTACCACTTCCTTAATAATGGATTCCAGCATTTTCTCAACAACTGAGGTCAGGCTAACTGGCCTGTAGTTCCCGGTTTTTTCTCTCCCTCCTTTCTTGAATAGTGGGGTTACATTTGCTACCTTCCAATCCACTGGGACCCTTCCTGAATCTAGGGAATCTACACCTGGTCTCGACTCCCTATGCACAATGTCTGGGAAATCAACTAGTATATTATTAAAAATTTTACATCTGCAAGCATGTCTTGTCAACTTTTTCCATTATAACCTCCTATGACCACATTTATACTGGAAACTAGATAAACTTTCACAATATAATTACACCCTCCCATACAGTATCGCCACTGGTAAAAGGGTTTAATTACAGTGTTCAAAGTATACATAAGCAGTTTCCATTATAAATGTGGATATAAGAATTTATAATGAAAAAAGTTGACAGGAAGTGCATGTAGATGCGAGATCTTTAAGATAACGGCCCCGATTTTCCAGCAGAAATAACGGTGAGCCGATCAGCGCTCATGGTTATTAAAGAGTAAATCAGACAGCAACTTCCAACGACCGCACGTGCGCATTTAAACGCAGAAATCAGGAAGCTGCTGTCCGAGCTGCCCTGCTCCTCCAGAAGCTCACCCTGAGACTCGGCATTCAAATACATGGACCGGCGTGAGGTCGCGGTACTTACGTGATAGATACCCATTAAACTCGCCAGAAAAAGTTAGGGCTTGTTGTGCCCTGTGTAAGTAATTCTTTAACAACGTGACAAGTCTTAATTACTGCCAAACATCCTCTCTGGCACTGAAAATTAACTTTTACAAGTGTGGCGTCTCATTCCTTCAGATTTTAACTTTTGTTGAAGATTTTTTTTAATGTATTTTTTTTAAAAACTTTTTCCATTCTGTGTCTCTTGATCCCACCTTTCTTTCGCTCTCTGTACCTGATTTGGCATTGAATAAAGTAGTCTAACTTCGACTACAACATAAAGAAAATACTGCAGATGCTGGAAATCTGAAATAAAAACAGAAAATGCTGGAGATACTCAGCAGGGTCAGGCAGCATCTGTGAAGAGAGAAACAGGGTTAACGTTTCAGGTCGATGACCTTTGAAAGGTCATCGACCTGAAACGTTAACTCCGTTTCTCTCTTCACAGATGCTGCCTGACCTGCTGAGTATCTCCAGCATTTTCTGTTTTTATTTCAGTCTAACTTAGACTTCCTGGTTCAGACTCTGCGTGTCTCATTAAGGATTCTTCAAATCGGATTGGTTAAGGAGACACACCGTTGCTTGCCCTGTTCGCACAGATCTCAGATCCCCTGTAGAGGGCGCCGTGCTGTTTTGTATTTCTAATAACTGCTAGTTCCAGTGCAAAAGCCCATAGAAAGTCTGTGGGCATGGGCAAGTGTAATGAACAGGTGGCGCCAGTCATTTGCCCTTGAGAGCAAAATCCGGGCCATTATATATATATTTATCTCAAGGACGGCCACTTGAGCGAAGGCTGCCTGTGATTATGGGCCCATACCCAGTAAGAGAGTCAGCACTTTCAAGAGAAGGAAGAAAGTTGGAAAAAAACAAACCCAGAAAGTAGGACCAGTTCAGTACTAGGTTTTCCCCCTCATGCATAGCAAGGTTACAGTTTATTCAGAGAAACTAGGAACAGGCAAATGTTCTGCAATTCTGTACATTTTCAAATAGTGAATGACGATGGACAGTTTTGAGGATCAATTAACTTGTTTTAATTCTCCACACCCCACCGTCTCGAGGGAGGCGTTTCTTCTCAGTATCTTTGAAGTTCTTGACCTTTACACAATTTGCACTAAAGAGGTTGCTCTGCAGATATCAGATATTTTCTTTTTTCTTCCAAAGGGATGAATGTTACTCAATTATTATGTTATATAAAGTTGCTGACAGTTAAAGTGTGTTATTTCTGGTCCAAATACAAGACAATAGACATCAACACTTAAAAGGGGAAATCCAAACACTCCAGGAGGCATTTATTCACCCTGGACTGTATGTTCAGTACTCAAAAGGGTTAAAGATCATGTGTCAGAGATTTCCAGTTTGCATGCCAAAACCCAGCATTTGCAAAACATTCATTATATCGTGACATTAGGGCTCATCGAGCTGCCAGGTTACTAGTATCAAAAGAAATAGAAGAGAAATGAATGTGAAAATCCCAATGGAATCAATTTAGCTGTTGCGATTTCTTTTGCTAATAAAGTGACAGCTCTTTAACCACAAAATTATATTCTTCAACTGCTGCACACGAGTTTCCCGCTTACAAATCGGAGGGCACATGGGGAGGGTGTGATGTGTAGATCTACCATCTGGAGCAGTTTTGCAAAATTAGCATAAAATCAGGCACCCAAGAATAATGTCCAGTAAAAAGTCTCAGAATATTTATTCCTAAAGCATTTCATGACAACCGAAAAGCTACAACTCACACCTTTACAAAATTTGGTGAGTTAAGATAGGAAAAAGACACAAAAATATAACTTCTACCCATTCTTCATAAAGTTAGTTCAATTCTGATGAAGGGTTCAACCGAAAATATGCGTGCAGTTTCCAGCATTCATAGCTTTTCTTTTTATCTTTGTTACAAATTCTCCAATTGTATTTTAGTCCACCCATGTGGCAAATACTCAAGTTTAACAATTATTATAAAAAGAAAAAGGGAGTCTGGCATTAGGATTTAAAAAACAAAATATATGCTGTTTCAGTTAGTTATGAAAACCAATCTTCAGTTTCATGACACAGAAAAGCAGAAATAAAACATGTTGCTAATGTGGCAATTGCATAAAACAAAATGTAAAACCGTACTTAGGAAACAAGTTTACTTTTTGACAAATGTCAGTTTAAACATTGCACTGCCTGCAACATTTTAGTACTTGTTTGAAGACTGGCACAGTTTGATGATGTCTACAGAATTTGAAGTTCTAAAAGTCCTCCTGTGTCTTGTTGAATAGCTCATGCGGTAATGGATTTAGGTGTCTGCGTTCAGGCGAACTCAGTCTTTCATTGTTGTCTGATTCACTTTACTGAGCAAGTGTTCCACATCAGCACTCTTGTGTAGCAACACAATCAACCCGAAATTAGACTTGGGTAATAAGGAGGGGGAAAGGGAGTGTTTTGATTCCTGGGATTGTTTTTACAAGTGTGGGCCAGAGTTTCCATTATGTTATCAAAATCTTTTCTCCAAGGCTCTCACCTCTTAACATTTTTCCACTGCTGCTGTTGTGAATGGGGCGGGGGGGGATATCTGCCTTGCACGCTCGAACGAACTCAGAGTAAAACAATGCCGTCATCACCAAAGGAAAAGCCCGAAAAATGGCAGCCTATTTTCTTTAACTCTGCTGGTGATGCCCATCAGTTCTGGCAGTATGTCTATTCTGATTTGATTGTAAGCCAGTTTCCAAAGATCTTAAAAATTTAAGCAGGAATAGGACATTTTGTTTGCAACAATAAATAGGTCAGAAACCCATAATATAGCAAAATCCCCATACAGGCAAGCCTTTTTGTTTTTCTTGCATAGGAACAGGAGCAGAACATGGCTGATCTGAACCGCAACCCCATTTCCCTTGATACCCTTAACAATCAAAAATCTATCAATCTCAGTCTTGAAAGCTTCAATTGACCTAGCATCCACAGCCTTTTGGGGGAAGAGAGTTACAGATTTCCACTACCCTTTGTGTGAAGAACTGCTTTGTGATTTCATTCCTGAATGACCTGGCTCTAATTTTAAGATTATGCCCTCTTGTTCTGGATTCCCCTACCACACGATATGGATTCTCTGTATCTACCCTATCAAATCCCTTAATAATTTTAAACATCTCGATTAGATCACCCCTCAATGTTCTATACTCAAGGGAATATAAGCTAGGTTTATGCAACTGGTTCTCAATTTAATCCTTTAAGCCCCAGTATCATTCTGGTGAATCTGCATTGCACCCCCTCAAAGGCCAATATATCTTCCGGAGGTGCGGTGCTCAGAACTGAACATACTGCTCCATAGTTGGTGCAACCAGAGCTTCCAACAACTGCAGCACAACTTCCATTCCACCCCTTTGTATTCCAGCCCCTTGAGATAAAGACTAACATTCCATTAGCCTTTTAAATTATTTTTTGTATCTGTCCACTAGTTTTTAAGTGATGTGTGTGCATGAACACCCAAATCTTTTTGCTCCTCTACAGCTCCTAGTTTCTCACCATTTAGAAAATACATGGTGAATGTTGGTGTTCATGCAATGAATTCTGGTGCTAATCAACCATTCATATTTCAGCACTTTGTCCTTCTCCATTAGTTCTGATCGAGTCGGATTGCCCTGTTATACAGTACTAGGAAACAGTAAAAGGTTAGTGGGGTAGGGGCAGAAACGTCTCTTAAAATAGTCCCTTTACTGGAGGGAAGGTGTGAATATTTTGTCTCTTGTCGAAGACAGGCAGATTGTTCCAAAAAATTATTCACAAAATGTTACATAAAGCTTGAGCTACTGGGTTAGAAAAATTCCTATCTCCTGCTCCTAGATGGTTGGAGATGGATAGCTGCAGGGATATGAGATTCAGTGACCATGTTGTTTTGATAGTGTAGAAGGATCAGGACATACGTTATCTTTTATTTGCTCCAAAATGTTACGTTAGAAAGGTTAAAGCTCAAAAGTGTGGTGATGAGGTAATTTATCTGGAACAGTGTTATCAGTCAGCATAATTATCTGTACAATCAGCAACGAGATGCTCTTTAAAAAAAAAATAATAATAATTCTCTGAAACTTAAAGTTTCATAAAAAAGTTAATGCTTACAAAATGTATACTTGGGATCTTCAGCAATGCAGGATGTTAATGTAATAATGCCAAACTTCGAAATAATTTTAAAAGAGCTACAGATGTAAAGTTAAGGCACATGGGATTGGGGGCAAGGTATTGACTTGGATAGAGAACTGGTTGGCAGACAGAAAGCAAAGAGTTGGAATAAACGGGTCTTTTTCCGAGTGGCAGGCAGTGACTAGTGGGGTACCACAGGGATCGGTCCTTGGACCCCAGCTAGTCACAATATATATTAATGATCTAGACAAGGGAACTAGATGTAATATCTCCAAATTTGCAGACGACACAAAGCTGGGTGGGCGTGTGTGCTGCGAGGAGGATGCCGATGAAGTAAGATATTAAAATCGAGCATAACAGGGCATGTTTAATAGAACTCGATTGCAGCCACAGAATGTTTAAAGATGAAGTGTACTAATTATTTCTATGTTTAATTGCAGAAATGACCCTACTAGTTTAGAGAGATGAAACTTACAAAAGGAGACACTGGCATAACCCCTTTCTGGAGAAACAAAACTTAGTAGGGGCCAGAAGGGGGGGGGGGGGGGGGATGACTCATTTCCCAGAAATCAGCCGACCTGCATGTCTCCTTCAGTGGGAAATGAAACTTATCTTATAGGTTATTCTGTATGAATTAGACACTCCCAGATAGTGATTAATGTATAGACTTTTAAATCAATTGGATCTCTGAGGAGGGAGGGCTTGCAAAATGTGTATAACTATGTGGACTTTGAGAAGCTTGTTAGAGTTGAATTCAGACGTGTCTGGAAAGCTCTCCTCAAGCCTGAGTAAACCATTTTGACTTCAATTAGTGGTCTGTCTTTCTTTCACCGAGCCAGTGTCGTCGACCTTGTATATCACTTGGTCCGCACTTTGGGGGCTTACATCACCGAGAAACTCCAGGATGATTTGGACAGGTTGGGTGATTGGGCAAAAGCATGGCAGATGCAATATAACGTGGATAAATGTGAGGTTATCCACTTTGGTGGTAAAAACAGGAAGGCAGATTATTATCTGAATGGCAATAGCTTGGGAGAAGGGGAAGTGCAACGAGACCTGGGTGACCTTGTGCACCAGTTGCTGAAGGTAAGCATGCAGGTGCAGCAGGTGGTTAAGAAGGCAAATGGCAGGTTGGCCTTCGTAGCAAGAGGGTTTGAGTACAGGATCAAGGATGTCTTGCTGCAGTTGTACAGGGCCTTGGTGAGACCACATCTTGAGTATTGTGTGCAGTTTTGGCCGCCTTACCTGAGGAAGGACGTTCTTGCCATGGAAGGAGTGCAGCGAAGATTCACCAGGCTGATACCTGGGATGGCAGGAATGACGTATGAGGAGAGATTGTGTCACTTGGGCTTGTACTCGCTGGAGTTTAGAAGAATGAGAGGGGATCTCATTGAAACTTATAAAATTCTGACAGGACTTGACAGACTAGATGCAGGAAGGATGTTCCCGATGGTCGGGGGAGTCCAGAACCAGGGGTCACAGTCTAAGGATAAGGGGTAGGCCATTTAGGACAGAGATGAGGGGGAATTTCTTCACCCAGAGAGTGGTGAACCTGTGGAATTCTCTGCCACAGAAGGCAGTAGAGGCCAATACATTAAATATATTCAAGAAGGAGTTGGATATATTTCTTAAGGCTAAAGGGATCAAGGGGTATGGGGAGAAAGCAGGGGCCAGGTACTGAATTTGGATGATCAGCCATGATCGCATTGAATGGCGGAGACGGCTCGAGGGGCCAAATGGCCTACTCCTGCTCCTATCTTCTATGTTTCTATAAAAATGTGATAAATTATATTTGCACTTTGAGGTAACTACTTGGAGAAAATATGAAAAGTATTAATGTATGTCATTGTACTTACTGCATCAAAACTGAGAAATTAATCTTTGGACATTTAGGGGGAAAAAATTGGTTGCTTTGCGCCTCCCGTTAGCGCCCTAAGAGCGCTAATGGGGCGCAATGCAACTAGCGCCCGGGCATGGCGATGTTTGCGCCGCTCGTGAAATTGACCAGACATTTTGCAGCAGCGCTAAACACTACCGCCACGATCTCCTGCGCCCACAGATCGTGATGTCAGTTGAGCGTGCAACAATGGAGAGGCCCAGGGAATATTGAGACGCGCCCCCTGCCTTTCCGCCTGCTGCTAGCAATGACAGGTTGAGGGGAACGTTTTGCAGTCGGGAATGGACTGGGGGAAGCGTTTTTTAAAGGCGGCCGCTTCTTTCCTTTTTTTGTCGGCGACATTTTTGCACCACACATTCTGAGAAAAAAAGAGAGAGACTCTTCTAGAGAGATTCAACAGTGTGTGAAGGAGTTTTGTGTACTGAGCAGCACTTTGCAGGTTCATTTTGATTTGATCTTCCTTGCATCGATTTAGAAGACTATGGGGGCTGCACTCCGAGCTCTTTCCCTGGGTCTCTCCATTGTTCTTTCCAACAGAATTGATGTACAGGTCTCTCCAGGCTGAGATTCAAGGCTGCAATGAGCAGGGTGTGGATGGAGAGCAAGATTGACCCTCCCATTTAAGAACTGGCCGGCGCCAGTGTGTCTGTGTTCCATTGCTGACTGACATCACATGAGCTTCGCCAGCGCTCTGAGGTAGCACCTCACTCCTCGGCGTTAGCACCTTGAGAGGTGTGTGGTACCTGATTTAGCGCTCCAATCACCTCCAGGGGCGACAGAAGCCAAGTTTGCAGTCGGAGGCGATAATTAGCGCCAGGCGTTAAACTTTGCGCCCGCCCGATAATTGTGCCTCAAAAGAGGTGATACCGAATTTCTCCCCCTTAACCTTTGAAAGGAAAGGAAGGATGTAATGTACCAAAACTATATAGAGCAAATTGTATTAGTATCCATCAGAGGGAGCTGGTTATAGAGCTGAAGCAGTATTTCATGCAGTAAACTCTTGGCTGATACATCAGCAAGTTAGAGAATGTACTGCAGCAGCAAGAATAAGAGACTATAAAGTAAAATTTCTCCTTCAGTTTATTCAGAATCTACCCCTTACACAAGACGCACACACCCCCAAATGCATTAGTAATATTTTTGTTCCATTTTCCACACCAGCCATACCTGTGGGCTATGGGTGGGAATTTATTTATCAGGTAAAATAAAATATCAGAGTTCAATATATTTAAAAAGAGACACAAGTACAAAATTATCAAGCCTCAAATGAGATACAAAATTAAAATAAATTCTGCCTCCCATCAGACCATTTGATATTTTGATGTGTAATAGATTCCCATCAAAGCAGTTGATGTTCTGTAAATCAATTCCTTTAAAAATAAACTGGATTATTGTTTAAGAATAGGACTAAACCCATTGAAGAGAAGATGTCGCTGATCAGATGTTCTGTGGGATCCTGTGCTTCTGAGATCATGGAAACATCACTTGTGGAATGCATCTGATCAGGGTTGACAGATCTACATTGTAATGTTGGGTTATAGCCTGGCAGTTTCACAACATTGCCTTGGAGGTTGGGAAAAATTTCACATAGCTTTATTTACTCTGAAGTTTTATCTATGCCTAGTCATCGCCCTCAGGCGATTAAATAAATTGAGGAGAACAAGAATACAAATTAAAACATGATCTGTTTTGAAGAAGCTTGATGGCACAAATACCCTTTTGTAATTCCATGTTTTTATATTTTAGTCACTTTCCACAGAAACACAGTTAGATGCTTAAAAACCCAAACAAGCAATGCTTTCCAAATTTTGTACCTCACCAATACCATATACACCAAACCTACATATAGTGTGCTGACATCCAGGACATTACTACATAAAAGCTCTATTTCCCCAAGCTCCTGGAATGCCGTCAGATTTACAATCAAAGTAATTGAACTGAGGTCAAGTGCCGACAAGACTGACAATATCATCAAGGCTGTGCATTCTCTTGGATCCAATTAACCAACAGATAGTCTTTTGTAAACTCACTTTCAAAAACTCATTGAATTATTTGAGTTTGGCCACAATTAAGTACTGATTGGCAGAAACTGCGACACATGTACGGAATAGACAGGGAAAAAAAGGCTCAAATAACCTCATTATTTCCAGAACGCATGTCATATTGGATGTTCTCTGAAGATAATACATTACTCAACTCAGACTTCTTCTGCAATTTTAATTACAGCCCCAAGTAGTTTCAACCATTGTAATTTTTTTTTAAATTATGGAATGTGGGCGTCGCCGACAAGGCCAGCATTTATTGCCCATCCCTAATTGCCCTCGAGAAGGTAGTGATGAGCTACCTTCATGAACCGCTGCAGTCCATGTGGTGAAGGTACTCCCACAGTGCTGTTAGATAGGGAGTTCCAGGATTTTGACCCAGCAATGATGAAGGATCGGTGATATACTTCTAAGCCAGGATGGTGAGAGACTTGGAGGGGGTGGTGTTGCCATGCACCTGCTGCCCTTGTCCTTCTAGGTGGAAGAGGTCACGGGGTTGGGAGGTGCTGCCGAAGAAGCCTTGGTGAGTTGCTGCAGTGCATCTTGTAGATGGTACACACTGCAGCCACGTGGTGGAGGGAGTGAATGTTTAAGGTGTTGGATGAGATGCCAATCAAGCGGGCTGCTTTGTCCTGGATAGTGTCAAGCTTCTCAAGTGTTGTTGGAGCTGCACTCATCCAGGCAAGTGGAGAGTATTCCATTACACTCACTTCTGCCTTGTAGATGGCGGAAAGGATTTGGGAAGTCAGGAGGTGAGACACTCGCCGAAGAATACCTAGCCTCTGACCTGCTCTTGTTGCCACAGTATTTATGTGGCTGGTCCAGTTAAGTTTCTGGTCAATGGTGACCCCCAGGATGTTGATGGTGGAGGATTCGGCGATGGTAATGCCGTTGAATGTCAAGGGGTGGTGGTTAGACTCTCGCTTGTTGGAGATAGTCATTGCCTGGCACTTCTGTGGCCTGTGGCGTGCATGTTACCTGCAACTCATCAGCCCAAGCCTGAACGTTGTCCAGGTCTTGTTGCATGCGGGTATGGACTGCTTCATTATCTGAGGAGTTGTGAATGGCACTGAACACTGTGCAGTCATCAGCAAACATCCCCATTTCTGACCTTATGTTGGAGGGACGTTCATTGATGAAGCAGCTGAAGATGGTTGGGCCTAGGACACTGCCCTGAGGAACTCCTGCAGCGATGTCCTGGGGCTGTGATGATTGATCTTCAACCACCACAACCATCTTCCTTTGTGCTAGGTATGACTCCAGCCAGTGGAGCATTTCGACCACCCCGCCCCCGCCCCCGCCCCCCGGATTCCCATTGACTTCAGTTTTACCAGGGCTCCCTGATGCCACACTCGGTCAAATGCTGCCTTGATGTCAAGGGCAGTCACTCTCACCTCACCTCACCTCTGGAATTCAGCTCCTTTGTCCATGTTTGGACCACGGCTGTAATGAGGTCGGGAGCCGAGTGGTCTTGGCGGAACCCAAACTGAGCATCAGTGAGCAGGTTATTAGTGAGTAAGTGCTGCTTGATAGCACTGATGACACCTTCCATCACTTTGCTGATGATTGAGAGTAGACTGATGGGGCGGTAATTGGCCGTGTTGGATTTGTCCTGCTTTGTGAACAGGACATACCTGGGCAGTTTTCCACATTGTCGGTTAGATGCCAGTGTTGTAGCTGTACTGGAACAGCTTGGCTAGAGGCGCGGATAGTTCTGGAGTACAAGTCTTCAGCATGATAGCCGGGATGTTGTCGGGGTCCATAGCCTTTGCTGTATCCAGTGTGCTCAGCCGTTTCTTGATATCAGGTGGAGTGAATCGAATTGGCTCAAGACTGGTTTCTGTGATGGTGGGAACCTCAGGAGTAGGCCAATATGGATCATCCACTCGGCACTTCTGGCTGAAGATGGTTGCAAACGCTTCAGCCTCGTCTTTTGCACTCACGTGCTGGGCTCCACCATCATTGAGGATGGGGGATATTCATGGAGCCTCCTCCTCCCGTTAGTTGTTTAATGGTCCACCACCATTCATGACTGGATGTGGCAGAACTTTGATCTGATCTGTTGATTGTGGGATTGCTTAGTTCTGTCTATAGCATGCTGCTTCTGCTTTTTAGTATGCATGTAGTCTATCCAGCCCCCCAAAAAATCTTTAGCCTATATGGCTGGTATAGGTTGCTTAACATTGGGGTTGTCAATAGTAAAGCATTGGCTATATTCCACCAGTTTGCTATGCACAATGTTTATAGCATCATCCTGATTCAGCACTGCAAACAGCATCAAATTGGGCTATATTTATTGAAAATACAATAACTGCATTTCAACTAAAATAAATTCTGGAAGCTGGTGCTTACAAAAGAGAATAAATATTCTAACACTCTTGTTTCTATTAAACATGATTATTTTTAGCACGTTTGCTCGTGAATAAGAGGATCATTAGATCTCAAACATTCACCAAGCCCAACAATCAAATCAAAATTCAGAAAGATCGGAATTTGAGCCAATTTAGATCTTCTTGGATTTGAATGCACAGCTCCTGCTCCTTTTTTACAAAGGAGTCACACAAGGGAACAAAGATTTGCAGTGATCAATTTGAAACCAATTTAGTGTCCTGTCAAATAACATTCCTTTTCAAAACGGTTATCATAAATGTCAGAGCTGCTGAAACAGCAATTGTTCAGTGCCCCAGTGGGTGCAGAATAATAATTAGGGCTTTGATAAACTAATAGGGCAGTGAATATATTCATAAATCCTTGGTGGCAATATAATTGGGTATAGTTGGGGCATGGGAGACATAGGACTGTCAGCTGGTGGTATAGGAAAAAAAAACCACTTCTGTTCAACCACCAGCCTCAGGATTGAAACTACAGATCCTTTGGCTCTGAATAGATCTTAATGATGTTCATAGTCTTTATTACATACCACAGCTAGGGCACCACCTATTATTTGAACACAGTAATCTACAAGACTCTACAGCCCAGTTTGCATTGGCCTCCCAACTATGGTGGTGATAGTTCTCAAAGCAAAAAGTAACTCTACAGACATACATCATCTCGGACATGGAGGACTCTTCAGGCAAGTGCCCTCAGCTTGAAAAGACGGTTTTGGTTTCCTTCGCCTCATACTTTCAGCTGCCTAGGCCCCAAGCTCTGGAATTCACTCCCTAACCCGCTCCACCTTTCTACCTCTCTCTCCTCCATTAAGGCACTACTTAAAACCTACCACCTGTTGTAGTGTATGTACCCGTCTACCTTTAAGGGAACGATTGAGTGTAACCGTTCACCTTTAAGAGAACTACTTTAGGTGTGGCACTATTTGATTGGCTTCTGTATACGGTAATACCGACAGTGACCACACCAGTATATAAGTGATGTTACAGGATAACTAGGGCAGATTCGCCCTGACCTCTGAATAGTAAAGACCTGTTTGTTTGTACTTCAAAAGTCTGTGTATTTATTTACTGCACAACCCACAGACTTTACACCTGTCCTAATATCTCCTTCTGTGGCTCGGTGTCAAATGTTGTCTGATAATGCTCCTGTGAAGAGCCTTGGGATGTTTTACTACATTAAAGTTACTGTATAAATGCAAGTTGTTGTTGTTGGTTATCTATATTTAGAGTTTTCCTTGAATCTGGCAGATAGGTGCATGGGGTATCAGCTGGGCTGAACCCCTTCAGTGTGCTTTCTCCAATCCTTTGGCAGCGTCAGACAGCAGTCCTGGTGATGTAAACCTGAACGTATTTCCTCTCCCTCTCTTCGCCCCACCCCACCCCCCACACTGATCATATAGAATGAAACAGTTTTACAGGAGAGTCCTATAAATGAAAATGTCTACCAAAATAAAAGCTATCTCACCAATCCCAACTGCTGAGGAACTCTGTCCTGTACCTACTTCTGATGTGCTTACTGATAGACATACCTTTTCCCATTCTCATTTACCACAAAGTAAACAGGAGCATAAAGGGTAATTTTTTTAAATTATTCAATAACAAAATAAATACCACCAGTGAATAGATTTAATGATCACACCATGTCAAAAATAAATCTGTATTAACAAAGCCATTATTAATAGATGGAATCGCAAGATTGTTTGCTTTCAGAATAGGAGGCATTTTATTATAGGGCTGGACACGAAACTTGTACAACTGGTGTTGCTCCTGCTAATTGCCCAGCTCGTTTCAGTGGAGCTTTATAAATACAAGACACAACACACAATTTTTCAACAAATAACCTGCCAAATTTTGCTTTCTATGAGCCTTTAAGTGAGCAAATGGTAGCTAGTGATAACAACAGAGCTCCTTTCACACTGAAAGAGAGGGGGAAAGAAAGAAAGAGAAAAGATCAAGGGGAGAAAAAAAAGGGGCAAGAGAAAGCATATAACAGATTACTTTGAAGAGATCATGCGTATGGGCTTGATACTGTATATGTTTATAATGTTAGTTTGTAAAACAAATTATATGCCTATTGCTTTGAGTTGGCAGCATCTACTAGTGTAACGCGAGTTTGTAAAGATCAGTCAGAATGGAGGTGAAAGGGTGAAATGAGGTCATGCTTCTTCCAGGCCCTCTGAACACATAGCTTCCTAATGCTTTGTTTTTCTAGGAATTTTGCAGTAAATTAATTTGTCAGCAGATAAATCCATTCACACAGTTATCCAATCCAAACCACCCAGACTGCGTCACTTCCATCACAACCCAATCAAAGTGGTGGTCTGGCAGGGAAGCAACTTTCTGCAACCCCAGCTCAATACTAAGAGCAAGCACAATGTCCTGTAAATTAAAGGAGGTCAAGATGTAGAGAGAAAAAGAAAAAAATAGAAAAAGAAAAGGAGACAGACAAAAAGAAAAAGGAGAGCGAGAGAGATATACAAGGCGAGAAATTGGACTCGGTAGCACACAATTTTTGGGCGCCTCGAGTGTCGTTATGAATCCAAAATGGTGTCTGTGGTGCACAGGTCACTTCAGAGGCGAAGCGTGCCGAATGCCATCTTGGTAACGGCATTAACGCGCGCAGTTAACATCCACTGGATGTATGCAGAGCAGGCAGATCATGAAGTCAATCAGCGTACAATGCTGATTTGATGCCAGCGCTGCCATGTTGAAGCTCCACGCTCCAGCCGACGCCCTCAAACTCAGAGCTGTACACATGTTCATTAGCAGGAAGGACCTCCCACCAGCACTATTTAAAAAGGGGTCATCAACTACTTACAGGTTGGTTGCTGGTTGATTTCTTCTGGCTGTTGCACCAATTCTACTATGCTTTCCATAGTTGTTTCAAATTTCAAGTCTACAGGGAGCGGTGTGGCAGGCACTGAAGTACTTTTTGTCGACTTCAAGGCTTCTGCACAAACCAGTTGCTCCCAGATATTGGTGCACTAGTAGGCCTTCCTCTTAAACATAGAAAGATAGGAGCAGGAGTAGGCCATTCGGCCCTTCGAGCCTGCTCCGCCATTCAACGAGATCATGGCTGATCATCCAAACCCTAGCACCCGGTCCCTACACCAACAGCCATCCCACCCAAGCCCTATCCCCGTAACCCCACGTATTTAATCCCCCCTAACACTAAGGGTCAATTTTTTTTTATCATGGCCAATCAACCTAACCCGCGCATCTTTGGACTGTGGGAGGAAACCGGAGCACCCGGAGAAAACCCACGCAAACACGGGGAGAATGTGCAAACTCTACACAGACAGTCACCCGAGGCCGGATTTGAACCCGGGTCCCTGGCGCTGTGAGGCAACAGTGCTAACCACTATGCCACCGTGCTGCCCTCTTGGAATCAAGCATGACTGGGAGAATGAACAGAGGCCACGCAGAGCAGGACAAGTTGCTAGAAGAGGGAGGAGGAGCAGAGGGAAGAAGGGCTCTCAGCAGGAGGCCATATCTGCCCAGGGTGTTCAGGGAGCAATTCTCCTAACTCAGCCTCAACAATGATCAATGTTTGAGACATCTGTGCTTCACTAAGGAGGTCCTCGCTGAAATCTGCCAACTGCTGCAACCACAACTCCATCCTCAGAGCAGGAAGGGCCGCATTGCCAGTGGATGAGTAGAGTCTGGGGGAGGGGAAAAGAGAGCGGAGGGGTGGGGGGAGGGGTGGCGGTGGTGTGCGGGAAAGAGTAATACAAGGCTATGAACTTATATGCCTCTGGCTCCTTTCAGGTTGGTGCTGGAGATATTAGCAACATGAGGCTCTCTATTCAAAGAGAGATAACTTCATTTCATTCCCTCTTGCCAGAGAGAAGCAGGCGGAGCAAGCACGAAGGTTTGCAGGCTTCTCCATGGTGCAGAGTGCCAGTGACCGCACGCACATTGTTTTGTGGGTACCCCACATCAACTCTGCCATGTGCCGGAACCAAAAGGGATTCCATTCCCTCAAAGTCTAGTTGGTGGGTGACCATAGGCAATGCACCATGCAGGTCAATGCCCAGTATCCTGGCAGCAGTCATGATGCCTCCATTCTACGGCAGTCCACTGTGCCGCCTGTATTTCAGCTACCGCGGTAAACCAAAGGGTGGCTACTGGGTGCCAACAGCTATCCACTGACAACATTAATCATGACTCTGGATCACAACCCCCGCACACGTGCACAGCATGCATACAATGAGAGCCACGCTGCCACAAGAAATTGGAGAGCAGACCATTGGTGTGCTGAAGCAACTATTCCGCTGCCTGGACCACTCTGGAGAAACCCTACAGTACTGGGTTGAGCAAGATTTGTGCTGGTATGCTGCATGCTACACTACCTTGCCATCATGCGGGAACAGCCCTTGCCACCATCTATCAGGCAAGAAGCTGGTGAGCAGAAGCATGAGGAGGAGGAAGAGGCAGAAGAGGAAGGGAGGCTGCAATCTAAGCAACCCCTTTCTGCTCGTGAAGAACTAATTCATGAGCGATACCATTAATCTCAACCCCAATTCCCCATTCACCCACAGTCCCACACACCTTGCCTTTCCTCTCTCTCTGACCATCACATCATCCTCTTGGCCACAATGCTAAAATAAAAGCCAACGCAAAATACATATTCCAAACCAAATTTATCAATTAAATCATGCCATATTGCATACAAATGAAACTAATCACCCTTGCACATTCCCTTAGTGCTCGGCTTCCGTGTGCCTTTGCCTGTCCTAGTGCTCCTACAAAGTGCTACCCCCATGGCTGCAGTATGGCTGGTGGAAGGCTGCTGACTTTCAGTGGAGGGGATGGCAGATGGCTTTGGAGGACGACCTCTAGCAGCTTTGGGCCCAAGAAGCCTGCTTCAGACTGCACCATCTCGGCATGGGCGGCAGCAGTCTGGGCTGACTGACAGGCAACAGCAAGGGCACTGGCGGAGTGGCAGGTGTGAGAAAGCAGGTTCATGCTCCAGGGAGCCACTGCCACTCTCCTGGGTCCGGGTCCGTGCCTCAGCAATCCTAGTAATCTGTTGGAGGACAGATTGCTGGACTGCTGCGACACCCTGCAAGCCCCTTTGAGCTTACATCAATGCAGTCTGAGGGTCCACTGCAGCACTCCAACTTTTGTTGGAAGCTGCTTGTGCTGCAATGGAACCAGAGACTTTGGCCTTCAGCCACCATCATGGTTCGGTCCACAAGTATGTTTATGGAGTTGGCCACCAGTTCCATGCTGGAAAGGATGGGCTCCAAGCTCTGTGCCAAGTTGGTGCCAGACTGCTCCATGCTCCTCGATATTGAATGAGGCTGTCCGACAAGCTTCCCAATGCACCAAGCATTTTGGTCTGTAGACCCATCAGCCTTCTGTAACCTGGCCCATCGAAGTTCTCATCCGAGTCCTCTGCAGCAGAACTCCAGCGAGCAGACACCGGCGCTATCCTTTCCCCGTCCTGCCTGCAGCACACTTGTGCCCGGTGACTTACCACGTGCAGATCCCACCTCTGCTATCCTCTAAATTACGCGCAGTGTCCGTATCTGAGCTGATGGCTGCGAGTGTAAAATCTCATGTCTACTTGTTCTTCCTCCACTGCCTGGGCAGTTTGAAGTTCTTGGGTTGTGGTGATGGGAGAAGGGAAAGTAAGAAATGACTGCTTACAACATCTGCAGCTTGTAAGTCAGAAGAGATTGTGGTGATGAGGGGGAAGTGGGATGCGAAAAGGAGCATTAGGTATGAGGATCCAGTCATCTCCAATGGATTCAGCCGCTCCGCTGGCCAAGGCCATTCAGATAATGGCCAGCACCGTCTCCTCCATGGGGATTAGAATATGCAGGCGTGCCTGTCCCCCTAGTTCCTGCTGCCTCCGGTTGTGCACCACCACCTCCTGCAAGAGAGGGAAGTGCGTCAATGAGTGTTGTGCAATCCGTTTGGGTGGTGTGGCTGTCATGGTTGACTAGCTGGCAGTGTGTGCAAGCTGCGAGATGTGGGTGTGAGGCTTGCAACCGTGCTAAGTGTTTGAAGGTGAGGAGAAGCATATGAAGGTATGGATCCTGATTGATAGAGATTGTTGGTAGGGGAGTGATGGGGGTGTGGTGAATTAAGCAGTGGCTGAAGCTAGTGGTGCAGTTGGCAGGATATGGCATTTGAAGGTAACCTTGACCACTTGTGTGAGGTCATTCTACTTCTTGTGGCACTGCATCCAGGTCCTCGGGGCTGCACTCCTAGCATTGACTTCTCAGTGTATCTGGAGGGCCTCCTGCCCCCCTGCAGATACAGGACATCTCTCCTCCTTTCCACCTCCTCCACCAAGACCTCCAGTGCAGCGTCTGACAACCTGGGTGCCTGCTCTCTCCCATGTTCAGCCATTCTTCTCTCTTTCCCAGGTCAGATTCAGCTCACCAAAGATTCCCAGCATCTGCTCCAGCCACAGTGCATCTCCCCTTTAAGCGATGCAGGCTAGCTTTAACTAGTGCCAGCATGTTACGATTTTGGGTCCCCTGCTGATGCGTGCAGCCACTCAGTGCGGTTAGCGCTGACTGCACACAGAAATCAGGATAATGAGCAGGCAGCACGAAAATGCAAACGGGCACGGGGTAATCCAATTTAGCCCCTAAGTTGTCCAAATAGCCATTTATATTGGTGTGGTATTAACTAGCTACTTTTATTTCAGACTTTCTAGAATCTTGCCATCAAATAATAACAAAAGCAATACAATCAAGAGCTTGGAGTGTAATTGCTACAATGTACTTACTACCAGCAGGAGGCCATCTAGTGTTTTGTGCAAGTACTGCATGCATCGCTTTCTCACTTCAGAACTACAAAGTGAAAATAATCATTTAAATGGAGAGAGATTACAAAATGCTACAGTTCAGAGGGACCTGGGGGTCCTTGTGTATGCAGGTACAGCAAGTACTCAAAAAGGCAAATGGAATATTGGCCTTTATTGCAAGGGGGTTGGAGTATAAAAGCAGGGAAGTCCTGCTACAACTGTACAGGGTATTGGTGAGACTACACCTGGAGTACTGCGTACAGTTTTGGTCTCCTTATTTAAGGAAGGATATACTTGCATTGGAGGCAGTTCAGAGACGATTCACTAGGTTGATTCCCGAGATGAGAGGGTTGACTTATGAAGAAAGGTTGAGCAGGCTGGGCCTATACTTATTAGAATTTAGAAGAATGAGAGGTGATCTTATTGAAACATATTAGATACTGAGGGGGCTCGGCAAGGTAGATGCAGAGAGGACGTTTCCCCTTGTGGGGAAATCTAGAACTCGGGGACATAGTTTCCGAATAAAGGGCCACCCTTTTAAAACTGAGATGAGGAGGAATTTCTTCTCTCAGAGGGTCGTAAATCTGTGGAATTGTCTGCCCCAGAGAGCCGTAGAGGCTGGGTCGATAAATACATTTAAGGTGGAGAGAAACAGATTTTTGCAAGATAAGGGAGTGGAGGGTTATGGGGAGCGGGCAGGGAAGTGGCTTTGAGCCCAAGATCAGCCATGATCTTATTGAATGGCGGAGCAGGCTCGAGGGGCTAAGTGGCCTATTCCTGCTCCTATTTCTTATGTTCTTATCTCCAAGAATAAGCAAGTACCATACAGACAAAGAGAGAGAGAGAGAGAGACACACAAAGAAACACAGAAAAAAAGGGAAGAATAAATAAATAGTGCCATGAGATCTTTCGTGTACGCCTGAATAGGTAGATGCGGCCTCAGTTTACCAATTATCCGAAGAGTGGCACCATCAGCAGTACAGCACTGAAGTACCAGCCTAGATTATGTACTCAAGTCTATAATGGGGCTTCAACCCATAACTTTCTAACTCAAAGGAGAGTGCAACCTACTGAGCCAAACTATGATATCCAAGACATAGTTTATACCTACCAGCATAAGTCCTATTTTTTAAGTTGGCAGATGATATGCCAACTAGTCAGCAAATATAATGTGCTGGTCAGGGCATAAGGGCTGTTGCGGCTTTCCGAAACTCACAGCATCACAGCACACGCACAGACAACGGGTTATACAGCTAATGGGTATGGGACTGTACGAGACAGGATTGATTTCATTACAATTTGATAAATCCAGAATTTTAATTTAATGAGGAATTTGTGAAGAGCATGAAGACTGCACTGAACTACTGAGAATGCAGCAACAGATCAATCGCCATCCTATTAAATGTGGCAGCCTCAGAATATCAGACAGTCCTGAACTCAAACCCCATGACTTTTTAAAAAATTAGTTCATGGGATGTGGGTATGGCTGGCAAGGTCAGCATTTATTGCCCATCCCCAATTGCCCTTGAGAAGGTGGTGGTGAGCTGCCTTCTTGAACCGCTGCAGTCTGTGCGGTGAAGATACTCCCACAGTGCTGTTAGGGACGGTGTTCCAGGAGTTTGACCCAGCGACAATGAAGGATCGGCGATATATTTCCAAGTCAGGATGGTGTGTGACTTGGAGATGGTGGTATTCCCACGCACCTGCTGCCCTTGTCTGGTGATAGAGGTTGAAGGTTTGGGAGGTGCTGTCAAAGAAGCCTTGGCGAGTTGATGCTGTGCATCTTGTAGATGGTACACACTGCAGCCATGGTGTGCCGGTGGTAGAGGGAGTGAATGTTTAAGGTGGTGGCTGGGGTGCCAATCAAGCGGGCTGATTTGTCCTGGATAGTGTCAAGCTTCTTGAGTGTTGTTGGAGCTGCACTCATCCAGGCAAGTGGAAAGTATTCCATCACACTCCTGACTTCTGCCTTATTAGATGGTGGAAAGGCTTTGGGGAGTCAGGTGGTGAGACACTCGCCGCAGAATACCTAGCCTCTGACCTGCTCTTGTAGCCATAGTATGTGGCTGGTCCAGTTAAGTTTCTGGTCAACGGTGACCCCCAGGATGTTGATGGTGAGGGATTCTGCGATGGCAATATTAAGGCGCAGTGGTAAGACTCTCTCTTGTTGGAGATAGTCATTGCCTGGCACTTGTGTGGCATGAATGTTACTTACCACTTATCAGCTCAAGCCTGAATGTCATCAGGTCTCGCTGCATACGGGCATGGACTTCATTATCTGAGAAGTTGCGAATGGCACTGAACACTGTGCAGTCATCAGCAAACATCCCCATTTCTGACCTTATGTTGGAGGGAAGATCATTGATGAAGCAGCTGAAGATGGTTGGGCCTAGGACATTGCCCTGAGGAACTCCTGCAGCGATGTCCTGGGGCTGAGATGATTGGCCTCCAACAACCACAACCATCTTAGTTTGTGCTAGGTATGACTCCAACCAGTGGAGAGTTCCCCACCCCCCCCCCCGATTCCCATTGATTTCAGTTTTACTAGTGCTCCTTCATGCCACACTCAGTCAAATGCTGCCTTGATGTCAAGGGTAGTCACTCTCACCTCACCTCTAGAATTCATCTCTTTTGTCCATGTTTTGGACCAAGGCTGTAATGAGATCTGGAGCAGAGTGGTCCTGGCGGAACCCAAGCGGGGCATCAGTGAGCAGGTTATTGGTGAGTAACTGCCACTTGATAGCACTAGCAACGAAACCTTCCATCACTCTGCTGTTGATCAAGAGTAGACTGATGGGGCGGTAATTGGCTGGATTGGATTTGTCTTGCTTTTTGTGGGTAGGTCATTCCTGGGCAATTTTCCACTGTCAGGTAGATGCCAGTGTTGTAGCTGAACTGGAGCAGCATGGCTAGAGATGTGGCTAGTTCTGGAGCACAAGTCTTCAGCACGACATCCGGGATGTTGTCGGGACCCGTAGCCTTTGCTGAATCCAGTGCACTCAGCCATTTCTTGCTATCACGTGTAGTGAATCGAATTGGCTGAAGACTGGCTTCTGTGGTGGTGGGGACCTCAGGAGGAAGCAGAGAGGGATCATCCACTCGGCACTTCTGGCCGAAGATGGTTGCAGATCCTTCAACCTTGTCTTTTGCACTCACGTGCTGGGCTCCGCCATCATTGAGGATGGGGATGTTCACGGAGCCTCCTCCTCCCGTTAGTTGTTCAATTGTCCACCACCATTCATGACTAGATGTGGCAGGACTACAGAGCTTTGATCTGATCCATTGGTTGTGGGATCGCTTAGCTCTGTCTACTGCATTGTCATCCTGTGTTGTAGCTTCACCAGGTTGGCACTTCATTTTTAGGTACGCCTGGTGTGGCTCCTGGCATGCTCTTCTACACTCCTCATTGAACTGGGATTGGTCCCCTGGCTTGATGGTAATGGTAGAGTGAGGGATATGCCAGGCCATGAGGTTACAGATTGTGATGGAATACAAGTCTGCTGCTGCTGGTGGCCCACAGTGCCTCATGGATGCCCAGTTTTGAGCTGCTAGATCTGTGCTGAATATCTCATTTAGCATGGTGGTAGTGCCACACTACATGATGGAGGGTGTCCTCAGTGTGAAGATGGGACTTCGTCTCCACAATGACTGTGTGGTGGTCACTCCTACCAATACTGTCATGGGCAGATGCATCTGTAACAGGTAGATTGGAGTGGACAAGGTCAAGAAGGTTTTCATTGGAGTTCAGAAGAATGAGAGGCGATCTTATTGAAACATACAAGATTGTGAAGGGGTTCGATCGGGTGGATGCGGGGAGGATGTTCCCGATGATGGGTGAAACTAGAACTAGGGGGCATAGTCTTAGAATAAGGGGCTGCTCTTTCAAAACTGAGATGAGGAGGAACTACTTCACTCAGAGGGTGGTAGGTCCATGGAATATGCTGCCCCAAAAAGCTGTAGAAGCTACATCATTACATAAATTTAAAACAGAAATAGACAGTTTCCTAGAAGTAAAGGGAATTAAGGGTTACGGGGAGCGGGCAGGAATTTGGACATGAGTCTAGGTTCGGATCGGTCATGGCCCTGTGGGTAGCGGAGCGGGCCCAGGGGCCATGTAGCCTGATCCTGCTCCTATTTCGTGTGTCTAATTCTGTTAGATTCAGGAGATGGTTCTGTGATAGTGGATTGGCGGTTAGGATCAGATCAGCCATGATCTTATTGAATGGCGGAGCAGGCTCGAGGGGCCGATTGGCCTACTCCTGCTCCTATTTCTTATGTTCTTATGTTATTCCTTTGTGTTTGTTCTCACACCACCTGTCGCAGGCCCAGTCTGGCAGCTATATCGTTCAGGACTCGGCCAGCTCAGTCAGTAGTGGTGCTACCGAGCCACTCTTGGTGATGGACATTGAAGTCCATCCAGAGTGCATTCTGTGCCCTTGCTACCCTCGGTGCTTCTTCCAAGTGGTGGTACTTGGGGGAGTACTGATTCATCAGCGGAGGGAGGACAGTAGGTGGTAATCAGCAGGAGGTTTTCCTTGCCCAGGTCTGACCTGTTGCACGAGATTTCATGGGATCTGGAGTCAATGTTGAGAACTCCCGACTGTATATCATTGTGCCGCCACTTCTGGTGGGTCTGCTGGTGGGACAGGACATACCCAGGGATGGCGACGGAAGAATCTGGGACGTTAGCTGAAAGGTATGATTCTGCGAGTATGACTAGGTCAGGCTGTTGCTTGACTAATCTGTGGGCCAGCTCTCCAAATTTTGGCACAAATCCCCAGATGTTAGTGAAGAGGACTTTGCAGGGTTGATTGAGCTGGGTGTGCCTTTGTCGAGTCCAGTGCCTAGGTTGATGTCAGGTAGTCCATCCGGTTTTATTCTTCGTACACTTCTTTGTAGCAGTTTGATACAACTGAGTGGCTTGCTAGGCCATTTCAGTGGGCAGTTAAGAGTCAACCATATTACTGTGGGTCTGGAGTCACATATAGGCCAGGTAAGGAAGGCAGATTTCCTTCCCTAAAGGGCATTAGTGAACCAGATGACAATCCGGTAGTTTCATGGTCACCATAATTAATGCTTTTTCATTCCAGATTTATTTAATTAAGTGAATTTAAATTCCCCAGCTGCCGTGGTGGGATTTGAACTCATGTCTCCGGACCATTGGTCCAGGCCTCTGGATTACTAGTCCAGTAACATAACCACCCGTGTCAAATGGCTGCCGGTTTCGTGCCAGCAACATAACTGCTCAGTTGTCTGCACCTCAATCCGTACTAATACTTGTAAAATCTTTGGGCAGAATTTTCAAAATTCCTAATTTATATCAACTCTGTTCCTATTCCCCACCTTGAAGTACGAGAGTATTTCCATCCCACCACACCTAATGACTGTAGAGAAGATTTGCATTTTACTGCCTGGATGTTAAGCATTGCCTGAACAGACGCTAAAAGGAAGAGCTTTTGGATCTTTAGTGGAAGGTTCGCACGGTGGTAACTGAACATGCCGGATTTTTATTCCATTAAAATGAATGGAAGGAAAATCTGGCGGGTTCTGCAAGAGGCGTCTGATCATCGCAACTGGATTCTTCTTCTTGCTCTCCATCCAGGCAATGCTAATCAGCCAGGCAGTAAAGACAAAAGTCTAATGACTCGTGGAAACCCCTCCGCTATCTCACTCAACTGGCTATTCTTCATGCATAAACCCAAACGATGAATGTCAGCCATTTGACCACAGGGAGCATTACTGCCAAACGTGATCCTGCCCCCACCCAGTGACTGACCCACACACTTTTCAGCAATCAGTGGAAAGCAATCAGGAGTGGGAAATCTGGCTGATCTTTCCTCTTCCCTTGTCTCTTCCACACCTGAGGAAAGCCAAGACCAAAAATAGCACCCCTACTGCCGATCTGGCTAAAATCAGACCGCACACAGACCAGGAATCAAAGCAGTGAACTTCCTGATCTCTCTGACACAGTAGGAACAGAATCCAATGTATTTACCCACTGAACTATTCAAAGAACCTTGAGTGCATCTTTTCAACAAACTCACTGACTTACAAGCAGTTACATCTATGCAGCTCATTGCTATGCATAGTGAATATTAAAGACACAAATAGCACTGAAATACTTTTGGCAGGTGACAAATTTCACATAAATCAAGTCTAGCAAACCACTTAAGAATACACTCCCACCTCAGTCTTTCCAAGTGATGGCATAACTCATCTGGCAATACTCACCCCCAACTGGAGCAAGAGATTCACTGCATTTTCTACATTTGTCAGGCTACGATGCATTTGGGCATTTTGATACCGGCACGGCAGATCTCCTGGTGTCCTGGCCAAGAATTATCCCTCAACCAACACCACCACAACAGATTATCTGGTCATTTATCTCATTGCTGTTTGTGGGAGCTTGCCGTGCACAAATTGGCTGCCCTATTGCCGTACAGTACAATAGTGATGACATTTCATTACTTTACAATAGTGATGACATTTCAAAATACTTCAATCGGCTGTGAAAGATGTCCTGAGGTCGTGAAAAGTGCTTTACAAATGCAAGTTCTTTCTCTGCCCTTTGCAACCAAAAATGTGTCCGTTGGCCTCAATCTCAAGTAGGCTTCAACAAAAAAGTGGTTACAAAGAAAGTTTACAACAGATTTCCAATTCAATCTCACAATATTGCAACCTTTTTAAAATTGAATGACACAGCCATAATCAAAAAAGTAAATCTAGAAAACCATCAATCAGCTAAAGTCATTTGGAGATGGATAAAATTATAAAAAGAAAATGGGGTTAGTAAATATTATAGTTGCTACCTTGGGAAGAAATAGTAGATGGCTAAAATGATGACTGGGAGGTGTTACCAAGGCTCAGATAAGATCATGAAGTGATAACAGAATGAAAGTAAAGCGTGAGTGACTCAGTGGGTAGCACTCTTACCTCTGAGTCAGAAGGGAGTGGGTTCAAGTCCCACTCCTGAGATTTGAGCACAAAAATTTAGGCTGACAATCCAGCGCAATGCTGAGGGAGTGCTGCACTGTCGGAGGTGCCGTCTTTCGAATAAGACGTTAAACTGAGGCCCCGTCTGCTCACTCAGGTGGAGGTAAAAGATCCCATGGCACTATTTCAAGGAAGAGCAGGGGAGTTACCCCTGGTGTCCTGGCCAACACTTATCCCTTAAATCAACACAACAAAAAAAACAGATCAAATAGCAAAATACTGCAGATGCTGGAAATCTGAAATAACAACAGAAAATGCTGGAAACACTCAGCAGATCAGGCAGCATCGAGGAGAGAGAAACAGAGTTAACGTTTTGAGTCGGGGACCCTTAGAAGGATTAAAATAAACAGATCACCTGGTCATTATCACTTTGCTATTTATGGGAGCTTGCTGTGCGCAATTGGCTGCCTCGCTTCCTACATTATAACAGTGAAACAATAGGGACACCGTTTATTTTATTTACCACTGAATTTTCCTACTTCAGGTTTTTGTGCAGTCTGCACCTTCCATTAATTACCATCACCACAGAGAGAGTATATTTCCACATCATCACAAAATAATTATGCATGAGGAAGGCCATTCAGCCCATCTTCGTTCATCCATCCAAAGGCACCTTACATTCCTCCCATTGCAACATTCATTTGGTTCCCAGGATTGTAGCCTTCCTTTATCCATCCGGCAGTCCATTCTATATGCTGATCACTCTGTATGAAGTAGAATATCCTAATATCAATCCTAAATTTGCCTTTTACTAGCTTAAACCCATGTCCTACTCTTGCAATTTGCTGTAAAGTAACATTCTAGGTACCTTTCAGACACCTCCTTTCGAGATGGAAGAGCCCACGTTTCTCCTGCCTTTCCTCATAACTCCAACCTCTAGCACTGAGGATTAACCTTGGGGCTCACCGTACTGCTTTCAGCACTTGAAATGTTCCCCTGTATGGCGGTGATCAGAATTGGACGCAGTACACAGAGGCCTGGAGTTTCCGCTCAATTCCACTGGTTTCTTTCAGTGCAATTTGCCTGAAAAACCAGCGCAAAAGATTGTGGAATTTTAAGCGCAAATTACATTCAGTACAACTCGGGTTTCCGCTAGTTTAAAAATCGCGCTAGAAGCTGGCCCCGCCCAGAAAACTGCCCACGCTCCCAGGATGAATTAATCACCATTGGGAGTTTCCGCTAACTGCGCTCATTTACAGGCCTTCGAGGAGCCTCCAAAAATTAAGCTGGTTCTATTCGGTGCAAGGACACGAATAGGAAAGTTTTAAAAGCTTTTGAATATAATTCTTTTAATTTACTAAGAAACTGACTACTGTACACCAATATAATTTTCAGTTATTTAAAATCAGATTAGACACTGGGATTGAAATGCATATTTTTTTTGTGATAAACCCATTTTTAGTTGTATGAGTCAAACTGCACCAAGTTACCACTCTTGTGTATCAAGGAATACTTTGAAAGCAAAATTTTAATTTTTATATAAATGATGACATTCTAAAATGCTGCCCGATTGCACTGGTTCATGGTAGATTTTGCATTCGGCAATAAGCAAATGAGCTTGAGCAGACACTTGAAGGGGGGAAAAACACTTCTCAAAACTAGCGCAATTTGCACCCGGATTGCTGATTGTACCCAAAGCGGAAACTCTACCCAGGATATAGCCTGACCAGAGCACTTACACAGTTAGATCACGACCTCCTCAGACTTGTATTCAATTGTTTTGGCTATATAGTCCAGTATTATATTGGCTTTTTTTTTTTAAATTGCTGCTCTGCATTGATTGGACAAGTTTATCATGGATTCTATTAAGACTCCTAGGTCTCTTTCAACTTCATCCTTAGTTATTTCAATACCATGTGCTGCCTATTCCTTATGGAATACCTTTCACTTGAATTCAATTTCATCTGTGGTCACTGACATGCCCCAGTAGGATTGTTGTTGTTTCCGGTTTCCTCCCCTCCCCAGTTAAAATGATGCTCGTTTGCTGCCTTATATTCTTCACAAATGTCTTTCTTTCTACTTGGTTGCGATGCGGCCCATCGTTCCTGTACCAGTCTTTTTGTGTTTATTTTAAACGTGTTCCCAGTTATTTACGATGTTGTCAGCCACGCCTCAATCTCGCTTTTCTTTCCCCAAACACCAGGGCCTAGAAATTAGTCTTGGGCGGTGGCGCAAAACCGATGGTATTGGATCGGCCGCCCGTTATACGCAGCGCCCGACCGGCAATGGAACGGAATATCAGGCGCTGCGTAGAACGAGTGGCCGATCCGATACCACCCGCTTTGCACCGCTGCCAGAGACAAATGTCTACCCCCAGGTGTATAACAGTGAACATTACTCTGCATCCCTTATCTTGGAGTTCTTAGGCACTATCCATGTATGTGGATTTGAAGGCACCGATATTATTTTCCCCCCCATGTCATTTCCTCCTCCGTGAACTCCCATCATTGGATCCCTTCTGGTTCCCCTTTATAGTATCCCTTCTAACCTTTCCTTAATATGCACTGCTCTAGTTCCAAGCAGTCAACCCACCATCCTAAAAGTATTGCCTTTATGACACACATCCCCCATGACTACAACCTCCCAGTGACTTGTAAACTGGGTCTTAGTCCGAGCTGTCCTCTCTGTATTTTAAGCTATTGCTTCATCAGAGACCTTCTTTCCTTCACTGTTTAGTGATTAGTATCTGTTTGTTGATATGATCCCTTGGGTAGCTTCACAGGCTTTCATGCTTTACTTACTAGTTTACCAACCTAAACCCGTCCACTATTGCCATTTCCTTGGCTTCCCTCAGCACTCGTCTTCTTCATCACGTGGCAATCCTATGCCTGGTTGTTCTGGTCTCCGATCCCTGATGGTTTGGTCTCCAGGTCTAGTGATAGCCTGGACCTTTCATTGACTTGTGGTGACTCAATTACGGAGTCTAATACTATCCATTTGCCCTCAATACTCCCCTGGCTTTTGTCAGTCCATGTAAATCTCTATACCTTCCTCTCTCTAAAATAAAAGGCATAATCCTATGTTGCTAGACAGAGTTATAAAAGAGGTTAGCTGGGAGAAAGAGCTTTTTACTAGAAAGTCACACACTGGTTTTAAAAAAGCATAAGACATTCTGACTTGGATATTGATTCGATTCTGCAAGAAATATGTACGTCTTTGCACGTCATTGGTGTGTCAGGTCAGTTCTATTTTTGACTTTTAATTTACAAGACAGCAGGCTGAATTGTTCTTGTATCATTTTACTTTTATTCTTATTCTTTTAAAAAGTTGATCTTACTTCTTCATATCCAGGTTTCAGTGGTGGTGAATTTCAGAAGGAGCCCAAATCAAATCAATAACAGCACTGAATGACACTGAATTCAAGTAGTATAGTCCCGAATCAACATTCATGCAGTGCAATGGAAAAAGATCAGCACACCTTTCAATATACAAAAAGCACAATAAAATTCCAATGAGTGCAAACTCTGACTTATCCAATGAACAACAACAGTTTGCATTTATATAGTGCCTATAACACAGTAAAACCATTCACGGGAGCACGATCAAACAAAATTTGACACCGAGCCACACGAGAGATATTAGGGCAGGTGGCCAAATGCTTGGTCAAAGAGGTAGGTTTTAAGGAGCATCTTAGAAGGAGGAGGGAGAGGTAGAGAGGTGGAGAGGTTTAAGGCTGGAATTCCAGAGCTTAGGGCCATGGCAGCTGAAGGCACGGCCACCAATGATGGAGCAATTAAAATCGGGGATGCTCAAGATGCCAGAATTAGAGGAATGCAGATATCTTGGCAGGTTGTGGAGATGGAGGAGATTACAGAGATAGGGAGGGGCGAGGACATGGAGGGAGTTGAAAACAAGGTTGAGTTTTTTTTTATAAAAAGAGGCGTTGCTTAACCAGGAGCCAATGTAGGTCAGCAAGCACAGGAGTGATGGGTGAACAGGACTTGGTGCGAGTTAGGACACGGGCAGCAGAGTTTTGGATGACCTCAAGGTTACGGAGGGTAGAACGTGAGAGGCCAGCCAGGAGAGCGTTGGAATAGTCACGTCTAGAGGTAACAAAGGCATAGATGAGGGTTTCAGCAGCAGATGAGCTGAGGCAGGGGCAGAGTCGAGCGATGTTACAGAGATGGAAATAGGCGGGCTTAGTGATAGCCAAGATTTTGACCACATATCCGCGCTATGTGGTCAGTTGCTCATCTCGGGGTCAAATATGTCACAAAGGTTGTGAACAGTCTGGTTCAGCCTCAGACAGTTGCCAGGGAACAGAGTTTGTGGTGGGGAGCGAAGACAATGGCTTCAATTTTCCCAATATTTAGTTGAAAGAAATTTCTGCTCACCAGTACTGGATGTCAGACAAGCAGTCAGACAATTTAGAGATAAGGGAGGGGTCAAGAGAAGTGGTAGTGAGGTAGAACTGGGTGTCGTCAGCGTACATGTGGAAACTGACACTGTGTTTTCAGATGATGTTGCCGAGGGGCAGCATGTAGATGAGAAATAGGAAGGGGCCAAGGATAGATTCTTGGGGGGACACCAGAGGTAACAGTGCAAGAGCGGGAAGAGAAGCCGTTGCAGGGGAGTCATCAGTGTCAAGAAAATTTCTTTCAGTTTTATGATGTTCCTTAAGATCAAGGGGAAAAATTCAGTTGCTTTGCGCCTAAAAGGGCGCTAACAGGGTGCAAAGCAACTAACACCCGATCGCGGCGCCACCAACGCCTCCCGCGAAATTCAGCAGGAGGTTAGCAGCGGCGGTAACCGTTAGCACCCCGAGGCACTGCGCCACCGGTGATGATGTCATCGCCGTGCGCAGCGCCCCGGCTACGATCTTCGGTAGCGTCCCCTGACTTACTGACATACCAGGGGGGATGTGAGGAAAAACATTTTTATGCAGCGAGTGGTGAGGACCTGGAACTTAATGTCGATGGAAGTGGTGGAAGCGGAGACACTCAATGTTTTCAAGGGGAGGCTGGATAGGCACTTGAGGGAAATAAACTTGCAGGGCTACGGGGATAGAGCGGGGGAATGGGACTGACTGGATTGCTCTACAGAGAGCCGGCACGGACTCAATGGGCCGAATGGCCTCCTTCTGTGCCATTATGACTCTATGACTTGAAATGTTAACTTGTCTGTTCTCTCCAGACACACTGCCCGAGTTGCTGTGTGTTTCCAGCATTTTCTGTTTTTGTTTCAGATTTCCAGCATCTGCAGTATCTCGCTTTTTGTTCAAGAAAATGATCAAACAAGCCTCAGTTCCCAGTAAGATGCCCTTTGGAATTTTATCACTAGAGTGCCAGCTCAGTAATGAGAAGAAGCTAATGATATCTCTATTGGCCAAATAAAATAGCTCTTCAGCATGTTTAGGAGTCCAGACAAGCCTAGTTTATGACTGGAAAGATAGCACTCACTTCACAGGAGAGACTAGGAATTTGCCCAGCTACATAGCCCCAGGTGTGGGTGGCTATGGAAACAGAACATTAACAGGGCTCTCCAACATAGCACAAATGTAAACAAAAGAAAGAATGGGTAATCAGGAAAAAAAGAGCTGTTTGCAACGTCATCAGCTAAAAGAGGAATAAGATTTTTTTTTAAGTTTTAGGGGGAGAAATTGGGTGAGTAGCGCCACCTGTTAGCGCCTAAAAAGAGGCAGTCAGTGGCTGTAGCGCCACTGGCTGCGCCTCCCGCGATATTCAGCAGGGGCGCTAATGGTGGCGTTAGCCATTTGCGCTGCGCCGCTACCAATGACGTCATCGGTGTGCACAGCGCCCCATTCGCGATATTTGGTAGCGAACGGCACAGTTGCGCCGTTCGCTAGCCGCGCCCGGTTCACGGGGCCTTACTGTGCCGGCAGCGGCGCAAGTTAAGGTGGAGGTGCTGGGTGGCCGCCTTTTTCGGTGGCCGCCTGCCAACACCTCCGTCCCCGGCCTCCTAACCCACCCCCCCCCCCCCGCCGCCCCTCCCCCCCGCGGCATTGCCAGCTGTTTCCCCGAGAGCCCGGCACTTCTCCTTGGTGCCGGGCTCGTTTGCCGGCACTCGCGAGCGGAGATCGCGCTGTTGCAGGCACCTCCCCCTTAACAGTGGGAGGAAGGCCTGCAGTACCGCAGCGTGCCGTGCGGCACTGCGGCACGTTGCGCTGCGATATTCAGTTTCCACGCCCTAAGAGGGACGTGGAGCGCCTCAAGCCTCGCCCCGTGTCCCTCGAGGGGCAATGAAACTGAATATCTGACGATCGCTGAAGCCTCGAATGCTGCGCTAAATCCTGCGCTCAGGCGACTTTTGTGCCACTTTGGCACCCCAACCCAATTTCTAGGCCTTAATGTCTTTAGAATCTGTAATATTACAGAGCATTAAAGTACAAAGTATTAGAGAATATTTACAGCACAGAAACAGGCCACTTGGTCCAACAGGTCCATGCCAGTGTTTATGCTCCACCTGAGCCTCCTCCCACCCTCTTCATCTAGCCCCCTTCCACATATCCTATTCTTTTCTCCCTCATTTGCTTATCCAGCTTCCCCTTGAATGCATCTATGCTAGTTGCCTCAACTACTCCCTGTGGTAGCTAGTTCCACATTCTAACCACTCTCTGGGTAAAGAAGTTTCTCCTGAATTCCCTATTGGATTTATTAGTGACTATCTTATATTTGTGGGCTCTAGTTCTGGTCTCACCCATGTCGAAACATCTTCTCTACGTATACCCTATCAAACCCTTTCATAAGGAGTGATAATGGAATGATGGGATGGGGTGGGGAAGGGGTGCCCCGGGATTGGCACTTCAGAAGTTCAATGCAAATAGGTCAAATTTGTAGACAAAATCAAAATGGGGAGTAAAGAGAAAGGGACAGTCAATGATTAGATAAGACAGTTTAGTGGCTGAGGAAATTCAATACAGATGAAGCATTACACACTGGAAGAAAAATCAAACGATCGATGTGCACCATGAATGGGTCAAAATAGCTCAGTGTTAATTTGAAATATCTAGAGGTATTACGGTCAATGGTTAACATATGCAATCAATGCAAAGGAGCAATCAATTAAGCAAATAGAATTCTGAATTATATAGCCAAATTAGTAGAATACAAGTCAGAGAATGTCATGCTAAAACTGCATCATGCTTTAGTCAGACTGCATCTCGAATATCAAGCCCAGTTTAGGTCACGGAGACATAGACATTCAAACTCCAGAGGCAGTGCAAAGAACCCAGAGGCTTAGCCCGAGTATCAATGAGCCATGAGAAAAGAGAGAGGAAATGAAGGTTTTTCAGTCTTCATTGATGGTAACCTCATTGCATATTAGAAAGTGCTGAATCATAAAAGACTCTGCAGTCTCTCCACATCTCAATTAGCCACTCCCTCAAATATCTATCCAATTCTCCCTTAATTTTCACACAGCCTCCCATGTCTTTGGGCAGTTCATTTCACAAATTTACCACCTTCTGTGCAAAGCAGTTAAATCTAAAGTATCGGTGCGCCTTCCTTCTTCTAAGCTTGAACCAGTGGCCCCCTGGTTGCGAAAATCTCAAACATATTATCACGGTTTGATACATGTATTTCTCAAGTGTCTTTTATACTTTAATATCTTGCCAGAGCCTTTGCTTCTCCAGAGTAAACAATCCAAACCACTTCAACCTGTCCTCATAGCTCACCCTTTTCTGCACCAGCTGCAATGCACACAGTACTCTGGGTGCGGTCATGATATTATATGACATAGAAAAGGTAAACCTGGAAAATGATTAAACCACAATAATAGGCAAGACAGGTTCAAACTGGCAGAGCGCAAATTTAGGATGGCTATCAGGAAGTTCTTTTTAAAAGAGCGCAACACATGAAATTGACTTTGACATAGTGCAATGGAGGTACAAGCCCTACAGTGACTTATTGGATGCTATGATGGGGGTGCGGGCAAGAACTGCTTAATTGTTCTGGATAAATGATGATCTTCAATTGTGGATAGGGTAGTGTAGTGGCTGTATTACTGGACTAGTATCGAGAGGACTGAACTAATAATGCAGAGGACAGGAGATCAAATCCCACTATGGAAGTTTGAGAATTTGAATTCAGTTCAATAAAAAAGAAAAACCTGAAAATAAACTTATCCACTCCTTAGCTGGGCTGACCTACAAGTGAATCCAGTCCCACTATACCCTTAACTGGCCTAGTAAGCCACTCACTTGTATCAAACTGGTACAGAAGGCCCACCAGCACCTTCACGGGGCAACTAGGGATGGGGAATAAATGCCAGCAACACCCACATCCAGAACATGAAGAAGAAAATAAAACACTTTGTACAATTTAACAGTAATCACAGGCATAGCAAATCTTGAACCTTAAACATAGTTGGACTGCTCTTCGAAACAGCCAGCGTAGATTTGATGGGCCGAATGACCTCCTTCTGTGCTGTACTATTCTATGATTCTATGGAAGACATTACCAGAATTGGAAAGTCACTCCAGTATTCTACCAATGGAAGTAAGCAGGAGAGTGTCAGAAATATAGGATTATTTTTTGGGGCATACAATTTTGGAAAAGAACCAAAAATGCAACTGAAGAGAAATAGTGTTCCTCTGAATCTGCCAGTTCTTTTTCTGAAGAACAATTGGGAGTTTTCTTTTATGAATAATAACTGTGACTTCTCCTCACAGAACAATAGAAAGCAAATTATCTTTGACGAAATCCAATGCCCTCAGTTTCCGGAGTTCAATATCAAGAGGGCTTTTTTTGAGGAAAGAAAAACATAAAATAATCCACCTCTATCGGCTGGTTTTGTCCCTTAGCATTCTATGTAACCAGATTGTACTCTCATTGTTAATAAGTGAATTAAATATAATTCCAAGATAACATTTAGGAATTTCACTACCATATACAAAACCAGCCCATAAATTAGTCTTGAGAATACAATGCAACAACCAACCAATGTGCGTGGAATAGTTTTACATAAATACAAAAAAAAAATCACTGCTTAGAATCACTTACAAACAAATTATCCACCTCCCTGTGCAAAGTGACTACCCCATCACGCAAATATAGTCTGTCCTTGGGTCCCGAATAACTCGAACAAATAATGTGCCACCTAACATTCCAACAAGAGGTCAAAAACAAACCAAGATATTAAAATAAAAACTTCAGCCTCAGCCCTATGTTGACAAGAGGTCATTCCCTCATTAGGACAAACAAATAAAAACTTCTTCCACATAATTACAGTTAATCTCTCAACCACTCCCCATCCAATGAGGACACTCATTACAACTATAGAGCTACAAAATCAGCATAATGCACCAAACATGAAGAAATTCCAATCTTCGTTTTTTTTTCCTCCACTTGTTCTCACATTTATTGCCCATCCCTAGATTTATTTTTAAACAACTGAATGGCTTACTAGGCCACTTCAGAGGATGTCAAGAGTCATCCAGATAGTATGGGACTGAAGTCACATGTAGTCTCGATCATGTAGGTCTGTCAGGTTCCCTTCCCTGAAAGACATTAGTGAACCAGTTGGGTTTTTAAACCAACAATCCAGTAGCTTTCATGATGTTGTTGTTCTGGTGCCAGACCTCAAAATCAGACTTATTGAATTAACAGATTTATTGAATTATATTTGATAACATGTCATGGATGGCATTTAAACTCTTGACCCCCTTGGTAACTAGTCCAGTATTATAACCACTACACTACCGTTCCCAAATATTACTCAACTATAGCATATCTATTAAAAAGGCAGAAACTACAAGTTCCTTATACAATATAGGAAATTGAAGGGCAAAATTCAGCAAAAAGCAGGAGGGCATTGAATGCAAAAACATAAACCAAAAATTAAAAAGGTTGTGTGGGAGACTATTGCAAGTCGCACTAGCTAAAGGGTCATCTAAACCTTTTGCTGTCATAGGCCACATTGGCGAGTACCATGGAGCCGCTGGGGCCACGTAGCTTAAGTGCAGACAAGACTCAATTGCCTGGATGTCATTGACTGGATTGCCACAGTTTGGATGCTGCTGACTTAAGAATTCCTGTGACTGAATAAACTGTTCTAGCTTTACTTGTGTGCTTTAGGTAGAATCTCAAGGTTGTAGCACTTCCAGCTGATTGCTATTCTACACTGCATTATAAAATCCAGACAGGAGGGTAGCCCAGTCCGACAGGTTGAACAGTAGAAAACCATATTGTCACAAGCTCAAATACTGGCTTTTACTGCCCTTTACACCCACCTCTAAAAGGAAAGTTTTGCAGTCCAGTTGTTACTACACAAAGCACTTCCCCTGTGATACAATGCAAAACTGTCAGAACCAGATGCCATGTTCACAGACCCTTAATGGTGGAGAATGGGGAGAAGCTCTACACCCAGGTTGTCCTGCGCTGTTGGATGAAAAGCCGTGCTAGTAGGAGGCAGATATACTTAAATAGCTCAAAAAGAAAGGGAAAGAAAAATAAAATAGTTGCAAAGAGGGAAAAGTATGGGCCTACTATACAAGTTGAGATAAATTTGCACTCAAAAGAATGGAGGTAATAGGATTTTGTTTTATTTAATCTTTCAGGATTAAACTAATTTTAAAGCACAAGAGGTCTTTAATCTGCCTCGTCATGCCAGTAATCCGCAATTACAAACTTTACACATGGGGTGAAGCCAATTGTTTAAACAACTGAACCAGTTCACCTTTTCACATTTCCCACGGAGTAATTGATCACGGTTGTGACACGGATCCCAACTGAGTACTTTCAGGGGTTTTAATGATCTCAGGGTCAAAGGCAAGCTGTACTATTCAAATTCCCCTTTTCCTCAGGTGATAAAAATATTCTCTTTCATGATGTGTAATGAAAGCATATGTCCTTCACCACGCTCCCGCCCACCCCCAACTGATGCAATAAACCATCTAGTATGTTGAACTTCCAGATTATACTTCCCCATTCAAATTTTGTCCATCAAATCTCTGAGCAAGACCAATGCAATGCAAAGGTTCCCAGAACTGGCACTGAACAGCAATGTAAACCATGGCAACTGCATGTCAACTTAGTTCTATGCAAATTAACTGAACAAAACTGAGAATCCAAAATGACATTTTCCCACATTTTGTGCTACAGGAAGGAACACTCCAATACTAACCATCAAAGCACAAGTTTAACTCCCCACTCTCCTGGCAGTGCAAGAGTAATTATCATTAAATCTCCTTCAGAGGTGAAGTGCAAATGGAAAGAAAAAACAAGTTTATGTGGGGTTATTTATCTTATGGCTGATTTGCTAAAAGTTATATTGGGTTATGGGTAGTTACTGGAACACTGGACCAGACCAGGAGGCTACAGTTCAAAGCTCAGTTTCTTGGTGTCTTTTCTAAAGAGAAAGCTATGCCAACTTCTGCTAGCAAATTAGTCAGGGAGTCCTCTTCACACTTCTCTCAAAGATCCAAGGAGTGAAACTGAAGAGTGTCTGTGGAGATTGTATTGATTTCTTTGTGGGTTCAATGACGAGACATTTATGAAAGAGAATGACTTTTAATCTAAAGTCTGTTCAACTCTTTATACAGCTTTACAGGAGACACGATGCAAGTGATGCATCTAGAACGAAACTGAAACTAAACTCAACTGCCTTGCTTGTCTCGGTCACATGCCCTCTGCTGGTCAGGCACAAGCAATCAATACATGCAAACATGCTGTTAAGGCATCATAATCGAACAGGCAAATACCATCTCTATTTGCTGATATCATTACAGAGATGTTATGGGCTGCACAGTACTGTACACTGACCAAATACAATATGGTGGAGGGAAATAACTTTTTTTTTTTTTATAAATTGTGTTGAGGTACAAAACCATGAAAAAGTATAAAATTGGTTTACACTGAAAAACCAAGCATCATTTCTATACAGAAAGCACTTGCTGAGAAACTGCGTTAAGTGCAATTATAAGTTACACAAACAGAACAATCTTTATTACAGTATCTAATTTTCATTATTTCTATCCATAACAAACATCATGTTACATTCCATGGTCCCCCCCCCATTACCCATATGGGTTTCAGTTCCAAAGGGGAATACATTTCAAACTAAGGGAAAGTGAAGAATATTATCTGCAGCTGGTTGACTATTTGTGGTAACAGTTTTCTGTCATTCAAAACTCCCAGGTATTTTTTCCAGTAAAAGATGGCACATATAAGCAGAAGAAAACGAGCAGAGCCAAACACTTTTATTGTACAGGGCACCTTGTTCAATAGATTGGATAGGAAAAGGGACAAAATGGAAAGAAACAAATATGAGTGTGTTGTCCTGCACTTCCCACTCACTGAGCCAAGATTGGTGGCATTCTGAGTTCTGACGAAGGGTCATCGACCTGAAATGTTAACTCGGTTTTTCCTCGCTCTACAGATGCCGCCTGACCTCCTGAGTATTTCCAGCATTTTCGGTTTTTATTTCCGATTTCCAGCATTTTGCTTTTGTATTGGTGGTATTCTTCATCATTTTCAAAATGGAAGCTTTTGTTTTCCAATATTTTTACTCACTCCATCCACCACAATTGACAAACATTTCTTTAAACAGCTTTTGACTTCTATTCTGCATGAATGAGCCGTTTGCTTCCATTATGTAGTAGAGACAAAATATTACATACATCACAATCATTATTGCCCCTTTTAAACATGCAATTTTTGCTAGGCTCTGACTTTGCACAATTAGGGAAGCACTGATGGTAAAAGATGGTATTAATCTGATACAGTCTGTTCCATATTATATTTCATCCTTTCTCTTTGAAGGCCCTCATCAAGCAAGTGGGGTTCTGTATTGAGGAAGTGCTATTTAGATTTTAACATATCCCCATTCCTTCTCCACGTTTCTAAAGTGTAAACCAGCTGAGATTGAAAAGTTTTAGCAAAACTGTACTCCAGGAGAGTTTAGAATATCTTGAATGAAGCCCACTTTACACCAATATCTAGAGCAAAAAATATTGCTTGAGTCCTGTGGTTGCTTTTGATTAAAATTATTTACAAAAGATGTCACCAGGGTGTCTGTGTGTGAGGAGGGTGGGTGGGAGAATGTGTTTGCAGATCTATTATACTAAAGTGATCTTCAATTGTATAAAAATGATGGATTATTTTTAATTACCATACTTTATTGATTCCAGGTTGTCAGTTTCAGCAACACAAAATCAGTTCTAATAAGTGAGTGAAGAGATATTTGGGGTTTTCACAGAATCACAGAAACCCCACAGTGCAGATAGAGGCCATTTCAGCCCATCGAGCCTGCACCGACACATATCCCACCCGATCCCCGTAACCCCTACACCAACACATATCCCACCCTATCCCCGTAACCCCACGTATTTAATCCCCCTAACACTAAGGGTCAATTTATCATAGCCAATCAACCTAACCCGCACATCTTTGGACTGTGGGAGGAAACCGGAGCACCCGGAGGAAACCCACGCAAACACGGGGAGAATGTGCAAACTCCACACAGACAGTCGCCCGAGGCCGGATTCGAACCCGGGTATATACTTTTTTTTAAAAAAAGGATTATTTTTAACTTTAGGAAACAGGTAATAAAAACCTGGATGGTTCGGTAGATAAATGCATCATGGGAGGTGAGGTGGCACTGAATCACATACTAGCAAGGTCCTAAATTCAGTTCCCAAGAAAATCTCAGTTAGGGTGGCAGTCAGAGCATTCAACTGGCCTCAGTTTTTCCTGCCTTGGGAATGGAAAATTAGCCAGTGTTTCCACTCCTGATCATTATTTAGTGACATCTGTTGGAAAGTGCAATTAGAGACTTCGGGCTCGATTTTCCAAGCCCCGTGGAGGCGGGTTTAGTGGGAAAATTGCAGAATCGGGGGGCATGAACCCATCCCGCCCCCGCGTCAATGTCCCAGGAGGCGGGTATCCGACCTGTGCTGGGAGCCGCCTCCCCGAGGCGGGAAGGGGATTAGTGCCAATTAATTGCCTGTTAACTGGTAGTTAACAGGCAGTTTTTTGCCTAATAGCTATTTTTAGCCCTGAAGTGTGGGCTGTCCTACGGCTCCAAACCTCGCCAAGTTAGCAAGGCGGACCGTTGGTCTGCAGGGGTTGGAGGGGTCTAGATGTCCGTTGTGCAGGTGAGTGATGGGTGCATGTGTGCAGAGGTAAGTGTGTGGGGTAAGTGTAAAGTGTTTTAATAAGTTTTACTTACCTTTACTTTCTCCTGTAGGCTTCCTCCCTTCAGCTCTCGGGAGTCCCTCAGTTCACCGGCACAGAAAGCAGAATGGCCGCTGAAATGTCAAACTCTGCAGCATTCTGCTTTCTGGTCTGGAGAGATCTCTGAGTCTGAGTAGAAGGACTCAAGTTAGAAGACAGATTGTCAGTGTTTGACAGCTTCACAGAGCTGTCCAACGCTGATTTTTCATCTGTCAAAAGCTCTCAACAGATGAAATGTCAATCACTGACGTCACCAGTAACCAGGTGTCCCTTAATTGGCCTGCTGAGCCCGCTGGGCGGGCTTAACAAGGTCAATCAAGGGAAAATAGCGTGGGTTGGCCACAAGTCGATGGAGGTGGGACTACAACCCAAAAAGTGGGAGTCCCGCCTCCATTGACAAAATCCAGCCCTTCTAGTCAAGACAGGCTCCACGCCCCCACGAATGAATACTCGGCAGGCACTCACTGTTTTAAGCCCACTTGGGTGCTGGGACCTGTGGAACTATTTCCTAGCATAAGTCGTGCCTGCAGGAGGGAAAAACGGTTAAAACAATTCGAACCTCAAAACATACACCTCATCGGGAAAAGTAGTTTCTGCATTCTATAAATAAAGTAGCTTTCAACCAAAAAATGGTACAATGAGAATTAAACAACAGTCACTGTTTTAAGTCTTTGGCACAGAAGAAATAATTAGCAACTAAGGAGTGTCTGTGATAAGAAGAGAAACTAATCTATTGTTAATATGTAGTTTAACTAAAGGGGATTATCAAAAGGTTAAGGGTTGCACAAGGTTTTTTGTTTTTGTTCCTAACTCTTTCTTGCTCTGACAGAGTCACAATGAAGAACCAGTGCCAAAATGCAGGGTTTCCTTTTGTCTGACTGCACATTCAACTTGTATAAAACAGCAACTTTGTGACAAGTCAAAAACAAGCAACTATTATGCTGGTAAAAATAAATTTTATTCAGCTTTCACATGCACTCAAGTGACACAATGACATTAAGAATGTACATAACAATCAGTGTCCAGCATCCTTCCCACACACTTCTACCCAAAGGTCAAGTTACAGATAGAACAAGTTTAGAAGCTGCGAGTGCAGTGCCACATTAAACCACCTCCACCAGTCCAACACAATTTGCCTTCAAAGCCTGTGTTCTAAACAGCTAACAGTTTGTTTCTGTATTTATTCAAACCCACTACTTCATTAGCTATTCAATGAACTAATTAGCAAGGGTTCAAACATTATTAAGTGGCTCTCATATCTCCATTGCTCAATAAAACCACATTTAATCAAATTTATCAAATTTAATTAGTCCATTATCTTCCAATATTTACCAATAAAATTATAGCTACGAATGTGTGGCATTGTCTAACACAATTACTGATCGGAAAGGTAGTGGAGACCAGATTGTTTTCTGGGCTGTACTATGCTCCTAATGAATAGCTTATACTGTAGTTTGAATTATAAAACAGCAACCTGCCATTGTCCAACCTGCCCTGACCACCTTCCTACTTACAGGTCTAAGCATCCCTCACTGTCCAAACAATGATCATCATTAGCCTGTTTGATTATAAGAAGCATCAGAGCCAAGGCCAATCTCGTCTTCACCTGACGTCCATGCACATACCAAGCCTGGATAATTTTACCTTCCCTACCAAAGGAAGGGCAAATTATAGCAACCCTGTTACAGTCCCAGCAAAGATCAACTAATCCCGTACAGCCCAGAGGCTGAATCTAAAGCCATTCTTGTCTATACAGCCGCTACTCACTGGATAAACTCACTATGCCATCAGGGGATCTTTAAAAAGAGATGTTTTTCTATTCCTCTCTGTCTGTATTCTTTGTGCACGAGAGAGTGTGTGCCAGTGAGAGACTAGAGATGTAGTGATATCAGAGTCTGGCTCAAATTAGAATTCTTTCCATTATATCAAGACAAGAAATATAATTAGTTTGGTATCTACACAAAGTAACATTTGGGGCCCCTGGGTACAATAACATTTTTCAGTTGTGAAGGAAAGTCTATCCCCAAAATGTCAACTTGTTTGTTCTCTCCACAAATGCTGATGGACCTGCTGTGTTTTAGATTTCCAGCATCTGCAGTTTTTTTTTGCTTTTTACTTTTACAATTATATTCAACAGCACAAGGTGCAGATTTGTATCACTAAATAAAAATCACACTCTAATGTAACCATGTTGCAGACTCACTTATGCCTACACACCGAGAAGGAAATGGTCTCATAAAGCACAGGAATTTTAAGTCTTTGTACAACTACCATACATACTAGATGTCCGATGGACTTCAAGCTTTATTTAACAAACACCAGAGCCCTGTACAGTACATTAGGCTCAGAGTTTTACTACCTCAATTATGTGCACTCTCACCTCGGAGTTAGAAGGTTGTGCGTTCAAGCCCCACTCCATGACTTGAATACATAATCTAGGCCGACACTTCAGTACAGTACTGAAAGAGCATTGTATTTCCAAACGGTGCCACTTTTCAAGTGAGACATTAAACCAAGACCCTGTATATCTGTTCAGGTAGATGAAAATCCCATGCCACTTTTTTTGAACAAGATCAGGAAGTGCAAGGGAATATATATATTTTTTTTTAAAAACATGGAAAAGTTAAACGAGGTTAGTGGATTTCTTGCGGTTTGAGCTGCCTTGCCTTCTTTGGCATTGGTCTCCATCTCATGCCGACAGTTACAAATCCAAATGTAGAACAGAGCTTCCAAAGCAAAATAGGATTTTTTTTTTTTAATTAGTATTTTTTATTCAAAGCTACCATAGACTAAAGTTGTAAAATATATTTTACTCAAATCACAGATGATGTGATTAAGATATTCAGGTTTTCAAATTGCACTTTTTCCCCTCCTGATTTATACAAGTAGGATCTAAAGATTCCTTATTTCTTAAACCATTTAAATGTTTATTATGAAGGCATCCAGGTAAATGGCAAATTAATTTCAATTTAGACAAGTATGAGGTGATGCATGTTGGTAGTAAGAATAAGGAAGCCACCTACTCCTTGGAAAATAAGAGTCTAAATAGGGTAAAGGAGCAAAGGGATCTAGGAGTACAGATTCCACAAATCACTAAAAGTAGCGATGCAGGTTAACAAGGCCATTAAACAAAGCAAACCAAGCAGTGGGGTTCATTTCCCGAGGGACAGAATTGAAAAGCAAAGTTATGTTAAACTTGTATAGAAACTTGGTTAGACCATACTTGGAGTACTGTGCACTGTTCGGTTCTCCATATTATAAAAAGATATACAGTATAGAGGCACTGGAGAAGGTGCAAAAAAGATTTACAAGGATTTAATCAGAACTGAGAGGTTATACCCAATTAGGGAAGATTGAACAGATTGGGGCTCTTTTCTCTAGAAGAGAAGGCTGAAGGCTGACCTGATAACAGGTCTTTAAGATTATGAAAGGGTTTGATAAAGTAGACAGAGATGTTTCCACTTGTGGGGGAGACCAAAACTAAGGACCATAAATATAAGATAGTCACTAATAAATCCAACAGGGAATTCAGAAGAAGTTTCGTTACCCAGAGTGGTTAGAATGTGAAGCTCGCTACCTCGAGGTGTATTTGAGGCAAATAGCATAGATGCATTTAAGGGAAAGCAGGATAAACACATGAGGGAGAAAGGAATAGAAGGCTATGGTGATAGAGGTAGATGAAGCAGGGTGGGAGGAGGCTCGTGTGGAGCACAAACACTGGCATGGACTGGCTGGGCTGAATGGCCCGTTTCTGTACTGTAAATTCTATGCAAGTTCTTCTGGTATCCTGGCCAAGATTCGGCCCTCAAACAACACCAAACAAATTTATTGGTCATTCATTTCATTTCTATCTGTGGGACCTTGCTTTGTGCAAATTGGCTGCTGCATTTGCCTACAAAACAATAACTACACTTCAAAAAGTAATTAAGTGGCTGTGAAGCACTTTCCAATGTTCCAACGATGTGAAAAGTACTTATACAAATGCAAGTTCTTTCACTCTTAACTAACCGTACCGGATTATCCACAACAATGTTTGTGGGGGTCAGTTTTGCATAAGCAATTGAGCATTTTAATAGATTTTTCACAGTTCTGAGTTCTTGATCCAGCAGGATAAGTAATTATTATCTGGATATCCTGTACCTGGTAGAGCACTTCAAGGTCAGGCATACAGCGGTCATTGAAATCCAGGACACCATTCGGAGCCAGACTGCCAACAATTTTCCAAGACTCTCATTTTTAAAATGGAAGTGTGGGTCTTTTCGTCACGTGCTGGGAATGCGATTAGGTAATCAAAATAGACCAATCAGAAGCTTAAAGACTCTGTCAGACTAAATATAGAGAGACTCTTGATTTGCCACCGATTTCTACTATCTGCCAGAGGGCTCTCCATATGACCGAAAGTTGAGGTTCCATTCTAAACCACAACAATGATCAAGTTAGCAATGTCCTGAGAGCCACTTGGCAGCTTCATCCTACGTGTCTACCAACATCACAAAAGTCTCTGTGATGTGAGCTAAAGACAGACATGAAATCCTTAAATATTTTACCTCAGGTTAAATAATTACACAGCAAGTTTATTGCAGAGTCAAGGGGCTTCAGAAGCTAGATTACAGTGAACTTTAAATTTCTTTATACCACGGCAGCAGATCAGTCAATTAGAACAAAAGTTTTCAAAATAATGAAAGGTTTTGGGAATGTAAATAGTATAAGATTCTCCCCATTCATTGGTGATTCAGTAACAAAGCTCACACAGTCAGAATTATTACTAGAAGAACAAAAGTGAATGATACTACAATATTTTTCATTTATTAGAAAATGCAATGCTTTACCACAAGTGTCTATTAAGGCAAAAGCAACATTTAAAAAGGAAATCGGATAATTATTTGAAAAAGAATATAGAAAGGTATGGAGATGGGGCATAGAAATAGGATTAGAGTAGACAGTTCTAGTTAAAGAACTTAACACACACACAATGGGCTGAATGGCCTCCTGCTATGGTGTAATTTTTGTCATTCTATGGTAATAGTCATTCAACTATAGGTTATTCTTAGAGTAGAGCAAGTGGGAAGCATACAGCAGAAAGATCAGGAACCACAGGAGGGTCTGCAGTCCTATGAATGTGCACGTCACACGATTGTTAAAAGGTGGTAGTTTGCAGTGTTAGCATTTAAACAGACTCAGTAATGTTGCATCTACTATAAGTGGGGGGTATGGGAAGAACAACTCTCTGCTTAGCCATATATAATAAAACTGTGGTCCCTGTACCTGAAGAAGTCTACAAGGTCATCAGATTTCTGAATTTATTTATAGTTGTTGATTAAGCAAATTGTTTCTGATACTGTACACTAAAAATAAAATCTAGTGATAGCACGGTTTCCTTAGATTAGCTGGCTTTCACTCTTGGACATTAGGAAAGGGAGGAGTCCTTTAAAAGAAAAAAGTTTGAAAATCACTTCCATACAGTTTTTGGTATTTATTCATTCACAGGGATGTGGGCGTCGCTGGCAAGGCCAGTATTTATTGTCTATCCCCAATTGCCCTAGAGAAGGTGGTGGTGAGCCGCCTTCTTGAACCGCTGCAGTCCGTGTGGTGAAGGTTGTCCCACAGTGCTGTTAGGCAGGGAGTTCCAGGATTTTGATAGTGACGATGAAGGAATGGCAATATATTTCCAAGTCAGAATGTCGTGTGACTTGGAGGTGGTGGTATTCCCATGCGCCTGCTGCCCTTGTAGGTGGTAGAGGTCACGGGTTTGGGAGGTGCTGTCGAAGAAGCCTTGACGAGTTGCTGCAGTGCATCTTGTAGATGGTACACACTGCAGCCACGCTGCACCGGTGATGGAGGGCGTGAATGTTTAAGGTGGTGGATGGGGTGCCAATCAAGTGGGCTGCTTTGTCCTGGATAGCGTCGAGCTTCTTGAGCGTGTTGTTGGAGCTGCACTCATCCAGGCAAGTGGAGGAGTATTCCATCAAGTTTATCAGCTTGTTATCAGACTTGGCTCAATTTAATACTCTCACCAGAAGCTTCTGGGTTCAAGTTCCACTTCAGAGACAGATGTTAAACGGAGGCCCAGTTTGCCCCCTCAGGTGAACTTAAGTCCCATGGCACTATTCAAGGAAGAGCAAGGGAGTCTTCGTGGTGTCCCAGTCAACATTTATGCCTCAACCAATATCACAAACAGATTATCTGGTCATTTATCTCACTGCTGTTTTTGGTACCTGCCTTCCACATAAGTGCAAGTTCATTCTTTCTTCATCAGCTCGAGAATATTTCTATTAGCTCAATTATCAAGAAAACCTTTGAAATGACCATCATCAAGATGTACCAGTTTATTAAATACTAGCTGGGGGTTCCCGGCGTTGCCAGGGCAATTTTGGGCCACACGGTCTCCCTGCCCCGGTCTGTCCCCTCTCGCTGTCCCTCCCTCCCCCTCTATCTGTCGCTCCGTCCGCTCTCCCTGCCTAGCGCCTGAGGCCTGGTGCCATCGATATACCAGCCGTGCGGGGCCTAACTGTCCAGGCCCGGCTGGGCTCTCAGGCCGAGACGGACCCCAGCTGAGCTCCCCCGCGGGTGGCGTGGTTGACGGGCGGCCGCTGCCGCTCCCCCGCCCGCTGTGTGTAAACTCACCTGCCACTCCCGGAGCCGGAATGTGGGGGTTTGTTTGGCTGGTGCTGTGGCTGTGGAGATGAAAAAAATGGCGGCGAAGTTTCGGGAGACTGGAGGATTAGGTCCCGCCCGTGACGCACTGATTGGTCAACCATCAGGTCACTGAACTGTAGGATTGGTCAACCAGCACGTCACTCAACACTAATGAGGAGAGGTAGGATTGGTCAACTGCTAATGAGCGGATTTTTGAACGTTTTTTTGTATACTGTCCAAACAATTTTTGTCGTCTTCTTATCATGTCCACGGACAGTCTATACATAGCCCAGCCAGAACTGGACACATTTTTGCGCCTTGTTGTTGAATTTGGCAAGATCTGCAACAGTGCAGGAGATGCTGCATAGTCTGTGCCTCAGTTCCACATTCACAAGTTGTCGGGCTGTTTGAATATCCCCATTTGCTTAGTGACACCTTTGAGCAACCTACACCGGTCCGAAGTCTGTTAAGGCACTTCCAGGTTGCCCAGTTGCAATTAGCTCCTGGGGGAAGGCTTTCATCAAGTAAAATTTCCATCGCTGGGGGTTGTTCAAGACTGGCGAGCCGATCTTTCCACAAGGCGATGCGGGTTTCAGATGAGGTTGATTGTAATGGAACAACACTGTTCATGAAGCTCTTTCTTGACTTTAGGCAGCTGGGTGTAGGTGTATGACAATGCAGAGGGTGTCTCTCATCTGATATTTGATGGAGTCGCTCTTTCTTGCTGGCTACCATTCTTCTTATATATCAGGGGGAGCGATACCCGCCAGGATATATAGGCTGTTGGTGTTTGTTGGTTTTAAGCAACCCGTGATAAATCGGCAGCTTGCATGCAGAACGGCATCCATCTTCTTGGCATGAGTAGACCTGTCCCATGAAGGGCAGGCGTATTCGGCAGTGGAATAGCAAAGAGCAAGTGCACTGGTTCACAATGTTTTCGGGCTTGTTCCCCATCTTGTGTTAGTGAGCTTATTCAGGATATTGTTTCGTACGCTCACTTTTGCCTTTGTCTTCTCGATGTGGTTCTTGAAGGTGAGGCATCGGTCAAGGGTGATTCCTAAGTAGATAGGGTGCTCGCAATGCGTCAGTGTTGCTCCACACCAGGTTACTTTCAGCTGGCGTTTGGCTTCACGTTTTCTGAGGTGGAATGCACAAACTTGCGTCTTTGATGGGTTTGCACGGAGGCGGTTTTCTTCATAGTAGGATTTTAGTCCCTCCAAGGCCTCAGAAAGCGTTTTCTCCACGATGTTAAAATCAGTGCTTTGGGCAGTGACACAAGTCATCAGCATATATAAAACGGCGTGTAACACCGTCTATAGGTTGGTCATTCGTGTAGATGTTGTACAGCAGCGGTGCAAGCACGCTTCCCTGAGGAAGACCATTCTTCTGAATACGCCACCTGCTGCGCTTCCCACCTAGTTCAACATAGAAAGCATGCTTCAGAATCGCCAGTTCTAACAGCTCTGTTAAGTGAATCTCTTTTGTCTGACCAAAAAGTAAATACACCCATTAGACTCCCCTAATGATAAGCTTTCTTTTGATATAACATGTGTAGGTACGCTCTATAACTTTTGATTGTATAGCCGGACAGAACAGTAAACCAGCCCCCATTCAACTTTTAGGTCATTTTGAGCCATCTGATCCTGTCCTATCCCAACACTAACCCAAACCCTGAACATTGGGGCTGTAATCAGTCAGTAATACAGGTAGACTATCCTTTATCCGAAAACCTCGGGACCAGCCGTGTTTTGGTTTCCGGAAAATTTCGGGAGGTGGGTCGGCGGAGGGGGGGTCGGCAGGGGGGTCTGCAGTCGTGGCTTGTCCGTCGCTGCTAGCCTGGAATGCAATGAAGTTCCGCATTTCCACCAACAGGTCGTCGTGCTCGGTCGGAACAGGGGCCGGCACCGCCGCGGGCTCAGAGCTCTCGTTGCTTTCGAGCCTTTGGAAGAGAGTCAGGTGGTTCCGCGGGGGGGGGGGGGGGTGGGGTCGGCGGGGGGGTCGTGCGCACGACTTACGCTGACCCTCTGCTCAGTGTAAGTCGTGCGCCACTCTGGTCATGTCGTGCGCACGACTTACGCTGAACGAAAAAACCTTTGGTTTTTAGAGGGTTTCGGTTTTCGGAAGTTCGGATAAAAGGTAGTCTACTTGTACTGGGAAACCCAAGGTCATCTCCCACGTTTAATTTTTTTTTCCAGATTTCAGTTCTTTTTTTCTTTAATTTCAGGGTAACTTATGAAATCATTCTATTTTCACCCCAGTTCTTAGTCTCCCTAATCCTTGCACCACAGGTTTTGAATGGACTAGGTGGAGGGTGGGGGAGGGCAAGGAGAGTATAAAACGAACTTGCTGACCTAGGTTTCAAGCCCAGGGTATTTTAACTCCCGTCATAGAGTCATAGTCATAGAGTTATACTGCACAGAAAGAGGCCCTTCGGCCCATCGTGTCTGCGCCGGCCATCAAGCTCTGTCTATTCTAATCCTTGCTGGCCACCGCCAGCATTTCGATGTTCTTTAATGTATGGTTAAGGGAATGGTGAAAGGGGTTAATGCAGTGCAGATTTGTGTAACTTGTTCAGGGGAGGGGAATGAGCAGGTTGCCAGAAGCGCTGTTTATCAACTGATCTCTGGCTGCAATGCATTGCGCTCGCCTTCCTTCTTCTGCTTCTCCTCGCCTTCATCCAATTTTCTCATCAGACGATGACTCTTCCTGTTGCTCTGCCTCCTCCAACTCCAATCCTCTCTGAATTGCCATGTTGTGCAATATGCAGCACACAACAATGGTGCAACAGACTTTGAGAGATATATTTTCTTGAACACCCTGGACAGGAGGGGAAGTCAAACACTGCTGCAAATCCCAGAGCTCCCTCATATGGCGTGCTGGAGTCCATGGGAAAAGCAATATATTGATTGGGCCTGGCAAACAGGGCATTGGTGACCTGCTTGATGAAGCGATGCACTGCCGACTGGAAGATGCAGGTGATCTCCCGTGTAATAGCCTGGAAGGAGCCCGAGGCAAAAAAGTTAAAGGCAACGGTGACTTTGACAGCCACTGGCAAAGCATGGCCACCTGGGCTGGCAGACAGCAGGTCCTGTTGCAGGAGGCTACATAGATCAGCAACAACCTGCCTGGTGAAGCACAGTCTTTTGATGCTGTGCTCCTCAGTCAAATCCAGGAAAATGCCGATAGCCCTTGTGGGCTGGGTAAGACCTTCTACGAGCAGCACCTCCCCCCTTCACTTGCTGTCCTCTAACAGACTCACCTGCTGGTTGTGGAGGCTGTGGCTACTTCTTTCCCTCCATCTGTTCCTCTATCCAAAACAATGAAGTAAAAAATGGCACCCATAATAAACTGTGAAAGCTTAAATCAGCATGAGTAAGGCAAAAAAAAGACAACTCCAAGCTCAAAAGTCCCTACTACTAAGCGCAATAGCATACAGATCCCTATAATCAGAGTGCCTGGTGCCGTTTTAAATAGTGCTTCCAGTCACAGTGCCTGAAGACAAATCTGCAAGATTTTACTCAGCAGGTTGGCTGCTGGCCGGGGCTTCTGTCTCACCCAGTTAAAAATCACATCAGGTCCAAATTACATTGTAGGATCCCAATTTGTATGCATCTGTCGGCTTCTGGCAAGTCCCTCAGCCACCTTGCAGTACATCTTGGCCCTGCTTCAGTCTTTCATCATGAAACCACTGGGATAAGATGACACACAAGTCTCACAGTAGACACTCTGCCTGGATTTTAAACTGATTCATGAGTTACAGTCTGGATCACAAATGATTATTATTGCATTCACACAGACTGTACTCACGACATATGATTGGCATCCCCATCATTAAACTGGCCCAATTAGGTTAGCATAAAACCAGCATCTACGTTGTTTGTTGTCTCCTACACCCCACAAATTGGAGTTCAACTTATTGTTCAATATCAGTGCCTGCAGAAGGATCAGATAATGACAGTCTGACTGCATACCCAGTCACTTAGAACATGCCATTGGGTATTAGAGACTGCACACAGAAACAACACAGCTTTTCTGAGGTATATGCCAGGAGTGATATGATGCAGGTTTGTGCCTGCAATTTTCCAAATTCTGATTGTAGTTGTAGGGAGGGGCACAGTTAAAGTGGGGATCTTTCTTGAGAGGAGATTTCTCAGCTGCTCTCATGCATGGGTCAGCTCAAGAGTGCAACTATGGATGATTCAGGATATTCGTCTCTGGGGCCTGGGTATCAATCCGGGCTGTTAAGCAGACTAAAGTTTGGGTCAGTCTCAACCCAGGTTCTAGTGTGTACGAGTCCACAATACAAAACTGCCCAGAGCTCTAACTGCTGAGCAGTGTGCCAGCTTTGCTTAGTTGGTAACTCAGTCTTCTTAGGGCCAGAAGGTTGTGGGCTTGAGCTTAATCTAGGTCGTCACTCCTGTGCACTACTGAAGGGGTTGCTGTTGTGTCAATATAGTTCTTTGAACAAGACGTTAAGTCAATGTCCTGTTTGCCTGTTCTGGAGAATGTCAAGAGACTCCAATGGCACTATTCAAAGCAGAGCAGGAAGCTCTGGTGATATTCTGCCTAATATTCCTTCCTCCAAAAATATCCTGAATAAGCAAATTAACTGGTCATTCATCGCAGGACTGTTTTACGTTGTTGTTGCTGGCACAAATGGCTGCCACATTTGTCTACATGACAATCACAATTGAAAAGTAATTTATTGAGCAGTGGTGTTTGGTGATGTATTGACTTGGTGGTAATAAATGCATTTATAAAGCACATTATAATCTATAGAAATAAAATAATCTATATAAATAAAACAACTTCACACTGGTTCAGTTAAAAAGGTCCTCCTCCATTTGGTGGGGAAAAATAGACAGAATCAGTATCATTCTGCAAGTGGCCCTACTGTATCTGGGACTGATTAATGTTAACAGGCAGTGTCCCAAACGGGTATGGCTTCTCTCACATTGACTGATGGATGAAATTTTGAGTCCTCTTTCACAAGAATGCTTTCCATTGTTCCAGATATTGCACATCGGCATGCACTTCAAAGGTCAGCTCGGATCTGCAATTAGTCCTCACACACTATCTTGCATTTTATTCAGTTTGTATGTTCCAAATTAGTGCTGGTACAAGAGTTCACATCTCAAGTAATTCAAACACACAGCAATAAAATCCAGCAGCAAAGCAGAGGCTAGCAGTGCAGCCATATCGTTCATCTCACGTTGCTGCAAAGCAGTTAGAGTGCTGCAGCAACAAGAGCAGCAGCATTACTGCAGGCAAAGCCATGTCAGTTCAGGGTCTTGCATTGCTGCAAAACTAACTTTTTTTTTAAAACTAATTTTAAAAGTTTGAGAAGGGCCCAGGTCACCCCCAGGAACACCTTTTAAAGTTTTGAATGTTCAAAAAAGAGCTGACGGAAAAAAAAGAGTTCGCAGGACAGTCAGCTCAATTCTAAAATTAGAAAATTCACCATCGGGCCGTGCAGCTCTCCACAGACCAGGAAATTTGAATCCACTACAAAATACAGATAAACAGTCAGGACATTCCAACAACGAGACCACCTGAGCAAACCAAAGCTAATCACCTCGGAGAACCACAGTGACCAATGGGATAACTCCCTGGATTGCAGGAAATTGAAATCTGTTGATGTAAAAAAAAAGACTTGCATTTATATAGCACCTTTCACGACCACCGGACGTCTCAAAGCACTTTAGTCAATGAAGTACCTTTGGCGTGTAGTCACTGTTGTAATGTGGGAAACACATCAACCAATTTGCGCACAGCAAGCTCCCACAAACTGCAATGTGATAATGACCAGATAATCTGTTTTTTGTTATGTTGATTGAGGGATAAATATTGGCCAGGACACCGGGGATAACTCCCCTGCTCTTCTTCGAAATAGTGCCATGGGATCTTTTACGTCCAGCTGAGAGAGCAGACGGGGCCTTGGTTTAACATCTCATCCGAAAGACGGCACCTCGAACAGTGCAACGCTCCCTCAAGCAAATTCTGTCAATGAACCCACACCAAGCAAAGTAAAGGCAGCCACCTCAGATCGGGGGTGTGCAGCGCTCTGCTTTGCCTAAAGAGAGTAATGAGAGTGCGGCTACATAACACTGTGCTGTCTATTCACACCACTGTAATTACTCCCAACATCAAACCATACCACCCTCCACTTCTAAATCACAGTTCTGTTTACAAGTCTTTCCCATTACAAATGCTTCAAACACAAAAAAAGTCTGGAAATTGCTTGCTCTTGTATTGAACGGAAAGTTTTAGCTGTGACGTTGTCTTCCTCACTGTGCCCCAACGGATATATATGGTGGAACCAGGACTGCTCCATACAATCTACTTCAACAGATTCAACACACCGAGCCCCAATTATATCTCCAGATTGCTGTGTAACCTTCTCACGCTAGAGAAATGATAAGCACACCTCTACCACATGGCTAAGTGTCAAAGGATGCTGTAAATTTCCAACACTAGGATGTCCAAGTTCAGCTCATATTGCAACTTCTCTTTTGGTCGAACAAGCAGCTCAGATTTTTTAATCCAAAAACAGAATTGCCCTGCATCTGATTTGCTCGCCGTACAGAGCCACAGGCAAGGAATGTGAACACTATTAATGGACAGCACGGTTGGTTCTCAGTGGAAATGCACATATTCTTCCCATTTCCAGCACTTTTCAGGGAGAGGGAGGAAGAGAGAAAGAGAAGTGAAGGAGCGTATGGGGAAAAAGAGAAAAAAAACACAAATGAAGGAGCTGGGAGAAAGAGATAAAGAAAGATGAAACAGAAGAAATGAAGGTAGAAGTAAAAGGAACTGGGGAAGGGGAAAAATAAAGCAGCAGAAAGATAGAGCAGAGTGAATGGAAGGCGAGAGAAAAGAAGAAACTCTAAAGTGAAGGAGCAAAAAGAGAGAAGAGGAAAGACAAGAGAGGCAGGAGAGAAATAGTTTGGTTACAACAAATCATGTCTGTGACTGTTCCAGATTAGGATTTCTATGGCCATGACATTTAAAAAAAAATCATGTCTGATTCACTATTTTGCTGTTGTACTGTAAGGATTGGGGTCTTTAGGCTCCAGGTTACTGAAGGACTAAAGTCAATACCTACCTGGACAATGTGGTTTTCACAGCTGGAAACAGTACAAACGAATGCAGGATGCCTATCTGCACCTTCTTCCATTGGAAATAGACAATCTTTTATTATCACAGCCATTCAGGGTTGGGGATTCAAAACAGATTTGGGTGGCCATGTACACAAACTTCAAAGCTAGTGCAAAGGTACAAAAAGTAATCAGAAAGACTAATGGAATGTTGGCCTTTATCTTAAAGATAAATACAAAAAGTTCAGAAAGTTGTACAGTGCCTTAATCAGAATCCATCTGGAGAACGGTGTTCAGATTTGGCACTGAACCTCAGGAAATAAATATTGATCTTGGAGGGGGTACAGTGCAGATCCACCAGAATAATACCAAGAATTCAAAGGTTAAATTACAAGGACAAGTTGCACAAACTTGGCTTGTATTCCTTCAAGTGTAGAAATTTCAGGGGTGATCGAATCAAGGTGTTTAAAATGATAAAGGGATTTGACAGGGTAGAGAGAAAAACTATTACTTTGGGTGGGGGAATCCAAAACAAGGGGGAAATAATCTTAAAATTAAAGCTAGGCCATTTAGGAGTGAAATCAGGAAGCATTTTTGCAAAGGGTAGTAGAAACCAAGAACTCTCCCTCAAAAGGCTATGGATGCTGGGTTAATTGAAATTTTCCTGACTGAAATGGATACATTTGTGTTAGGAAAGGGCATCAAGGAATCGGGAACATAGGTGGGTAAATGGAGTTGAGGTACAGATCTAACTGAATGGCAGAACAGGCTCGAGGGATTGAGTGGACTACTCCAACTCCGGTGAGGGCAGTTCCACTCAGCTGAACAACGGAGGAGAGGCATTGGAGGTGGATGGCGTGGTCGGCCGTGTCAAAGGCTGCAGAGCAGTCGAGGAGGGATAGAGCGCCAGTGAGTGGCAGCACTCCTGCCAAAGAGAAGTACATTTCTCCATTGCTAGATAATCATACTCCAACTCTTTGGTAGTCTTGTCTAGTGGAAATGTGTGGTCCAAGAACTACAAGAAACACAAAATAAATTAGGAGTTGGATGCAAGGTTAAATTATGCTTCTTCCTGACTGAAATGATTTAATCACACATATCCCACTCACTAGTTGTCACACAGAGATCTGGGCCATCTCCCCAAACTGAACATAGAAACATAGAAGATAGGAGCAGGAGTAGGCCATTCGGCCCCTCGAGCCTGCTCCGCCATTCAATGCGATCATGGCTGATCATCCAAATTCAGTACCCTGTCCCTGCTTTCTCCCCATATCCCTTGATCCCCTTAGCCTTAAGAAATATATCTAACTCCTTCTTGAATATATTTAATGAATTGAATGAACCCTTCCCTAATGCAGCTGTCTATTTCAGATGTTTCATGTCATCAAGCAAATATCTCATTAACATTTGGGGGTGTCAAGGTCCCACAGTGCCAAGGCCTGCAGGAGGTAGAAGTTATCACCATGTAAATGGAGATTAAGCAGTAGGCAGGTCTGTTCTGGAACATATGGAGAGATTTAAACCTCAAGTCGTCAGAAGGCAAGAGATCTGGTTTATTTTAATTTCTCAATCTTTCACAGCTTTTCAAATACCATTTGGATTCAGTAATTTAAATACAAAATTGTATATAAAATACATTGGGAAATTTTCTTAAACAAATCTCACTTTGTAATCACATGGCTGTAGAAAACAAAGGGAACCTCTGTGTGCCTTCAACACCACCCATTAATCTGAAGCCATCTTTCAACATGCTGAAGGGGCTCTGTTGGCTCTGCATTTCCACCAACATACAGCATTAATCTGTATTTAGTGGAACGTTCTGTGCCAAGGCATTCACAGGAAGCCTTTTACACCAAAGCATAAAAGGTTTTTTTCTACAGTGATGCAGTAAAGCCAAATCCTTAAAACAAACAAAACTGCAAAAAATCAAGTGTTGCAAAAAATAAACACATTTGTGTACAAGCTCTGAAGACATCAATTATAGAAATCGCAGAACAGAGAAACCATATTAAAAGGGAAGGAGATTCTACATAAGTTCATTAGATATTCAATGTGTAACCACCTAAATTCTTACCCTTTCTATGATATTTTCTACAAAAAAAACACATTTAATCAGCATTTCACTAGTTAAATTTACTGGAACCACAAACTACTTATAAGAGTACTTCTGAAATACTAAGCAGTAAAAATGGAAATGTGACAGTGGTATAAAAGTCATGGTCCAAAAGTCATGGTCCTTCGGAAGAGAAAATTCCGACTATAAAACGCTACTAAAAATATTTTTATTTAAGCAAGGGCATAAAAGATTGATATGGCTTGGAAATTCTCCTTATTGGAATGAAAGCTGCATATCCCTGTAAATCAATCACTGTCTTCTGGAAGGTGCAGCAATTCTTTGAGTTGGACAGAGATTGTGCAAATGTCTTTGACTTTCTGTTCATCTACAGTCTTAAACTACCTCAGAATCCAAACAAGGAACATCGCTGAAGATAAAATTTAGGTTAACAAGAAAATGTTACACTGCTTCCAGCAGATTGGGAAAAATAGTTTGGAACACATACAATAACCGGAATCCAAACAGTGTCAAACTATCAAAAACGGACAGATACTTGTTCCGAGTTACCAGACACGGATCTCGCTGGCAGCTCGCCAGCTCAAGCAGTGAAGCACTAGACTCCCAACCACAAGGTCATGTGTTTGATTCCCAGGGCTGCTTGGCACTGGATGTCACAGTTGGGAGAGTTAGTCAATTCTTGGCTGGAACTTCAACTGGCTTGTGGGGGGGGGGGGGATAAACAAACATTGCATAACTCAACAAGCTTACAATCAGGATTTGTTGGTCAACCATGAAACCACTATGGCAAAACAAGTCCACAACAACAACAACCACATCTGTTAATCTGAAGGAAATCACTGAGGCAAAAAGTATTTTTTTTTTTTAAATTGTCTTTTGAGTGACCTCCAGTTATGATGCTGGAATAATACAATGTTGCAGTGGGATAGTTGATGGGTACAGGCAGATGAGCTGCAAAAAATGACAATACTTGCAAAAATTCTGGCACAGATGATAGTACTGTGGAGTTATTTTTCTGAAGTAAAGTTCAAATGTGATTTAAAAAACAAAAACAAACAATTAAACTATAAGACACAAGTTTCAGCTTTGATTTTTAGAATCAACTCAAGGTAAATGTTGCAATAGTCAAACTTTTAAAACACATAAATCATTCACCCAAGGTCCTCTCCATTCACGTGGACACCAAAAATATATTCCCACAAAAATTCTTACCTGAATTTCGGAGTAGACTACAAAATGTGGGGGTGACCATCGTGACTTCAGCAAACAGTAAAATGCCAACTGGTCAGCTCAAAAGGCTTGCACGGAACACCCCAAAGACCCACAAATTCCAGCCCTTTCTGTGACAAGTGCAGAAACAATTATTTAAAAAAAAAATTTGCTCATGGGATGTGGGCGTCGCTGGCAAGGCCAACATTTATTGCCCATCCCTAATTGCCATAGAAAATGTGGTGGTGAGCCACCCTCTTGAACTGCTGCAGTCCATGTGGTGAAGGTACTCCCACAGTGCTGTTCCAGGATTTTGACACAGCAACGATGAAAGAACAGTGATCTACTTCCAAGTCAAGATGGTGTGCAACTTGGAGGTGATGGTATTCCCATGCGTCTGCTGCCCTCGTCTTTCTAGGTGGTCGAGGTTGTGGGTTTGGGAGGTGCAGCCGAAGAAGCCTTGGCGAGTTGCTGCAGTGCGTTGTGTAGATGGTACACACTGCAGCCACGGTATGCCGGTGGTGGAGGGAGTGAATGTTTAAGGAGGTGGATGGGGTGCCAATCAAATGAGCTGCTTTATCTTGGATGGTGTGGAGCTTCTTGAGTGTTGTTGTAGCTGCACTCATCCAGGCAAGTGGAGAGTATTCCATCACACTCCTTACCTCTGCCTTGTAGATGGTGGAAAGGCTTTGGGGAGTCAGGTGAGGCATTCACTGCAGAATACCCAGCCTCTGACCTGCTCTTGTTACCACAGTATTTATGTGGCTGGTCCAGTTAAGTTTCTGGTCAATGATGACCCCCCAGGATGTTGATGGTAGAGGATTTGGCGATGGTAATGCCATTGAATGTCAAGAGGCAGTGGTTAGACTCTTGCTTGTTGGAGATAGTCATTGCCTGGCACTTGTGTGGCACGAATGTTACCTGCCACTTATCAGCCCAAACCTGAATGTCATCCAGGTCTTGCTGCATGCGGGCATGGACTGCTTCATTAGCTGGGGAGTTGTGAATAGAACTGAACACTGTGCAACCATCAGCAAACATCCCGACTTCTGACCTTGTGATGGAGGGAAGGTTATTGATGAAGCAGCTGAAGATGGTTGGGCCTAGGACACTGCCCTGAGGAACTTCTGCAGCAATGTTCTGGGGCTGAGATGATTGACCTCCAACAACCACAATCATCTTCCTTTGTGCTAGGTATGACTCCAGCCAGTGGAGAGTTTTCCCCCCGATTCCCATTGACTTCAATTTTACTCGGGCTCCTTGATGCCACACTCAGTCAAATGCTGCCTTGATGTCAAGGACAATCACTTTCACCTCACCTCTGGAATTCAGCTCTTTTGTCCATGTTTGGACCAAGGCTGTAATGAGGTCTAGAGCCAAGTGGTCCTGGCAGAACCCAAACCAAGCAGCAATGAGCAAGTTATTGGTGAGTAAGTGCTGCTTGATCGCACTGCCGACGACACCTTCCATCACTTTGCTGATGATTGAGAGTAGACTGATGGGGCAGTAATTGGCCGGATTGGATTTATCCTGCTTTTTGTGGACAGGACATACCTGGGCTGTTTTCCACATTGTTGGACAGATGCCAGTGTTGTAGCTGTACTGGAACAGCTTGGCTAGAGGTGCCTCTAGCTCTGGAGCTCAAGTCTTCAGCACGACAGCCAGGATGTTGTCGGGGCCCAGAGCCTTTACTGTATCCAGTGCACTCAGCCATTTCTTGATATCACATGGAGTGAATAAAATTGGCTGAAGACTGGCACCTGTGATGGTGGGGACCACAGGAGGATCATCCACTCGACACTTCTGGCTGAAGATGGTTGCAAATGCATCAGCCTTGTCTTTTGCACTTGCATGCTGGGCTCCATTGAGGATGGGGATATTCATGGACTAACTGGAGGAGGCTGCTCCACCACCATTCACGACTGGATGTGGCAGGACTGCAGAGCTTTGATCTGATTCATTGATTGTGGGATCGCTTAGCTCTGTCTATAGCATGCTGCTTCTGCTGTTTAGCATGCATGTAGTCCTGTGTTGCTGCTTCCCCAGGTTGGCACCTCTTTTAGGTATGCCTGGTGCTGCTCCTGGCATGCTCTTCTGCACTCTTCATTGAACCAGGGTTGGTCCCCTGGCTTGATGTTAATGGTAGAGCGAGGGATATGCCGGGCCATGAGATTACAGATTGCGGTGGAATACAATTCTGCTGCTGCTGTTGATGGCCCACAGCACCTCATGGATGCTCAGTTTTGAGCTGCTAGATCTGTTCTGAATCTATCCCGTTTAGCACGGTGGTAGTGCCACACACAACACAATGGAGGGTGTCCTCAGTGTGAAGATGGGACTTCGTCTCCACAATGACTATACGGTGGTCACTGCTACCAATGCCGTCATGGACAGATGCATTGGTGACAGGCAGATTGGCGAGGACGAGGTCAAGTAGGTTTTGCCCCATCGTGTTGGTTCTCTCACCACCAGCCGCAGGCCCTGTCTAGCAGTTCCGTTCTTCAGGACTCAGCCGGGTTCTACTTAATCACAGACAATCACGAAAATACAGTCTATGCCCGTATCAAATTAGGTAAAGGTAAGCATGAGGGTTATTGTCCGTATTTTAACCTCATCTTTTAAAAGCTTCACAAAAAAAGCCATTGCTAATCTGAAGTTATTGCAAAGAGAGAAGAACCAGAAGAACAGTGCAGCATTTTTGTCATTAATGACAAGGTGATCCAGAGACAGAACTTGAATTGTATCATGTTTGTAATCAAAAAGGTCTGTCCAGACTTTGCTACCAGCAATGGTAGCAGTACGGGCACTAAAACTGGCCTTCGCACTCCAGCTAGGAATGACAAGGGGGGTGGGGTGGGTTGGGAACAAAAATCAGCCAGGCTTCCAATTCCTGCTGGATGTCCAGTATCTCCTGCTCAAAGGTGTGTGCGGTAATCAGGCAAAGACAGAATCAGGTTCAGCTGTGATGCCTCCACAGAGGAAGAGCCAGCCACCATTCACAGTCTAAAACTACCAGATGAAAAATGGTCAAACATTTTTCATGAACTCAGTGCCCCTTTTAAAAATCAAATTGGACTAGTGGTTTCACAAAAAGGCACACAACTTCCTTAGAAGAAGCGTTTGACCTCTTGGAGTCGCAGCCTGTGGAGAATGCATTTATTTTTCTGTGACAACTGGTTAAAAGTAAGGCAAACCAGCAACCATCTCCAAGATTCCATGAGCAAGTTTATGGCTACTTACTCAGGAATTTACTCTTAAGCTTTATCTGGAAGAAATCCAGCAAGCTCTTAAACCAATGTTTAGAAGTAGTTAGTCCATAAAAGCTAGAACTTAAACCATAACTTGTGATATCAGCCAGCTTTTTATATCTTTCTTTAAATAGATGTGATCAAATTCCATCCAGTCAAAAAGGGGGCGAAATTGGGCCTGGGTTGGGAAGCAAAACAGGTAGAATCACATTTTCTGCCCGTTATAGGACACGCCCGCTTATGGAGTTCGATGGAAGCCAATGGAACTCAGTATGGGGCAGAGCATCTAATGGGCAACAAGATGCGATATCGCCCGTTTTACACCCCGCCCAAGCCCAATTTAACCCCCCCAAACCTTTCTTTGCACATTACAGGCACAGTGCTGACACTCTGAAAAGACTAATCAAGAAGGCCTTCTAAATATCTGCTACAAATACAAATGTTGCATTAAAGTGTGAACTGAAAGCTTAACAACTTTTAAAGACATCTAGACACACCAGCCTCAACTTTAAACCGCCCCCACCCTCTCCCCCCAGACAGGCAGGAAAGGGTCGGGCTAGAGGTTAGAATTTTGAAAATCAAAGTCCCGCCTCCAACCACCCCCGCCCCAAATCCCCACGTTCCCGGCTGCCATAATATTAGCGACAACAATTCAGGTCCCGACGAGGCTCCCACTGAAAGCAGGCGGGGGACCTACTCAAGATGCAGAAGAAGTCACAGCCCAATGATGTCATCCGCAACATAATATTAATGTCATGGGAGTCCCGCACTGCCTGCAACAGAAACATGGTGGGAGGAGCCAACTAGCCAGAAAAGGCCGTGGTAAGTTTGAAAAACGTCCTTCTCTTGGAACTCATGGGCCAGGAGGAGCAGGAGTGCTTCTGCTGGACCTTCAAGAAGTCCTTGGACCTCTCCAGCCTCCCCACCACTCCCCCTCCACCTCCCAATCCTTAATGAGAGGGGAATCCCCAGCCCTCCCCAATCTGATTGCAATTGCACTGGAACCCATCCACCCACTGACTACTGGGGACTTTTCCCCTGGGTCCCAGGGTGCGATCTCCAGCGGTCAAATTCCCACTCCTGCCCACTGGCCAGGTGTCATGTGGGAGTCCGGGAAATTTTATTTAAATAAGGCCCTGCTGTTAAGATTGGCAGGAACTCTATGTCCCTGACCTGTCTACATAATGACATGCCATAATTTTAATTTTAAATGCATTTTACTTTGCTTTTAATATTTATCTATCAAGGTGATGGTTGTCACCGCTGGAAAGTCATATGCTCCATTTGGTTTTAGCAGCAAGTACTACAAATCATGGGCCAAAATGTAGCGTAAAGCGGCTTTTATATTGCAGTCTAGATCTCGAGGAGAGCAAACTAACTGTGCTATTGTCACATTTAATTGTGGGAGCTGGTCTTCCTGTAAATGGGTGGCATCATGTGGCTTGCTACTGCAGTCACATGCAGATTGACCATGATGCTTTAGCCATGCCCTTGCACAAAGTACAGAAGTCATGATGCTACGATAGAGAGAGAATATAAAATGTGTGATGACATCTTGATGTCACATCATGATGTCACTACGGTAACGTGCTTCTGACACTGAAATAGCACATTCACTGGCCTCAAAGACTGGCAGGAGCTGGGCAGATACGGAAAAAAGTAAATCTTAAAATATCCACCATATTTATTCTCACATTGCAATCAGATATGCAAGAGCTGCAGTAAGTGAACCCGTGGCTGATAATACAAATTGGCAAAACTACTGCAGACATCAGAATTAATTGCAGATCATGGGAACACCAGCCGATTGCCAGCTAAATTATTTGGAGATAACAAAGTCCAAAAGAAAAGTTTTTGAAAACTGCAATATACTAAATGCTTTAAGTTTGGTACTGTATAAAAAGTTAACTAGTGCAAGTCCAAAAATAAAGATTTAAGAGATGTCTGTAAGTGGTATTTTGTGCTGATATATGCCATTTAGTTTGAGTTGGAGCACAATCAGCATTAATCAAGGGTTCCAGCATTTTGCAGCAAGCAATGAGACGGTGTAGATCTACAGGCTGTGTTTATCTCCTGATGAGATTATCAGAAGCTATTCTAACTGTGCCAATCATGAGACACCCAAAAAGTCAAAACAAGGCACCCAATAGTTAATAGCACATTGTGACGAAGCAGTAAATACTTAGTGAAAAACAATCATAAAAAGGAAATGCATTTCATTGCTACTGATGTAAACAAACAGTCACACAGCCACAATAAATAATATCCAGCATCTCTGAACATATAGCTCCGCTGGTTTCAAATTGAGCACTTAGCCATAAAATTTACTCTAATCGCACATTAGTTTGGCAAGGTTATTAAGTATTAACTTTCATTTGTACCGGTGGTATAAGTTTAAAAAAGAGTCTTGCACACATTAAATGTCAAGGCCACAGGACGATGAAACATCATATACAGTGGTAAATTAATCTCTGAAAAGAACGGAGTGGTGCTGAAGTCCAGAGAGTTAGCTTCCACAAATAGATACAAGATTAGACCGAGGGAATTGTGCTGTTGGTCCCCTTGTAACAATAATGGAGTGAGTTATCCAATATTAAAATGATTAGAGACTGAAAGTTGAAATCTGAAAAGGTGTCAGACTTAAAAAAGAAAATATGAATACGGTGTAAAAGTAAAAACAAACAGTACATTAAAAAAGCTGATGAAAGTTTCATTGCTGTAATGAAAAGGGTCCAAGTACTTTAAATGTAGAGTTATTGCCTTGTTCAAGTTTAAAGTGTAATTAGAGAATGTATACATAAAAGAAACAACTCTTCTGTTGCCAGTGTATTAATTGTCCTTATTGATGAATAGTAAAAAATTACCTAGTGGGTATTAACAAAACCTATTTAGAAAGCAGTTGCAAGCATTACAACCATGTAATGGACTATTTCTCTTTCCCTCTCAAGAACCATGACTCTCATGTAGTTCTTTTTCCTTTCAAATTACATTTTGCTTCCACCTCCTATTTAAAAATCAGTACCCCGCCCCCACACATTTTTTTCTTTATCCATGTAAATCTTTCCCCTAGTTTGTTTTGTCAGTTGGTTTCAACTTAGCTTCTTCCTCAAAACTCTCAGGCCTAGAAATTCGGTTGGCTTTGCGCCCAGTTTTCGCCCAAAGAGGGCTTTTGCGCCAATAGAGGAGTTCGCGCGGATATTCAGCGCTGCGGTAATGGCGGCGGTAGCCAGTAGCGCTGCGCTGGCACCGATGACATCATCGGTGTGCGCAGTGCCCCGGTTCCGCCCCGATGCCGGCCCGAATCCCATATTCAGTTGCCGCCGCCTCCTCCGTGGCGGCCGCTACTTACATCCGGAGACCAGGGCCTTACTGCAGCCTTAGTGGGGCGCATAAAGGTGGAGGTGCGGCCGGCCGCTTTTTCGGCGGCCGCCTGCCCGCACCTCCTTCCCCGGCCTCCTCCACCACCCCCCCCCGCGGCATTGCCGGCTGCTTTCCGCGAGCCCGGCACTTCTCCGTGGTGCCGGGCTCATTTGCCGGCACAATCCAGCGGCGATCTCCCCGTTGCAGGCACCTCCACCTTGAGAAGGAGGAGGCCTGCAGTACCACAGCCTGCCGCACCGCATCGGGTGGCGCAGCGGCGCCTACAGCGCTGAAATTCCATTTCAGCGCCCCAAGCGGGGGCGGCCACACCCTGGAATAGCGCCCGGTTCCGACTTGGGGCGCAGAAGCCGAATATCTGACGGTCGCTAATGGCTCCCCGCCCAGCGCTAACTTTTGGGCGCAAACCAGCTGGCGGGCCCAAACTGAATTTCTAGGCCTCAATTTTTTTGTGCTATATCTTTATTTTATCTTGGTCTTAAATTTGAATCTTGAACTTTTTTTATTTAAAAAAAAATCCATCTTTCTTGTTCTGAACTTTACTAGGCAACAAAATATGCAATAGAGAACAAGATCAGTCGCACGGTGTTACATAAAACTTAAGTAATACAATAACATTTCTATTCTCCCAAAACTCCCAGTCTTTGGTAAGCTAGAACAATTTGCTTGAACTTTTTTCCTTGCGGATACGGAAATGCACACTGCATGCAGTACACTGGGATCTGCTTTTCGTTTGAAGAAATTAAAAATGTCAACAGTTGTGCAGGTCTGGTGAAATACACCTGTCCATTCACAGAATACATTTTCCTATAGTGTAGAGTACCCATTCAAATAATAGAGCAGGATTATCCCATTCAAATGATAGTGAAACCTAAAGTGTGAAGGTGTAGAATTGGAGGAATATTCCAAGATAGCTGTAGGAAAAAAAAATCATATTTATGAAATGCCAAATACAAACATAAAAGTAGCCAAATCCATTTTACCATTTTTCCAGCTATTGCCCCACTGTTAGGTTCATTCAGACAGCAATGTACTGCTCTGACAAAGAGTCTAAATTGCATTAAAGGCAAAGACATTTCACAGTCCATCAAATGCTCCCTCCTAATTATTAGGTTACGGCCAAGTGGAGACTCGCTTTTACAAAAATAAGCCTGGCTTTAAATACAGATACTGACTACATGCAATTGTACTGGTTTTGTACTTTTCTTATATCAAGGTTAAAATGTAGCAAAAGATAGTGTGAAGGAAACAGAGCTCCATCTCATTTCCAACTATAACATTTCTGTACATCTTTCCATAGGAAGATTTAGATAGACCAATATATAACCAATTTAAAAAGGTGACTAATTAGCTACGTTCTTAGAAAAAGAGTTCTTTTGTCTATTTGGATGAAGAATCTGAATAATTTATTGGGAAGGCAGCCAACCATTGGTGGTTTCACTGCCTATAAGAAGATCCTTAATGAGGTCAAATTTGTTTAGCTAGTACCTCACGTTTGGATGTATGCAAGTTTCCAACTGTGGGAGAAGACAGAACTCGTTGGGCGGAACTTCAGTGGGGGCATAAAACTGGCAATATCGGATTGGTCACCCATTATGCACCTTGCTCAATTTTCTTTTGTATTGACTTGAATGGAAAGGAAAATCAGACGGGGTGTATAATGGACGGCCAATCAGACATCGGCTGTTTTACATCCCACCAACATTGAAAGTTCAGGCGGTTATCTGCAATTGCTGCAGCTGTTAAATAAGTGTCACGCTAGAAGAAATTCCAATGAGCTCTGTCCCAGGACTTGGCCAAGTAAGTGACTCAGGTCAGCCAGGGGCTGCTGTTCATATTCTATCTACCTGACGGTATATCTAATGGGAAAAGGACTGCTTTTAATTGGGGTTTCTGAAAAGAAGTCACCCTTCACCTCAAAAAAAAAAATCCAAGAATATATGTAGAGAACTGGTCTAGGACATTCAGATCACCATTTGACTGCCAGTTTCTACATGGGAAGTGCTCCATGAAGTTGAAAGATTCTAAAAAGGATACTAAAATGCTGTTTTTTCCCCCCAATGTAATCATATTCCTTATAAATAAATTTAACACCTAGTTTTAGCTTTTACAACAGAGCCTGGCTGTGTGGTGATTTCTGCTTTTCAGAGTGGGCAAGAGTGCATGTTTGTAACCTACATGAGCTGCCAGTGCTGAACAGTATGGCTGAGTAATTGTTAATCCTGTAACACACTCGCAACCGGCGTAATGTTGCAAGTTTGAGATCGCAGAAGTTGTAGGTCTGCTTATAGAAAATACCTATTTTCTGTAAGCAGGAGTTAAAAAAATTGCAGGGAGAAAGCCCAAATTGTAACAGGTAGGCTCAAACACAACCAAATAAATGGGTGTAAATCAGAAGTCGATTACAATTGTTGTCTGAATACTCCAAATGCAGCTTCGAAACTTGTTACCATGTTATAGGACTGTGAAAGGGCTGAGACATCAGCCAAGGATTTATTAGTGAGAGCCAGGAAGGTAAGATGCCAAAAAGAATGAAGGGCTCAAATTAGGTCTATGGATTATGACTGTCACCTTGCTAAATTCATTTGCAACTGGATAATAGTGATACAATAATCTGTGAAGTCGCTTTAAAAAAGCACATGCAAGTCCCAAAATGATATCATGAAAATCAGCAATAAAAAAAGATTAAAATGAAGCACTTTAAACTGAATCTGCAGTAGGTGGCTATTTGATGAATAATAAGATGGCTGAGTATGTGTTATAACTTGAACATATTAGAGGCGTTCAGAGACCATAAACATAAGAATTAAACTTCAGCAATTTATTTTCTGAACCCCAGGCACAAGTCATAGGAACATTGGGAACAGGATTAGGCCCTTCGAGCCTGCTCTGCCATTCAATTAGATCATGGCTGATCTGCACCTCAACTTCCTTTACCCATCTTTGCTCCATATCTCACGAAACATAACAAAAATGCATATCAGTGTCTTGAAAGCACCAATTGTCCTAGGATCCACAGCCTTTTGAGAGTTCCAGATTTCTACTACCATTTGTGTGGAACAATGCTTCCTGATTTTACTCCTGAATGACCTAGCTCTAATTTTAAGATTATGTTCCCTTGTTCTTGTTACCTCCACCAGAGGAAGCAGTTTCTATGTATCTTACATTGAGTGTACAGCGCAGAAACAGGCCATTCAGCCCAACTGGTCTATGCTTCACATGAGCCTCCTCCCACCCAACTTCATCAGCTTATCCTTCTATTCCTTTCTCTCATGTGTTAATCTAACTTCCCCTTAAATTCATCTTTCTATTCCTTTCTCTCATGTGTTAATCTAACTTCCCCTTAAATTCATCTATGCTAGTTACCTCAACTACTCCTTGTGGTAGCACGTTCCACATTCCTGCCACTCTCTGGGTAGAGAAGTTTCTCCTGAATTCCCTATTGGATTTATTAGTAACTACCTTATATTTATGACTTCTAGTTTTGGACTCTCACACAAGTGGAAACATTTTTTTACATCTATTCTATCAAACCCTTTCATTATCTTAAAGAGATCAGTTCATCCCTCTGTCTCCTCTTTTCTAGAGAAAAAAAGAGCCCCAGCCTGTTCAGCCTTTCCTGATAAGCCTCTTAGTTCTGGTATCATCCTTGTGAATTGTTTTTTGCACCTTTCCCAATGCCACAATATCCTTTTTATAATATGGAGACCAGAACTGTGCACAGTACTCCAAGTGTGGTCTAACCAAGGTTCGATACAAGTTTAACATAACTTCACTGCTTTTCAGTTCGGTCCCTCTAGAAAATGAACCCTAGTGCTTGGTTTGCTTCCCCCCCCCCCAAATGGCTTTCTAAACCAGTGTCTCTACATTTAACAGTGTGTGTTTCTGGAGCCCCCGATCCCTCTGTCCTCTACCCCATTTAGACTATTATCCAAGCAGTATATGGCCTCTTTATTCTTCCAACCAAAATGCACCATCTCACACTTATCTATATTGAAATTCATTTGCCAATTACATGTCCATTCTGAAAGCTTATTAATGTTGTCAATATTTTGTTATGTTCTTCCTTTGTATTAACTACACCTCCCAATTTGGTGTCATCCACAAATTTTTAAATTGTACTTCCGATTCTCGAGTCCAAATCATTAAATGTAAATTGTGAATAACAGTGGTCTCAGCACCTATCCCTGTGGAACACCACTTCCCACCTTTTGCCAGTCTGCATAGCTACCCTTAACCCAACTCTGTTTTCGAGCCAGTTTGCTTTGCATTCTGCTATCTGTCCCCTGACTCCACATGTGCTGACCTTAGTCATGAGTCATGCGGTACCTTATCGAAGGCTTTTTGAAAATCCAAATCTATTACATTTTCTACATTAACCTTGTCTACTCTGTTACTTCTTCAATAAGATTGGTCAAGCAAATTCCCCTTTGAAATCTGTGGTGACTGCTCTTTATTATATTTTTGGTTTCTGGATGTTTTTCTATTACATCATTGAGAAAAGATTCCAATAACTTTCCTACGTTAAGCTAACTGGTCTATAGTTCCCGGAACTTATTCCTATATTTAAAAAAGGGAGATAGAACAACATTAGCTACCCTACCAAATCCTTTTAACATTTTAAACACCTCATTCAGATCACTCCTCCAGCTGCTAGACTCAAATTTAACCCCCTAAGCCCCGGTACAATTCTGGTGAATCTGCACTGCACCCCCTCCAAGGTCAATATATTCTTCCTGAGGTGCGGTGCCCAAACTGAACACAGTACTGCAGATGGGGTCTGACCAAGGCTCAAATGAAGCACATCTTCTTTCCCCTTGTATTCCAGCCCCTTGAGATAAAGGCCAACACTCCATTAGCCTTCTTGATTGCTTTTTGTACCTGTCTACTAGCTTTTAATAATTTTTGAATCTGGACTCCCAAATCTCTGCTCCTCTGCAGTTCCTAATGTCTCACCATTTTGAAAATACTCCGATTTGTCTTTCTTGGGTCCAAAGTGGACGGCTTCACATTTGCCCACATTGAACTACATTTGCCATAGTTTTACCCACTCACTTAATCGGTCAGTGTCCTTTTGCAACTTCCTGGTCCCATCTGCACTACTTATTGTGCCTCCTATCTTAGTGTGATCTGCAAACTTGGATATACAACATTCGGAGCAGAGAGGGAAGGAGGAGAGAGCAAGAGGAGTGGCCAGAGATAAAGGTAGGCCTATGGGCCCGGAGGAAGCGCAAGTGTCAGGGAGCGATGTAAGTGACATCAGCACAAGGGAAGGAGCTGAAAAGAGGAAAACAATAATTGGCAAGTAGCTGGTGATTTTTTTTTTTTTTATAAATAGAGGCATGGCAGGGCACCTCAGTCCCTTGGATTGCACATCTTGTGCCATGTGGGAACTCCAGGACACTTCCAGTGATGACCACGTGTCAGGAACTGTTGTCAGCTGGAGGAGCTCAAGCTCTGGGTTTTGGAGCTTGAGCAGCAGCTAGCGTCACTGCGGAGCATCCGTGAGGCTGAGAGCCATGTGGATAGCACATTTCAGGAGGTGGTCACCCCGCAGCACAAGAGTGTGCAGGCAGAGAGAGAATGAGTGACTGCCAGACAGACAAGGAGGACCAGGCAGGTAGTGCAGGAGTCCCCCGAGTGAATCTCATTCTCTAACCGGTATTCAGTACACTACGGGTGAGGTCGATGGTTCCTCTGGGGAGTACAGTCAGAGCCAAGTCCAAGGCGCCATGGGTGGCTCAGCTGTACGGGGGTTGGGGGGGGGGGGGGGGCGGTGGAGGGAGGAGGAAGATTGGGAAGGCAATAATGGTAGGGGATTCAATAGTTAGGGGAACAGACAGGCGTTTCTGCGGCCGCAGACGTCGTGATTCCAGGATGGTATGTTGCCTCCCTGATGCCAGGGTCAAGGATGTCAGAGTGGCTGCAGAACATTCTGAGGGGGGGAGGGTGAACAGCCAGAGGTCGTGGTCCATATCAGTATCAATGACATAGGTAGAAAGAGCGAGGAGTTCCTGCTGACAGATTTTAGGGAGCTAGGAAAGAGATTAAAAAGCAGGACCTGAAAAAGGTAGTAATCTCTGGTGTGGGACTTGAACCCACAACCTTCTGACTCTCCGGCGAGGGCGCTACCAACTGAGCCACAGCTGACACCAATAGGGAAGGAAAGAAAGGGGGGGTGGGGTGGCAGTACTGATTAAGGAGAATATTACATGGAGAGATTAGATTATATGGAGAGAGAGGATGTCCTAGAGGGGCCGAGGACAGAATCTATTTGGTTAGCGTTAAGAAACAATAGAGGTGCCATTACACTACTAGGTGTATTCTATAGGCCACCAACTAGTGGGAAGGATATAGAGGATCAAATTTGCAAGGAAATTACAGAGAGGTGCAAGAACTATAGAGTAGTGATCATGGGGGACTTCAATTATCCCAATATAGACTGGGATAGTAATAGTGTAAAAGGCAGAGATGGGGAAGAATTTCTGAAGTGTGTTCAGGAGAACTTTCATGATCAGTAAGTTTCCGGTCCAACAAGGAAGGAGACATTACGGGATCTGGTTCTGGGGAATGAGGTAGGTCAAGTGGAGCAAGTGTCAATAGGGGAACATTTAGGGAACAGTGATCATAGTATCATAAAGTTTAGATTAACGATGGAAAAGGACAATGAGCAATCGAGAGTAAAAATACTTAATTGGAGGAGGGCCAATTTCAGTGGGTTAAGAACGGATCTGGCCCGGGTAAATTGGAATCAAAGATTGGCAGGCAAACCTGTAATTTGAACAATGGGCTGCCTTTAAAGAGGTGGTGGTTTGGGACATTCCCACGAGGAGGAAAGGTAAGGCAACCAAAGCCAGAGCTCCCTGGATGATGAAAGAGATAAGTAAGGTGAAGCAGAAAAAGGGGACTTATGACATGGCAGGTTGAGAATACAAGTGAGAACCAGGCTGAATATAGAAAGTTCAGAGGGGAAGTGAAAAAGAAAATAAGAGAGAGGCAAAGAGAGAGCATGAGAATAGATTGGCAGCTAACACAAAAGGGAATCCAAAAGTCTTCTATAGGCATATAAATAATAAACGGGTAGTAAGAGCCGAGGTGGGGTCGATTAGGGACCAAAATGGAGACCTACGTATAGAGGCAGAGGGCATGGCTGAGGTACTAAATGAGTACTTTGCATCTGTCTTTACCAAGGAAGAAGATGCTACCATAGACATAGTGAAAGAGGAGGTAGTTGAGATTCTGTATGGGATAAAAATTGATAAAGGGGAGGTACTGGAAAGGCTGGCTGTACTTAAAGTAAATAATTCACCAAGACCGGATGGGGATGTATCCTAGGATGCTGAGGGAGTTAAAGGTGGAAATTGCAGAGGTACTGGCCATAATCTTCCAATCCTCCTTAGATACAGGGGTGGCACCAGAGGACTAGAGAATTGCAAATGTTACACCTTGTTCAAAAAAGGGTGCAAGGATATACCCAGCAACTACAGACCAGTCAGTTTAACTTCGGTAGTAGGGAAGCTTTTAGAAACTATAATCAGGGACAAAATTAACAGTCACTTGGACAAGTGTGGAATAATTAAGGAAAGCCAGCACAGATTTGTTAAACTAAAAGTTTTTTGATGAGGCAACAGAGAGGGTTGATGAGGGCAATGTGGTGCTCATGGACTTCCAAAAGGAGTTTGATAAAGTGCCACATAATAGGCTTGCTAGCAAAGTTGAAGCCCATGGAATAAAAGGGACAGTGGCAGCATGGATACGAAATTGGCTAAGTGATAGGAAACAGAGTAGTGGTGAACAGTTGTTTTTCAGACTGGAAAAAGGTATACAATGCTGTTCTCCAGGGGTGGGTACTAGGACCACTGCTTTTCTTGATATATATTAATGACTTGGACTTGGGTGTACAGGGCACAATTTCAAAATTTGCAGAGAACACAAAACTTGGAAGTACAGTGAACAGTGAGGAAGATAGTGATAGACTTCAAGAGGACATAGACAGGCTGGTGGATTGGGCGGACACGTGGCAGATGAAATTTAACGCAGAAAAGTGCGAAGTGATACATTTTGGTAGGATGAATGAGGAGAGGCAATATGAACTAAAGGGTACAATTCTAAAGGGGGACGCAGGAACAGAGACCTGGGGGTATGTATGCACAAATCATTGAAGGTGGCACAGCAGGCTGAGAAAGCAGTTAAAAAAGCTTACAGGATACTGGGCTTCATAATTAGAGGCATACTGGGCTTCATAAATAGAGGCATAGAGTACAAAAGCAAGGACGTTACGATGAACCTTTATAAAACACTGCTTCGGCCCCAACTGGAGTATTGTGCCCGATTCTGGGCACCACACTTTAGGAAGGATGTGAAGGCCTTGTGAGGGTGCAGAAGATATTTACTAGAAAGATTTTAGGGATGAGAGACTTCAGTTATGCAGAGAGACTGGAGAAGCTGGGATTGTTCTCCTTAGAGCAGAGAAGGTTGAGAGGAGATTTGATAGAGGTGTTCAAAATCATGAGCGGTCTGGACCTAGTAGATAGAGAGAAACTATTCTCATTGGCAGAAGGGTCGAGAACCAGAGGACACAGATTTAAGGTGATTGGCAAAAGAACCAAAGGTGACATGAGGAAAAACTTTTTTTTTAACGCAGCGAGTGGTTATGATCTGGAATGCACTGCCTGAAAGGATGGTGGAGGCAGATTCAATCGTGGCTTCCAAAAGGGAATTGGATAAGTACTTGAAGGAAAAAGATTTGCACGGCTACAGGGAAAGGGGCAAGCTGAAGTCTTCGTGCAGAGAGCCGGCACGAGATCGACAAGCAGAATGGCCTCCTTCTGTGCTGTAACGATTCTAGGATTCTAACTCTCTATTCCTTCATCGGAGTCATTAACAAATATGGTGAAAAGTTGAGACCTCAGAACACATCCCTGCAGAACACCACTTGTCACATCCAGCCAATTAGAGTTCGTACCCTTTATCCCCACTCTGTCTCCTACCACCCAGCCAATTTCCAACCCGAGTTAAAAGGCTGCCTCCAATTCTGTGCGTTCCCATCATCTTCAACATACTCCCAGTCAAGGCATTTACCAAACAAAAGCTTCACTTTACATAAATACTTGATTCCCTGCATCATCAGCAGCCAGCTGAAGGCCAGCAAATTATTTGCTCAGAGAATTTTGCCCATTCTAAACAGTCACCAGGAAGCACACAAAAGCACCTTCAATTTTTCCCTTTCCCTGAATGCCTGGCATCTGCTCAGCACCTCCTGATGATGACTACGCCAAGAGCAAGAACTCACCATCTCGTAAACTGCAGGTGCAGGCTACTATCCTATTCTCCAAGGCATAGCATATTGAAGCTATAATGTCCCTGCATCGCCCCAGCCCCCCCACACCGCCCAAGCCCCCCCGCACCAGCACCACCCCAGTCCCCCACCACCCCAGCCTCCCCAGTCCCCCCGCACCACCCCAGTCCCCCCACAGTCTCCCGCAGTCCCCCGCCCCAGCCCCCGCACCAGTCCCAGCCCCCCGCACCGCCCCAGTCCCAGGCCCCAGTCTCTCCCCCCCGCCCCAGTCCCCAGCCCCCCACACCAGGCCCCAGCCCCCCACACCAGGCCCACCCCAGTCCCCCCGCACCACCGCCCCAGTCCCCCCCGCACCACCGCCCCAGTCCCCCCCGCACCACCGCCCCAGTCCCCCCCGCACCACCGCCCCAGTCTCCCGCAGTCCCCCCAGTCCCCCGCCCCCAGTCCCCCCACACCACCGCCCCAGTCCCCCCGCACCACCGCCCCAGTCCCCCGCCCCCAGACCCCCACCCCGGCCCCCCGTACCGGCCCCAGCCCCCTACACCGCCTCAGCACCCCCCGCACCGCCTCAGGCCACCCCCGCACCGCCTCAGGCCACCCCCGCGCACCGCCTCAGCCCCCCCCCGCACCGCCCGCACCGCCTCAGCCCCCCCCGCACCGCCTCAGCCCCCCCCGCACCGCCTCAGCCCCCCCCCGCACCGCCTCAGCCCCCCCCCCGCACCGCCTCAGCCCCACCCCCGCACCGCCTCAGCCTCCCCCCCGCACCGCCTCAGCCTCCCCCCGCACCGCCTCAGCCTCCCCCCCGCACCGCCTCAGCCTCCCCCCGCACCGCCTCAGCACCCCCCCCGCACCGCCTCAGCACCCCCCCCGCACCGCCTCAGCCCCCCCCCCGCACCGCCTCAGCCCCCCCCCCCGCACCGCCTCAGCCCCCCCCCCGCACCGCCTCAGCCCCCCCCCGCACCGCCTCAGCCCCCCCCCCGCACCGCCTCAGCCCCCCCCGCACCGCCTCAGCCCCCCCCCGCACCGCCTCAGCCCCCCCCCTGCACCGCCTCAGCCTCCCCCCCGCACCGCCTCAGCCTCCCCCCGCACCGCCTCAGCACCCCCCCCGCACCGCCTCAGCACCCCCCCCTCAGCCCCCCCCCGCACCGCCTCAGCCCCCCCCGCACCGCCTCAGCCCCCCCCCGCACCGCCTCAGCCCCCCCCGCACCGCCTCAGCCCCCCCCCGCACCGCCTCAGCCCCCCCCCGCACCGCCTCAGCCCCCCCCCCCGCACCGCCTCAGCCTCCCCCCGCACCGCCTCAGCCTCCCCCCGCACCACCTCAGCCCCCCCCCCCACACCGCCTCAGCCCCTCCCCCGCACCGCCTCAGCACCCCCCCCCCCGGCACCGCCTCAGCCCCCCCGCACCAGCCCCAGCCCAGAAATGACTTGAGGACTTTCTCAGTCATGTTTTACATTTCCATTTACAGCCACTAGTTTTCACATGCTGTCATTAACAACCATTCTAAAAAAGAGAAGGGCAAGGAGAGAAGGCTGAAGAGAAATAGCGAAAAGCAAAGAGAGGAAACGTTCACTGGAGGTGAATAATCGTGCCAGTTATTGTGCAATGCTTTTTTTTTATTCATAGCCCAATTATTTTGAGATCAAAAATACATAATTGAAATTCCCAAACACCTCTCACTCTTAGAATTGTTAAATGTTTGCCTCAAAGGCCTCACCCAATGCCAGCAACTGCTGGTGTCACTAGGCTGCATCGATGGGACCTCTTCTGAGCAATTCATTTGATTACACAACCCCAGACTTGTGCTGGGTTTGGAACTTTCCCCAGTACTTTCTATTTATTAGCTCGGCACCCATTGTCATTTTATGAGATGCAACAATTTCAAATGCTGACAGGCATTGTGATTTGGTAAAATGAGACATTATCTGGAAAGGAAATGGGCAGATTGGTAAAGTGCCTGCGCCCCTAGATTATAGACCGAGGAGCACCCAGAGTGTGCAGGGATCGCAACGCCCATGGGAAGAGTGTCTTTTCAAGAAGAAAGCTTTGGAGTGTCTCAGAAACAGGATTCTTCAACTGAAACATTTATGAGAAGCAACAATTTCAAGTGTTGACAGACACTGTAATTTGGTGAAATAAGACATTATCTGGAAAGTATGCACCCCCAGGCGTCTTACATCTGACAATCTGAAACTAGGGCCCTGTATTTGTTTAATGAACTCGAAAGAAAATTCACGGTGAACTGGATAAATGCATTATGTAATGTGGTAATGAACCATATAGGCAAAGAACATCACAAAGTTCCATCCCCTGATTGTGCCTAGTTAGCGGATCTCAGCTGGAATAGCAGTGTGTTGCTACAATTGCCTGTGAAAGGGAAAAAAACACTCATGGGGGTCCCTGCTCCTAAACGGTGAGTCCTGCTGGAAAGTGGAGATCAGGCGAGGGAAGAATTGGAAATGTCGGCAATTCTGCTGCAATTTTCTCTATTATTTTTGAGTCACCAAGAGGGGAAAAAAAACTAACAGTGACCTTTCCATCGTGAGTGGCCATAAATGAGTAATAAGAAGGCCCCATCAGTACAGGAAAAATCCTTACTACACAGGAAACAATAAATGAAGTTAAAGCAATAGTAAACTGTGGCCAGGCATTAATGAGTGGCATCACTGAATGAGACCCAGTTCACAGGAGAACCAAAACTGGCAGCAAAGAAAGTCAAATGTACATGCTACAATAATTTTAAGTATTAGGAATTTAAACAAAACTCTTTATATTTTAAAACAAAATAAAAGTTTAAAAACTGAGACCTGGACAATCTGGGCCCTATTCCTAGCCCAATCTGGTCCCCATTCCTACTTCCCATTCAATACAAAATAGATGATTTATCAGAGACCCATTGGCACAAGCAAAACACACCAGGCACTGACACGGTGGTGAGCACAGCAGCATGCACTAGTTCCATTGGCACTACCAGGAACTGGCCCCACAATCACCCACAACTCATACTCACTATTACAATCCACCATGCATAACATACTATACACAATGTGTATTGTGAATGTAATGGATGTCACTGTGTTGCATCCAAAGAACAAGTGCAACAAAACTAAAACCCATCTGTCATTATATTTGAGGATGTTTCAGTTGAAGAATCCTGTTTCTGAGATACTCCAAAGCTTTCTTCTTGAAAAGACACTCTCCCATGGGCATTGCGATCCCTGTACACTCCAGGCCCTCCTCGGTCTATAAAGTAGGGGCGCAGGCACTTTACCAATCTGCCCATTTCCTTTCCAGATAATGTCTCATTTTACCAAATCACAATGCCCGTCAGCATTTGAAACTGTTGCATCTCATAAAATTACAATGGGTGCAGAGCTAATAAATAGAAAGTACTGGGGAAAGTTCCAAACCCAGCACAGGTCTGGGGTTGTGTAATCAAATGAATTGCTCAGAAGAGGTCCCATCGATTCAGCCTAGTGACACTAGCGGTCGCTGGCATTGGGTGAAGCCTTTGAGGCAAACATTTAACAATTCTAAGAGCGAGAGCTGTTTGGGGAGTTGCAATTATGTATTTTTGATCTCCAAAATAAATGTTGCTTTGAATGAAAAACAGCATTGGACAATTTGTGAATGGCGCGCGATTATTCGCCTACACTTCGCTACCAAGAAATTATTCCAGAATAGCACAACACAAAATATCTATATTTCTGTGTGCTTGCTATGTGTTAACTCTTGCATCAAGGCCGGATTGTATTGGAGAAAGAACACGCGCTCTCAACACATTAGGAGCGGTGCTCACATCTGACAAAATAGCAGTTCTTTCACTGATAATGTCCCGTGTGTACGGTGAACACAAAAGCGCTACATTACTGCAGCGAAACTCTCCCCAGCGAGTAGGATTGGACGTGACAGCCGAAGTAAACTTAAAGCGACAGGGAAACGCTGAGCCTGAGCCGACGCGAGTCGCCCAGCAGCCTGACGGCGTGATGCTGAAACAGGTTGGCCTGCAGTACCAAAACGGTTAACTATATATATATTTTTTTTTAAAGTTCTTACCAAAGTTTGCTCGTACTGGAGCGCCCCCCGGGTTGCTTCGACTCCAGCCATGTCTGCATCTGCCGGTGCGGCGCAGCCCGCACTGTGTCAATTTCAGCCCTGGAGCGCACCACTTGCCGCAGCGAGAGGGGGGAATCGCTGCCTGTCAACCGCACCAACACACGGCCCCGCCAGTGCACCGAGCCGGGGGAGACCCTCTGCTGTCCAATGGTGACCTTCTTTCACACCGGGCGGCCGCAAATAGCTGCTAGCGCGAGTTCGTTCGTGATTGTGAGCGATTCGGAATCACCCTTCCTCACCCACATCCTCTGTTGGGTTACCACTTGTAAGGGAGCAGAGTTCCGGGTATTTATTGCCATCGCCGGAGGAGGGACGCGCCGAGTTCATTTTTTTTTGCTGGACAGAAGCACTTATTCAGCAAACCATGTCACAGGCAATACTGTGCAGATGTGCGTGTAGTCAAATTGTAATGATATCAATGTATGCAACATTAAAACTCTTGTCATTTTGTCATATTATTGTTGTATCATGCGACTACCGGGATGGTACAAGGCGAACTCTATATGGACTCTGGTCTTTTATTCGTCTAGCAATTCCGATGTTCCTATGTTTTTACATTTCTCCACAGTTTATCGTACAGCTTTTTATGTCAATTGTGTTTCCTTTCGTCGGATCATACAGGAGAATCGATGTCTAATAAGGTCAATTCCTATGAAATTGATCATTAGTTTCCTTATTTTGTTTAGTATTCAGTGTCAATGCTCTCACATTCTGATCAAATTATTTCTGTACCTCGCAACTTTTCCCAAGTACTTTCACAAGGCAGGTAAAGGTGGAGTTTGTTTTTCTCTCCCCCCACTTCCCACTGTGAAAGGCCTCAAACACCCTTTCCAGGTGAAACAGCGATTTACTTGTACTTCTTGCAATCTAGTATACTGTATTCGCTGCTCACGATGCGGTCTCCTCTACATTGGGGAGACCAAACACAGATTGGGTGAGCGCTTTGCGGAACACCTCCGTTCAGTCTGTAAGGGTGACCCCGAGCTTCCGGTCGCCTGTCATTTCAATTCACCGCCCCATTCCCACTCAGACCTCATCGTCTGCGGCCTCTTGCATTGTTCCACGGAAGCTCAGCGTAAACTCGAGGAACAGCGATTCCGATTAGGCACTTTACAGCCTTCCGGACTCAATATCGAGTTCAGCAATTTCAGATCATAACCTCGGCCCCTATTATATTTTTATATTTTTTATCCACACTTTTGGTTTGTGCCTTTTCCTTTTTTCTCTCTCTCTCCCACACGGCAGCTGTCTCTCTGCCAGCGCATTTCACACTTCATCTCGAGCCATTGTCTGTTTCTTTACCTGTCCTATTACTATCTCGTCTCACCTTGAATATCTCTTAGTGTCTCTTCTTTCATCCCCTCCCCCATTTCCCAGCCCCCAAACTGCCTTTTAATCTTTTCATTTCCTGCCTTTTTTTCTCAGTTCTGTAAAAGGGTTTCAACCCGAAACATTGACTCTGTTTCTCTCTCCACAGATGTTGCCTGGCCTGCTGAGTTTTTCCAGCATTTTCTGTTGTTATTTTGGATTTCCAGCATCCACAGTATTTTGCTATCGTATTAGTGTTTGGTTCACTGCCACCCCTCTTCTAGGAATGCCCACCTTGAAGAAGTTCTGCTCTTCTCTTTGACGGGATCTCCGTTTGGCTCTTCAACCTTGTTCATCTTCACTGCTTTCAGTTTCCCTTCTCGTGTTTGATCAGGTATCTGCCAAGACTCGGTTTCACAGCCACATCATTTTCCTCAGCAACTGTCTCCAGTTCCAACTTATTCCACGTAGATTCCAACTAAACTTCCACCCTTCGTGTTTCGGATCCACCCAGGATTACAAATATCTCCAAGATATTCATCGTTCCTCGAACTACTGCTCTCGCCACATCTTGAGATCCACGCTCAACGCCATGCGGCGCCACATGAACACTCTCGACCTCTCTCTTCAGCAGCACCGGCGCACTCTATCTCAAAGCTGTCCGGGTCCACAGTTCCATTTCATCCTTCGACTCATCCAACACTTCAACAAAAAACTTTTTTTCTTCCTTTCCGATGTCAATGATCGCAAGCTTCATCAACTCTTGAACACCAATGCCCCTCCGGAACCTTCTTGCCCTTCACTTTCCTCTGACCCCCCTTCTCCCAATCTCACCCCTGCCGCGTTTTCACTATCCCCTCTGACCTTCCACTCTCTGACCCGGAACGATCAGTCCTCAGCAAAGACCTGAGCTTCATCCCCTTACGGCCCCACCTCAATGAATTTCGAGCTCGGCACGATGTTGAGCTCTTTTTCTGCTGCCTTCATCTCCGTGCCCACTTCTTTGGCCAGGAGTCTTCCCCTCGCACGGCTGACCCTTTCTCCCGCTTTCAGAATTCTCGTTCTACCTGGACCCCCCATCTGGCCTCTTACCCTCTCTAGATCTTTTCATTGCTAACTGCTGCCGCGACATCGGCTGTCTCCATTTCTCTGCTCCCCTCACTCGCGCCAACCTACCTCCCTCTGAACTTGCAGCACTCCATTCACTCAGATCCAACCGCGATATTGTCATTAAACCTGCTGACAAGGGTGGTGCTGTTGTTGTTTGGCGAACCGACCTCTACCTAGCGGAAGCTGAACGCCAACTCTCCGACAGCTCCTCCTACCTCCACCTGGACCATGTCCCCACTACCGAACATCAAACCACTGTTTCCAAGACTGTCACTGACCTCATCTCCTCTGGAGATCTTCCCCCCACAGCCACCAACCTCATAGTTCCCCAACCCCGCACAGCCAGCTTCTACCTCCTTCCCAAGATCCACAAACAGGACTGCCCTGGTAGACCCATCGTTTCAGCCTGTTCTTGCCCCACGGAACTTATCTCTTCCTATCTTGACTCTATCTTTTCTCCCCTTGTCCAGTCTCTTCCCACCTACATCTGCGACTCTTCTGACGCCCTCCACCACTTTAACAGTTTCCTGTTTCCTGGCCCCAACCGCCTCCTTTTCACCATGGACGTACAATCCCTCTACACCTCCATCCCCCACCAGGATGGCCTGAGGGCGCTCCGCTTCTTCCTTGAACAGAGGCCCAACCAGTCCCCATCCACCACCACCCTCCTCCGCCTGGCTGAACTTGTTCTCACATTGAACAACTTCTCCTTTGACTCTACTCATTTCCTCCAAATTAAAGGTGTTGCTATGGGTACCCGTATGGGTCCTAGCTATGCCTGCCTTTTCGTGGGATATGTGGAACACTCTTTGTTCCAGTCCTACTCGGGTCCCCTCCCTCACCTCTTTTTCCGGTACATTGATGACTGTATCGGTGCCATCTCCTGCTCTCGCCCTGAACTAGAAAATTTCATTCACTTTGCCTCCAATTTCCACCCTTCCCTCACCTTCACATGGTCCATCTCCGACTCTTCCCTTCCCTTCCTCGACTTCTCCGTCTCCATCTCTGGGGATAGGTTATTGACCAACATTCACTACAAGCTCACTGACTCCCACAGCTACCTGGACTACACTTCCTCCCACCCCGCCTCCTGTAAGGACTCTATTCCATTCTCCCAGTTTCTCCGTCTCCACCGCATCTGCTCCGACAATGCCACCTTCCACACCAGTGCTTTCGGCATGTCTTCCTTTTTCCTCAACTGAGGATTCCCCTCTACCGTGGTTGACATGTCCCTCGACCGGGTCCGTTCTATCTCCCACACTTCCACCCTCACCCCTGCTCCTCCCTCCCGGAACCACGATAGGGTTCCCCTTGCCCTCACCTTTCACCGCACCAGCCTCCACATTCAATGGATCATCCTCTGCCATTTCCGCCACCTCCAGCATGATCCCACCACCAAATGCATCTTCCCGTCCGCTCCCCTTTCAGCATTCCGTAGGGATCGCTCCCTCCGAGACACCCTAGTCCACTCCTTTATCACCCCAGCACCCCTTCCCCTTCGCCCGGCCCCTTCCTGTGCAAGCGCAGGAGATGCAACACCTGCCCATATACCTCCCCCCTTCCCACTGTCCAGGGCCCCAAACACCCCTTCCAGGTGAAACAGTGATTTACTTGTACTTCTTGCAATCTAGTATACTGTATTCGCTGCTCACGATGTGGTCTCCTCTACATTGGGGAGATCAAACGCAGATGGGGTGACTGCTTTGTGGAACACTTCCGTTCAGTCCGTAAGGGTGACCCCGAGCTTCCGGTCGCCTGTCATTTCAATTCACCGCTCCATTCCCACTCAGACCTCACCGTCTGCGGCCTCTTGCATTGTTCCACGGAAGCTCAGCGTAAACTCGAGGAACAGCACCTCATCTCTGATTAGGCACTTTACAGCCTTCTGGACTCAATATCGAGTTCAACAACTTCAGATCATAACCTCGGCCCCTATTATATTTTTATATTTTTTATCCACACTTCTGGTTTGTGCCTTTTCCTTTTTTCTCTCCCTCTCCCACACGGCAGCTGTCTCTCACTCTGCCGGCGCATTTCACACTTCATCTCGAGCCATTGTCTGTTTCTTTACCTGTCCTATTACTATCTCGTCTCACCTTGAATATCTCTTAGTGTCTCTTCTTTCATCCCCGCCCCCATTTCCCAGCCCCCAAACTGCCTTTTAATCTTTTCATTTCCTGCCTTTTTTTCTCAGTTCTGTAGAAAGGTTTTGACCCGAACCGTTGACTCTGTTTCTCGCTCCACGGATGTTGCCTGGCTTGCTGAGTTTTTCCAGCATTTTCTGCAGTTATTTTGTTTTTCTCTATTCGCTGCATCAAGCCAAGTACAGCAGTGGCCGGCTACCAAATAACCTTCCCTCCACTGTGCTAAAAAAACATTGTGATTTAAAGTGGGCAATAAGGTCAAAGGGAAGGGGCTAATTTTAAAATGGACAAAAATCCCCGAAGACCTACTGGAGTGGGGGGTGGGGGTGCTGGTCATGTTTCAAATCATAGAAAACTACATTTTTCAATATGGGATCTTGGTAGTCACTTTACTTTGGTTGCTGCAGATTTGCGAAGGAATTTCCTCAGGTGTTCTCCCGATTGGCCACCGTAACGTTGGGAAAAGGTCGGCAGAGACCCCGGACAGAAGTAGGTTTCTGCCCTCGGTTTCCTGACATTGCGGACCGATTTTAACCCTAACCGCCCGGTCGAATCCGGACAGGCTTTTAAGCAAGTGCAGGGGCAGGAAAGGGGGGAGGGGAGGAAAGAACAAAAGGGAAGGTCTGTGATAGGATGGAAGGCAGGAAAGATTAAGAGACATTAAGAGATGGTGCATGGCAAAAGGAGATGGTAATGGGTCAAGTTAGGAAACAACAGATGGCTCTAGATGAAGTGTAAATGGCACTGGCAGAATGAAAGACAGCTGCCATGTGGGAGAGATAAAAAAAAAAAAAAAAATGGAAAAAAAAGGATAGACGCAGAGGTTATGGTCTGAAATTATTGAACCCTATGTTACGTCCAGAAGGCTGTAAAGTGCCTAATCGAAAGATGAGGTGCTGTTCCTCGAGCTTACGCTGAGCTTCAGTGGAACAGGGTAAGAGGCCGAGGACGGTGGAGCCTGAGTGGGAGTGGAGTGGAGAATTAAAGTGACAGGCGACCGAAAGCTCGGGGTCACCCTTACGGACTGAACGGAGGTGTTCCGCAAAGCGGTCACCCAATCTGCGTCCTAAGAAGAAGGTCTCCCCAATGTAGAGGAGACCGCATCGTGAGCAGCGAATACAGTATACTAGATTGCAAGAAGTACAAGTAAATCGCTGTTTCACCTGGAAGGAGTGTTTGAGGCCCTCGACAGTGGGAAGGGTGGAGGTAAAAGGGCATGTGTTGCACCTCCTGCGCTTGCACGGGAAGGTGCCAGGCGAAGGGGTGTTAGGGGTGATAGAGGAGTGGACCAGGGTGTCGCGGAGGGAGTGGTCCCTTCGGAGTGTTGAAAGGGGAGGTGAGGGGAAGATGTGTTTGGTGGTGGGATCACACTGGAGTTGGCGGAAATGGCGGAGGATGATCCGTTGAATGTGGAGGCTGGTGGAGTGAAAGGTGAGGACAAGGGGAACCTTATCATGGTTCTGGGAGGGAGGGGAAGGGGTGAGAGCAGAAGTGCGGGAAATAGAACGGACACGGTCAAGGGCCGTGTCAACCACAGTAAAGGGGAATCCTCAGTTGAGGAAAAAGGAAGACATGTCGGAAGCACTGGTATGGAAGGTGGCATCGTCTGAGCAGATGCGGCGGAGATGGAGAAACTGGGAGAATGGAATAGAGTCCTTACAGGAAGCAGGGTGGGAGGAAGTGTAGTCCAGGTAGCTGTGGGAGTCAGTGGGCTTGTAGTGAATGTTTGCCAATAGCCTATCCCCAGAGATGGAGACAGAGAAGTCGAGGAAGGGAAGGGAAGAGTCGGAGATGGACCATGTGAAGGTGAGGGAAGGGTGGAAATTGGAAGCAAAGTGAATGAAATTTTCTAGTTCAGGGCGAGAGCAGGAAACAGCTCCGATACAAATCTGTTTGATCTTCAGCTTTTTCCAGTTCTGACGAAGGGTCATCGACCTGAAACATTAACTCTGTTTCTCTCTCCACAGATGCTGCCTGACCTGCTGAGTATTTCCAGCATTTTCTGTTTTTATTTTAAGTAGGGAAACTCTCTTTTAACCGGCACCTAACTATCCGGAAATCTCTCTTAACCGGTAAAATTCAGAAGTAGGTTCAGGTAAGTTTTACTATATATTAGTGGCCGTGTAACCAGGGTTCCTGGATCTGTGGCCGTGTAACCTGGGTTCCTGCACCTGTGGCCGTGCAACAGGGACTCCTGGATCTGTGGCCGTGTACCCGGGACTCCTGCACAAGTGCCGTGTAACCGGGCTCCTGCACCTGTGGCCATGTACGGAGCTCTCGTACCTTGGTAAGTATACCTCTCTGTAATCCGGACTTTTTGATCAACCGGCACCACGCCAGTCCCGTCGGTGCCGGATAAAAAAGAGTTTCTTGTACTTGCTTTACTTTCCTTGTGAAGCCAGGGGGAGAGGGAGTGCTACTCTGGCCCCACGAGAAAAGTTTAGGCCTCCTCCTGCCCTGGGCTTCCCCCTTTCCCTCCCACGAGACCTTCCTGAAACCTCCACCCCGTGATGTACCTTGTTACCAGTGACTGTACTTTTGGTACTGGCTGGCGACCTCCTGCCGCCTGAAATGCCTCTCCTGCCCACTGGCCAGCAGCCACTTCCTGCCTGTTTCGGGTGAGCAGCAGACCGGGGGGCATGCAGATAAGGCCTGGGAGTTAAAATCATCCGGGCCTCTCGCTGCCGAGGTCAGGGATGGTTTGGCATTCACCTCATTACCAACAGCCCCCACCCCCCACCTCCGCCGCCCCTCCACCCCAATACCCCAATACCCATTCCTGCTTGAAATTGGGGTTTTGCTTTCTCTTTGGTAAGTTGAACCAAACCTGCCCAGCGGGAGACGGACTGAATCGGATCGGCCGCCTGAAGTCAATGGAAAGTAAAATCAGGTCGAGTGTAAAACGGGTGGCTGAACCAATCCCGTCAGTTTCCCGCTGCGCAGGTTAGGTTACAATTACTGTGTTGGGAGGGAATCCACATTCCCATGTGTGACTGGAAATACCACAATGTGTCATTAACCTTTGGTTCAGGAAGGAGTCTGGAAGCTCACTTCAACTGTTTTGATTGTTTACACAAATCTCTTCAAGCTTTTAATAGCATGTTTTAGGTTGGGATGCTACAGACTCATACCATAATTCCTAATAACTGGAATATATTTGTTTCTCAAAATAAGTCGGCCAGGTGCCATTGTATTTTTTAATTTGATGAGTTGCAATCTCAAGTGCCTGAAAAACATGATCTCAATAACCTGGTTCTCATGTCAGGTGATGTCCCATAGGGTTTCTATGGGTGGGAAGGGATTGATTGTCAGCTCTATGCCCAAGCAGAGAAGATATGTTGGTTTTTTCCCCAGCTCATCAGTTCTTGTTCTATTGATGTAGAAGTGAACACATGAACGCACTGTGAGGGTAAACTTTACCTCATGTATAAGTTTTGTCTTAAGACACTGGTCTGTCACTAACACTGTCCAGGTTCAAGATAAATAGAAGAGTTAATGTTGATCCATGTCTTTAATTATTTTGTAAATTGAGGAGTTGTAAGTTAAATGTTGTAACCATATGTTTGTTGATAATTTGTTACTGTTTCACTTTTACTTTTAATAAGCCTGATTTGTACATTGAAAGAAAGCAAGACTGGCATTTATATAGCACCTTTCATGACCACCAGACGTCTCAAAGCGCTTTACAGCCAATGAGGTACTTTTTGAAGTGTAGTCACTGTTGTAATGTAGGAAACGCGGCAGCCAATTTGCGCACAGCAAGCTCCCACAAACAGCAATGTGATAATGACCAGATAATCTCTTTTAGTGATGTTGATTGAGGGATAAATATTGGCCAGGGCATTGGGGATAACTCCCCTGCTCTTCTTCAAAATAGTGCCATGGGATCTTTTACGTCCACCTGAGGGAGCAGACGGGGCCTCGGTTTAACATCTCATCCGAAAGACGGCACCTCCGACAATGCAGCACTCTCTCAGTACTGTACTGGAGTGTCAGCCTAGATTTGTGTGCTCAAGTCTCTGGAGCAGGACTTGAACCCACAACCTTCTGACTCAGAGGCTAGGTTGTTACCAACTGAGCCACAGCTGACACAGCATTGTAGAAAAGAGTGATATTTATTTTGTTAGGCAAAGAACCCAAAACACACGAGGGTTTGTGTCATTCCCAGTGAGCAGTATACAGTAACAAAGAAGTTCCTTTTGATCCTGCGCAATGCTATATCATGTGTGTATATAAGGACACACAATGTGTGTATAAGGACATTCTTCAGTTCACAGGGAGTAAGTGTTCCTTGGTGTTGCGCAAATGTATGGTAAGAGGCCAAAGATCATAACAGTGGTGGCACCAAAGTGGGGTAAGAATATCACTTGCAGACCAAAGTGTTCACATTTTAATTCTGATGTAGTAAATAGCAGCACCTTAAAATGATTACAAGGGGGCCAGTTTGTGAGCTAGAACTGGCCCAACTAAGAGTGGAGGTGAAGGGCAAAGAATGGGTGTACCAATTAGAAGTGCTTAAACTCAGGTCACAAAGGAGCAGTACAAATTTGAGGAGGAGAAAGAACTTCACATGTTTAAAACGGAAGAAAAAGGGAACAGTGAGAGCACATAATGGCTCTGCACAAATACAACACAGAAGAAAAGGAGAAGTAGTGACAGCCACTGAACCCAGGATCAGCCACTATGAGTTTATTCTGTCAAATTGAAACAAATTGAGACCAAGCGAGTAGGATACAATCAATTGAGGCCATAATCTGGTACTTGATAAACATAGTCAATCTAATTGAATCCCAAAATGTAATGATCTGGATGACATCAATTTTCTTTGCATGCATTTGAATTACTAGCAGACCAGCAAAATAGGGCCATGGAATATTGACAAAGAGACTTGTGCCATCACTCAGTGAGAAAGCCTTCAATACTGACTGTAATATTGTGAAAAGTATGATCCTTAATAGTTTTAACAGCACACATGGAGCTCATAGGAATGAATTGAAGATTCTGTGTAAAGTGTCTAATCATTCACACAGGAAATTAACACTGGCAATGCAGGTAGGAAAGCTATGGTTGGAAGAGGAGAACACACTGTAGAGAGATGACATGTAATCTTATGCTAAGGAACTCATTTCTAACGATTGTTCCAGAAGATCTATGATTTCAGTTACTGGACAGTAAATATAAAACCCAAAACTAATTGGCTGGAACACAGATCATTTTGTGGCCTCATAAGTGCAGGGATACTAACAAGCAGGTGGAAAGAAAGATACTCCACACCAACCCTCCTGAGCTAGTTAATCAGACTATAACGTGTGAACATGTGCTGGTGCAACTGAGCAGATTGCAGAAAGGCAATCCTAGTTTTAAATGTAATAAGTTGGGACACATCCCAGCTAACATCTGATCCAAGAAAGGTAGGCAGTACAGACTGGGAAACCGTATCTGAACATGAAATATGAGATTGCTGGTTAATAATGGAATTTCTATTCCATTATTAATTGACAAATTCTTAATTGTGGTCACGACAACCATCGCCATGTAGGTTAATTTAGAAAGAAAAGAACGTGCATCAATGTAGTGTCTTTTGTGTCCTCAGTATGTTTCAAAGCACTTCACAGCCAATTAAGTACTTTTGAATTGTAGCCACTGTTGTATTGTAGGGAAATATGGCAGCCAATTTGAATGCAGTAAGGTCCCTCACACAGCAATGAGATAAACGGCTAGATAATCTGTTTTAGTAGTGTTGGTTGAGGGAGAAATGTTGGCCAGGACATTAAAAAAACTCCCTTGCTCTTCTTCGAATAGAGCAGTGGGATTTTTTTATGTCCACCTGAGAGGGAAGCGAGGCCTTGTTTTAACATTTCATCCAAAAAACAACACCTACATCAATGTATGTGCTCCCTTGGTAATTCACTGAAGTGTAAGCCTAGATTTTGTGCTCAAGCCTCTGGAGGGGTGGGGTTGAGCTCACATACTTCGGACCCAGAGGTGAGAATGCTACTACTAAGCCAAGCCTGACACTGCAATGATTCTGAGTGCCATTTCTTAAAATTTTCCACTCAAAACACCGCTTACCCAGGAAATTCTTTTCACCAGGGGAGATCACTTGAATACAGTGTTTAGTCTCTTCCTCTAGTGTGTTGCATTTTCTTGGTCAATCATTTGCTTTTGTAGGTATGCAAAAGGGGAATTTAGAAAAAATCTATCTCTTGGAGTCACGTATGCATGTCTTTGACCTGCTTTTAGTGTTCTATTAAGCATGGTTGATAATTTCACTGTTCATGGGATTGATATTTCACGTGAGGGTTAACACTTGACAATCAGCAATCAAACACAATGTTGAATAGCTAGCTGGCACTCAATATCTAGGCTCACACACGTAGAATGGCCACTTGGAGGAGTGCTGGTGCCCATTGAAGTGTTCCTCAGGAAGAGACAGCTCCTTTAGGAGAGTCCCATCAACTAAACAGAGGGTGACAAAGCACATTTGTCTGAGGGCCCCTGATAAGTACTGCAATAAGAATGCAGGCATCCGTTTATCACAACCGAATGTTTGTGTACTGTTGTTTAGTAATGATCTCTGTGCCGGAACCACTATTGTGTATCATGTTTAATTATTATTGATGCAAGAGCAATGAACATGCAATTTTTGAATTTGTATTGAGGTTGTACAAAACTATGTCAAATGTTTAAAATTTGAAATGTTATTGAATTTTAATACAGAAATTTGACATTTCCTCTTCAGTCAATAGTTGAAATCTGACGTTATCAACAAGTTTATTTTAAGTTTCTGTTGTTGGGGTGATGTTGATGTAGTTGGCATAGACACAATGGCCCAAGGAGAACTGCAATCTTCCATTGTCGGGTGTGTCACCTTGGAGTCAATTTGTCAGCAGTTTTCAGGATTTATGGGTCAGCCACAGTGGTGCAAGAACTCCATGATTAAGTACCGATAGGTTCCAAATATTTCATACATGTAACTATAATCACATTAAAAATATTAAAACCATGCAGATTGTTATCTATTATGCTCTTTCACATTCATTGTAGTTGAAATTAAAGCTGATCCCTACTTTCAAAGTAGTTACAGTATCAGCTATAGGGGTAAAACCAGAAAATGCTGGAAATACACGTCAGGTCAGTCAAAATCTGTAAAGATTATAAAGTTTTAGGCGTGTATCCTTCATCAAAACTGTTCGGTTAAAGTGTTCACACGCAAAACCTGTCATTCCTCTTCACAAATGCTGACTGACTGACGGTGTATTTCCAACATTTTGGGGGGAAAATTGGGTGAGTAGCGCCACCTGTTAGCGCCTAAAGAGGCAGTCAGTGGCTGTAGCGCCACTGGCTGCGCCTCCCGCGATATTCAGCAGGGGTGCTAATGGTGGCGTTAGCCTTTTGCGCTGCGCCGCCACCGATGACGTCATCGGTGTGCGCAGCGTCCCATTCGCGCCCCAATCGCGATATTTGATAGCGAACGCCGCTGTAGCGCCGTTCGCTACCCGCGCCCGGTTCACGGGGCCTTGCTGTGTCGGCAGAGGCGCAAGTTAAGGTGGAGGTGCGGGGCGGCCGCTTTTTTGGTGGCTGCCTGCCAGCACCTCCGTCCCCGGCCTCCTGGTCAACCCCCCCCCGCGGTATTGCTGGCTGTTTCCCGAGAGCCCGGCACTTCTCCTCGGTGCCGGGCTCTTTTGCCGGCACTCGCGATCGGGGCTCGCGCTGTTGCAGGCCCTCCCCCTTAACAGTGGGAGGAAGGCCTGCAGTACCGCAGCATGCCGTGCCGCAGCATGTGGCGCTGCGGAATTCACTTTCAGCGCCCTAAGAGGGACGCGGAGCGCCTCGAGCCACACCCCGTCTCTCTCTAGGGGCACTTCAACTGAATTTACGGCGATCGCTAATGCGGCGATCGCGGCGCAAATTCCAGCGCCCAGGCGAACTTTGCGCCGCTTGGGTGCCTCAGGCCAATTTCTAGGCCTTTATGTTTTAATTTCATATTCCCCGCATTTGTAGTTTTTCCTTTTTATTTTATTTTTCTCAGTTAAAGAAGCGCTTTGTTTCAATGGAGGGTTTTCAGGCAATGGAAAAAAGACATTAACAAACGAACTTCTTTAATTCGATAGGTTGGCTGCCATTTTTCAGTTTTCAAATACAGACAATGCTTGCGGACAAGCATGGATGCCCCTGTGGTACAGAAGCTTCAAAATGAAAAATGTGTCCATTTAAGATATTAACAGAAACTAAAATTAACGTTGTGCGTACTGTAGCCCACAATGAAGAGGCTACAGTTCACAATAAACAAGACCAGAGAAAATGTTTAATTTTTGTTCCAATAATTTACCTGCTGGGAATATCCTCTTAAGGTGGTCCTTAGTGTACATTTTTCACAAAACTTGTTTCATTCTGGCGGAAAATGTGGAAATACACAAAACCTTGATTCCAGGAATAAATCTGCAAAAGCTGATAGATAGAGACAAGTTAAAAAAAACAGTTAGCAGTCAAAGATTTGGTGGGGATGAATAAAATAAAAATACCCTTTGCTTCTTACCAAATGTGATCACCTGCTTTAATTTAACAACGCCTAGTATTATTTAATCACATTATCTGTTTTATTGGCTTGAGTATTTTGCAAGAATTTTCTTGTGTAATTATTCTTTGGGTTTACAGTTATTGGGGAGGTAATTATGGAAGATTATGTAGCTAATATTAGCTATACAAAGCTGATCTCTACATGACATCCTATTTCCTGGAACTTTCTTACCTAAGATGAAAAGATGGTAGTTATTTTCTGATAACTGATGATATAAATGGTTTAATAGTGTAGTTATTTATTTGAGAAAGTTTTCCAAATTATTCAAAATACTCAAAGCGCACTTTAGTGAATAGCAACACACAGCTAAAAATCTGGGGCTGTGATTATTGCCGGCGCTCAGACTGGGTTTGGAGGCAGGTCTGCTTTCAAAATCGAAATGATTGACAGCGGGTTGGGAACCCACTCCGAACCCGCCTCCATGTAAGTTTCCAAAGTGTTGGGCCTGCGATTTCAGAACAGAACCGGCACCAAGTGGCAGGGCAGGCATTTAAGATAGTTAAATGCTTGTTAAAAGCTTGTTAACTACTATTTTGCCAGCCTATTTCTATTTTCCCACTTTTTTAACGGGGTTCACGTCAGGTAAGTAGGTCGTGTTCTCTATGTCTCTCCATTGTTGTGAATAGGTGACAGCTGCAAAAGTGGTATGAAAGCTACTATTTCACAGCTGGTCACTTTCCAATGTCAGAAGCTTGAGCCTTCAGGAGTTGGAAGACACTTTTGAGCTTTGTGCAGTTTGGAAGTGTTTGGAGTAAACTCTTTATCCACTGTCACCTCCTTGGAGCAAGCTCTCTCACCATTTATAGATTGCTTCTGTTATCTCAACTTCAGCTGCCATCTATTCCAGCAACAAGGTGCCCTTGAAAAAATCTCAGCTTGGTCCTCTGAATCCCTCCACGATCAGCCCCAGCAACAACATCACCAGGCACAACAACATCACCAACAACAATACCAACCTTTTCCGCACTCACCTGATGCTGCACAGGACATCAGCACCCGACAACATTGCTGCCGGGGAGGCCAGTGATGGTATCACCGTGGCCAGATTTACTTCACTTGATGCTGTACACCCTGATTGCCACATGATGCGCCAGGTTGACACCACCCCACACCAGCACCATAAAGCATCCCTACAATGTCCAAGCCATTCCTTTCACACTCATCACAATTGGGGGGGGGGGGGGGCGAGGGGGGGAAGTTATGTCTCACCATTCACTGGAACGCACTAAGACATTCCCAAAGGTGAGCACAGATCTGTCCAATAAGGTAAAGCGTTGAAAATATAGATTTCAATGTTTGATACCGCATTAACAGAAACTTCACATGGACATTGGCTAAACCTCTCAAGTGCCTACCCTTGTGTGTTGTTAGTTCGTATGCTTGCAGTAGGTTGAGGGTGAGTGTGAGGGGTGGCTAGTGAGATGGGGAAGTGATAATGTAAATAGAGAGGGATGGGTGAAGGTGCAACGTAAGTTGGTGTGAGTAAGGATGTGCAGGAGTAGGGTAGGGAAGGCAGAGTGATGGGGATGTGATGAGTGGCACAGCAGGATGAGGTTGAGTATGGCTTGGCAGTAACGTTTCGTGATCTGCTCAGATCATTGTAAGGTTTGCGCCACTGCAGCCTGATCCTCCTGACGATATCTCTGCTTGTGTCCTCCTGTGCAATGTGCAACCAGGCTGCGTTGATCTCCTGGGGAGGTCTCTTCCACCTATGGGAAGGGAAGAGAACCTCCCTGTGTGCTGTGACTCCCTCCATAAGCATATGGAGGGAGTCATGGGAGAGCCTGGGTGCAGCCATGCATGTTTGTGCAGTGCTTGTCTGTGTTTGCAGCACCTCAATGCTGTAGAATACTGACCGCAGAACTGACAAGATCAATTTGAACATGGCCCCTTTAAGGATACCGGCTGATGACGTCTCAACAAATGACATCATCATACCCGCTTCCTATTAATTGGCCGGGAATCTTGCAGGGCGAGCTTAACAAGTCCAATCAGCGAAGAATTGCTTGGAGAGTGTAGGCAGCGGGCTGGGACCTCGACACCAACTCCGGCCACCCAGGACCCGCCTCAGTCGGCAAAATCACGGCCTGGCAGTCATATTTATATCCAAATAATTTTGAGGGCCAACTTTTACCAAGTCAAAACAAAACTTACCATGGTTAGGTGTCTAGTAAAACGCTTTAAATTGTAAGTCAAAAACTATGAAAACAATGGCATTTTATTTCTGCATAGGAGACTGTTTAATGTAAATGGATGTACATTTTTGAATGTCAATAAAAGACCAGAAACAACTCTGCAATCCAGCAAGAGTGGGATAGGGAAAGAACTGTCCTAATTGATTCCTCTTTCAATTCAATGTGTAGGGCCATCAAGTTGCTCCAGTTTGGAAGAGCTGCATATCAGAGATCATTTCTGTTAGATGTTAGGTAACAAGGTACAGTATTAGTGATTCTACTCACCAGTAGTTCACTTTTGATAATAAACTGCTTGAGTTGTTTCAAGTAATCACATTCATTTCTGGAAATTAAAATAACATCTTGACCATCTGTTTAACTTCAGCTTTTTGTCATATATTGTGCACAGAATTCACCTAGCACCAGCATCCGCAGCCATTCCAGTAAGTAGCAATAGCTGTGAAATTCCCGCTGCTAATAAGGGTAATGATGGTGCAGTAAAGTCGGGAATGTTCCCAAATTGTTTTAAAGGTGCAGAAATGTGCACTCCTGGTGCATTAGTGTAATTATTGCCAGCATAATTGATCATTAATGGAGAAAGCACACCCAGTTGTAATGCCCTTGCAACGCACATGCGTTGTGTTCCTATTGCCCATGTCAATCAGGTTTTACAGCTGAGCCAGCAAATCGGTTGGGAGAATTGATGAAGAAACTGATGCGCTTTGAAGTTTCAGAACACAAAATATTCACTACAATGGAGTCTGCATTCAGTGTTTGCCTAGCATTTCACTTGGCCAAGGAAGACCAGCAAGAAAGCAGGAAAGGCTGACAGAGTGTGAACACAATGATGTACAGTCCGGACTCTCTGTTACACCATCCATCCCAAGCACAACTGCCAGCGATTCACTGAAGAATAGTGCCTTAGGAGACTCGCGATATGCCTCCTCCTACCGGAAGACCTCCAGACAAGAGGGGTGAATCCAAGAGTTGGTGCTCCCAGCGAGGAGTGGCGTTAACAGGGAGAACATTTCAGAAAATTCCAGGGGTACACCCATGATTTTGTTTTCAACCACTAAAATTAACGGATGGGAAATTACACACTGTGCATCAGTGATTTCCCAAAATGTACTTCCTACAAGCACCGGTTTTTACTGGGACAACCCGATCGAAGAGTCACCCCCAATATCTGCAATCTGGTCTGCGCTGCCAGTCACCATGTCAGGGTCACCGTGCCCTTCATTTTTTGCGTGTGGGACTCTTTCCATAAGCACGAGGGATATTTGCAGCATTCCCCAGTTTACTGCACATGGATGTATCAAGAGCTGACAAATGCATTATTCATCACATTTGTCATGCAACAGAAGAGTGCTGCCTACTTCTACCAAGGTTGCTGGGTTTCCACCAGTACAGGATCATGCATGCCAAACGCTGGCTTTTCTAGGAATTCCCACAAAGCTTTCATTTTACACCAATTATCTATGACGGTCTTATTTGAAATGGAACTAAGAGTGGAAGCATGCCTCTTGGGAGTTCAAATCTACCCAAGCAGCTGTGCCTAATGATACTGTTACGGCAACTCGAGACACAACAGAGTGTAAACACAAAGAGGATCATGCTACCACCGGGATTAATACAGAACAAACAATTGCCACCTTGAAGCAGCACTTCCGATGTCTCAACAGATCAGGGGTCACAATGCAGTACAACTCTCCCAGTGTCTCCAGAATCATTATCATCTACTGCATATTGAATGACTTTGTTCTGCAGAGACCTCGCCATGGAGCAAGAAGCCATGCCAGAACACCAGAGTGGCAATGATAATGAGGAAGTAGCTGCCTAAAGACCACACAGCCTGAAAGACTGGTACATTAGGGACTAATATAAGATACATTCCTATGAGTGCCACAGCTCCACCATTTCTTAAAGCTGTAAAGTAACGGTGCCCAAACCACCTTCAACAAGCGGAAGCCCAGCCATCTCCCCCTTTCAATGGTATCACCATTTTCAAGTCCCCCACTATCAACATCCTTGAAGTTCCTATTAACCAGAAGCTTAACTGGATGAGTTTTAGCAGTACCTTGGAAATACTCAGCAGGTCAGGCAGCATCGTGGAGAGAGAAACAGAGTTCATCTTTCGTCAGAACTGGAAAAAGTTAGAGGTGTAACAGATTTTAAGCAAGTGCAGGGGCAGGGAAAGAGGGAAGGGGAGGAAAGAGCAAAAGGGAAGGTCTGTGATAGGATGGAAGGCAGGAGTGACTAAATGACAAAAGGTATGATAGTACAAAGCAAAAGGAGATGGTAATGGGACAAGTAAAGAAACAAAAGATGAGTCTAGATTTCTTGTCCCATTGCCATGGGGAAGCCTGCAATCCTAACAAAGCCATGTGCTCATTCCACCTGTTGTTCTCTGGCAAGAGAGAATGAAATGTAGTCAGCTGTCTTTGAATACAGAGCCTCAGTGATCTCCCCTATGCAATAGTGGATGGCAAACTGCGAGATATTGCAAATATCTCCAGCTCCCGCCTGGAAGGAGCCTGACGCGTAAAAATTCATGGCCACCGTCACCTTCACAGCCATTGGAAATGCAGTCCTTGCCCTGCTCTGAGGTTGCAATTGTGGCTGCAGAAGATGGCAGATTTCAGTGAGGACGTCCTCACTGAAGCACAGACGTCTCACACATTGTTCTTTGCAGAGGTTCAGGTAGGAGAACTGCTGCTTGAACACCCTGGGCAGATATGGCCTCCTGCTGAAAGCCCTTTCCCCCCCTCCTCCTCCCTCATCCAGCAGCCTGTCCTGCTCTGCTCATTCTACAAGTCATGCTGTATTCCGAGGGGAATTCCTACTAGTGCACCCATGTCTGGGAACAACTGGTCTGTGCAGAAGCCCTGAAATCAGGACAAAGTCCTTCAGCATCTGCCACACCACTCCCTGTAGACTTTAGCAACTTTAAAGAACTCTAGAAAGCACCAACACTTCTACAATCGTAGCAATTAAGCTGAAAGTCAGTGATGATCACTTTAAATAGCATTGGTGTGTGGTCCTTCCTGCTGCTGAACGCATGTTCAGCTGTGTGAGGTTAAGAGAGGGCGTTGAGCTCCAAAATGGCACCGCTGGCGCCGAATCAGCGTTGCCCGCTGATTGACGTCATGATCTGCTTACTCTGCATAGATGCAGTGGACATTAACCGTGTGCCCTAATACCCTCACCAATATAGCACCTGGCACAACTCAAGCCAGAAGTGTGTGCGCGCACCACGGATGCCATTTTGGACCTCTGAAGGCACTCTTTGCGCCCAAAATACGGGCGCTACATATCCAAATTTTGCGCCCACTATTCCTTCCCTTCACTATTTAAAAAAAAATATTGTGTGCACGTTTATCTACTGAGAGTGAGGAAGGTACTGAACTCTCCTCTCATGGAAATAAAATGTACTGTAAGGAATCTTATATGATAAGCCATCATATTTCAACATGTACAATAAAGTGAAGCTCATTTTCTCTTTACATAGCTCTAGTGCTAATCTTGGTGCTCACACAATTTTGATTATGCTAGCACCTTTGTACCATTTATCAATTTTACTTTGTGATGCAATCAGTTTAATCATTTGTTATTGATTGGTACCGGCTGCCACTATTATCTGAGCCAGAAAATAAAGTTTTTAGTGGCCGAGTGCACAACAAAGAACTAGCAGCTAGAAATTCGGCTCTGTGTAAGTTTGTAGAAGTGTTTGATGCTTTCCAGAGTTGTTTAACTTTGGTGAGGTGACAGGGAGTGGTGCTGCAAGTGGAGAAGGCCTTGGTTCTGACTTCTGGTCAGACCACTTGCTCCCAGTCATGGGTGCTGTAGTTGCCATCCCCCTTGGCCTGCAGCATGACAGGGAGATGGAGCAGAGGCAGCAAAGAGAACAAGGTGCTCGCAGAGGGAGGAGGAAGAGGAAGAGGAGGAGGGAGAGGAAGAGGAGGAGAGAGAGGAGGAGCAGGAGGAAGGGAACAGACAACCAACACATTCCACCTCTGCCCAGACTGTCCGTGATTGCCTCATTCGACTACTGTTCCACTGAACGCAACCCTAAATCGCCATTGTACAACAGTCACACACCTTACTATCCCTCTGTTCTGGACCATTACAGCATCCTCTTAGCCACAATGCTGAAATAAAAGCCACCACAAAAGAAACATTCCAAACCAACTTTAGACATCAATCCATCCAATATTACACAACAAAATCAACTAATCACCCTTGTGCATTCCCTTAGTGCCTGTCTACCTTTACCTGTCCTAGTACTTCTACGAAGTGCTACAAGTGGCTGCAACATGGCTGGTGGAGGGCTGCTGACATTCAGTGGAGGAGACTGCAGATAGCCTTGCAGGATAACCTCGAGCAGCTCTGGTGCTAGAAGGCCTGGCTTTAGACTGCACCACCTCGGCATGGGTGGCTGACAGGCAAGAGCAAGACATTGGCGGAGTGACAGTGGCAGGAGGACGAATGCTGTCATCCTGAGAGAGGACAGCAGGTTCGTGCTCCACGGAGCCACTGCCACTCCCCCGGGGTGGCACCTCAGCATTTCTAGTAATCTGTTGGAAGACAGATTGCTGGACTGTTATGATACTCTGCAAGCCCCTTTCCACACTGCTAAACACAGCCACGATGGCAGCTATTATGTCCGTGTATAATTGAGACACGGACTGCAGGAGTTGGTTATAACAGGTCTTTACTGAGTGGAGACAACCTGGAACTACTATGCAAAAGTTACTACACAGGCTTATATACAGGGGTGGTCACTACTGGTACTGCAGTATACAGGGGCTGCAGAATATAGTTCCTTCTGCAAAGTACATACACTACAGCAGCAGTCTGAGCTTGTGTGGAAGCAAGCTGAGCCTGCATGAGAGCAGTCTGAGCTTACGTGACAGAAGTCTGAGCTTCCACTGCAGCACTCAGACGTTGAGTGGCTTCTGCTTGTGCCACAATGGAAGCTGAGACATCAGCCATCAGACGCTGCATCATGGTTAGGTTCACAATTGTGCTAATGGAGTTGGCCGTCACTTCCATGTTAGAAATCATGGGCTCTAAGCTCTGCACAAAGCCCTGTGCAAGTTGGTGTCAGACTCCTTCGTGCACCTTGACATTGAGCTCAGGCTTTCTGGCAGGCCTGCCAAAGCACCAAGCATTTACTTGTGCATACCCCTCAGCCTTCTTCTGTAGGCCACCCCATTGAAGTACTCATCTGAGTTCTCTGCAGCAGAACTCGTGCGTGAATGCGCCCTCCGGGGAGCTGGCACCTGCCCTACCCTTTCCCCCTGCCCTGACTGCAGGCCACTCATGCCCGGTCTCTCACCACGTGCAGACCCACCTCTAACCTACCCTGTAAAGTATGCGGTGTGTCAGTACCTGAGCTGGTGGCTGGGAGTGTGAAATCGAGTGACGGTGCTGTGTCTTCTGCGTCACTGAGTTCTTCCTCTTTGATTTCCGGATCCGCCACCACTGCCTGGCCAGGTGCCAGTTCTTGGTTATTTGAAAGGTGAAAGGCACAAGGGTAAGTTTGTGGTGAGGGGAGGGTGGGGTGGGGTGGGGGGGAGGCAGGAAGCAAGGGGTGCATGCTTACACCATATGCAGCTTGTAAATCAGAAGAAATTGTGGGATGAGGAGGAAGTGGGATGCGAGAAGGAGGATTATGTATGAGGATATGGTCACCTTGTATTGTTTCAGCCCTGACGCTAGCCACAGGCTCAGCGATGGCCCTCCCAAAAATGGCCCGCAACGTCTCCTCCATCAGGATAAAGTTATGCAGGCACGCCTGTCCCACGCCGGTTAGGTCCTGGTGCCTCTGGTTGTGAGCCAACTTGTCCTGCAAGAGAAAGGGAAGTATGTCAGTGAGTGTGGTGCAATGTGTTTGGGTGATGTGCCTGTCATGGTGGAATAGCTGGCAGTGTGTGCAAGCTGTGAGATGCGGGTGTGAGGCTTGCAGCAGTAGTAAATTCGTGAGGGCGAGGTGAAGCTATGAATGTGAGGTATGAGTCATGTTTGGTAGAGATTATTGTTAGATGAGTGATAGGGGTGTGGTGCATTGAGCAATGTGTGAGGCTCGTGGTGCAGGTGGTGGGATATGGCATTTGAAGATTAATTCACTGACCTTGACCACTTGTGTGAGGTCATTAAACTTCTTCCTGCACTGTGTCCAGGTCTTTGAGGCTACACTGCTGGCATTGACTATGACGGCTATCTGCTCCTGGCCCCCTGTGGAAACAAGACCTCGCTCCTCCCGTCCACCTCCTGCATCAAGGCCTCCAGTGCTGTACCCAAGAGCCTTGGAGCACACTCTCTCTTCTGTTGTGCCATCATTACTACTTCTTCCTGCTCACAATCTGTTGCCCAGCCAGTTGAATCACCTGCTGCAGCCAGAATGCACCTCCCCTTTAAGCGGTGCAGACTGACTTTAAGCAGTACAGGCTAGCTTTAGTTGGTGCCAGCTTCGCACAAAATTGGGCCCCCCGCTGAGCGTGCAGCCACTCAGCAGTGCATTCAGTGCTGGGTTGCATGCCACAATCATGTTAATCAGCGAGCAGCACAAAGTTGGCGTGCTGCCTGCATTACTTTGAATGGGCGTGGGTTGATCCTGCATCGCGATCCATGCGCCCATTTTCAGGGAAATCGAATTTCTAGCCCTAGGTGTGTTTAGGAGTGTTTTATCTGCTGAATGCTCATTGCACAATATCCACTGCATGTGAGTAAGCACAGAGGGGAAATTCCACAGATACTGAAAATCCAAACCCTTCATCTGGATCCTGTAATAACAGGGATAGAAGCCTTGCTCCAGCCCACATAGCATTAATACAACTATTGTAAAGCAGTTGATTAAAATTCCTCCACAATATAGATTTTAAGGTTCTAGCTAAACTCCTTCATGAAAGAGTTAAGCATTTAATGAACAATGACCAGACTCACTACATTCAGGGCCTGTGAATCGCAAACAATGTCAGGTGATTTGTTCAGTTTGTGATGAAGGTCAGACGTTTAGCATTCCTTGTGATGAAGGCCAGATAATTTACATTCCTTCAGCAATTCCTTTATAAATTAAAAACGCACTAAAGTTTGAGATAAAGCTGCATTAGTATTGATGTACATTGTTGTTGAGAAATTTGGTATCTGTCCTTCCTTTTGTTATGGAATTTTTACATTAGCAATTGCAAATTGAGATTCACTCAACTGCAGCTAAAGAAAAGGTGGTGGCAGGGTTGCCTATTATCTGGCTTTTGTTTGTGTTGCCCTTGGATCCCATTGGTATTGGGTTTCATGCCTTGTATATATGGACATAAAAAACTGTCACTGCATGGCTTAGGGTGAAATCAGCATTCTATGTTCTACTTAACAAGGTTAATAAACAGTGCAAACAAAGTACTGGGGTTTATTTCTGGAGTAATAGAATACAAAAGCAAGGATGTAATGTGAAATTTGCATTGAACCTTGGTTAGCCTGCACTTGGAGTACTGTGTGCAGTTCTGGTCTCCACAGTACAAAAAGTATATTGAAGCTTTGGAGAAAGTGCAGAAAAGATTTACAAGAATGTTATTAGAATTGAGAGGATGCAACTATCAGGAAAGATTGAACCGACTGGGGCTCTTTTCTCTGGAAAAGAAACTAAGAGGAGACCTGATAGAGGTCTTTAAAATTATGAAGCGGTTCAATAGAGTGGACGTGAAGAAACTGTATCTACTTTTAGGCGAGTCCAGAACAAGGAGACATGAATACAAGCTAGCCACTAACAGTTCAAATAAAGAATTTAAAAGGAATTTCTTTAGACAGAGAGTGGTGAGAGTTTGGAACATGCTGCCACATGGAGTAGTTGATGCAGATAGCATTGATGCATTTAAGGGGAGACTGGAGTCCAGTGGCTCTATAACAGCTGTTTAAACATTCAAGTGAGATACTCTGACTGTGCTTAGGACTTGTGCCATTGGGGGCTCTGCTGAGGATGCCCCTGGAGTTGTTACGCACCCCATGGTAGACTGCAGTGCAAACAACCTCTTCTGCATGACTGCACGTATATAAATGTGGCTTTGCCAGTGTCACCTACATTCTGAGAACACATTTTTTCAAAAGACAGCAATCTCTGTTTATAGGCAGGATCTATGAGGCCAAGATTTCCAGGCAGTGCAGCTGAGGAAGGAACTAGGCTGGCCTCCAGATAGCAGGTGCCTGCTCCTCCTCTCTCACCACCACTTGCTCCATTTTATCTGTGCACTGTATCTCAGCTGGTGCGACTTCTTTGAGCTTACTATCGACATCCTCTGGGTATCTGTAAATGGGCTGGTGCTTATGAAAATTGTTAGGAGTGATTACATAGGATATACAGCACAGAAACAGGCCATTCAGCCCAACCAGTCCATGCCGGCGTTTATGCTCCACTCGAGCCTCCTCCCGTCTTTCCTCATCTAAATCTATCAGCATAACCCTCTATTTCCTTTTCCCTCATATGCTTGTCTAGCCTCTCCTTAAATGCATCTATACTTTTCACTTCAACCACTCCCTGTGGTAGTGAGTTCCACATTCTCATCACTCTTTGGGTAAAGAAGTTTCTTCTGAATTCCCTATTGGATTTGTTGGTGACTATCTTATACTGATGGCCTCTAGTTATGCTCTTCCCCACAAGTGGAAACATTCTCTCTGTATCCACTCTATCAAAACCTTATAGGAGTGATGTAGGGTGCTTTAAGCTGTTGGCTTGCTCAGAGTCACTGGTAGCATTGGCAGGCAATTCTTTCAGGCCTATAACAAAAGAGCAATATATATCATAATGTTGGCTAAAACAGTCACTTTGACAGTGCTTACATCGCATTATATTGCGTGTGATGTTTTTGCGGTTGAATGCATGTCTGTGTGTCAGTGTTATCAAGGACATGACAAGAACAGGATGGTACTAGCCCTGAGCGTGTTGGGGGTGTGGAGGCGGGGAGGTGGTGGGGGTGGGGGTTGGGTGGCAGGGGGTTGGGGAGGGAGGGGAATGAACTCTGGCTTTGCCCTGCCCTATTTCCTTTATGTTCTTATATCCAGGGTGATTTCTTCAAGGGAATCAAGTGCTTGTAATGTACAGGTCCTCCTTCAGCTTGGGTATGTTTCCTTTTATTAAATGCCATGTTGTACTGCAGGCAGAGAAGTAGGGGGCGATTTTGCCAGCCCTGGGGAGGTGAGTTTGGAGGCGGGACTGCGGGAAAAATGGCAGAATCTGGGGGCGGGTACCCATCCCACCCCCAACCCGCCTCTGTGCCATCATCCCAGGAGGTGGGCACCCGACCCGCGCCAGGTCCCGTCTCCTCGAGGCGGGAAGGGGATTAGTGCCAATTAACTGCCTGTTAACAGGTAGTTAACAGGCAGTTTTTTGGCTAATCCCTATTTTGAGCCCTGAAGTGTGGGCTTCCCGACAGCTCCGAACCTCGCCAGGGTCAACGAGGCGAGTCATGGGTCTGCGGGGGTCGGAGGGGCTGAGATGTCCGGTGTGCAGGTGAGTGATGAGTGCATGTGTACAGAGGTTAGTGTGTGAGGTGTGTGTAAAGTGTTTTAATAAGTTTTACTTACCTTTACTTCTTCCTGCAGGCTTCCTCCCTTCAGGTCTCAGGAGTCCCTCAGCTCACCGGCACAGAAAGCAGAATGGCCGCTGAACTGTCAAAAGCTGCAGTCTTCTGCTTTCTGCTCAGGAAGGCTTTCTAATTGAGTCTTGAGTAAAGACTCAGCTTAGAAGACAGATCGTCAGTGTTTGACAGCTTCACAGAGCTGTCAAACGATGACATTTCATCTGTCAAAAGCTCTTGACAGATGAAACGTCACTCGCTGACGTCACCTGTAACTGGCTTTCCCTTAATTGGCCTGCTAAGCCCACTGGGTGGGCTTAACAAGGTCAATCAAGGGAAAATAGCGTGGATTGGCCACAAGTCGATGGAGGCGGGACTAAAACCCAGCAAGTGGGAGTCCCGCCTCCAAAAGCTCCCCATTGACAAAATCCAGCCCGTAGTCTTGAGAGATTGCAGGTTTAAAGAGTATATCCTGCAACCCATCCTGTTTGTGTCTATTAATGAACATGCATTATGCGTCTAGAAGGACATGCCTCTTTACATTTAAATTGCAACTTGTACCATCCTGCAGTAAGGTCTTGCATGGTAAGCATTCAGTGGGCTCTGATTGTATGAATGCTTTGTATGAGGCAGCAGAAAATAAGTAACATGTTATCAAGAAACAAGTTTGTGGTATGCAAACTTGGGCCAGCTACTTGGCATACTAAGAAATAAAAGCAGGAGTAGGCCATTCGGCCCTTTGTACTGTTCTGTAGCTTTACCTTGGCAGCTTTCTTCGAGCCTGTCATCTACTTTCATGTTTGGATCCAGGTCATCTGGGTAGTGCAGACAGCATGGACCCCATCAACAATCTCCTGCCAGACTAGTTTTTGTAGTGTGTGCCTTTCAGTCCCATAGACAACACCCTCTCTTTCCTCACTTCCTGCAACATCAGCTCCAATGCATCATCATCAAATCTGGCAGTCCTTGGGCGAGAAGCCTCCATTTTCTTGTCATTTTCAATGACAAATACCTCCCCTGCTATCCCATTAATACTGCAGTTTAAATAGCTGCTCACAACATTTAAATGTGTCACACCAATTCAACTTGTGCACGTTCCATGGGGCAGGAGCTCACATGAAGTCCACGTACATGCAAATTATGAAAATTGAGACAACTTACAATGTGGTGTTTACACCAATTTATGCAGGAATAGGAATTTCCAATGACTGAAGGGTCGATTGGCAAAAGAACCAGAGGCAACATGAGGAAAAACTTTTTTACGCAACGAGTGGTTAGGATTTGGAATGCATCTCCTGATAGGGTGGTGGATACAGATTCAATAGTAGCCTTCAAAAGGGAATTGGATAAATACTTGAAGCAGAAAAAATTGCAGCGATATGGGGAAAGAGTGAGGGAGTGGAACTAACTAGATTGCTCTTCGAAAGAGCCGGCACAGACTCGATGGGCCGAATGGCCTTCTTCTGTGCTGTACTATTCTATGATTCTATATGATTATAGCTTTGAAAAGAATGAATGTGAGACCTGATCAGGCAACTGAAAGAAGTCAATAAGAAATATAATCTAAAACAATGTGAGAAGAACAGATAAATATATGAGCTGGCTGCTGACTTTCTCTATGAGCCTTTAGGGGCTGAAGTGACCCTCGTCTTACAGCAGCCAAATCCCGAGAGAAACCTACTACAAGCTGCATTGCTTCTTCTGCTACAAGGGCAGCTTGGCCCTGATTCCTTCCTTCCTTACAAAGAGGAAAATCTAGCTCCTGGTATCCATATAAAACATTTTCAGGTTAGGTGTAGCAGTTAAATGTAAAATAAAACTTGTGCTGTGCCCCAGCTCAGCAATGTGGATTTTTGCATTTCCCACAGCAGTTATCCTGTGTCTTCTCTGAGTGAGATTTTCCAATTTATGCCAAACTTGGGACAGTTCTGCCCTAGGGCTCATGCTCACTGGATACTTTATTGAGACAGAGACCTTTTCTGATTAGATAGAAGAATATGTTAGTGATTATGATGAAGCAGATAGAAGAGCGCAGTGGGGGAGCACATCATGCTGAACAGAGACTAGAAAATAGATCTCAGACAGCTGAGGAATATCAACATGATATAATCTCCCCACTGTCAAAGAAAAGGGAAAATATTGAATACAGAAGGAAATGTGGCGTCTCTCTGATGTCTGCTGTCAATCATTAGGAAACATTGGCACTTACGATTCTGGAAAGAATCAGTCACAGCTGGACAGAGGAAAATTCTGAAAAAATTTGCATATATAAAGTATTAGCATTCTGACTGTTAATTCAAAACTCTTCCGAGTTTTTCTTTTCAATTTTTGGGAACTTTATCACTTTCAAGGCTCCCTATTATTTTCATACAACACTGAAAAACTTAACTTCCTTTGGTAGCCTAGTGGATAATGACTCCATCCAGCATAACACATAGGTATGGAGATCAGAAGATTCTAGGTTTGATTCCCAGTCTGTGTTGAATTAGTTAATTTGCAGATATTATAAATAATGATTTCCTTACACAACATGTTAGGGAAGAAACTAGGGGCAATCAGGTACTGGTCCTAGTTTTTAGTAGTGATCCTGATACAGTATCAGACCTCCATGTGGGGGAACACCTGGGAAAAAGTGACCACAATATAATTTGATTCAATTGATCAGTCAAATTAAAGTTGCCAAAAATGTACTGCTAGTTCCAGATTTGAAGAGGGCTAAATTTGTAAAACTGGCAAAGGACGTGAATTAGGTGGATTGGGCAACCCATCTAGGAGGGAAATTACCAACACAGAAGAAAAATGCAATACTTTTAAAACGATTCTGATGCAAAAGAAAGCCATGTATGCCCTTAGAAATTAGAAGAAGGGCACATGTAGAACAAAGCCAAAGCGGCTAATTGGCCATTTGTAAGGACAAATCAGATCTAAGCAGAAATACTTGTACAGACTAAAGGAAACTAACTCTCAAGAGAACAGGGGTAGTTATCGAGCTCAGTTAAAGGCAACAAAAGCTATTATCAGTGTGGCCAAAAGGTAAATAGAACAGAAGATAGTAGATAACTGTGGTAGCAATGGTAAAGTCCTTTTTAGCCAGGTTAAGATTCAAATGGCAATAAAAGACTGCATAGGCCCATTAAAGCATTCTTCAGGGCAGAAAATTTGCAAATGTCAAAGTGGATGCAGATGTAAGCCTGGAAAGAATAAGGGGTCTTAAATGAGATAGGGCTGCCAGTCCTGACAGCATTCACCCGCGGGTGCTCAGATAGGTGGAAGCTGTGCTCAGTGAGCCTTTTTCTTGCTAGAATCTAGAATCCTGGATTGTTCCCATGGACTGGAGGGAGGCTACTGTGCCAATATTCAAATATTCAATAAGGGCAACAAAGTACAACCAGGAAATTAGAGGCTCATTAGCTTGAGTTCAGTTCTACTCAAATTGCTAGAAGGGATCATTAGAGATACACAGTATGATCACCTGGATGGAAAAGGGATTATTAGAGACTAGTAACATGGGGCAGGATTTTCATTGGGCCGTGGAGGCGGGATTGGAGGCATGTGGGGGGTTAAAATCTCAAAATCGGGGGGGAAGAAACCCATCCCGCCCCCAACCCGCCTCCATGCCAGTTTCAAAGGAGGCGGGTACCCAACCCACACTGGGACCCGCCTCCCCGAGGCTGGAAGGGGATTAGTGCCAATTAACTGCCTGTTAATAGGTAGTTAACAGGCAGTTTTTAGCCTAATCCCTATTTTTATTCCTGAAGTGTGGGATTCCCGACAGCTCCAAACCATGCCAAGTTAGCGAGGTGGACCGTCGGGCTGAAGGGCTTGGAGGGTTCGAGATGTCCGGTGTTCAGGTGAGTGATGGGTGCATGAGTGCAGAGGTAAGTGTGTTTGGTGTGTGTAAAGTGTTTAAAGAAGTTTTACTTACCTTTACTTACCTTTACAGCCTTCCTTCCTTCAGGTCTCGGGAGTCCCTCATCTCATCGGCACAGAAAGCAGAATGGCCGCGAGTTGTCAAAAGTTGCAGCATTCAACTTTCTGTTCTGGAGAGGTCTCTAAATCAGCCTGAGAGGAAGGAATTAACTTGGAGTATAGATTGTCAGTGTTTGACTGCTTCAAAGAGCTGTCAAACGCTGATATTTCATCTGTCAAAAGCTCTTGACAGATGAAATGTCAATATATGATGTCACCTGTTGCCAGGTGGCCCTTAATTGGCCTGCTGAGCCCGCAAGGTCAATCAAGTGAAAATCGAGTGGGTTGGCCACAACTCGATGGAGGCGGGACTACAACCCCGAAAGTTGTAGTCCCGCCTCCTACACGCCTCCAGTATCAAAATCCAGCCCATGGTCTCTGGAAAATAAAGTCATGTCTTACCAACTTGGAATTTTTTGAGGAAGTTACTGGGTTGGTGGATGAAGGTAGCCCAGCCAACATAATATATTTGGATTTTCAAAAAGACTTTTTGACAAGCTGCTGCACAATAGGCTAATTGATAAGAAAAAGTTCTGTGGGATTGGAGGGCAGATGCTGGAGTGGATAAGGAATTGGTTGCATTTTTGCAGGCAGAGGATTGCTATTAATAGTAGTGGTTCTGCGTGGTTGTTTCAAAGTCTTCTGTTTGCAAATATTTCCTACGGGAAAGCTGTCTTGCCTTATACCAGTGAGCAGGAATAAAACTAATTCATTATCCAGAATAGGGAGGCAGCAAACTTATGAGCACTTTAAACAACATCTAAAATGTGATCACCTTTGATGGCACTCGGCTTTGTCATCAGAGGCATGAGTCCAAATTACCTCCTTTGGTGGTTTACACTATTTCCAGGAGCACTTGCACCATCTCATTTAATTCAATGGTTTTGCAAATGGAAAACTGCTTTGCGAGAGTAGAAGAAATGCTTGAACTCATCCCATCTGAGCAGCCAAATATTTTGTTTGATAAAACATGTTTATTCATTTCTTTCTAAGAAAAGATCTCATCTAAATTATCTGAATTGGAAGTCCCATCTGCTAAATTTTGAAGTGAGCAGACTGCAAACAGAATTACTGCTTCAAACCGCTAACATGTGATAATTATGATAATCCATGTAGAGGACACAGTGTGCATTGAATTTACAGTGGAAATTAGGTCACAGGAATTATTAAATTGGATGAAAATCAAAAAGTTATTGATTGAGCTTTCGGCTCCTCAGGCTGGAAAGTAATCAGAAAATAAACTGTAAAATGCTCAAGTAAAGAGATAGTAAACCCTGATAATAAATCACATGTTATGCTGGTCTGGAGGAAAATACTTTACAAAAATTATGAGAAAGTTAGTCCATGTGTGATAATCAGCTTACATAATCAATCTTCCTGGCCAGCATCCCTCCCTCAACCAACACCACCAAAAACAGATGAACTGGTCAATCATCTGATTGCTGTTTGATCTTGCTATAATCCAATGACTGCTGCATTCGTCTACATAACAACAGTCACTGTGCTTCAAAGTAATTCATTGCATATGAAGTACTTTGAAACATCTGTGAGAGATGTGATAAGGTATTATATAAATGGAAGTCTTTCTTTTTTCAGTGTGGTGCGCTGGCCTGAGACCAGTATCTGTATTACAAATATGTTCCGAAATGGTCTACTTCTCTTATCTGGATAATATGGTCTCAAGATCATATACAGTCAGAGGCATTGGGCTGGATTTTAACTCAGGTGCGGGATGGTGTCATGTTATCCGCATTTCGTGTTATCCACCCGAATCTAAATGGATGTGGGAGATTGATGCAATTTTAACTTAAGTGTCCAATTGATTTTCAACGTGTGGGAACCCTTGGCAAATGGGTTTCTCCTGACTGAAAGTCGCCTCCGATGATGTCATCGTTGCTGTTGCATTTAAGGTCTACTGCAAGCCTTGCTTCTTCTGCAGACTGCCAAGCTTTTTGCCTGTGGAGTGTGAGAGACCTGCAGGAAAGATGACTAGCGGGAGACCCAGATCAGCTCTTCATTTTGACGAGGTGGCCCTGCAGGCATTAGTAGATGGGGCTACAGCAAACAGGGAGGGGCTCTTCCCTTCTACAGGGAGGAAGAGGCCTCCCAAGCAAACCAAGGCAGTGTGGATGCAGATGGCTGAGGAGGTCAACTCCTTGGGAGTCACCCGCAGAACCTGGATACAGTGCCGCAAGAGATTTCATGACCTTCTCCGCACTGCAAAATTGAGTATGATTTTCCCATCACCCTCAATATGATCCCCATTGCCTTTCCTCACCAGCACTCAGCTTCATCAATCTCTTCTTCCACATCCCACTTGACACTGACATCCATTCACCCTTACCCATTCCCTTTCTCTCTATGGTCACATAGAAACATAGAAGATAGGAGCAGGAGTAGGCCATTCAGCCCCTCGAGCCTGCTCCTCCATTCAACGAGATCATGGCTGATCATCCAAGTTCAGTACCCTGTCCCTGCCTTCTCCCCATATCCCTTGATCCCTTTAGCCTTAAGAAATATATCTAACTCCTTCTTGAATATATTTAATGAATTGGCCTCAACTGCCTTCTGTGGTAGAGAATTCCTCAGATTCACCACTCTCTGGGTGAAGAAATTCCTCCACATCTCTGTCCTAAATGTCTTACCCCTTATCCTTAGACTGTGACCCCTGGTTCTGGACTCCCCGGCCATCGGGAACATCCTTCTTGCATCTAGTCTGTCTAGTCCTGTTAGAATTTTATAAGTTTCAATGAGATCCCCTCTCATTCTTCTAAACTCCAGCGAGTATAGGCCCAATCGACCCAATCTCTCCTCATACGTCATTCCTGCCATCCCAGGTATCAGCCTGGTGAATCTTCGCTGCACTCCCTCCATGGCAAGAATATCCTTCCTCAGATAAGGTGACCAAAACTGCACACAATACTCAAGATGTGGTCTCACCAAGACCCTGTACAACTGCAGCAAGACATCCTTGTTCCTGTACTTGAACCCTCTCGCTATGAAGGCCAACATACCATTTGCCTTCTTAACCGCCTGTTGCACCTGCATGCTTAGCTTCAGCGATTGGTGCACAAGGACACCCAGGTCTCGTTGCACTTCCCCTTCTCCCAATCTATTGCCGTTCAGATAATAATCTGCCTTCCTGTTTTTGCCACCAAAATGGATAACCTTGCATTTATCCACATTATACTGCATCTGCCATGCATCTGCCCAATCACCCAACCTGTCCAAATCATACTGGAGTCTCTCGGCATCCTCTTCACAGCACACCCACCCACCCACCTTTGTGTCGTCTGCAAACTTGGAGATATTACATCTAGTCCCCTTGTCTAGATCATTAATATATATTGTGAATAGCTGGGGTCCTAGGACCGATCCCTGCGGTACCCCACTAGTCACTGCTTGCCACTAGGAAAAAGAGATGTTTATTCCAACTCTTTGCTTCCTGTCTGCCAACCAGTTCTTTATCCAAGTCAGTACCTTGCCCCCAATCCCATGTGCCTTAACTTTACACGCTAATCTCTTATGCGGGACCTTATCGAAAGCCTTTTGAAAGTCCAAATGCACCACATCCACTGGTTCTCCCTTATGTATTTTACCAGTTACATCCTCAAAAAATTCCAGTAGATTAGTCAAGCACGATTTACCTTTTGTAAATCCATGTTGACTTTGTCCGATCCTGTCACTGTTTTCCAAGTGCTCTGCTATTACATCTTTTATAATGGATTCTAGCATTTTCCCCACTACCGATGTCAGGCTTACCGGTCTATAATTCCCTGTTTTCTCTCTACCACCTTTTTTGAATAGTGGGGTAACATTAGCTACCCTCCTATCCATGGGAACTGTTCCAGAATCTCTAGAATTTTGGAAGATGACCAGCAATGCATCTACTATTTCTAGGGCCACTTCCTTAAGTACCCTAGGATGTAGATTATCAGGCCCTGGGGATTTATCGGCTTTCAATCCCGTCAATTTCCCGAACACCATTTCCCTACAAATACTGATTACTTTCAGTTCCTCCCTCTCATTAGACCCTATGTTCCCCGACATCTCTGGGAGATTATTTGTGTCCTCCTTTGTGAAGACAGAACCAAAGTATGTATTTAATTGGTCTGCCATTTCTTTGTTCCCTATTATAAATTCCCCTGATTCTGACTGCAAGGGACCTACGCTTGACTTCACCAATCTTTTTCTCTTCACATATCTATAGAAGCTTTTACAGTCAGTTTTTATGTTCCCTGCAAGCTTACTCTCATACTCTATTTTCCCCCTCTGAATTAATCCCTTGGTCCTCCTTTGTTGAATCCTAAACTGCTCCAATCCTCAGGTTTGCTGCTTTTTCTGGCCAATTTATATGTCCTCTCCTTGGATCTTATGCTATCCCTAATTTCCCTTGTTAGCCACGGTTGATTCACCTTTTTTGTTTTATTTTTATGCCAAACAGGGATGAACAAATTCTATAGTTCATCCATGCGATCTTTAAATGTTTGCCATTGCCTATCCACCGTCAACCCTTTGAGTAACATTCCCCAATCAATCCTACCCAACTCGCGCCTCATACCATCATAGTTTCCTTTATTTAAATTCAGGACCCTAGTCTCTGAGTCAATTACTTCATTCTCCATCTTAATGAAGAATTCGATCATATTATGATCGCTCCGCCCCAAGGGGCCTCGCACAACAAGATTGCTAATTATTCCTTTCTCATTACATAATACCCAGTCTAAGATGGCCTGATCTCTAGTTGGTTCCTCGACATATTGGTCCAGGAAACCATCCCATATACACTCCAGGAATTCCTCCTCCGCAGTATTGTTATTAGTTTGGTTAGCCCAATCTATATGTAGATTAAAGCCACCCATGATAACTGCTGTGCCCTTATTGCATGCGTCTCTAATTTCCCGTTTAATGCCATCCCCAACCTCCGCATTACTGTTTGGGGGTCTGTATATAACTCCCACTAACGTTTTCTGTTCCTTGGTATTTCTCAGCTCTACCCATACAGATTCTACATCATCAGAGCTAATATCCTTCCTTACAATTGTGTTAATCTTATCTTTAACCAGCAATGCTACCCCACTTCCTTTTCCTTTTTGCCTGTCTTTCCTGAATATTGAATACCCCTGGATGTTGAGTTCCCAGCCCTGGTCACCCTGGAGCCATGTTTCCGTAATCCCAATCATATCATATCTGTTTACATCTATTTGCACAGCTAATTCATCCACCTTATTACGAATGCTCCTCGCATTAAGACACAAAGCCTTCAGGCTTGTTTTTTTAACACTCTTAGACCTTTTAGAATTATTATTTACTGTGGCCATGTTTGATTTAAACCCTTGATTACTCTGACTGCCACTTTTGCTTTTCTCCTTCCTATCTTTTGCTTCTATCCTTGTTTCCCTTTCCTCTGTCTCCCTGCACAGGTTCCTAACTCCCTGCCATTTTAGTTTAAACCCTCCCCCACAGCACTAGCAAACACTCCCCCTAGGACATTGGTCCCAGTCCTGCCCAGGTGCAAACCGTCCATTTTGTACTGGTCCCACCTCCCCCAGAACTGGTTCCAATGTCCCAGGAATTTGAATCCCTCCCCCTTGCACCATTCCTCTAGCCACATATTCATCTGAAATATCCTTCTATTTCTACTCTGACTAGCACGTGGCACTGGTAGCAATCCTGAGATTACTACCTTTGAGGTCCTATTTTTAAATTTACATCCTAACTCCTTATTTTCAGCTTTTAGGACCTCATCCCAAGGTTTACCTATATGCGCCACGACAACTGGCTGTTCACCCTCCCCTTCCAAAATGCTCTGTAGCTGCTCCAAGACATCCTTGACCCTTGCACCAGGGAGGCAACATACCATCCTGGAGTCTCATTTGCGGCCACAGAAGCGCCTATCTATTCCCCTTACAATAGAATCCCCTATCACTATAGCTCTCCCACTCTTTTTCCTCCCATCCTGTGCAGCAGAACCACCCACGGTGCCAGGAAGTTGGCTGCTGCTGCCTTCCTCTGATAAGCCATCTCCCTCACCAATATCCAAAGTGGAATATCTGTTTGAGAGGGGGATGGCCACAGGGGACCCCTGCACTACCTGCCTGCGCCTACTACTCTGCCTGGTGGTCACCCATTCTCTTCCTGCCTGTGCAGCCTTTACCTGCGGTGTGACCAACTCCCTAAACGTGCTATCCACGCGTCCTCAGCATCGCGAATGCTCCAGTATGCATCCATTCGCCGCTCCAGTGCCGCAATGCGGTCTGCCAGTAGCTGCAGCTGGATACACTTCCCACACACATGGTCGCCAGGGACACAGGAAGTGTCCCTGATGTCCCACATAGTGCAGGAGGAGCATATCACGGCGCCAAGCTGTGCTGCCATGACTTACCCTTTAATTAATTCAAATGAAATTAAATCAAATCAATCCCACCAATTACACTACAATTAAATGATATACTCAAGGGCCCTTGCTTAACAGCAGTACCCGCTACACAACAGAGACCCTAGAAACAATAAACCACAAAATTTAAGTTTGGAAAAAACGAGAAAGAGAGAAATACTCATCAACCAATCACTTACCTGCTTTCTGGTGACGTCACACTTCGATTACTTTTTACTTCTCTCTCCCGCTCTCAGAGCTCTGAGATTGGTAAACCTACCTGCACCTCAGGCTCTCCTTTTATTGCTTCCTCGCCGCTCCTCCCAGGTCCACACTGCCGCCACCGCTGCTGCTGCTGTGGGGCCTACCTGCGCCTCGGGCTCTTCTTTTATTGCTGCCTCGCCGCTCCTCCCAGGTCCGCACTGCCACCGCCACTGCTGCTGCTGTCACATTCACATAACTATTCGACTATGCAGCCCTCACACTCCACATCACTGTGATGCTATGCAAACAACTGACAACACACAGGGAGGGCCCTTGGTCTTGCCACCTCACTCCATCTTTGTCTCTTTCTAAGTACTGATGCAATGGAATCGCTACACTCACTCCTTCATTCTCACTCAACCTCCACTTGTCTCCCTCATTGCAGGAAAAGAGAGCTCACAATAAAAGAGAGCGAGCGAGGACAGCAGGAGGGACAGCCTCATTAGCCCACCTGACCCCCTGGGAGGAGGCGGTCCTGGAAATCATGGGAGTAGAGGAGGATGCGCAAGTGGGGGACGGACAGACGGGTGCAACACAGCAAGCTGGTGACAGAAAAGTTTCCCATCTCTCTCATTGGCATTGCATGAGTCGCTGATAATGATTTTGAAGCTCTAACAGATGGACTTATGAGCATCTGCAATATGCAATGTGCATCTAACCTTTGCATCACATCTCTGACTCCTTTACTCCCCCACAGGACCATCGCAAGCATCCGTCCCCACTAGCCAGGAAGAACAGGCTGAGCAGCCAGACTCCTCAGAGGAAGCTGCAACCTCTGAGGGCGCAGTGTCACCAGAATTCAGCGCACCCAGCACCAGCGCAGACACTCACACCTCGGTGGGACCTTCGGGACATAGAGTAGTGTTGTCACCTGGTGTATCACAGCACACAAGTGAGCATCAGCAGATTGTGGAGACGGGGACAGCAGTGGAGAGTCCTAGTCAGAGGGCGCAGGACTCTGCCTCTGGGTCTATCCATAAGAACAGTGGTGCTGGAACTCCAGGAACAGATGCAGGAGTCTCTGGCAGGTTTTGTCCCCAGGGTCGCTGCGAGTGTGGAGCGAATGGAGGAGTCCATAGCGACCATGAGCAGAGCCTTTGTGGAGTCATTGGCGCATGAACGCATCACGACAGAAAGGATGGCAACCTCCCTCGAACAGATGGCAACAGTAGATAAGAGGATGGCTTCGGCCATGGAGGAGATAAGTCGCCAGAGTGCTGAAAACATGGTGAGTGTTCATAATAGAATAAAATCTCTGGAGGAGCGATGGTCATCTATTGAACTGAGAATCCAGACCTTCATGGAAGTCCTTCTGAGTAGGACTGCCATTGCAGATACGGGTCCCCATGGCCCCCCTGATGTGCAGCAAGGTGTTCTCCAGCCACTTGCAGGCGCTGAGGGGGACCTGACCCATGAGAGGGAAGTTGGTGGCAGACATCAAGGAAGTGGGGGCTCCTCTCCAAGCACTCACACTTCCATACCACTGCAGAGCCCTCGGTCAGAGCCCCACCAGAGTCCACACCCAAGTGAGATAGACGTCTCAACCCCTGCACAGTCGCAGGAGCAGCAGACTGTTGACAAGCCCCCAGAGGATGCACGCCAAAGGTGTTGAGAAAGGAGCAGCAGCAAAGTGAGCAAGGGGCCTCCACATCTGCTGAAGCCACAGGGGAGGCACCACGTAGCAGCACGCGTAAGAGAAAAATTCTGCACAAATAGTCACAAGAGTAGTCACTTGGGTGAAATGTTGTGTTTATTGTAAAAATGCCATCAGTTGGTTCTTGTACATAAAAATTCTGATGGCAACTGTGGCATGTGTCATTTTGCGAATGGGACTTTCACATTGAGGGCTTAGGATTACTTGCAAATGTCAGTATGCTGGTCAAATAGCTAGGAATCAGCAGGGTCTTGGCCATTGTTGATGCTCAGGCAAGAAGCTGCAAGGCAAAAGTGACTGATCGGCTAGGCTAGGCAAACCTGGCCAAGATGAATGCGTTCCTTGCATCCTGGGCAGCAATGTTCTCACGTAATGCTGCCGCTGGTTGATGGGCCTCTGCAGGATGTGCGTTTTCACACTCCTCCTCCTCCTCCTCCTCCTCCTCCTCATCTGAGGAGGGTATGTGAGGAGCCACTTGGTCCTCAGGAATCTGCAAGCCATGACGCTGTGCCATGTTGTGAAGTGCACAGCAAACCACGACGATTCTGGAGACCCTGGCTGCTGAGTACTGCAGGGCTCCACCGGATCTAGCCAGGCATCTGAAGCGCATCTTCAGCAAAGCGATGGTTTGCTCGATTATGGCTCTGGTGGACATATGGCTGGAGTTGTAGCGCTCCTCAGCTTTGTTGGATTGGCTCCTCAACGGCGTCATTTGCCATGTCCTCAGGGGATAGTCCTTGTCTCCAATTAGCCATCCGTTAAGTTGGTCTGGCGGACTGAATAGCGGAGGCACACTAGACTGGCGCAGTATGAAGGAGTCATGGCAACTGCCAGGGTACTTGGCACAAACATGCAAAATGTCCTTCTTGTGGTCACACACCAGCTGAACGTTAAGGGAGTGGAAGCCCTTGCGGTTGACAAACATACCTGGATTGTGATGGGGTGCCTTAAGGGCCACATGAGTGCAGTCAATGACGTCCTGCACCCTTGGAAAGTGTGCCAGATGAGCTAATCCAACCACTCGCGCCGTGACGCTTGATCCTTGGTGAAATGGATGTGATTGTGCGCGATGGCAAAGAGGGCATCGGTTACCTGTGTGATGCAAGTGTGTGCGGCCACCGGCGAGATGCTGCTGATGTCTGCTGCTGATCCCTGGAATGAGCCTGAGGCAAAAAAGTTGAGTGCGGTGGTGACTTTGACGGCCACTGGTAAGGCTTGTCCACCTGGTCCTCTGGGCTGCAGGTATTGTTGCAGCATTGCACAGATGTCACTCACTACCTCTCACGAAAGTCGGAGCTGCCTTTGGCACTGCTGCTCAGACATGTTGAGGTAGCTGACCCGGTGTCTGTAGACCCTGTTTGGGGGGTATCTCCTGCGCCAACGGGCTCCCAAGCGCTGGCCCCTTCTGGCCTGTGCAGCTTCAGGTGGGTGAGCAGCAGCCTGGCGCTTCTGTTGCTGCTGCTGCTGTTGATGCTGCTGTTGTTCCTGGTTCTGCTGGTGCCGCGGCTGGTGCTCGAGTTCCTCTATTGCCCAGAAGGGAAGGAAATAAATGGCTCCCATGCTTCTGGTATATGCCTCAGTTGAGGAAGTGCTCAGTGAGGGTGGTGAGAGCGGTTTCCCAGGAGGTCACACTGGAGATGGGTGTCAGGCTCCAAACTTCCACAGCTGTGGTTATGCCTTCTAAAAGTTCCCCCAGACCTGAGACCACTAAGTCCTGCCACCTGCAAATGATGGCTGATCAAATCTCCTCTTTAATGGTTGACCTGCAGCTGATAGTCAGCAATCCAATAGTGCTCCCGCCAGGTTTCACCATCGTGTTTCCCACCAGGCATGTTTCACTTGGGAAAAGGGTTAAATTCACAAGGGCCTTTCAAAATAGGATTATAGAGGCTATTTAGTGCTTGTTAAGGGCCTTAACGACCTATCCTGCCTGTTGGAGGCGGGACGGAGTCAGGACCATTAGACACGACTGAGTTAAGGTTGCTCGGAGTCGGGAACCAGGCCCGCCAGTTTTCGCGATTTTAACCCCCCACACGCCTCCAATCACGCCTCCACGGCCCATTGAAAATCCAGCCCATAGAGTCATAACGGCACAGAAGGAGGCCATTCGGCCCATCGAGTCCGTGCCGGCTCTCTGTAGAGCAGTCCAGTCAGTCCCATTCCCCCGTTCTATCCCCGTAGCCGTGCAAATTTATTTCCCTCAAGTGCCTATCCAGTCTCCCCTTGAAAACATTGAGTGTCTCCGCTTCCACCACTTCCGTCGGCAGCGAATTCCAGGTCATCACCAATCGCTGTGTAAAAAAGTTTTTCTTCACATCCCCCCTGTATCTCTTGTCCAAAACCTTAAATCTGTGTCCCCTAGTCCTTGTACCATTAACTAGTGGGAACAGCCTTTCCCCATCTAGCCTATCCAAACCCATCATAATCTTGTACACCTCGATCAAATCACCCCTGAACCTCCTTTGCTCTAATGAAAACAAATCCAGCTTCTCCAACCTGTCCTTGTAGCTGGATTTGTTTTCATTAGAGCCAAATGAGGTTGAGGGGTGATTTGATAGAGGTGTACAAGATTATGACGGGTACGGTTAATAGAAGTATGTGATCATATAATCGGCTATCACACGGACATATTAACTGTTGTAGTAACAACCTATTACAGGCCCAACATCACTATCAGCAGTAATGCAGCGTACTGTGCTCAACTATCATAGTAATAACCGGTTACCACCAGAATGAGGCAGATGGCTGGCAGCCAGCTGGCTAAAATTGCACAGCCCGGAGGCCACCCACTGGTAGGAAGATGTGCTGGGGAGGGGGTTTCGACAGGTTCTCGCGGGTGGGAAGGTCGGGGGGGGGCAGTGGGGAGGGTTGCCCGAGGCCGCCTAAGCTGAAACTTTTCTTTTGTGGCTTCGTCAGTCTTCAGAGCTGCTTTCACTGAGTGGGGCGGCCACAGCGGGCACTCCACTCAGACCGCGGTTAAAAAGGTTATTGATATCAATAGGACCCCGATTTACAAACATGTATGAGGTTCTTGCCTCATTTAGACAGGTGCCTCATCCGCCACCAAAAGAGTGGTGTTAGAACCCTCACGGAGCAAGAACGGGGTAGGTAATTGACCCGCTACCTGCCCTCCGCCTGGTTTCCACTAGGCGGGGAGGAGTTTAAAATCCTCCCACCTTCATGAAAAAGCTCTTGGCAAAGGTTTTTCTTTGTTTACAAGCATGTGATCTAATGACATAAATTGAATTGAAATGCATCATTGCGTGAGGTGTACACTCCATTATGATGATGGTTCTTCTGGCTCTTCTCCATCCCTAAACAACAAATAAGGCTCCGAGCAGTTTTTTTCCCATAAAGGCAGTCCCACTTAAAGGAATTCAAATTTACTGGAAGAAAACCTATTCCCCAAATCAAATAATTAGAGCATTATTCGACACGTTGCATTGCATTATACATTAGGCTCATGAAGCTGAGAAATTTCTGAAATGACTGAAAGGATTAGATCTTTGTTTGTCGTATCAAGCACTGAGGTAAACTGTGGGTCCACCTTTAAAGTGTTAAGTTTAAACACAGAGCGTTGGGGTGGGAGTGGGGTGTAACTTTCTTCTATGCTGCAGACAGAATAACACTGGGCAGATCTTGGATCTGTTTTGAGAGAGGGAAAGATCTGTTTGTTAATCTCCACTGAATTGTCCACTACAACAAAAATGTTCCGCCAACAGAAAAGTGAAAAGACAAGAGATCTGACCAGAATTCCTTTTACAGAAAAGTACCATCTTAACTACTGGAAGTATGCCACTTTTCGATGCAAATAACATTTCTCACTCTGCAGTGGTAGCAAGGAGTGGGAAATGGCATCAAAAGAAGAATGGGCAGATAGCTAAATTCTCCATAATAACCTTTAGAAATATTTAGTGTCATTACGGCACAGAAGGAGGCCATTCGGCCCATCGAGTCCGTGCTGGCTCTCGGAGGAGCAATCCAGTCCCATTCCCCCGCTCTATCCCCATAGCCCTGCAAGTTTATTTCCCTCAAGTGCCTCTCCAATTTCTTTTTGAAATCATTGATCATCTCCGCTTCCACCACCCTCATCGGCAGTGAGTTCCAGGTCATTACCACTCGCTGCGTAAAAAAGGTTCTTCCTCACATCCCCCCTGTATCTCTTGCCCAAAACCTTAAATCTGTGTCCACTGGTCCTTTTACCATCAGCTAATGGGAACAGCCTTTCTCTGTCTACCTTATCCAAACCCGTCATAATCTTGTACACCTCTATCAAATCTCCCCTCAACCTCATTTGCTCCAAGGAGAACAACCCCAGCTTCTCCAACCTAAACTTGTAGCTAAAATCCCTCATCCCCGGAACCATTCTGGTAAATCTCCTCTGCACCCTCTCAAGGACCTTCACATCCTTCCGAAAATGTGGTGACCGAACTGGACGCAATACTCTAGTTGTCGCCTAAACAGAGCTTTATAAAGGTTCAGCATACCTTCCCTGCTTTTGTACTCAATACCTCTATTTATCAAGCCCAAGATCCCATATGCTTTACTAACTACTCTCTCAATATGTCCTGCCACCTTCAAAGATCTATGCACATAGACCCCCAGGACCCTCTGTCCATGCACACTCTTTAGAACTGTGCCATTAAGTCTATATTGCCTCTCCCTATCCCTTCTGCCAAAATGCATCACCTCACACTTCTCTGTATTAAATTCCATCTGCCACTTGTCTGCCCATTCTGCTAGCCTATCTATGTCCTGTTGCAGTCGATTGGTATCCTCCTCACTTGTTTATTAGATTAGTCAAACACGATCTGCCTTTTACAAATCCATGCTGATTCTCCTTAATTAACTTAAACCTCTCCAAGTGCCTATTAATTTTTTCCCTGATTATTGTTTCTAAATTCTTACCAACCACTGATGTTAAACTGACCAGCCTGTAGTTACTAGGATTGTCCTTACCCCCTTTCTAAAACTAGGGTGTCACATTTTCCACTTTCCAATCCTCTGGCACCTCCCCTGTATCTAGGGAAGATTGGAAGATTATGGCAAGCCCTTTCACTATCTCCATCCCCACTTCCCTTAGCAACCTGGAATGCAAGCCATCCGGACCAGGTGACTTATCCACTCTAAGCATATCCAGCTTTTCCAGTACATCCTGCCTATCAATTTCCACCCCATCCATTACCTCTACCATCTCCGCTTCTACCGATATTTTGTCAGCATCCTCTTCCTTAGTAAACACCGATACAATGTACTCAAGTATTCTAGCCTTGCCCTGCGCCTCTAAGCATATATCACCTTCTTTGTCCCTAATAGGCTCCACCCTGCCTCTTACTACCCGCTTACTATTTACATGCCGGTAGAAGATTTTTGGGTTCCCTTTTATGTTAACTGCCATTCTATTCTCATATTCTCTCTTTGTCAGTCTTATTTTCCTCTTCACTTCCCCTCTCAACTTATTGTATTTGGCCTGGTTCTCACTTGAAGAATTCACCTGACATGCATCATACACCCTCTTTTTTTGTTTCATCATATTCTCTATCTTCCTCATCATCCAAGGAGCCCTGGCTTTGTTTCCCCGACCTTTCCCTCTTGTTGGAATGTACCTAGCCTGTACCTGAAACATCTCCTCCTTAAAGATCACACATTGTTCCGTTACAGATTTCCTGTCAATCTTTGGTTCCATTTTACCCTGGCTAGATCCCCTCTCATCCCATTGAAGTTAGCACTCTTCCAATTTAGAAGTTCTACTTTAGATTGTTCCTTGCTCTTCTCTATTACTAATCTAAACCTTATGATACGATGATCACTCTTACCCAACTGTTCTCCCACAGACACTTGGTCGACCTGGCCCACCTCATTCCCCAGCACCAGATCCAGCAATGCCTCCTTCCTATTTGGGCCGAGAACATACTGGTCAAGGAAATTATCCTGAACACATTTCAGAAATTACTCCCCCTCCTTTCCCTTTACTCTAACGTTATCCCAATCGATATTTGGGTAATTAAAGTCCCCCAATATCACCACTCTATAGTTCTTGCACATCTCTGTGATTTCCCTGCAGATTTGCTCCTCTATCTCTCTCTCACTATTTGGAGGCCTATAGGATACCTCCAATAGCATGATCATACCCTTTTTGCTTCTCAGCTCTTACCAAATGGATTCTGTCCTTGCCCCCTCAAGGACATCCTCTCGTTCCAACACTACAATGTCTTCCCTAATCAGTACTGCCACCCCATCTCCCTTTTTTCCTTCCCTATCTTTTCTGAACACCTTTTGTATCCGTGAATATTAAGCACCCAGTTCTCACCATTTTTAAGCCATGTTTCCGTTATTGCCACTACATCATATTCTCACACGGCTAATTGCGCTTGTAGCTCACCAACCTTATTCACCACACTTTGTGCATTTACATACATACATTCCAAACCTGTCTTTGTATTCCTCGTAGTCCTACTTAGTCTGCTCCTATCTAATATGGTACTACTTCCTTCTCTAGTACTATCTAACATTCTCCCTCCTTTATGCACCTTATTTCTCTTTTCTACTTCTATATGCTGGTGCTCACCCCCCTGGCAATTTAGTTTAAATCCTCCCCAACCACACTAATGAACCTCCCCGCGAGGACATTGGTCCCAGTCCTGTTGAGGTGCAACCCGTCCCTTTTGAATCGGCGCCTCCTGCCTCAGAACTGGTCCCAGTGCCCCAAGAATCTGAAGCCCTCCCTCCTGCACCATGCCTCAAGCCACACATTGATCCTCCCTATCTTCCTATTTCTACTCTCACTGGCGTGTGGCATTAAGAGTAATCCAGAGATTACTATCTTTGAGGTCCTACTTTTTAACTTCCTCCCCAGCTCCTGAAAGTCTGACTGTAGGACTTCAATATCTGCCCTCTCTATGTCATTGGTACCGACGTGTACCACAACTTCTGGCTCACTCCCTTCTCCCTGCAGAATATTCTGCACCCTCTCCGTGATGTCCTTTACCCTGGCACCAGGTAGGGCAACACACCATGTGGGACTCACGGTGACAGTTACAGAAACGCCTGTCTGTCCCCCTAACTATGGAATCTCCTATAACGACTGCATTTCTATGCTTTGCTGTCCCCCCCTGTGCAGTAAAACAACTTACAACATTTGCTTTATAGAAGGCACAACAAGCAAAATACCTGCCATAGAGGATTGTCAATATGGGGAAAATAATGAGAAGTGGACGCTGGATTCTAATGAAAAGAGAAGAAAGTTAGAGCTGAAAAGAATGGTTGGCGTAGATGTATATGGTGTGTGTATGTGGGGGTGGGGGGGGGGAGAGGGTGGAGGCAAGTGACAGAGATGAAGTGGACAGTAAAGTGCATACCATAACACCTGTACGTATTTTTCTTGCGATTTTCTGAAGATATGAGTCCTTGCTGGGGTACAGTTCCACAGGTGCTGATTACTCTCCAGTACCCCAACCAAGTGCTTGCTCTCCCAGTATAAGTCTTGACTGTGGGTGTTACAGGACTTTTGACCACAGGGTGTGTAGAGAGTGGGGTGAGGGAGGAATCATAGTTCAGCCCATTCCTGTCTTCATCTGATTTCCAGTAAAGTGCAGTTCTGGCAGGGGTCAGTCATGGGACAGTAATCAGCAGTGGGATATCCCCCCTCGAGCTCAGAAGTGCTAAGTGATAACTCAGCAAAGGTTGGGAATCACACCTGGAATCTTTCTGTTGTGCATAGGTCAGCTACTCACTGAATAAGCCTGCTGAGCTATTAGGGAGTAAGAACACGCGAAGCACTTATTGCTAATCAAGTGTTACAATGATCAGTTCTGTTGGATAGCTCCTTTAAGAAATGTTTTGATGTAGGATAATGTAAGTTTTTCTTTGGGATACCTGTATTTCCTAAGGAGGCTGAAGGGATGTAACCTGTCACCCCTGATCCTCTCTAACTTTTACCGCTGCACAATAGAGAGCATCCTGACGAACTGTATCACAGTATGGTATGGTAGCTGTAGCTACTATGACCGGAAAGCCCTGCAGCGGGTAGTCAAAACTGCCCAACGCATTACCGGCACCCGGCTACCGACCATAGAGCACATATACCAGAAACGCTGTTTACGGAGGTCACGGACCATCATTAAAGACCCTACCCACCCCAGCCACAGTCTGTTCGCCCTCCTGCCATCTGGGAGACGCTACAGATGCATTCGCACCCGAACGACCAGATTTAGGAACAGCTTCTTTCCCAGGGCTGTCATCCTACTGAACTCCACAAATAAACTCTAAAGCCTGCACATCTGCCAATGCACTTTACTATGTTTATGTTAATGTATTACAAGCCAAATGAATGTTGAATGTTTAAATGTCTTAATCTAAATGTACACTCTCGGGAGCCGCAAGCCTACATTTCGTTGTACTGCACTTGTGCACTAACAATGACAATAAAGTTGATTATTATTCTTATTATACAACATTGACATTCAGTTTCTGTGTTGCATGCATAAATCAAACTATTAACTGTACCGTCCTTTATTCTACTTTGCTAACTGAATTGAAATTATATTTTGTTTCAAGGATTTGACTAAATTAAAAGATGCACAACATGAATGATCATTTTGAACATATTTCTGTACCATAACTATAGCTTCATTTATAAGTTCCCAACAATTTTATTTCAATCAGCATACATAATTATCTGTGCACCGCAGTTTGCCAGAAATAATCAAACTGACCACAGTACAATGTTGAAAATAGTTTTATCTAAAATGTTTAATTTTTATCTATTCTATTCCAGGCTGACATTTGGCGTGCTTATTTTAAAAACAAATATTGTTAAAGCTGCTTCTTAAAAGCCTATGGCAAAAGCTAGTGGCCTAGAAATTCACTAGCCTTAGCGCCGCTTTTGAGGCGCTAGAGGGACTAACGCCAGAGTTATGGCCAGTTCAAAAATTCCCTGGGGCCCTAAAGCGGCGTTGCACCGGTAGCGCTGCGCCGGCACCGATGACGTCATCGGTGTGCGCAGCGTCCCGGTTGCCATGCCGACGGGCCCCAGCGCCGAAATTCAGTTGCGGCCGCCTCGCCCGTGGCAGCCGCAACTAAGACTCTGGCAACAGAGTCCAACATGTGTTTGCGCCAGTGCATTAAAGGCCCCGCGGCGGCCGGCCGCTTTCCCGCCGGCCGCCTGCCCGCAGCTCCCTCCCCGGACTTCTCCCCCCCGCCCCCCCGGAACAGATGCAAGCCCGGCACTTGTCCGAGGTGCCGGGCTCATTTTTGAAGAGATTTGCGCGGGCCGCGGCCGGGTGCAGGCAGCTCCTCCTTAACGGAAGGAGGAGGCCTGCACTTCCCGAGCCTGCCGCACCGCAGCGGGCGCCGCAGCACCGGAATAGCGCCGCAATGCGGCGCGTTGCGCCAGTTTTCAGGCGCTAAAACCCTTCAGTAGCGCCGGCAGCCGTTTGGGCGCGGCGCTACTGAATTTTTAGCGCACGCAAAGGGACTTAGCGCCGGCGCTAACTTCTGGCGCTAAAGCCCTGGCGCAGCGCAAACTCAATTTCTAGGCCAGTGTGTCTAGAAGGATTTCACAGAATCATTCTGGAGTAAAATATTTACACTGATACAGAATGAACTGTAATATATAAAAGCTGGAAGAATAGAAAGAGTAAGTGGACCATTTCCCAACTCCCTTATGATGCTGGTGCCTGTTTTCAGATCTGAGCATGTGACTCCAAAACAACAGTGCTGCAGTTTACGACTAATTGTCCATTGTTCATATTGCAGACCAGCATGTGAAGACTGTGTGATGCATTCACTTTAGGCAAAATCAAAACACTGCTAGGCTTCTCTTGCCAGTTCTCCATGGTCATTGCCAGTTAGGTGTGTCAGGGGCTGCAGATAAGGTTGGTGGCATAATACCAGGTGCAGCCATCCCACTTTGTGCCTGCTGTGCATGTCTTCCTTCATCTTGTGTCACTTTACTTCAACTTTGAAATACTGTTTTTCTGATGCTTCAAAACCAACCTGCATCATCAATGTAATCGCGACTTGCCAACTTTCATAGAACTCTTCACACAGATGCCTTGCTTCTCCCTGAGCTCCTGTGAGTGTTTGTATTGCAAGAGCTCTTTTTTTATGTCCCCTATTGTTTTCAGCTCTTCCTGTTCTGCTGAATTCTTATAAATGCTCCAATTACAATGGCTTTCTGGCGAACTAGCAGACAATTCAGCTAATTTTGGTTCCACATAAACATATACTGCACCGTTAGGTGAAAAAAAGAAATTCTCAAAAACATTTTTGAAAAAAAATGCCAACAAGAATTAACAAAAAAAACCAGAAAATATAAAAATAGCTGAAAAGCTCCTCATCCTTTCAGAGTTCCATTGTTCATTGTGCTTCCCTTAGGCCTACTCCAGATGGGTAAAGAGAGGACAGGCCCAATCTCCTCCTAAACAGATGGGAAATCACACTTCATTTAAATTTCATGTATTATTTAAATGAAGCAATGGCTCCTTTTGGCGAGGTCACTTCAGGTCAGTCTAAAAGGCTGTGGAAGATTGTGTTATATGGATCTGAGCCACATTTTGAACTTCATCAGTGCCAATTTTACTCCTGTGGCACCAACCACAGATATGGAAAATATACCCTTAAGTTTAGTGTTTATCAGTACACAGTTCTTGCACAATATTGTGAACTGATTTCAGTGTATTCTACCTCGTAAAGATCAGTAATACTTTGATTGAGGATTCACATGATTTATAGTTGCTAACATTCCTGATCAGGTTTATCAATTTGTAAACTGCTGTATTTAAAAAGCCCATCAGCAACCTCTAGTGTCAATACATTGTACTGTGGCTTTTAATTATTATTGTCTCTACATTTTCTCTAGGATTTCTTTGGAAAAATCCTATCTAAGATTTTTTCCCCTGACGAATTGAAACCTTCTCGTATTCCAGTGCCTCCAGATGTCTGTGTTGTTACTGCTTTGACGTAGTTTGGCAACATTGCAGCATCTGAATGAAATAGGATATTAGTGTTTCAAATTGCCACAAGACAAATGGTTTTTAGATTTGGTTCAACGTGTCCTTCGATAAGTCAGCATTCCAATACTACTGATACAAAGCAGCTAAATGCTGCAGCCTTTTCAGGATGTCATGGAGAAAGACTGATGAACAATTTGTTTCTGGTTGTAATAATCTTTTTATTTATTCATGGGATGTGGGCGTCACTGGCAAGGCCAGCATTTATTGCCCATCCCTAGTTGCCCTTGAGAAGGTGGTGGTGAGCCGCCTTCTTGAACTGCTGCAGTCCGTGTGGTGAAGGTACTCCCACAGTGCTGTTAGGGAGGGAGTTGCAGGATTTTGACCCAGCGACGATGAAGGAACAGCGATATACTTCCAAGTCAGGATGGTGTGTGACTTGGAGGGGAACTTGGAGGTGGTGGTGTTCCCATGCGCCTGCTGCCCTTGTCCATCTAGGTGGTAGAGGTCACGGGTTTGGGAGGTGCTGCCGAAGATGCCTTGGCGAGTTGCTGCAGTGCATCTTGTAGATGGTACACACTGCCATGGTACGCCGGTGGTGGAGGGAGTGAATGTTTAAGGTGGTGGATGGAGTGCCAATCAAGCGGGCAGCTTTGTCTTGGATGGTGTCGAGCTTCTTGAGTGTTGTTGGAGCTGCATTCATCTAGACAAGTGGAGAGTATTCCATCACGCTCCTTACTTGTGCCTTGTAGATGGTGGAAAGGCTTTGGGGAGTCAGGAGGTGAGACATTCGCCACAGAATACCCAGCCTCTGACCTGCTCTTGTTGCCACAGTATTTATGTGGCTGGTCCAGTTAAGTTTCTGGTCAATGGTGACCCCCAGGATGTTGATGGGGGATTCGGCGAATGTCAAGGGGCGGTGGTTAGACGCTCGCTTGTTGGAGATGGTCATTGCCTGGTACTTGTGTGGCACGAATGTTACTTGCCACTTATCAGCCCAAGCCTCCATGTCGTCCAGGTCTTGCTGCATGCGGGCATGGACTGCTTCATTAGCTGAGGAGTTGCGAATGGCACTGAACTCTGTGCAGTCATCAGCGAACATCCCGACTTCTGACCTTATGATGGAGGGAAGGTCATTGATGAAGCAGCTGAAGATGGTTAGGCCTAGGACACTGCCCTGAGGAGCCCCTGCAACAATGTCCTGGGGCTGTGATGTTTGACCTCCAACCACCATAATGATCTTCCTTTGTGCTAGGTATGACTCCAGCCAAAGTTTTCCCTCCGATTCCCATTGACTTTTCTCCCCTCTTCTCCTGGTGCCACTGACTCTGGTATGATTCTATGGGCACCAGATGTTTTCCATGACCTTACCTAGTTACCCACTCCTCATGTGTGAGCCTAGACAATTAGTGCTGGCAGGCTGCCTGAACAATAAGCCCAAGCCTGTCTTCATCCTACATGCACATTTTCCACCAAGGCTCACTGAAAGGAATAAAAAAGAAGGGAAATAGAAACTGCCACTCTCACTGTGATGTAAACACATTTTCAAATTTCTCCAGTGTGCATTCGCTATAGGGGATATCATACTGCTGGCTTTTTAATTTCTTCCAGGTCACATCTGTTAAGTATGTGTATTGTATTGAACAATTAACACAAAGACTTAAACGTATAACTCAAACAGGTCTTTACTGGTTGGAGGTAGGGACTATACATAGGTCTTTACTTCATGCCCACAGGCGGGAACTGAGGGGGATCAGTACCCACAGTACTATTTATACCCCTATGGCCAGGAGTGGTACTGCGTATCACTACGCCCAACAAGTAGTGCAGTCCTGTCCATAGGTTCGAAGTAGCACACATATTACATACACAACATTCCTCCCTTCCTAGCTTTACAGTCATCTCCCCATTTAACATAACGTAATAACATATATACATATATAACTTCAGGTTTACATAACAGAATAACATAGATACATAGATAACTTCATGTCAAAACAGATCACAGATTCAGTCTCTGCGGAAAACAGTTCACAGATTCAATCTCTGTGGTGTAGTCGGTTCACGTTGCTGGAGTGACTCATTCAATAGTCCTTCCATGGATTTAACAGTTTGAACTTCCGAACTGAATTGGCTCCATTCGGAGGGACCACGTGTGTGATCTGGTAGAGGTGATAATGGTTCAGATGGGTCATCTTCTGTTTTTACTTTTCCTTTTCTGCTTCTTGGAGACTCTCTGGGCTCCATTGTCAGCTGCCACAGCTGCCAGCTGCATGCGCAGTTCCTCCTTCTCTTCCTCCTGTTTCCGTCGTAGAGCCAGCTTCTCCCGATGTTCCGTAGACTTTTGGTGCTCCTCCATGATTTCTGCACTTTGGGAGTCGAAGTTACAAGCTGGGCAGGACAGGACATCGTAATATTCGGTGTCGTCCTGAGCTAGACCAGTGAGAGGGTCGTCTATTTCCTCCATACCCAGCTGGACGTTAGCCAGCTCTTGTTCCAAATCCAGACATCTTTCCTGAAGAGACTTCTTCATGTGTACCTCTGCATCCAGCTTTTTCTGGGCTTTCAGCAAGTCGTTTACTAGTGACCTCATTTGTGATTTTAATACTTCAACTTCCTTTGGAGATTGATTGATCGGACTATGCAATCCCTCTACCGGAGCAGCTGTTTCAGCGGTCTGTTGTTCTACGTTGACGTGAGTCAGCGTACTTTTGGCATCCAAGGGCTGCTCTGTTGCAGTCATCTCAGTCTGTGTTGCCACCTCAGCTCTTCCAATAACCTTTGAGAGCTCCGAACCCCTTTCGTTTGAATATTGAAGTTCATGTTCAAGTTTTTCCCATTTCAGAGTCCTGTCCTTCAGCATATGCAGGAGTTGGCTGACCGTTAACTCCTCTGACATCAGACGTTTTGTGTGATCCTGCTCCATTTTCTCCATCAGCTGCTTCTGTTGTCTTTCCAGATTCTCCAACTCTATATCAAAGAACTCTTTCGTTGCATTCAACTCTTGCTCAAAACGGCGAAGCATTTGTTCTAATTGCTGTTGTAGTTTGAAATGGAGTTGAGTTCGAGCCCGGTGTCCCTCAGAAATGGGCACATCAGTAGACTTGCCAGACTCAGAATCCACAGTTAAACTATGTTGTTGTTGCTCAGTGGAATTCTGTGCTGAAACTTTGTCTTTTGCACCTGAGTTGGGCTTACCATCATCCGTTCCAGAGTCTGGGCCGACTATCTTCACCGAGTTCTCACTCGTTATTGTTTGTAGGAAATGCCAGTCCATATTCATTTTCCTAATCCACTCCCGTCCTAGTAGTGGAGGACCTCCTTCAGATATCACATATAAGTCCATTATTTGACTGTCTTCGCCCTTGTGGACCACTGCAACCTCTATTTTCCCGATGGGGTACACTCTTTGCCCCGTGTATGTTTTCAATATAATCCCCGTATCCTGTAGGGGAATATGTTGGAATAACTTTCCGTAATCTTTCTTATTTATGACCGTCAATGCCGATCCAGTGTCCAATTCCAGTTTTACTTGGACTCCTTCTATCTGAAGAGTGACCCAAATTGTCTGGAGGTCTGCACCCTTACCAGCGTTGAGTACTCTTAAGCTAGCCAGTTCATTACAGCTTAAGCTAGCCAGTTCATTACTGCTAGCGTCTGAATCGGACTCCTGTTCGGTCACCTTGTGTACCTTTGCGTATTTTCCTTGCGGTGAATTCTTGTTGCTGGTCTTCTTCCCTGACCTGCATACTCTAGCTATATGTCCAAGCCTACCACAAGTTCTACATTCTTGGTTTTTAAACCAACACTGGTTCTGATCATGCGTTGTCTTTCCACAACGATAACATTTGCCAGAACTCACACCCAATTTGTGTGCACTGAGCTCCGGTGACCGTAGCTGCATTACTGCCGTGCCTCTCGCTGCGGCTTCGTGTGCTGCTGCCATAGTGACTGCCTTCTCAAGCGTCAGCTCATTCTCCTCGAGCAGTCGCTTTTGTGTATCCTGTTTAAATAAACCACACACAAATTTGTCTCGAAGTGCCTCTGTCAGTCCCGTTCCAAACTGGCAATATTTCGCTAATTTACGCAATTCCAGCAAATAATCAGCATTGCTTTCATGCTGTAGCTGCCTTCTGTCATAAAATTTAAATCGTTCCGCTAGCATCAGCGGCGTGGGGTTTAGATGATCTTTCAGGACAGTAACAATCTCATCGAACGTCTTATCCGCCGGTTCATCTGGTGATAACAGGTGTTTCAATTGCCCGTATGTCTTCGCACCCATTAAATTTAATAATGTTAGTGCTTTATCAGCCTCACGAATTTTATTGGCCTTACAATAATTTTTAACTCGTTCAACATATATGGCCCAATCTTCGATGTCACTATCAAAGTTGCTAATATTCCCGTGTTTAGGCATTGTAGTACTTTATCAGATTTGCAATTTCTCAGATTTTTTTTTTTTACTGTTATCCAAGATGGCGGCTTCCCGCTCTTGCCGTCGTCCTCCGCCCACAAAATGGCGGTTTTCCCGCTTCTGCCTTCTTCCCCAGCGGTTTTCCCGCGAAAAATGGCGGCTTTCCCGCGCTTCTCGCTCTCCCCGCCCACTTCAATGGCGGTTTTCCCGCGCTTCTCGTCGCTGACTTTCAGCCCGACTGCGGCTCTTATCTCCTGTGCGATCGCTGGTGCGCCGCCCGCCCGAAACGGTTCTCAGCCCTTATCACCGGTGCGATCGCTGGCCCGCTAAGCGCCTCCCACTTGAAGCGGCTCCCGGCCTCTGGCTCACCCGCTCGGCGGCTCTTGCTCGCTCCCTCCCGGGCTCTGGCTTACCCGCTCACGCCCTCCCGGGCTCTGGCTTACCCACGAGGTTATGGAGGCTTCAGGGTCCTAATGCCAGTCGCTGGAAGCTGTCAGGATTTCTGCTGGCCTTCAGTTTTCAGTGGGGTGTTGAGGATTGGAACCTCTCTTCAACGTCCTGTCTTTGGACGAAGCCGCTGTGGAATAACTGCCGCAGGGTTCGAACCGACTCGTCGCCAGTGTTAAGTATGTGTATTGTATTGAACAATTAACACAAAGACTTAAACGTATAACTCAAACAGGTCTTTACTGGTTGGAGGTAGGGACTATACATAGGTCTTTACTTCATGCCCACAGGCGGGAACTGAGGGGGATCAGTACCCACAGTACTATTTATACCCCTATGGCCAGGAGTGGTACTGCGTATCACTACGCCCAACAAGTAGTGCAGTCCTGTCCATAGGTTCAAAGTAGCACACATATTACATACACAACAACATCGATCACTACGTAGTTTCCTTGTGTTCTGGAGTTTTCTGTCATTGCATCATACAGCACAGCAGGAGGCCATTTGGCCCATGTGCTTGTGCTGGCTCGTTGAAACAGCTCTCCAATTGGTCCCAGCTCCGGCCCTTTCCCCACAGCCTGGAAATTTCCCCCCTTCAAGTAATTATCTAATTCCCTTTTGAAAGTTATTATTGAATCAGCTTCCACCGCCCTTTCAAGCAGAGCATTCCAGATCATAACAACTTGCGGCAGAAAAAAATTCTCCTCATCTCGCCTCTGGTTCTTTTGCCAAATACCTTAAATCTGTGTCCTCTGGTTCCCGACCCTTCTGCCACTGGAAACAGTTACTCCTTATTTATTCTATCAAAACCCTTCATGATTTTGAATACCTCTATTAAATCTCCCCTTAACCTTCTCTGCTCTAAGGAGAACAACCCCTGCTTCTCTAGTCTCTCCACGTAACAGAAGTCTCGCATCCCTGGTACCATTCTAGTAAATCTCCTCTGTGTCTTCTCTCAGGCCTTGACATCCTTCCTAAAGTGTGGTGATCAAAGTTGCACTCAGTACTTCAGCTGGGGCCTAACCAGTGATTTATAAAGGTTTAGCCTAATGTTCTTGCTTTTGTACTCTATGCCTCTATTTATAAAAGCCAAGGATTCCGTATGTTTTTTAAGAGCCTTCTCAACTTGTTCTGCCACCTTCAAAGATTTGTGTACATACACCCCCAGGTCTTTCTGTTCCTGCACCCCCTTTAAAATTGTACCATTTAGTTTATATTTCCTCTCCTCATTCTTCCTACAAAAATGAATCACTTCAGACTTCCTCGCTTTAAATTTCATCTGCCTGTGTCCTCCTGGAGTCTATTAGTATCCTCCTCACTGTTTACTGAGTTTTGAGTTGTGTGTCATCTGCAAACTTTGAAATTATGCCCTGTATACGCAAGTCCAGGTCACTAATAGATAATCACAAGGAGCAGTGGTCCTAATACTGACCCCTGGGAGACACCACTGTATACTTCCCTCCAGTCTGAAAAAAAACAGCGCGCTGTTTTCTGTCTCTTAGCCAATTTTGTATCCCTGCTGTCACTGCCCCTTTAATCCCATGGGCTTCAATTTTTCTAAAAAATCTATTATGTGGTACTTTATCAAATGCTTTTTGAAAGTCCATATACACAACATCAACCGCATTACATTCGTCAGCCCTTTCCGTTACTTCATCATAGAATTCAATCAAGTTAGTGAAAGACGATTTGCCTTTAACAAATCTGTGCTGGCTGTCATTTATTAACTTTTTCTTCCCAAGTGACAGTTAATGTTGTCTTGCATTATTATCTCTAAAAGTTTCCCCACCACCAACATTAGGTCATAGTTGCCATGTTTATCCCTCTCCCTTTTTTGAACAGGTGTGTAACATTTGCAATCCTCCAGTCCTCTGGCACCGCTCCCATATTTAAGGAAGATTGTGGCCAGAGCCTCTGCTATCTCACCCTTACTTCCCTCAGCAATCTAGGATGCATCCCATCCAGACTGAGTGAATTTTCTACCTTGAGCGCTGCCAACCTGTTAAGTACCTCTTTATTTTTATCCTATCCAATTTCTCTTTTACTACTCCTCCTTTACTGTGATATTGGTAGCATCCTCGTCTTTAGTGAAGACAGATGCAAAGTACTAATTTAGTACCTCTACCATGCCCTCTGCTTCCACAAGAAGATCTCCTTTTTGGCCCCTAATCAGCCCCACCCTTCCTTTGACTGCCATTACACTATTTGTTTGTTTATAAAAGACTTTTGGGTTCTCTTTTATGTTAGCTGCAAGTCTATTCTCATACACTCTCTTTGCCCCTCATATTTCCTTTATTAGTTCTCCTCTGCACTTTCTACATCTTGGCTCTCTACTGCATTATGAGATGATATTTATCAGAAGGCTCCTTTTTCTGTCTCATTTTAATCTCTATGGCTGCGATTTCCCCTATCTCGGCAGGTCCGGTGCGGCCGGGGTTGGTGGTGGGGTGCGACCCCGCTGCTGGCTCCAGCCCGCTGTCCAAAGTGATCTTATGCTGATTGGGCTTGTTAAGCCCGCCCAGCACCTTTTCCAGCCAATTGAAGGAAGCGGGTCTGGTGACGTCACTTGATGACGTGTCATCAGCCGGTTTCCTTAAAGGGACCATGTGCAAATTGATTTTGGCGTTTGTGCTCTCAGTGTTCAACAGCATTGAGGTGCTGCAAACACTGACAAGCACTGTACAGAGGTGCAGGGCTGCACCCAGGCTCTCCCATCACTCCCTCCATATGCTTATGGAGGGAGACACTGCATGCAGGGAGGTTCTCTTCCCTTCCCATGGGCAGAAGAGACCTCCCCAGGAGACCAACACAGTCTGGTTGCACATAGCACAGGAGGACACAAGCAGGGATGTCGTCAGGAGGACCTGGCTGCAGTGGCGCAAACCTTTCAATGATCTCAGTAGATCATGAAACGTTACTGCAAAGCCACACTCAACCTCACCCTGCTGTGCCACTCATCATATCTCCATCACTCTGCCTTCCCGACCCTACTCCTGCACATCCTTACACACACCAACTTACCTTGCAACTCCACCCATCCCTCTCTATCTACATTATCATTTCCCCATCTCACTAGCTACCCCTCACACTCACCCTCATCCTAGTCGAATCATACCAAGTAACAACACACAAGGGTAGGCACTTGGGTGTTTTAGCCAATGTTCATGTGAAGTTTCTGCTAATGTGCTGTCAAACATTGAAATCTTTATTTCCAATGCTTTGCGTTCTTGGACAGATTTGTGTGCACCTTTGGAAGTGGCTTAGTGAGTTGCAGTAAATGGTGAGACATAACGGTATCCCCCGCAATGGTAATGCCTGTGAAGGGAATGGCTTGGGCATTGTAGGGGTGCTTTATGGTGTTGGTGTGGGGTGGTGCCAACCTGGCATATCATGTGGCAGCCAGGGTGAAATAAATCTGGCCATGGTGAGGCCATCACTGGTGTCCCGGGCAGCAATGTGCTCAGGTGCTGATGCTCTGTGTCCTGTGCAGCATCAGGTGATTGCGGAGAAGGTTGCTGTTATTGTTGGTGCTGCTGGTGTGCCCGGTGATGCTGGTGTTGGGGCTGATCGTGATGGGATTCTGAGGACCAAGGTGAGATAGTTTCAAGGGCTGATGGAATAGATGGCAGGTAAGGTTGAGATGACAGAAACGAACTGTCAATGGTGAGAAAGGTTGTTCCAATGAGGTGACACTGGATAGAGAATTTGCTCCAAACACTCGCAAGCAGCATAAAGGTCAATCTACCTTCCAAATGGCAGTAAATAACAGCTTCTAACCTTGGAAAGTGAACACCTATGAAATGGGACCTTTTATAGCACATTTGCAGCTGTCAAGTTAAGAAATGATCCCATGGTGAAACAACACCCGACATCCTTACCTGACGTGATCCCGGAGCAGTGGGGAAGCCGTGGGCGAACTCTTAAGATCTAAAGGTGAGCTTAAAATAGTTTTTAAGTGCCTGTTAACAAGTTCTTAATAATCTAAATTGCCTCCCCCGCTGCTTGGTGTCGGGTCTGTTCAGCGATGACAGACCTGACATCTGGGAAACTAGTGTGGTGACGGGTTGACAGCGGGTTCCCTACCCGCTGTCATTTTTTTTTAAATTCCCACCCGACCCGCCACCAAACGCGCCTGATGACCCTCCAAAAATTCCCCCCTATATCTTTAATCATCCGGGGAGCTCTAACTTTGGACACCCTTTCTTTCTCCCTCGTGGGAATGTGCCTCGTCTCTACCCAAACTGCATTTAATGGCCTCCCATTGCTCATTAACTGTTTTACCTGACAATCTTTGATTCCAATCCAGCTGGGCCAGATCCCCTTTCAACTCATTGAAATTAGCCCTCCTCCATTTGAATATTTTCACGTTAGATTGTTCCTTGTCCTGTTCCATACCTACTCCACACCTTGTGTCCTTCTATTTCAACATAATCTTTAGCCAATTTAATATTTTAGCCTGTATTTGGTGTCCCATTGGCCATCTGACATATTGGATATCAAACAGTGTTGCTTTTTAATTGCCATTCAGTGACACAGTCTTTCCCCCAGCTGAGTGCTAGTCATGAGGTTTAGATAGGTTGTAGGAGAATACTAATGTCTCTCTTCCCAAGGATGTGACTACCCTACTCTGACATTCTCAGTACGTATGGTTTGAGAGGTAGAATCCATGCTAGATCTAGGTCTTTGGAATCTACGAATGACTCACCTCCTGTCTAAATGTTGGTGTCATCTGTATGGAACATCTAGTATACTGCAGACTAATGGAATGATTCAGACTCTTGATACTAATGTATATAAATCACTGCTCTTAAGTGTCAGTGGATTGTATTAGGTAGAATAATATGGGTAGCTTCTTATAATCTTCATAATGAGAGTGCAATTGACGCACCTCACCAGGCAATCCAGAGAGGACAGTAGTGGAGGGTCTCTATGAAATCCCAGTTGATGTTAAATATGTTAACATGCAGTATTCAGCAGGTAGGTAGGATGAGTATCATCAGGAGAACTCATTCCTTGAATTTTTCTAGAACCAGATTGACCACAATTACAGAGACTGACAAACCCTGTAGCCACAGCAAACATGTAAGTATGCATAGCATTCTATTCACTTTTCTTCTGCTTATTGGCCATTTTTTAATGCAATTTAGAATTTAATAAACTTAACGGTAAAAAAATCCTTTTTTAATGAAAGTAAGGAATGTAACTATTTTTCCCTAATTAATAATCCACTTTCATGCTTCATTTTTCCAGATTTCATTTTCCTATGATTTCATTCATGGCACTGAAGTAGGCAAGCGTATGTTATTTTTTAAATTGCATTAGATCAAGGAGGAGTTACTTCATGATAGACAGACAGACATCAGCATAGTTTTACTACATCAGACACTTCTTTTCAGTTGAAGTTGGCGGGACTGACAGGGACTGCAGTGGGTTATTGTTATCATTTTAAATCTCGCAGTCCAACAGTTTGAGTGTGACATGAGAAATACCATTTAATTGCAAAATGATGCAGGTTTCCTTACTGAAGTATTCAAAAAGAACTGCTCTACAATGAAATCCTAACAAGTCAATTAATTTTTTGCTGTGACCCCCAGGAAATATGAAAAGGATCCACAGATCCTTCAGAAAACAGTGGCAGCAAAATCTGGGAAGGGCAAATGCTGATTTTTCCCCTCCCCCAACCTGGCCAACCTGATCCACAATGACAAGCGATTGAACTTCCCTGGACACCATGGGGGAAACATTGGGTTGGTTTGCGCCTCTCGTTAGCGCCTCTGGGGGGCGCTAACGGGGCACAAATCCCCTAGCGCTCGGACGCGACACCGCTAACACCTCCCACGAAATTCAGTGGGAGCTTAGCGGCGGCAGTAGCTGTTAGCGCCCTGCGCTGCCGGCGATGACGTCATCGTCGTGCGCAGCACCCCGCTTGTGCCCCGGCTGCAAACTTCCCTTGCGTCCCCTGACCTATCACCGGACGATATGTCCGGCAGGATCAGGGGGAGTTTTTGGAGCGGCGGCAGTGCTACTTAAAGGGCAGGTGTTAGGTGGCTATTTTTATTTTGGCCGACTGCCAACACCTGCCCCCCTTTCACTTTTTTATGCGGGGTGCCGGCTGCAATCACTCAGCCCGGTACTCCTCTTGAGTACCGGGCTGTTTTCCTGGCACCCCGCTCCCTGGTGGTCCAGCAGGGCCCCGGTGCGCGTGGCGCTAGGCTCCTCCCCTTTAATCAGGGGAGGAGGCCTGGAATGACATGGCACTACGTGCCGCTGCGCATGGCATGCTGCACATAGCGCTGCAAAATTCAGTAGTATCGCCCCAAGCGGGAGGTGGAGTGCTTTCCAGTAGCACACCACCTCCTGCTTGGGGCGTTACTACTGAATTTACAGCGGAGGGGCGCTAACTTTTTCGGGGTGCTAAAATTAGTGCCCTGGCGACGTTAACGCCCCAAAATGGGCGCCACCCAATTTTTCCCCCCAAGTGCTTTGGCATAGCCTGAGGACATTTGCTATACAAACGCAGGTTCATTTCTTGCTGAAGCATGTAAAACTATATCAATAAACATAATTATTGTGTCTGACTCATTATATCAGATCTATCCTCCTGTAATTGCTGTACATTTTCTTTACGCAAGTGTCAATAGATAAGCCAGTGTACATATTTTTTATCTTTTAATAAAGGCAATACTGTAGCTGTAATGAAACAATTCAAACCAACTTGTTTAGAGCACCACCTTGTGGTCACATCCAGTCTACACATGGTGGATGAAAGCAAAGGCTAAGGATGATAATTGTAATAGAGAAGCGTGTTAAAGAGCATGCACAGCAGGGATTGAGTAAAAGATGCTAGCACCAAAGTCATATTGTGAAAAGTGGCATGTTGTCATCTTAGACTAAATAAAGCCTTAACACTCACAGTCACAGTAGAACTGAAGGACAAGCCTAGGCGCAGCTGAGGGTAGGTCTTCTCCAGCAATCAGTACAAATTATGTAATTCTGTTTGCCTGTCAGTAGATTTGATTCAGCTGTCATTGCCATGTCATTACAATTATCCCCTTCTCAAATAAGGTGCCAAATCTCCTTTTGGATAACTGGACAAGCTTGTGACAATCACATTCAATTAAACATTTACTCCACCTGCCTACAGTGTATCAAGCTCTGCAATTTCTAACTAAGGCAAGTGCATGGAGTTGGAGTAAAACACATGTCATCATCATCACCTCTCATCGAGTTTTGATTTAACTCTGCCACCATGATAACCCAGAACCAGTCATCTCTGCCCGGTACAATCTGCAGTCTCAGCTGTCTAACATCTGTTGTCTATCTGATTAAATCAAATGCTCGCTTGTACTGGATTCTGCAATTTCTGCCTTTAGCAACCATATGATTTCAGTGTTTATGCTATTGATACAGAGCCTGAAAGTTCGACCTACAGTACCTACTGCTGTCGTCACCATCATCATCTGTAGTCAGTGTTACAGTGTCTGCAAAGTGAAAGTTATTTGGACATTTGTTTGGGCAATGAACCAAGATTTATGTCACTCATCACTGTGTTTATTAACTTTTTCTATTGAAAAACAAAAGTGATAACGCTCAGGCAGGCTTTACCCTGACATTTTGCTTTAAACCAGTCAGTCAACCTATAGCACTGTCGGAGGTGTCGTCTTTCAGATGAAACGTTAAAACCGAGTCCCTGTCTGCTCTCTCAGGTGGACGTAAAAGATCCCATGGCACTATTTCGAAGAAGAGCAGGGGAGTTATCCCCGGTGTCCTGGCCAATATTTATCCCTCAACCAACATAACAAAAAAAAACAGATTATCTGGTCATTAGCACATTACTGTTTGTGGGAGCTTGCTGTCCACAAATTGGTTGCCGCGCTTCCCACATTACAACAGTGACTTCAAAAGTATTTAATTGGCTGTAAAGCGCTTTGAGGCGTCTGGTGGTCGTGAAAGGCGCTATATAAATGCAAGTCTTTCTTTTCCTGCCTGTACTGTATTTCAGGAAATACTGTATAGCTTTTCAGTGAGGCAGATGAGTGTTCCAGCCCTTATTACTCTAAACAGAGGCTTTTGCCAAACCAAGTCAAAGGACTGCTTAAAGTCAATAAAATTGATGAAGCACAATTGTACCTTCCACTCAGTTGTGGAAATGTGAATAATTGATCACTCATGCTGTGGTCATTTCTGAACCCTGCTTGTTCTCACAAGATCACTTTCACCTTGGCCACTAATCTTCATTGAATACATCAGGGAAACACTCGGCTGATCAATCTGATTCACTTATAGTTGCATAGTTCATTCTATGCTTTTTGTAAATCGGTACAAAGATCGCCCTTCCCCATTCCTCAGAATATTTTCACTTATTTTAGTTCAGTGGTAGCACTCTCGCCTCAGAGTTGGAAGATTGTAGGGTCAAGTCCCACCACAGAGACTTGAGCACATCATCTAGGCTGACACTCCAGTGCAGTGCGGAGGAAGAGGAACTGCTGCACTGTTGGAGGTGCCATCTTTTGGATGTAGCATTAAACTAAGGTTAGCATAGTGGCATAGTGGTTAGCACTGTTACCTCACAGCGCCAGGGACCCGGGTTCAAATCCGGCCTCAGGTGACTGTCTGTGTGGAGTTTGCACATTCTCCCCGTGTTTGCGTGGGTTTTCTCCGGGTGCTCCGGTTTCCTCCCACAGTCCAAAGATGTGCGGGTTAGGTTGATTGGCCATGATAAAAATTGACCCTCAGTGTTAGGGGGGATTAAATACGTGGGGTTACGGGGATAGGGCTTGGGTGGGATGGCTGTTGGTGTAGGGACCGGGTGTTAGGGTTTGGATGATCAGCCATGATCTTGTTGAATGGCGGAGCAGGCTCGAATGGCCTACTCCTGCTCCTATCTTCTATGTTTCTATGTATGTAGAAGAAGAGCAAGGGAGTCCTCCCTGGTTTTCTGGCCGATATTTATCCTTCGACCAACTTCACTAAAAAAAACAGATTAGCTGGTCATTATCTCATGGCTGTTTGTGGGACCTTGCTGTGCACAAATTGGCTGTCACGTTTCCTACATTACAGCAATGACTACACTTCAAAAGTACTTCATTGGCTATAAAGTGCTTTGGGGTGTCCTGAGGTTGTGAAAGGCGCTATATAGATGCAAGTTCTTTCTTTCTTTCTATAGAATTCAAATTTCATACATCACTTCTTCCATTCTCCTTCCAACAACATTTCTGCCACAATAGCATCTGTGCTGGTAGCAGTTGTGTCATTACTCTTGCAATGCCTTCAGTGACACTTTACAAGTCACAACTGGGTTGTGTGCTGCTGTAGACATGGACTTTGATGAGTTAGCCTCAAATAAACTTAACCAAGATGGACAATGTTCACCCAAAGACCATCTAAATTGTGGAGTGTTTGTGCTCCTGTGTGTACAATGAGGATGGAAAATAGCATCAAAATTTTAACCTACTCATATGAATTTATCAATGTTCACACTTAAAGGCCTTGATTGCCTGAATAAATATTTTTTCTGTGACCAGAGAGCCAAAGGTAAAATAGGTAAGAAACATTTTGTTTTAGCTGTTTATTTATTAAAGAAAAGTACAGATGAAAATAAACCAGAGGAAAGAAATAGAACTGAGAAAAGGAGGAAGGAGAGAAAATTGGGGAAAGAGAGGTGTTGAGATATAAAATGTTAAAATATGATTTTTAAATAAAAGTACATTTCTGGAGTATTTCAGTAGTATACAATTAATATAATGGTAATAGAGCTACCAACATCAAAATAGCTTTATTAATGTAATATCGGTGTTAGTTTTAATTTTCTAGTGTGTGTGCTAGAAACATTTCGAAAAATAGCCAGCTCAGGGAAACTGGAGTTCCCCAAAGGGTTAAAACCTCAAAGTAGCGCAGCATTTGAAATGGATGCTTTTCAACTGTTTCCGTGATTTAAAATTTCCACAGCTGTCTAATAGATCAGCCACAGAGCGTAATGGTGATGGGTTTTAGCAGTACTTTATTGGTAATTATGTAAATACTTCATGGCAATTAATCTTGGGAGCACAGAGATTCACTATACAACAGGAATGCCTGCTGCTGCTTTAGCAATAAGCAACATTGCTGTCAAAATCTTTGCAAAGTTCATACTTTATTTCAGGACTTGAGTCAGTTTCTGTTCCTTTGGTCTTAACCTGCTGTATATAGAGAAATTACTGAAACATATGTGCATCTATTGAACTGTCCTAAATAGAAAAATGGGAAGCGATTGTTACATTATTATATTAAAGTTATATTTTGTTTTATTGTAAAGCCAAGGTTCATAGCGCAGGCCACTATCAAGGTTGAAAAGAGTAAATGAGAAGCTGAAATAAATCAGAAAGTATTGATTAGGTTTTAAAAGCCTGAAAGTTGTAGAAGGAAAGAAGGACCCAGGGAAGAAAGGAGATCCATAGGAAACCAAGCTTCTTGAAGGCAGCTTCAGCAATGGAGAAGATGCGGAAATTCTATTTGAAGCCAAAGAAGATACCAAGATGAAGAATACCGATAGGTGAGGAAGAACCAAGGATAATCACATCAAAGTTAAGAAACTTTCTTTGAAGAATTAAAAAAAAAATTCATTCCGCATTGAAGGTCACAGAGGCGATTAAGATATAACAATTCAGCCATTGCACTGAGAGCTGCGGAGGTGGTGAATATTGAAGAAATTAATTAATATAAAATGGAATAATCAGAAACAGAGTTGATAGTGTTGGATGATGACTGGAGCAGATCATTTATATTAAAGAGGAACAGACTGGGAGAGAGGATGTCTCTTAGGAACCCTTGAGTTAATGGGAAAAGATTCAGAGGATAAGCCATCAACTATAGCACTGATAAAGCGATTTGAGAGAAAATTAGATTGAATAAATGTAGCTTCTGGTGATACAATGTTAACTTGTTCAGAAGAATATAGTGCCAGACCTTGTCAAACATTTGAGGGAGGTCCAAGACAATTACAGGTGATTCATCAAAGCATCGAAAAGTGAACACCTGCAGATGTATAATATAAACAACCAGTTTGCCAGTAGATTTGCCATAAACTATACTGACGGCCATGGATTAGGGCAGAACTTCCAATGCAATGGATAATTTGAAAGTTAACATAACTTTAGAAAATAATATTGTAACAGCAATAGGGCAGTAATTCGAAGGGTGAAAGGGATGAACACAAGCAAATTTCCAAAGGAAAAGGGAAAGTGGACTGGGAGTAAAATATAGTGGAGAGATACAAACATATGAAAAGAAGGGCAAGGAAAGACCACGAGGCCCAACAAGCTCATCCCATCCAGCTGACGATGTAACCATGCATACAATCATCAGGACAGAGGTCTTACCAAAGTTCAACGAGCAAAACGAGATGTTCTGACAGACCTGGTGAGGTTAAAATTTGACATCTGATAGAATTTACATGGCACTGGAAGAACAGGGGTGAACGTGAAATCCTAATTTTGACTGGCACAAAATCACAGGATTCCCATTATGATGATTTTTCCAGCTTTGTATCTTGGAGAGAGAAAACTGATTAGGGAGAAATCCCATTCTACATCATGCATCTGTTGCAGGGTTAACCATGGAACAGAAATGATCAAATGAGGGTGGGACCATCCTTCCACCTACCTAACAACTGTGATGTAAATATAGAGGGGGCTAATCAGGAGAAAATAGAGGAAACAACTATAAAAATACACATTTACACATGCGTAAATAAACATTTTACATTATATATATATAAAACATATAGAGAAAGCAAATAATAGTTCAAACAGCAGGGTGGAAAACAGAATATAAATTTCAAACTGAAATGAAATCTCAATCATAGTTTGTAGATTCCCTGGCAAGGCAATTCATTCTGGTTAACCTTTATCATCCACATTGTAACTTCTATGTAAGTATTGTTTCTAATTCCACTCTGTTTCTCTGTACTGATAAAAGGAACCCGTCCTTTCACTAAAGGTTTAATATTCCCATGCTTCCATTTATTGTTTTAGGATCCCTCATTCAGTAATTAGCTGTGTGCTAAAGAAAAGCAAGTACATTTGAGCAGCTGGGGCTATTGTTTCAATACATAAATCTGGGCATTTTGATGACTATTATAGAGAATATTAACAATGATAATTACACTTTACAGTCAATGTCCAGAAAATAATTGCTTTTCAAGTAGTCTTGCGTTCCCTGGGAATGCTTCTGTTGATTGACTTGTAAAACTGAAAATGTTTCCTTTCTCAGCTTCAGTTTTGTTCTTCCCTACTGTTTGGAGTTATGTTCTTTTCTTTAGGAATCTGCTTTGATTGTGAAATGAATGTGATAGCATTGAGCTCAAATTATTCCATTTTCCTTCACATAAACATTACAGGGAGGATTATTGTGTCCGAGTCTGGCCCCTGTTAGGAACAGCAATGTTGGTATATGCTGAAAATTAAGTACCCACCGCCAGATTTTGAAGTGATCAGAATCATTGGTATAAGATTGGCTTTATCCAGAATGAGACTGCGGCATTTATTTTGTATTGGCATAGCAGTAACTAGATTTTATGCTCGGATTTTAAACAGATATTGTGGTTAACAGCCTCCTTATTCAATATTTAAGCCTCATTTAACAAATGGTAAAAGCTTTTGAATTGACAGTAGTTATATTTTCCTGCAACAAAAACCACAGCTTGCACTTCGAGAGCAATTTTAATGTAGCAAATATGCCAAGGCATTTCACCTGGGGCGGAGGTAGGTAAAGAAGGGGGGCATACAAACACCGAGTTGGGAAAAGAGTTAGGGCAGGTGACTGAAGGCGTGGTTGAAGAGGTAGCCTTGGGGAGGCTTTGAAGGTGAGAGAGATGTAGTAAAAGGGTTGAGGAATAGAATTCCAGCATGGAGGGGTGTAATGCCCTATGGATCTGTCACTGATGGTGGAGCCGAGGGAAGGGAGACACACAGCAGCTGAAGGGCAGTGGGCGTGAGCTGAGATGTAGAGCTGGAGAAGGATGCCAAGATCGGGCAGAGTGAGGCATAGAGGCATTTGTAAATAAGAATAAGGATTCTGAAATTAATACACTGGGGGTCAGGAAACCAGTGTAAGTCTGTGAAAATAGGGGCGATGGGTGAGCAGGACTTAGTACAGCAGGGGTCAAAGCTGTGGATTGTGTAACAGATCCAGCCCAGGACCATCCACTACCTGGCCTGGGAAGCCTCTATCAGGTTTTCCTCTTTATGTACCTGTACATATAACCTTCTGCTGCTCGTTATCTTTAAACTGCAAAGGTCTGGGGGACTGTGAAGGCCTACGCCATGACTTATGGATTTAGAGCAATCAGGGATCTAGCAGTTCTATGGGCTGGGCGATTCAAAAAGCTTGTCCATGTTAGTACTCAGAGAGATTGAGCATGGTGGCTGCAGGCAGCTGATCGAGGTAAAGTATGCAGCAAGTGATGGAGAACAAGTGATGATGGGTGAGAAGTTGAAAAGGTGGAGGCAGGCCAGCAATTTCTTTTGCAAATGAGGCTGGAGTTTTTGTGCTGTGAAGGGGGTTACATTTTTTACGTATCACAGTTTAATTATTTTGTGCGTAAGTTTCAATGGGGAACAGCCCACTCAGTCTTCTCAATACTCATAAATTCTAACATTTTTGTATGCATTGGTCCCGAAATTCCTTGGGATGCAAATTCTGTGGTTATGCCGGGATCGCATGCACCAGTAATTTCCAGTGCTGACCTCACTGAAGTTTGTGGGGTCAGTGGGAGGGCAGCTAATTTGCAAGCTCCATTATGGTTGCATCGCCAGCGTTTACCTGCCCCATGTGACCATAAAATCTGGCACCCTTCCCACCATTGCCTCTGTGTTGTAAGATTGCTTGTCCAATATCCAGTCTTGGATGAGTTGCAATTTCCTCCAGTTAAACATCAGGAAGACTGAAACCATCGTCTCATCCCCCACCACATACTCTGTATGCTCACCACCAATTTCATCCTCCTCCCCAGCCATTGTCTCATGCTGAACCAAACTGCTCGCAATCTCAGCGTCCTATTCGACCCCGGGCTAAGTTTCTGACTCCCATATACATTTCATCGGAAAGACTGCCTCCTTCCACCTCCGTAACATCGCCCGCATCCACCCCTGCCTCAGCCCATCTACTACTGAAACCCTCATCCATCACCTCCAGACTCGACCATTCCAATGCGCTCTTGACGGCTTCCCATTCTCCACCCTCCATAAACTTTAGCTCATCCAAAACTCTGCTGCTCGTATCATATCCCGCACCATCCCACTCACCCATCACCTCTGTCCTTAGTGACCTACATTGGCTCCCAGCATCCCCCCACCCCACCCCCAATGCCTCAAATTTCAAATTCTCATCTTCATGTTTAAACCTCTTCATGGCTTTCTTCCTCACAATATTCCATTGGTGAACTTGACAGCTTTGTAAGCCTATAACAGAGATGGGTGTTGTTCACGATAGGAGTATGAATTCCTGTACTATTCCATGCTCAGTACAGACACTTGGACAAAATGTTATAAAAGTTAATTCTACTATTTTTCTCCTTTACTTTCTTCAGACACAGTTTATTGCCATACAGAACCCTGATAGGAACATCAGGTCTCCCCCGCACACATATACATCTGGGCTGAGAAGTGGTGCACTCACGGAAAGTCAGGGCAATTATTTGCATATCTCTCTTTCTCTATGCCTTGCATTATTAAAAATAAGGTGCACAATGTTTGGAACATGCTGTCATTTATTGTGTACTCTGAGGAATGTGGTGCTTTTATTCTCATTATTTGATCAGATGTGGTCCACAAATGCTACTTGAAGACCTCAAGTTGAATTATAGCTGACGCCTATAACTAACATCAAGCCTAACCTGATTGTATTCAGGGTCAATAAATGTTATTGTCACTGTCAGAATATTAAGTTAGAATAAAATAGAATATTTCATTTGTGACTAGATAATTCATATCCTCAAAATAATTATCATATGAAATTGTTTAAAAGGAATATCCAGAACTTTGATTGATTACCAATTTATATTACTTGGCTAAAGGTTCAATTCCAATCATTATGAAAAGAACATTTAAATGAGGGGGAAATTACATTTATCATAAAATCATTAAAGTATGAAGCCTTGTGAAAACCACTTTTAAGATTTTCAAATATTCTTAAATAAAAAGATGATAAAGACTTTATTTAGTGAAGTTTAACTAATTTTATAATGGACAATGACTACCATAGTCTAATGTTAAAAATAGCAGAAGTTAGTTCCATCTCCATTCTTTACTCTTGACCCCAAGATGAATCTGTGGGATAATAGTGTACAAACCCTTATTGCGTCTGTCTGAAATTTATCTCTCAGCTGTTTTAATGGAGAAGTTTATTTTAAACAGATTAACTCCTCTGGCAAAATAGCGGAGAGAGAAGGTGCAGACAAATGTATCAGGGCTTGTATGTTAAAAAATGAAAGAACTTGCATTTATGTAGCACCTTTCACATCCTGGGATGTCTTACTACGTTAAAGGTGCTATATAAATACAAGTTGTTGTTGTTGTAACTCACCAGCTTTCAAGCAACACTGTATTTTTTTCCTCTCTGAGTTTCTCTCCTTACCCATCCTCTCCTGAACATGGTAACTCAAAGTGGGTTAGAGTGGGCCCTTGGTTATCTGTCCTAGTAGCCTTTCTTCATGTGTGAAGTTATTTAGGGTATTCAAGTATCACAGCTCATCCTGATCCTCTCCTCCCTTGGCATCCACATATAGGTATTTTTTTTTTTTAGCAAGGATCACTGCATAATGATCAGGAGCAGAAACTCTTATTTGATTTTTCTCCTCTTTAACTCAAGGACACTGAGGCCAATTACTTGTTAATCAAAGAACACTAATAAAGGAAGTGTGACAATGCTGGAGAACTCAACTCACCAAGTAATCAGATATTCTCTGGCTACACTGTTCAGCGTAGACCAGGAGCAAACCTGGAACCTGCCTCATCCCTATGGTTCCTGCCTCATTCCTATGGTTCAGCACCACATCACTGTGTACATTTACCCACTGAACTATTGGGATGGGGGGAAACCTTCGGTGTTCCATTTATCACTATATCTTCATTATCATATTTGTTCCTCTGTTGCTTGTTGTGTCTCTTCCCTTTTTCACTGACAACCTCTGTCTCAAAACTAAAGGTAGATTTTTTATTTTATTTATGACTAATTGAAAGTAAAGGTTAACAAGCAAGCAAGTAACCATTCAAGCATGTTCCAGCACTGAGTTGTGATTTGTTTACTATTTTACTAACAAGTATATCATTGCATTCTTCTGTTAAATAGCAAAATATTGATGCAAACGATGAAACTGAAGCACTTACATTATTTACATTCCACAACTTCACCTGCAGCAGACTCCAGGCTGTTTTTCACATTAACACAACTACATACAGTACAGACAGGGAGGACATACTTCGATTTATACCTTGTGATTTACAGTGAATGTTGGCAGGTGGTCCTCGGGCACAGTCCTGCACCCATCCTTCTTTATTTTCACCGTACTCAATTTATTTCATAGTAAGACTTAAACCCCTCAACAAAAGCCTCCTTCCAGAGGTTTACAAATGAAGTCTCTATGAGGAATTTATGAAGAATGCAGCTGGTGCTTGCTGATGGTATGCATGTGAATCACCTCGTACACATAATCTAACACATCAATTATCTGACACTTTCATCCCTGGGGTTTCACATACGCAAATGGCAATCACAGAAGCAGCATCCCATTCACAGTGAGGATAAAAAAGGTCAATTGTAATGGAGATCAAGTCACGTGAAGCAAGCAGCTTCTCCCACTTGGAATTTGCAACAGAAACTTAACAGCAAATTGTTAAAAGAAAACGAAAGATATCATCTTCATTCATTCAGCTGTGTTCTGAGCTTCCTTCTCAGGAAGTCCCTCACTGGATGGAGTTCACACTTCCATGTGATTTTCTTGGCTTTAATAACATGATTGTGGATTTGCACTTCAAGAAACATTTAACATGTGGCCGAGAAGCACAATGTTTAGTCATTTTAAAATAAAAATGTCTAACAATATGAAATAAATTCACTCCCCATGTCATCAATGTCCTTTGAATAGAAGAAAGAATTGGTGATAATGGTTCACCGAGCCTCTTTAGGAACGAATATGTCATCTTTAGCCTATCCATCCAACTTCTGAAAGCTCTTCAAACCTTGCCTTCGTGTAACTGATAGGATTCTTGCAGGTTATGACGATCTTCCTTCACACCAGGAATGGAACACGAAGTACGCACTTAAGAATTCAGCACAAAGAGCAAATCACGGATTTGCCAATGGTGTTCAACATCTTTGTTTTCCTTTCATTAACTGCACTGAGTGCTGAATCTACTGAGTGCATTTAAATTAATGATTTTTCATCTATCTTTCAAATGAAGTTCTCAAAATCCCAGCTTGATGAACTGAAGAAGACATCATAGCATATATCACATGCATACTCTGTCCATTGCATGTGTGGAGTGCATTCATACAAATTCAGTCCGGTTATGGTTTAGAGCCCCAGCTGCTCTTTCCCTTCTTTTGGCCTTTTAATTTCTCTCCACCTTCATCATAATACGAAGTCAGATCTAAAGATATAAAAGGTATTTAGTGTTTTGGAACAACCCCATTGGAGGCAATATTTTAAAGGTGGCTAAACAGAAACCATTAAGCACACCACCATTTATAACACATACAGAAGCAAACAGAGTTCATTGTTTGCACTTTAACTCTTTAAGAGGATTCTTTTCTTATGTTCCACCCAATACGCCACCTTAAAAACTACTGCCTCTTGCACTATTTTGATGATCATGCAACTTTGGTTGTTCACTAGTCGGAAGCAACCCACTACTTGAAAGGTATATATGGATGAGATGAATTGTCAGTCCTGGTCAGTCTACAAAACAACAGCTTAGATATCTCACATATAACCAAACTGAGAAATAGCACTGTGGTATATTCTGCAGGTAGTCTGCAAAGCTAACCTACAAGTTGCAACTAACTGTAGATCCATTTCTTCCTTTGAACTTCTTCCTTCTATTCTAAGAAGCAAAATATTGTAAACTCAGCAATTAGCAAGATGACAGATCACATCTGCAGTGTATTCTTAGATTTATTAGCCTACAAATCTGTTGGGCTATGCCTATTTCTGATGGGCAGTGTATGTTGGGTACCATGGGGTACATTTTGCTATGTTGCTGCTCCATAGGCTTCCAAGGCATGTGCCAGAACGATGTTGAACAATGATTAAAATATTTAAACAAGGGCCCTATGCTCGTGTAGGTTCCTTTTGTGATATTGATCTGCCTCAGTGCCTCATTCGGCACGTAATAAACTCACTCAGCAACTCATGATGTTAACAGGCAGGAAGGACCCTTCAGAGGCACTATTTAAATAGCTTATCACTACATGGAGGTTAGTTACTGGCTTATCCTTTTAGGCTGCTTGTTAACTTCTGATGTTATTTGGCTTATATTCTGGCTTATAAAATTGAATTCTGACTTCTGAGAAAAGTTTTTGCTGGACTGCTTTTGTCTGCCTTCGGAACAATTTGACTGCAGTCATGGGTGCCTTTGGGGCTAGAGGACTAGGAGGAGCAACAAGGAAGAAAGGGGAGAGCAGGAGCAGCTGGGGGACGAGGCAGGAGGTGACACCCACAGCAAGTCTCCAGGGAGCACTTCCTACATGAGCATCGCGGAGGAGCACTGTCTCAAATACCTTCACTTCACAAAGGAGACCATCGCTGAGCTATGTCAGCTGCTGCAGCCACAACTTGAGCCTCAAACCAGGGCATGGACAGCACTGCTTACGGCTGTCAAGGTCACTGTGGGCCCTTAATCTTATGCAACAGGCTCCCTCCAGGCTGCAGCAGGTGAGATCAGTGACATCTCGCAGTTTGCAGTCCACCGCTGTTTCAGGGAGGTCACCGAGGCTCTCTATGCCAGGAGGAACCCCTACATCACATTCCCCATGGAAAGAGTGGCGAATCAGGATGAGAGAGCACTAGCCTTTGCACGCATTGCAGGCTTCTCCAGGGTGCAAGGTTCCGTAGACTGCACCCACATTGCCTTGCGTGCTGCCCACCTCCAGCCTGGCACCTTCCTCAATCGAAGGGATTCTACTCCCTCAACATCCAGCCTCAGAAATGTTTAACAGAACGCAATTGTTTTTAAATGTTTGAAATATGTCAGGAACTCTTAGCTAAGTTATTTTAAAGTAAATCTGCTGAGTTTTACCTTCACACTCTGGACAACACTTATGCTGTCGCTTCACAATATTCTCACAGGTTAGTACTGGACACTTCTCTCGTTGACACTTTGTGGATCCTTCCTGAAATTTCAAATCAAAACACAATTATAGAAGTTGGCTACAGCATTCTTGCCCTGTTTGGTAAGTCACTGTTACATTATTCTTAGTTCCAATTCTAGCTAAATTGGTGTCAGCCTTGGCTCAGCAGTAGCACTCTTGCCTCTGAGTCAGAAAGTTGTGGGTTTAAGTCCCACTCCAGAGACTTGAGCACATAATCTAGGCTGACAGTTCAGTGCAGTACTCAGGGAGTGCTGAACTGTCGGAGGTGCCGTCTTTCAGATAAGATGTTAATCTGAGGCCACGTCTGCCCTCTCAAGTGGACATAAAAGATCCCATGGCACTATTCAAAGAAGAGTAACGGAGTTCTGCCCTGGTATCTTGGCCAATATTTATCACTCAACCAACATCAGTAAATCAGATTAACTGGTCATTATCTCATTGTTGTTTGAGGGACCTTGCTGTGCGCAAATTGGCTGCCGTGTTTCCCTATATTACAACAGTGACTACACTTCAAAAGTACTTCATTGGCTGTGAAGTGCTTTGGGTGTCCAGAGGTCCTGAAAGGCACTATATATATGCAAGTTCTTTCTTTATTTTCTTTCTAAATAAGTCTCAAATATGATGTATAATGTATTACATTTTGACTATTTCATAAACAGTCATACTTTTAGAGGGTAATTACCCTCTGGTTTTCTTCCCCCTGATCTCCCGAAGATATACACCAGCTAAAACCAAGAGGACAGGGGACCATAGTTCTCCAAGGCTTCCACCAACACTGCTCTGAATCAGCTAGAAGGAGGTACAGGAGCTGCTGTCTCTGATTGCCCCTCCCTCTCAGTGAAGAGGCTTTGCCATCTGTTAATGCCTCCTGACATCAGTGTGGCTAAGCTCTGAAACTCAATAAAGTGGGGACTGAAACAATGTCCCATCAATCCAGTCCGACTGTGCACTGGTGCTCTAATGTGCCATTCCATATGGTGATACTTTCTTAAGTGAACTAACAAAAAAATACATTCATTGCTTATTGTATGGAGCTGTCAATATAATTATTCATAAATCTCACAGAAAACCTTAGAACTGGGTTTAACGTTCTTAATTTGCAAACCAGTTGAACAAATTATGCCTTTGATGGCAGCAACTTGGTCACTCTTTAAATAATAACATTTCAAGCAATATCAGCACTTTTGATGTGGTCTGAGGTATATGATTCTTAATGTTAAATAGAATACCTACATCACACCAGCAAGTAATGCATTTCATTTCCCCAAACGGAGGGACTTCAGGATGCCATTTATTATTGTTCATGTATATATGACGCCCAAATTTGCAGGGCCTGGGCCCATCAGCCTGCATCATGTCTGTATGGTCAAAAGGGGTAATCTCTGTAACTGTGGTAAAAAAGCAAATTTCAGAAGCAAGTTCAGGGTATCTATCCACAACTATGTACAGTCTATTTCTGATGGGCAATGTACGTTGGGTACTCTGGGGTACATTTTGATATGTTGCTGATGTTGCCTGACATTAATAGTTGAGCAAATGCCCCTTCAGTATTTGCTAAACAATTCCAACTAATTAATTTGGACCTCAGTAGATAGATCCTTTAAAGATCTCCTACATTACAACAGTGACTACACTTCAAAAGTACCTCATTGGCTGTAGAGCGCTTTGGGACGTACTGAGGTCATGAAAGACGCTATATAAATGCAAGTCTTTCTTTCTCTTACATACAAGATAGTAGAAAATTAAAACAGTACAAATTACTAACCTGGGCACTCCTTGCAGCAGTTTGATGCATTTCTTCTAACAGGTTGGCTACAAGGCAGAAGAGGGCATTGAACCTTCTCACAGTGAACCTCCCCAGTTGCCCCCTATGAGTGAAATATAAGAAATGCCTTGATATTAAATTATACATAACCTAGATCATTGTAAACTATGACTACATATCGTATTGGAAATATTTATGCAATTGATAATTTTGCTGCTTTTCAGTAAAATTATTGCATTCTCTATCTAGATACATGATAATTTCATCCTTAATTAAAGACTCCAAGATTTTCCCTACCCCAGATGTTAAGTTAACTGGCCTGTAATTACCTGTAGTCACCCTTTTTAAAAATCGATACTGTATTAGCCACTTTCCAGTCCTCCAACACACATCGCACATAATCAAGCCCCGAGACATAATTTCTCGGGCCTCTGCAATTCCTTCAACTCCTTCAGGGTCCCAGGGTGTATCCTGTCGGGTCCTGGCGCTTTGTCTTCCCTTAGCTTAACTAACTTAACTAAAATGTTCCTTTTATCCATCACAATATCGCTCAATATCGCTCAACCTCTTCAGGATTCACTCATCGCCGATATCCTTCACTTTCAGAAGAAGGCCGAGCCCAATTTACACGTGTAAACGGAGTTCCCGCTGCACTTCCAGAAAAGTTACGGCAGTGGAGCGGGAGCAGCTCCAAGGAACTTGCCGGCCATTGTGTTCAGTAATTGGGTGTTGCTGAAGTGAAAATAATTGTTCATTTTATTCACTTCCTCCTTCAAACTAACAGTAGAAATCACATTTTTCAAGAAAATGTTTATCAGATTCGAAAAGTTTAAAAGAGTCTGAAGGGGGTTCCTACCTTACAAGTGCACACTGCACATTTCACATAACCAAAGGGTGGTACAAATGGATGCCAGGTTGTCCCAGCAGGATGCCATTTCCTGTCCCCATCAAAATAGCAGCCTGAAATATAATGAGATGGATAGTTCATTAGAATAATTGTGGCTTCATTTGCTCTCCCCATGATCACTGCAAAACTGTATCCAATAATAATAGTTACTAATACCTTACTATCCCAATTGTAGAATTTAAAAAAAAATCCTCCTAGAAATGGTTGCTGAAATTTTCTATAATTTAATTGAGATTCCTCTCCCATTTTTGTAAATGTATTTAACTTTCCCCTTTCTTGTACAGCATTCCCAGGGCCACGTGTCATTGCTTGGATGTAATGCCAGGCCTGTTCCCAGCCCTCTGTCAGTGATTGAGCCACTGGGAGAATGCTAGAGAGCATCCCAGGGTAATTTGCCCTTGGAGTCTTGCTCCTCATCGCTCAGAGAAGGGGAAAAGAGTGGGCTGCACCTCCCTGTTGGCAAAGCTAAGGGACTCCCCATCTAAGAAACTGCAGCCTAAAGCCCCCAATCTACTAATCCATGGCACTGCACTTTGGGATATGTTGCACCTTTCTGCCACTTATTAATCTAAGATTCGTTTTTCTTTTCTCTTTGATTGCTCATAGGTAAAATGTTTTATTTTGAGTAATCATCAGAATTTTCTTTTTTTTTAAATCAACAATGAAACCATCTCACTACAGAAGAAAATTGTGATGTTAGGAATTAGGAAGCTGAAATAATGAAAAAATAAGATCATACTGCAATTAATCATTGTTTTTGACCTAACTCATGACATATGGCAAAATAATGCTTGTTTCCAAATTTGTGCTGCACACCGAGTCTCCCTCGGTCAGTGTAGAGGAGAGTGCTGCCTGCGAGTGGCAGATGCCTACACAAAGAAGCCATCTGCATGCACTGTCCTAATGTTATGAACCACAACGTGGATCAATAAGAATTGAGTCAAATTACTTGATCGGATACAATCAACAAATTAAAACAGCACATCAGAAAAAATATTCACTTAAACAAAACAAAAGAGTAAGGGAGAAGACTTCGGTTTGGCATTGAAAGTAAAATCAGAAACAAATGTCAAAGAGCCATAGGAGTTTACAGAAGAGAAAGGGGCTATCATACCTGTGCCAGCATTTTCGATAGAACAATTCAAAAACTAATCCCACTGACCCACCCTCCCCATAGCCCTGTATCTTTCTCTGCTTCAAAAATGTATCCTCATATTTATGATTTTGTTATAAATAATAAACAGCTGAACTCTTCCCTCTAATTTGCCTATCACAGTTTTGAGCATTGCCTCGATAAATATTAAATATTTACTTAACAACAGCTCACCCCTGATTGGGCTATTAACAGCATTATTTTCTAATGAAATTATATTATATAAGCTTACCTTCAACCTGGTCTACTTCTGTTTTCTTTTCATCTTTTGCTTCTATTTTATCTGTTAAAATTATATTCAAAATATCAAAAGCAAATAAAAATCAAAGTTAACAGTGCAGTAGTAAATACCTAAAAAAAAAATCTTTTCAGTGGCGATGAAATGAATTAGATGTTTTTTCTGATTGTCATCATTCTGTACTCATGTAGGTTCCATATTTAGACCATATGTGAGTTGACTGGGACAAATGATGTGGCATCACATACAGCAGCTGAACGTTTGAAAACCGAAACGCAATAGTGTGCAATATATAAACCATATAACAAACTTGTAATCTGGGGCTTTGCAGAGATAGGAAATGAATACTTGATTTAGAACCTAAGTAACCCACCAAATGGTCCATTCGTTTGATAAACCGGTCTTTCACTGACTTTCTGCTTGTTCTCCTGAGTGCATGACGATTGCTTCAGTACAAGCATGCAGCCTCTCAATTTCTCACAAAATATGTTATGACGCTTTATTTAAAATTATACAGCCTAACTAACTCAGTTTGGCAAATACAGTTCAGATTTGTTTTCTAAAATAATTTCACTCTCACTTAATATGTAATTTAAGCAAAGCACTAAATAAACCATTGCATTAAAAGGTTCTTGGAGTAACTAATGAAAAATCTCCATCAATTTGACTAATGGCTGTAGCAATCGATCAATATTTAAATAAATGTGTAGATTACAAGAGTCCATCTGCTTCATTTTCTCTACTGAGATCAGCAGTGATGGGTTTTGACAGTTACTGTTATTTGCATTGCCCATCGCTTCCCACGGATTAAAAACATACCTTTGCAAACAGGGCAGCACTTATCTTCAACATGAACAATTTCTGAACAGTTCAGAGGGAGACATATGATAGGGTCACATATTACGGTCCTTTTCTGAAACAGAAAGAAAATGTGCGGAATTTGAGTAAATCGGGTCATGCTAAAAAGAATTAGTAAAATAAATCCAACTAACACGTCTCATCGCTCAGGCTGGCTTTCATTATGTCACCTGGCAACTACAGATGGAGCATTTCCGGTCATAGTCTGGTGCCCATCGAGACCCGTGGGCTCTCTGTTGCCCTTCAAAGAAACAAGAATTTGGATCTTTCTTCAACTCCTCTGGATCAGGTTTAATTTCCTGTAAGAGACCATCTTCATACTCGGGTTCTTTAGGTATAACAAATCCTTTCGACTCGCACTGGTTTTGAATCAGCACCTGAAGAGGATGACAGTTTTAATAAGACCAACAGTGATTTTGAATTCGGGGCCCTGTTAATAATGGATACTGTACAAAATCATAGCCTGCAAGGAACGTTTCAGCTACTTGGATTGATTACCTGGGCTTTATCCAGCTGAATACTTCATTTAAGTGCAGGTTTCCATGGTGAGATATTTCAATGACTATGTTATGAAACAGAGTGTTTGTAAAACATTTCTGTAGTGCCTTATTACCCATCATTCACAAACCAGTGGCTCTTTACAAATCCTATTAACCAAGATTCAAGTGAATTAGCTCCAAACAAAACTACCGTTTAATACAGGAAAATGCTGGAGTTGAAGGAGTGTTCAGCAGTTTATTAAACATAGTGGCTATTTCTTTAACTGATCTTTCTCAATGCCCTTATTTACACTGTTCTACAAGAGAGCTTTCATTAATAAAGACACTTATACATACCGGCCCTCGTATCTCTCCTTTGGGATTAAGTTTTGTGCTAACTTGAATAAATGCAGTTCCTCTGTTAAGATGCCTCAGAAGTTCTGTGCTGATATCCTTTAATATTCCTTGAGCCTAAAAGACCATTACAAAGTAAGTTCATTAGGTCTAATGTGAAAATCAAAGTATCAGTGTATCATAAAAGGACTAATGATTTGCTGAGATATTATTGGAATTTTTAAAAAATCACTAATTAACTTTACAAACCATAAGATTCCTGGAAGTATTATTTTGCAGAAAGCCAATGCAACTAATAACATTAGCTTGTTTAGTAATTGTTTAGTAGCCGAATGGCCTGCTCCTGCTCCTATTTCTTATGTTCTTAATCATTCATATCTCAGTCGAACACAATCACAGGGAGCCAGAAGTTTTGATCATTAAAATGGGGTGTGAAATGGAGTGAACATCCTGTTTGCATAGGGTAAAATACTATATGGAAATGGCCAGGTCCAAAGGCTTTATCATTTTAGAGTCCCGAAAAAGTTAGCACCCCACCTCATAAATTCAGTAGTAATGCCCCAAGAAGGAGGTGGCGCGCTACTGGAAGCACACCACCTCCTACGTGGGGCGCTGCTACTCAATGTCGCAGTGCTATGTGCAGCAACACCACGTGCGTCGGCACGTCACGCCGCGTCATTACAGGCCTCCTCCCCTGATTAAAGGGGAGGGGCCTAGCACTACGCACACCGGGGCCCTGCTAGACCACCGGGGAGCGGGGTGCCATGGAAACAGCCCGGCACGCAAGAGGAGTGCCGGGTTGAACGATCGCGGCTGGCATCCCGCATACAAATGTAAAAGGGGGCAGGTGCTGGCCGTCGGCCAAAATAAAAATGGCCACCCAACACCTACCCTTTAAATTGTGCTGCCGCCCATTACCGCCGCTGCAAAACCGCTCCCTGATCCTGTCGCACATATCGCCCGGTGTTAGGTCAGGGAGCGTAAGGCAAGTTTGTGGCTGGGGTGCAAACGGGGCGCTGCACATGGTGATGACGTCATCATTGCCAGCGCAGCAGAGCGGGGTGCTACCGGCTACCGCTGCCGCTAACCTCCCACTGAATTTCGTGGGAGGTGTTAGCGGCGCCATGCCCGGGTGCTAGGGCATTTGCGCCCCATTAGCGCCCCCCGGGGGTGCTAATGAGAGGCACAAAGCAACCCAATTTCTAGCCCTTAGTGTTATAATGAGAATGGGGTATGCAGACATTTGTTTTTGAAGCAGAACAGTTTATGTTTTTTTATTCACATTTTCTCCCATCTTGCTGGGGTTCAATTCCTCAAGCACCTGTAGACCTTCAGATCCTCAATCTAGTGGTGATTCCTCATGTGAGAGCCTACATAGAGAGTGTTGGCAGGCTGTTTTAGCATGGAGTGCATCGCAGTCCAATCTGTTCTCACCCGCCATCTACACATGAGCACTTTGCAGCCACTGGATCCAGTGTTGGAACCCCAGCTGATTTCCCTCTTCTCTAGTCCATCGATGCTCAGTCAATATTAACATTCCGACTGCTGCCCAAGATCAGCAAGCTCAGAACAAATCAGGAATCGAAGGAATAGATTAGCTTCTCAGTTATGCAACAACATGTCAGTTGTCGATAAATAACTTTCTGAAGGTGACCTCCTGAAAATGCTGCCTCTAGTCGAATTCCCCCCCCCCCCCCCACCCATATGGTTGCAATGATTTTGCTTTCAAAATTGAAGTGCTATTTAAACAGCATCGTACCTCTGATCCATAAAAGCCTTTAAGGAGGCGCTTGTGTTCCCCACTGTTATCATCCATTTCCCCAATCTCAGCAAATCCGTGGAGATGTGCATTAATGGTAATATCTTCAGCTTTGCTAAGCCCAGCCACAGCTATCTCATAATGCAGGTGGCAATGCTCATCCAAGGACACCCACGCATGCCCTGCTGAACCAGTCTTTATAGGGGGCACCACAAACTGTCCGGCTAGAGGGATTGGCAGCTCTGTGGAGGAGAAATTTCTTGTGTTAGTATTTCATGTTGAGCTTAATCCCAAACAGGTTGAATTTTGCAGTTGTAATATAGAGACCAGGGCCTGTCACAAGAGTTGACAACAGAGGACGCAATCAGTAAGCACAACTACATAAAAGAGACAAAATGAAAACAAGAAAATGCTGGAAATACACCATAGGTTAGTCAGCATCTGAAAGAAAAACACAGCTAATGTTTTTGGCTGTGACCTCAATCAGAACTGATATGGTCAAGAGAACCCCTTTATAAGTCCAATAAAGGGGCTCACATGACTGTCCTCTTTTAGGAGCTGACTGAACCACTGTGCAACACAGTGATATTTTGAGCAGGAAAAGACGATATACTCAATGAGCCGCCATATCTTCTTATCTGGTTCCTTACTGTGAACTAATAGTCCTGAAAACTATTTACTAACAAGAATTCATCCAGTCCTTTTTTTAATCTATCATGTTGTTTTGTTGCACCACTGGTAATCTATTCCACATTTCTATCAGCTTCCAAATGAAAAATATTTTGCCTAAATTCCTTGTTTTCTTTTGAGATCCTTAACTTTGAACTGTGCCCCAAAGTGTTCTGCCCAACAGGAGAACTTTTCTGAATTTAGTTTCTCCTTACCACTGAAAATTTTAAAGACCTCAAAAGACCCCCTTGCTCTCCACTTCTCAAAAGAGTAAAGTCTCAGGGCAGCCAATCATTTCTCATAACTTAGCCCTCTAAATTCAGGAATCAGTATTGTAGCCCTTCCCTGGATTACCTTTATTAACTTTATATTTGTTCTGTAATACAGAGACCAAAACTGAACACATTTTTCCATCTCACCAAGGACAGATATAACTTCAAAATCATCTCCTTTGATTTATAAGACCCCAGCTATAGAGCCCAACAGTTTCTTTGCTTTTTCCTGGAAAACTGAGCTGATAGTCAAGTGCCTTAAGTTGGGACATTTTTCTACATTAAAAGTGCTAGATAAATACAAGTTATTCTTTTTGTTGTTGTTTTAATGACCCAATCACCAAAGCCCCAAGTTCCCTTTCCTGTTCTGTTATTTGAAGCATGTTACCATTTAATGTACAGTCCACATTCTCATTTCTTTTACTCAATCTCAGAATTTTACACTTATTTGTCTTGAACTCTTTCTGCCACCTCTCTGCCCATTTACCTAGCCTGCCCCGATCCCTTTGGATTATTGCTCATTGGTTAGTGTTACTGGCCACAGCACCGGATATCATGACATCCGTAAACTTGGACAATACTCCATCCTCCAATTTATTTATAAAAGTTATAAACAACAAATACAGCAACACGGACCTATGGGACTCCTGTGGCAACTGGTTACCACTCTGATACCTCCCCATGTACCATCACCCTTTTGCTGTCTACCTTCCAGCCATTGCCATTCCAGCATAATACTTTGCCATGTACCCCGTGGGCACATAACATGAATTAGTATGTTATGTGGGATAGTGTAGAATGCATTTATGAAATCCAAATTGGTGGAAATAACAACCAGTACCTCGTATTCAGCAGATTTGCAACCTCCTCATAAGAAATCCAGTAAATTGGTCAAAGGCAATCTGCCCCTTCTGAACCCATGCTAACCAGCCCCTGTCCTTTCATGTGATCCCTCATCAAAGTTTTTCCCATAATCGAAGGAAGACTCACAGCTCTCCAATTTGAGGGCACACTTCTTGCTACTTTTTTTTAAAAGATAGGAGTCACATTCAGAAGGTACCTGATTGCAGCATTTTTTGTTTTGATTACATAAAATAAAATTGAACAAATGAAATCACAGAATTACTGTATTAAATATAATTTTGTATAAAATTTCTAACAATACATTTATCGTTGTGAATTAATGGCAGCCATTAAATGGGCATCGAGCTTCCCACTCTCAGCTGAACAGTTGTCGACTTATTATAAGATATGACTCCATTTTCCTTACCATAGTATCTTGCTTGAAGACCACTATAGAGTAAAGAACTGATTTGTCCTCTTAACTCTCCCTCTTCATACTCCTTTGTTGCAATATTGATAAAAAGCTCATTCTGCAGCAGCATATGAATGTCTCTGGCATTTAGCCTATCGCTAACTCCAATTGCCTACAATTACAAAAGAGAAAGTTAGAATTTAAAACACAAATAGTTGTTTATCAATGGCTGTGCACTTTCTTTTCAGAAGAGATGCTCGTACTTACAAAATTATTCCTGTAGTCAGAAGTTATGTTGTGCAAAATATTCCGTCTGTTCCTGCGCCGAGGTTTAGTTTCAATTGTGAGTCCTATGACTTCACTGGCTGTGCCAGCTACTTGTACCTGTAGCAAAATAGCCATTTGCCATGATTATTTCCCAGTAATGTTTGCAATTGGCTATAATCAAATATTTAGAATCCTCTGCAATTACATTTCAAAGTATAAAATAAATGAATACAAACTCTGAAACATAGAGTTAGACAGACAATGTAGAAAATATCTATCTATCTATATATATATAAAGCGGTTGGTTTGTCTGTCTGTTTGTCTGTCTGTTTGTCTGTCTGCTATACACTCAAAAGTTATAGAGCGTACCTACACGCATGTTATATCAAAAGAAAGCTTATCATTAGGGGAGTCTAATAGGCATATTTACTTTTCGGTCAGACAAAAATTGTTCGGACACTATACAAAAAACTTTCAAAAATCCTCAAAAATCCGCTCATTACCGGTTGACCAATCCTACCACTCATTAGCGTTGAGTGACGTGATGGTTGACCAATCCTACAGTTCAGTGACCTGATGGTTGACCAATCCGCCGTCTGTGGGCGGGCCTAATCCTGCAGCCTCCCGAAACTTCCCCGCCATTTTTTTCATCCCCACAGCGACAGCACCAGCCAAACAAACCCCCACATTGCGGCTCCGGGAGCGGGAGGTGAGTTGGAGTCACTCGGGCCGGGCCTCACAACCGCTCGGCCCGAGACACAGAGCGGGCGGGGGAGCATCAGCGGCCGGCCGTAAACCGCGCCACCCGCGGCGCGGCGGCCGCACGCACCGGGAGCTCAGCTGGGGTCCGCCTCAGCCCGAGAGCCCGGCCGGGCCTTCAGCGCTAGGCCCCGCACGGCCACCGCGGCCGGCCTCAATTTTCAAAGCCCTTCCCCGGGTGCTAAAAGACGGGGAGGGAGGGAGAGGAGAGGGGGAGAGGGAGAGAGAGAGAGAGGGGACAGACAGGGGCAGGGAGAGAGAGGGGGGGAGAGAGAGAGGGGGCAGGGAGAGAGAGGGGGCAGGGAGAGAGAGGGGCAGGGAGAGAGAGGGGCACGGACAGAGAAAGGGTCAGGGAGGGAAAGAGTGACACAGAGCGCAGGAGTGGCAGCGCCCAGCCGTAAACCGCACGGCCCAAAAAAGCCTTGGCAACGCCGGGCACCCCCAGCTAGTATTGTATATTAAAGGAAGAATCCATGTTATTAGATAAACAGTTTTTTAATGGTTCCTTGTGCAGTTTCTTACACAATAAACTGGTACAAAATGTAAAAGTTTTACCTGGAATTCTAGGGTGCCATTATCATGCAAAATAAATTTTGCTGAGCCAACAGCGCCAGTTTTGGTTGGTGTAAGAGCGTTTCCACCTGATAGCACACTTTGAATAGCTAATGGATAGAAGGAAAATGAGCTTTGTAAATCAGATTTAATATATTCAACAAAGTTGGATTATATACAACAGTATTGCAATAGAGGATTGGTTAAAAAAAACAGTGGGATAGTCTGAGTCATGGAAGAATATTAACATTAATGCCACTCGAGTATTAACCAATAATTGACGCACTTCTGTGAGGCAGGACTGGTTTTTCCAATTTTTGCTCTTCTGCCAACCCTCACCACATTCCTAAAGTGTTCAGTTCTGATAGAGTGATCCATCCAGCAATTTGGCCAAAAACTCAGCAAACTTTCCCAGAGGAAAGGAGTAAGATTTTGAATGACAATCAAAGCTAGGATTCAAGCTCAATAGCCACTTTTGCACTAATTGCCAGTTTATTTGCCTGCAAAACAACAGTGACTACATTTAAAAAGTAATTCATTAGCTATGAAGCGCATTAGGATGTGAAAGGCACTATATAAATGTAAGTTTCTTCTTAGTGGTGGGCACACTACTTGACTTATTTTCTTTAAGGGTGCATTTACATTGAAGCATTGGTGCATTTTTTTCTTTTTATCGGGTCATCTGGTGGGCAAATCCAGCAGGTATGCTCTGAAGTTAATGCCAGCTTGTGAAACAGATGCATCAGGAACTGCTGACCCGAGTATCTCACTAAGTGCAATATTAAAGCAACTATTGTTGTAGTGCCAATCCAGAGGCAGGGCCTGACCTAGTTCCGGTGAGAAGTCGTGCAAGACTCCCTTCATTGAAGAATCCTCACATACGAAAGTCAAACTCTGGAGAGTAAACAGAGGAGGATGACAAGAATGATATGAAATCTTACTGCTCTTCATTATAAGGACAGGCTCTGAGAGTTAGGGTTATTTACTCTAGAAAGGTTCAGACAGCGGGTTTTTTGATTGAGGTTTATTAATGGGATTGGTTCAGTCCAGTAGGTACACTATTTGAAATGGATAGGGATGGTAAGATGAGAGGTCATGCCTATGAAGTCCATAGGCAAAGAGTTATGTTAGGTGCCAGGAATGATTTCTTTTTCCAGCCCTCTGGAACAAACTTCTGCAGAATATGGTGAGTATGCAATTGCTATAGTTCTTTGAAAGGGAACTTGAGAAGTTCCTGAAAGAAGAGGACATTGCAGTTTATAGGATGTAAGTGATTAGTTTACATTGTGATGTGTCATGGGCAATCAATGTCTCCTGGAGTGTACTTGATTGCCTTAGAAAGTTGGAGCAGAATTTCTGAGAGTTTTCTCAAATTAGCCATAGGTTTTTGTCTCACTCCCAGGAGACAGCATTGCTCGGTGGGTGGTGGCTGGTGCATGAGGTTACACTAACTACCGGATTGAATAAGCGTGATAGGCCTGATGGTCTTTTCTCACCCTTCCTTTCAAGTGTTTGTGTCAGCTCTGACTCCAAATTTATATTACAACATTTGCCATTAGTGCAAAGTGAAATTGCTTCAAACCCCTTTTACACTTGTAGTTTAAATAGTAATCTAAGACTAAGGGGATTCTTTTGCTCGGCTGCTGTAACTTCAACTGAAGAGCCTCAGAAACTCTGGGAAAATAGGGTAAATTGCATTTGCACCATTTTACCGGTGTTTTCATGGCTCGTCCGCCTAAGTTACAGTGGACTAGCGGGACAATCCCTGCAGAAATTCACCCCAAACTCTCATGTATTAAAGTAGTTTCCAGTTAACTAGATTTTCCACTTACTATCACATGTTTTCTTGCCTGTGATGATTCCTGAAATACGATCTGGATTTCTGCCCTCAGTCTCGAGGGCAATTTCTAACTGGCCACGTGAAAGCAAGAACATCTCCTTGTTATTGAGATCAGTCAGCACTTCAGCAAAATCAGAGTCCTGGGCAAAAGGTAAAAGGTATTTTTTCCAACTTCATATAAACTAATAACATCATTGTGTGTTAGGTCTTTGCTATTAAAAGGGATTAAGTTTCTAAGTATCAGTAAAGTAGCAAAAGTTTTAAATATCTTGTCAGATAACAGTTCATACTAAAAATTACCTCATATTTGTTATCAAAGTTAGGATTCTGCCTGTGCAGTGCAGTACTAGAACCAGGTTCAACCTCAAGGTAAATTTTAGGGTTACAGAGTTAGGATTATGATTACAACAGTGAGAACAGTCATTAAAATCGAATTGGTGATGTGTCCAAAACCTCCAATGGGACTGCAAGTACAGTGAAAAGCTTCTCAAGTGTATTAGGGCTCAGGCAAGGCATTTATAATTTGTGGGTTAACCCACCCTTGAGCCCAAGCCTTGCGTGTTTAGTTCTAACTGTACAACCTGCCGCACTGTAAAGTTTGGGAAAACAAAGTCTTACATGGGTGGTTATGTTGGCTCTGACTTCTCTCAGCAGTCGGTTCCTGTACAGTAACTGCACTCGCACTGGGACCAGGCTGCGATCTGCAAGGGAACAACAGAACTGTCAGCAGGCAATGCACCACAAGGTTATGTGGAGATAAAGGGGTTGCTTGCACTGTGCTTTATCTATTGGCCAAAGCCACAACATGGAAAACTAGTAAATAAAATATATCTATCAAAACCTAAATAGAGTTCTGAAAATCTTAACATGTAGAGCATTACTGTCTTCAAAAACTGCAATAGTGTTGCCAGATATCACTTGTACATTCTACCATGTTAGGATGCTATGATGTTGGATTATATTATGATGGAGGTTTATAAAGCCCCCTGTTAGTCTTTTTGAGCTAGTATTTGAATTCAATAAATAACCCAACAGTTTGGTAAATGGTTTTACCTTTTTCACTCTTCTTCAGCAACCCCTCAAACATAATGATGAAGTGCAAGTTATTCTCAACATCGCTGAGCGTCAGCATGGCAATACCACCCAGTCCTGAGCGATCAAGGTCAGGCGAGGTCAGAACAGAACTGAATGTTTCTGGGGAAATAGAAATAGTTCAGCACACCATGTCCCTCAGACTTACCCATAGTTTGATTAAGTGCATGAAAGAGGTTTGTTTTGAGTGTTATAAACTTACCAGCGAAGAGTGCCCTGTGTTTGACGATCTTGCCTTGGATGCCAGCATCTGGCCGGGGCTGTGTCATCAGAGCAACGTGGAGCTGATCAGACTTGAGGAGTTTGATGTAAGGTTTATGCACATTCCTCCACATGCCACAGATCTACAAATGAAGCCAGATGCACAAGTTAGAGAGTGAACATCAGAACATATAGTATCAATTTGGTAATGGGTGAAAGATGACATGTGGCTTACCAGGTTGTTTTGAGGTGAAGATGTCTTGTGGACTGGATGTTCAAATAAAACAGTACCATCACGGTCCCGAAAGCTTACCCTGATAGGACGGCTGAGTCTACAGGACAGAGAACAAAAGATAATTTTCAGATTAATGGGGAGGATTTCCCCAACAACCAATTTTCTATCCATTAGTTAACAACAACATCATATTGACCTGGTTCCCCTAATCTCTACTGTTTTGCTTTTAGTCTGAGATACTGAGCCAAACCTTTAGAAATTAATGAAATACAAATTTGTATCCATCTCTGGAACATCAAACATAACTTTTTTTGGAAATGTTTATCCTTTTTAAACATGGATATGTATCAGGGGGTGTTACTGAACTCCTGACATTGTTTGAGGGGTCCAATACACGAGATTACACTTTTTAAAATGACCAGATACTCAATGGTGGAATGTCTGCAAGACAGGCATGTGCTGAAGCACTTACTGAGAAATCAATTTTATTAAATTGAAAGCAAATGTAAAACATACACATTACTGCAAACAAACTCAAAGACCCTCAATACCCCGTTTGTGTAGTATCCGGTTTATGTTCTACCCATTTCACCCAGTTTACACTGTAGGGCAAAACTGTAACAAATGCAAAATCTGTGCATGCAGAGCTGCTACAAATTCACATTTCCCACTTCACCATTTTCTGTGTGGACTTTTCCCCAGTGTGGATCATCACATCATGGGCCTGTATAGACAGGATAAGAGCTCTGGCTGGCAGCAGCCAGAATAAAATGCAAGCAAACAGCCTTTGCAACTGGAAGCACTTTATCTCCAGAGGCAGCGAATGAAGGATATTGATAGAACAAATAGAGAAAGACTGCTTTCCTCTGATTGGGTAATGAAAAGTCATCAATTAAAAGCTAATTAAGAGAGTGAGGAGAGAGATTAGGAGATATTTCTTTACACCGAGGCTTGATGGAGCATGGAATGTTTTGACACAGGGAATAGCATCTTTTAAGGGAAAATTGGATAAATATTTGAAGCAGCGTTAAGATGCAGGGCTATGGGGAGGGAGCAGAGCAGTGGGATTAGTTTTGGATCGCTCACCAAAGAACCAGCACAGACATGATGGGCTGAATGGCCTCCTGTGTGTAAACTTCTATGGTTCTGGGATTGGGGCAGGGACATATAGCTGGAGCGGATAACTCAAATAGTGGGGAGTAAGGCTGTGGAGCGAATTGAAAATGAGAACAAAGATATCAAAGTCAATTTGATGGAGTGCAGGGAGTCAATGGAGCTTGGCAAGAACAGGGATGATAGATGTGGGGGATTTGGTGCAAAGCGAGCAGGAATTGTGGAGGTCTGGATCTCCTGAAGCCCTTGTGAAAAGTGGAGTTGAGGAGGTCAGTGAAGAGAGCTCCTGACAAAAAAATCCTGAAGGTGAAGAAGGTATAGATTAGGGTTTTGGCAGCAGAGGAGAGTAGAAGGCATATAAGCAAACAGTGTGCTGGAGATGAATGAATGCTTAGTGATGGACTGGAAGCGGGGTGAAAAGCTAAGTTATGGTCATTTGACTCACCCAGGAATGGATGTCAGGCAGGCAATTAAAAATGATAGTGATAGCCTTAGAGTCAATGGCACAAGGAGTGGGGTGGAGTTGAGTATCATCAGCATACATGTGAAACTGAGCTTGTGCTTGTGGGTGGTGTCACTGTGGATAAATGATACTGAACAGGACCAAGGATGGGTCCCTGGAGCATACAAAAGGTGGCTGTATGGGCACAGAAAGAGAAACAATTTGAGTGAGATGTAGTGACTATATCGGGACAGATAGGAGTGAAATCATAAAAGAACAATGGTACAAACTATTATTTTAATCCCGCTCTTATGAGATTGCCAATTTTTTGCTAAATTCTGGTCAGTTTTGTTCCATAGGGAATTGGTTTAAAGCTGCTGAAACTCATTTCACATCGAACCCTTACAGCCAGCATAGAAAGGAGACTTTAGCTAATCTGTCTCAAACTGGGTTACAACAACTTGTATTTATATAGCAGCTTTAACATAGAACATTTCCAACAGTGCTTTACATGAGGGGAAAGAAAAAGTAGAACAAATGAGTATAGGAGCAGACTCTGATCCATCTGATTCGTGGTATTGAGTAGAGAGGTGACCAAAAGCTTTGTTCAAAAAATGGGTTTTGAGAAGTTATTTGAAGGCAGAGAGAGTAGTAGAAGGGTGAAGGGGTTTACGGAGGAAATTCCAGAGAAAGGAGACAAGGCAGCTGAAGGCTGTGTTCTCAGAATTTAACACTTTATTACAACAGTGTCGACATTTCAAAAAAGTACTTCATTGGCTGTAAAGCGCTTTGGGGTGTCCCGAGGTCATGAAAGGCGCTACATAAATGCAAGTCTTTCTCTTTTTTTCTCTTTTTAAGCCCTGGTATCATTCTGATGAATGTATGCTGTACCCCCTCCAAGACCAGTATAGCTTTCCTGATGTGCAGTGCCCAGAACTGAATGCAGTCCTCCAGATGAGATCTGACCAAAGCGCTGTATAACTGAAGAATCACTTACTCACTTTTGTATTCCAAGCCCCTTGAAATAAAGACTGACATTCCATTAGACTGTTTTGCCATTTTTTGTACACTAGCTTTTAATGATTTGTGTACATGAACATTTAAATCCCCTTGCTCCTGCACATCTTCTAGTTTCTTCCCAATAAGAAAATATTTTGATTTGCCTTTCACAGATTCAAAATGGAAAACCTCACACTTCCCCACATTGAACTCCATCTGTCATAGTTTTGCCCACTCACTTATGTCTGTTTATGTCCCTTTACAACTTCTTCACAACTTACTGTGCCTCCTAAATTAGTAGCATCTGAAAACTTGGGTAAGCAACTCTCTATTCCTTCATCCAAATCATTAATATATATAGTGAAATGCTGAGATCCCAGTACATATCACTGGGGCACACCACTTCACACATCCCACCAATCAAAGAACAAATCCTTTATCCCTACTCTCTGTCTCCTATCTCCCAACTAATTACCAATCATGTCACAAGGTTACCTCCAATACTGTGCACTCTCATTTTTGCTAATAATTGCATGTGCAGAACCTTATCAAATGTCTTCTGGAAGTCCATATAGACAATAACTATCGACACACCCCTATCCACCATGCTCGTGACCTCCTCAAAAAAATCAATTAGATTAGTCAGACATGACCTACCCTTCACAAATCCACGCTGGTTCTCTTTGATCAGCTCATATTTGTCCAAGTGCTCAGTCACTTTGTCTCTGGGAATAGATTCCAGTAACTTCCCCACAACTGATTGTTGCCCATGGTTGCTTAACTGTACAAGTGAAGTTTTTGCCTTTTAAGGGTATGTCATGGTTTTGTATCGTACCAAGTATTTCTTTGAATACTTCCCATTGCGTGTCTGTAGATTTACCCATTAACAGTTCAGCATAGTTTACTGTGGTCAATTCATTTCTCATCCCTTTGAAGTTTGCAATTCAAATATATTATGGTCACTATTTGCAAATTCAAACATATTATGGTGGCCATTATGGTCAGATTGATAACTAATTTGCTTTGTTCTACTCATCACTAAATCTAGTAGTTCTCTTGTCAGTTTTAAAACAGATTGATCTAGAAAACTGTCCTGAATACATTCTAGAAATCCGTTGCCTATACTACTTGAGTTACTCTGCCTTTCCCAGTCTATGTGTAAATTAAAATTACCCTTACAGAAGCCCTTTCTTTCCACTGCTGTAATTGTGTCTTATATCAGTATTGCTTCGCCCCCTCCTTTTCCGATTTCCCTGTCCTTTTTAAAGATCATATAACCTGAAATATTTAGCTTCTAATTATGCCCCACTTATAGCCAGATTTCTGTAATGGCTACTACACCAGACCCTTTAAGTTTAATTTAAAGGGTAGTCTTCATCTTTAAGTTTAATTTGTGCATCAAACTCACTTGTTTAATTTCTTACACTATGGGCATTTGTGTACAGAACTCTTATTTGGGTAACTGTCACCACCCTGCCTACATGTGATGCCGGGCTTTTCCTCAAACTTTTTGACATGATGAAGATTTTCCCCTCTCACTCCCTACTAACTCTGGGGATGAAATTGTTTGGGGCAATAACTTTTAAAAGTCTGGAAAATTAGCGACAGGCGCTATGTTTTTCTAACTTTTAAAAAATTCGGTTTTCTCGCTTCAAGAGGGAGGTGGAGCGCTAAATCAAGCCCTCCACTTCCTTCGTGTCTCTCTGTCCTACTGCCTTATTTGCCCATTCAGTGAGCCACAAAGGCGCCTCTCTCGTTAAGACCAACCCGTCTACACAGCCTTCCCTGGCCCCAGAGGTCCTGAGGTGGAAGTAAGCAGTCTTGGTGATGGACAAGTTGCTGGTTTTCAAGTCAGCTCTGAAATGAACAGAACGGAAAGGTTTTACATGGTCTAGTTGAGTTTGAGCAGTTAGCCAGGGAGGGGTTGGAGTCGGTGGAATGGGAGCAGAATCTATTGGGGGGGGGGGGGCGGCGTTGGAATGATAGCTTCAGTCTTCCCGATGTTCAGTTGGTTATGAGAAGGGAAAGAGCTGCGTGCTGACCCATTGGACTAGACAATTCCCTCGTCTGTTCTTTTAGTGAGACTGATATCTGTATGACGCTATCTGCAGACCACAAACGCAAGTTCACGACCGAATACACGCACACAGCCAGAAGGAGCTCGGCACATGCATGTTTGCACAGGTACCCAGCGCTCAGCTCCCTCGACAGTTCAGTTTTAACGTTATGAGACGGGGAGGGAGGGGGAGCATCCATGTATTCCTAACATTAAGAAGGTACCCTGCTAAGTTTTTTTCAAGTACCTGGATCAGTCCAAGGACAGCCTAGGCACATTTTGCATTAATGTTGGCACCCTGCGGAGTTACACCACATCTGTTGTGTGAGGATGCCTACTGGAGGACAATTGTATCGTATATTTCCTCGTTATTTTCTAGAATATCCCGCTCTCTTCTCCCGCCTCGTCCCCATTTAAAATACCTTTCATAGTGAATGGCGAATATGAGGTTGGATCTGACCAGAGTAAATCGAGCTTTGGCCACTCCTTTGGATGCTGACGATTGTACAGATGTTTTCGTGAGCAAGGCTACAAAATCTACACAGAAAGCACAAAGCCTGGTGAATCCTCCGCCACAAACATCAAGCGATTATTACACACAAGTGCTGTCTTCTGAACATGAATGTTTAATGTGTACCTGTTCTGCTGTCGTCCATTGAAATGTCCTCGGAGCTGATGTAAGAGCGATCGTTGTGACTTTTCTGCAGATCGTCGTCTTTTTCAAGAGGAAAATATTCAAATCCATCGAATATGTGCTCGGGCTTCTTCTCTGAACTGCTGGCGCTCTCTACAAGTTAGAAAAGGACTGTTAGACCTGTCTGGAAACTTAGGGCGTTGTATTAATTTTTTTAAGATTCGGGTAGTTGTAAATTGATCACCATAGCGAATTATTCTCACCTTTCGGGCAGGTTTTGCAGCAGTGTCCGGGCAGTAAGATGGGGGCACGACAGGGGGGCTCGGGACAGTCGTGTTTAATATTTCTGCAGCTTACTTTGCCATTAACTTTACCTCTTCGATTTCGTTGCTGTAAAGGGCGAAGATTTGTTTTTAAATCTTATATTTGAAAGCAGATTAGATATGTACAGAACATAAAGTAGCATCAATAGCCTGAAATAAATCTGTTACAAATACTGAAATACTCGCAATATCTACTGACAGTGCCGTATCGTCTGGTCAGATCCCACTGGACAACTATAGCATTCCCCCTCATTATCAAAAAGAGAAACTAGCCTTCCTTGCTTAACCAATGTTTGTGTTACTATATCTAATAATTATTTTGTTTTCATGTTCCATAATTCAAGATGACAAGATTTACCCAACACATAACTATCAGCCCTGATTAGCAGCAATACAGTAAACGCTCGTTCATCAAATACACACTCATCTTGGGAGAAAAATGCAATCAGACAGCACCTAATTAGCGAGGTGAGTGGAAATTGGAGAGGTGGGCGTCTTCCGAAAAACTGAAATGTGTATTGCTCTCCAAACAGCTCATAATCCCTTGCTAATGGGGAAATAATACATTGTGTAATTGTTTGTGGATAATTTGCAAGACTGGTCTGAAAGGTCGTTGAGTAAGATTGGCTTATGTTAAATGTAGTGGAAAATTAGGGTTTGTTAATTCGTGGCCTCGGCGGGGACATGGGCATGACTGTGGATAGTGGTTTAACCCTCTCACTACTGAACAAACTTCAAAATACCAACGTTTGTGTCGCATATTAACTACAGAAACGATCTACTGTAAAATCCTACAGTTGGACCTGATAAAATAGAATGACGAAGGAACGTTCAGACCCACTATACACTTCCTTCTGTTGATTCACAGAAAACTCAATCCAGGCACTTGACTTTTTTTCCTAAGCGGACCCCATACCACGAATGCTGTGAAGTAAACTCCAGACCGCCCAGAATGAATCCCGTGAAGGGAATCTCTGGATACTGTAATGGAGATCTCATATCATAAACGTGAAAAAAAACCTCATAACATGAACACCGTGAAGGAGATTCCAGAGCAGGAATACCGTAAAATACTTAGGAATACTGTAAAGGAGATCTTGTAGCAATAAAGTAGACCCTATTGGATAAATATGGTAAAGGAGGCCCACAACTTTAATGTGGTTTTTTTTTTAGTCGTATAATAATCCTGTGCCGCTTGGGACGTTTTACTGCGTTAAAGGCGCTATATAAATGCAAGTTGTTGTTGTCGTGACCGCTTCATACAATGAATAGTGCGAAGGAGATATCATGATGGGAATACTCTGATGAAGATCCCAACATATTCTCTGGAGACGGTGCAATACGTGGACTGAATTCCCAGTTGGCGCAACACGCCGTAGAGGATCGCACTGGTTACGTAAACTCAAGGAATGCATTTTTCTTCAAAGAAAATAAAGCCAAAATACAAACAAAATGGCATCAAGTTTTAATATACAGGGGCCACGCTAAACATACCGGTTCGCAGTGGCAAACGACACAATGCATGACTCCGAAGGGCTGTCCCAGGTCTGGGTGCCAGGTATCCTCGAGCGCGTACAGTTTCCCACCGAAAGAGCAGCCTACAAAGAGACACAAAGACAGCATCTGTAATCCCGGCCTTCCGCTAACCTAAATACTTCCCGCAAATCTCCAGAATGACTCCTCTTTCCTTTTAATGTAAATGTAGCAACTATTAGTTCGAATTCAGAGAGATTGGCTAAGAAAAGGTGCAAATGCTTTTTAAAAATAAACTCCAGGGTTACATTTGATGTTCGAATATGGGGGATATTTCCTGGAGAGAGAAAAAAAAACGATCATTCGGAAAACAAAATGTGATTCGTTATTTTCTCTGCCCCCCCCCCCCCCCCACCCCCGAAGTGCCAGGGAAGATGGCCAGGTAAAGAAACGATTTCAGTGAGGGAGAATTACCTGCAGCTCCTTTAGAATGGACGAGGTCATCTTCTGCTTGAATGGGTAAAGAAGGAATCTTCGGTCGGAAACCGGCTGCTTCAGACATCAACTTAAAAATAAAAGCTAGCTGTAACACATAAACTAGATAAACTGTTTTCATTGTGTCTATTGTATCCAACGAAATGACAATTCACTTTCTCACTGGGCAACCGTTCCTTCCAACTAACAACAGCCAGTTGAGAGGCCTTGGGAAGTTCTCCAAAGCCGCGTCAGTCTGTTGTGGCTACAAGAAATCCAACCCTTCCAATACTGCCCTGTGCACGGACTCTCTGTTTTTATATACTCTTAACAAAGCCCCGAACATGCATCAAAGTCAACAAAGCCTTAATCACTGGAATATTCAAATCGACTCATAGAAAGATGATTAGCAGACACAGCGTGAGACTCTCTTCAAACTCACTGGGAAAGTGTTAAAACAATGAAAAACAGACGTGGGTCGACTAGGAGCCGAGAACCAAGTGTGTATTTTAAAACTGAGAACTATCACTGTGAGATTGAATCAGCAGTGAAATACACTTTTACAAAGCCCTAGGCGGTGTTTGCATTTGTCTAAACCGGAGCAAGACTGGGTGAACACTGTAAATTGTCTGTGAAATCAAGTCCAGAAAGTTGCAAAGTACATTTTGTTTGATTGTGTTACTGTACAGGGTGTCTGCTCTTATCCATGTAGCTTTTTCGATGTACCTGATGCTAAACAGGAAGAATTGGTACTCATGGGAAGGTGTAGAGTTTAGTCATTGAAATACGGACAACCACCCTGCTCTGATTACATGTCCCTATACTATTAGATCCGAATTTTAGTCTCCACGTCAGAGGATGGCCCATTGGCTAGATTACTATACCATTTATTCAAAGTGTACGGTGGCAGAAATTTGAGTTCAGGCCTATTTTCGTATTCCTTTTTACTTGACTTAAGCTTAAATTAAGTCGTATTGTGCCGACGCTGTTGGGGGTTTCAGTCCCACAGAACAGATTCTTTCATTTTAAAATCAGTCCCTTCCGTTCTCGGAATATTACCCAATGTTTTTCGCCTGCTCAAATCTGTACGGTAGCGACGTGGGAGATATTTAGATATAAAATATTCTAGATTGGGACAAATATCAACTGCATCGACAAATATTTCCAATTAGAAATCCTATTTCCAATTAGAAATCCTTGTGAACCAGAGCTGAACCCAAGACAATAGCGAGTTGCAGTGGGATCCGATGGGCTGGACTCTGAGGCAATCAGATTGCAGGAGGTTTCTTCCTCAATCCAATGTTCCAAGCAACTTGGGCAAAGTAACATTTCCCCCTTCAGAAATTGTCCGCTCAGAGAGTTACAAATAATCATTCTATACATTTTAACGAATTGTCAGTCAGTAGAAATGTATTACGATATGAAATGCGTTTGGTTGACATCACTAAGAAACCCTAGGAATAATATGGGGTAAATTACCCCACAAAATCAAACAACTAACTGGATATATTACATGTTTAACAGGCCGGCTATAATTCAAGTATCATATAAAAATTTTTTTTTACCCTTTGTCATTTGTCTCAAGGAACCTTTTATATAATCAATGAACTCCAGCGAACCTTAAAAGTTATGTTGATTTCGTTCAATTTAAACACCATTTTTTTCACTCCAAAATACCTGAACAGAATTCCAATCTTTGTCTCATCCCATCTTTGCTCACTGATGCCCAGGACTCCGAAAACGTGGAATTGGAGGGCAACAGATAGTCCTGCCCAGTGTGACAATTATATAATCTCTGAATGTTATAAATAGATGAATCATAAATAATAATCCATCATAAGCACAAGGCTTGACATTTACCCGCAACCCAGCATCTTCTTGGAAACCTGCCTGATCACCTGCCCGTTTTCAATCATAATTTTGATCAGTGTCAGTCATAACTTTATTCAGTCAGTTAATTCTTCAAAGGAAGATTGTGTCTCCCCTCCCCGGATCATTTTCCTCAGCCAATGCCAGAATTGTAAACTGACAATTTATGTCAACCTTACAATTCTGAAGGCTGACATAAATTGTAACATTCCTGTAGCTCACTTCCGCTTCTTCCCACGCGCAGTTACGCACTTTTGCATCGCACACCAAGCTTGGCCTCGAATGTAAACGTGTAAGTTTTTAACTCGGGAGTCCCTTCAGCGGTCTGACCTCGGAGCCCATTACAGCTCGAGGAATCAAATCTCCCTTCTGTTGTCGGCTGGAGCCCATAGCTTGGAGAGATCGAAGCAAAGGAAATGATACGGGAATAGTGATCCCCCGCCCCCCGCAAAAAAACAGGCCCACTGTTTTACTGCGAGTTGTTACTATTACCCACTCCAATCTGCATCACATCTTGTGAAGTTGGCTGTGCCAGTCAATATCCAGACGTCAATTACACGCACATGGTCAGGAAGCCAGAAACAACTTCACAGCACCAAATAAATTCACCTGCGCAGAGAGATAAGAACATAAGAAGTAGGAGCAGGAGTAGGCCATACGGCCCCTCAGGCCTGCTCCGCCATTCAATAGGATCATGGCTGATCCGAATCTAGACTCACGTCCACTTCCCTGCCCTCTCCCCGTAACCCCTAATTCCCTTATCTGCTAGGAAACTGTCTATCTCCGTTTTAAATTTATTTAATGTTGCAGCTTCCACAGCTCTCTGGGGTAGCAAATTCCATAGATTTACTACCCTCTGAGTGAAGAAGTTTCTCCTCATCTCAGTTTTGAAAGGGCAGCCCCTTATTCTAAGATTATGCCCCCTAGTTCTAGTCTCACCCATCAGTGGAAACATCCTCCCTGCATCCACCCAATCAAGCCCCCTCACAATCTTATATGTTTCAATAAGATCGCCTCTCATTCTTCTGAACTCCAATGAGTAGAGGCCCAATCTACTCAACATTTCCTCATACTTCAACCCCCTCATCTCCGGAATCAACCGAGTGAACCTTCTCTGAACCGCCTCGAGAGCAAGTATATCTTTTCTTAAATATGGAAACGAAAACTGCACGCAGTATTCCAGGTGTGGCCTCACCAATACACTGTATAACTGCAGCAAGACTTCCCTGTTTTTATACTCCATCCCCCTTGCAATAAAAGCCAAGATTCCATTGGCCTTCCTGATCACCTGCTGCACCTGCATACTAACTTTTTGTGTTTCATGCACCAGGACCCCCAGATCCCTTTGTACTGTAGCACTTTGCAGTTTCTCTCCATTTAGATAATAGTCGGACATTGGTCTATCCCACCTGTGCGCACAGTCTTAGATCAGCACCTGTAGCCTAACTGCACTCTTAGTCCCACAAGACTGTGCCAGTTTACTGATATAGCTGCCAGACTCGTATCTGTAGCCCTCTCTCGTGCTGTCTCTCCTAACCAGTGGTTGGCCCTGCACTATGGCCTGACCCTTCACTCAGGTTCCTCAAGGACTAAATCAATCTGAGAATCTGAGGGACAATTGGATTTGGGGAGAAGAACCTCTTCTAAACGAATAAATGAGTGCTTACTTCCAAGAACATTTTCAGGGTTTCCACTCAAACCAGATGTCATTTACAAACCCGCCAATGTCACTGTAACCTGGCAGACTCTGTACACCTTGCGCACTATCTTCAACTGTCACGTTTGACTGGCTCAATCTATTTCACTCGAACTCACCAACGACGCAAGATATCGTTTGTAAAGACAGTTTATATGTTTTCTCGATTGCCTACTTGTAACACTCTGTGGCTAGAAAATTTACGTCGTTCGATAGGTGTATTGTTTAGAATTGTTTTAGGTCAATCGTGTCATCTTATGGGACAACAATGCCCCAACATGCTATTTCAACCATTTGCCATTCGTCGACAGCGGTGGACCTCATGTGGTTGTAATTATGGACCTTGCTGTAATATCAATGCAGATAGGAACTTGGGAACAGAGAAATGTCGAGGATATTACAGAGCGAACGCCTCTCCAGTATAACTGCCGCATGCAGGTCAAGGTCCTGGGAAGCAACGGCTAGCGGAACGGGCGCTGAGAAGCCGTTCATTAGATGGGAAATCCTGGTTCAGAGGATGCCGCAGCGCCCCTGTGATGGACGGGTCCCAAACACGAATCAGGCGGCTGAAATGTTCTCCACACCAAAACACCTTCCTCCCAAAATCCACTCGCTATTCGGCGATTCCCGCCAATATTTTAAATTCTAATACAGGTCACTATTTGTTAATTTAAAGAGATTCGTTTACAGCCGCTAAAGTGAAGGATAAGGACATCGCCGCTGACAGGCAGTGCCGAGAGCGCACTGATAAATCTAACATAGCTGGGGGCCGTGTGAAGTGAGCACTTGGTGTCCAGTACATGGGCCATTCGCCGGCACGGTGTGTGCGATTAAAGCAGTGGCAGAAATGAGATGTTTCATTAAAAGTTTGAATTGATTTTAATTCGGTGTTATTTCTGGTGTCTAACAATATTTTTCCACTGTCGAATTGTTCTTTTTTAAACATCCTGTTTAGTTACACACGCTCGGCTCCGCGCACACAATGCCAAGACTGTAGATGTGCTGAGGTGTAAATGAGAGTGTTTCTCGGGGTTCGGGGGTATTTGCGGCCAGCTGTGAGCCCCTGATGTGGGACACACAGCGCCACACAAGTAGACAGAGCGCGACGACAAATATTTGTTCCAGAACTTCACAGTACAGTGGCAGGAATCCACCCCGGCCTGACAACAGCACGACTTGCCTTCATCTTTTATGCTGAATTAGAAAGAGACGTCTCCTTTGTTTGAGACAGGCCCAGTCCAAGAAGCCACGATGACAAATCCGACCAGTGCTCTTTGAAATTCAGTTCCGAGGCTCCAGCGCTGTTTGTAAGAGCCTGTTAATAAATAATAGGGTGAAATTCTGCGTGCGATTCAACTCTCACATTGTTTTACAAACTGTACTCAAACATGTTCGACTTATAAGGTCACGAAGAGAAAACAGATGTTTTAAGGGTTGCATTTTCTCCGTCTATTAGTTGTTGCCACTTCGAGCCTGCTTTCAATATACAGACGTTATTGGGGCTCAGTTACTGGCTTGAGATAAATGCAGAACACAAACCAGCTTTAAACCTTTCAAACATTAAGTGATAACGTGTCCATCAAAGCGAGTGTCTATACACTATAAATGCATCACTAAAGGCCTTCATTACAACACAAAGGATGCTAGAAGCGCGTGTGGGTCAACCCAAGAGCTTAGAATACTTTAAAAAATACAATTATTCAGTAAAGTCTCTTAAGGCTATCACTGTTCCCTTCCATACGAGGAATGGAGAAATAACATCAGATAACGTGCAGTGAAATCATGTTAGACGCAAAAGATTAGACAAAAGTTATTAAGAAACAGATTCCGATTACAGGGCTGATATATCATCACTGATCTGTCAGAAGCAATAATTGTAACAACGAACCGAGACAGTTACAGGAATGGCTATTGTGGCTTTGATTACTTATTGAATGTGTTTATTTTCATCCCCGCGTCTTTCCCCATAACATATTGCAGGCTTAGACAGCACATTTTGTTCTGTTCATCTTGTCCTTATACATTTTAAAGGTCTGTACTTAAATAAATGTTTACAAACTGTTCATCTGATATCGCACTCTATGTAACTGACGGAGATCTGTGGGTGAGCTGTTCAGGGCCAACACGAAAAGCAAGTCGACATCACATCTGTTATCTTACATATAACTTTGAAAGGGATGTTTTAAAATTCATAGGGCAGTTAGAAAAATAAATGAGCAGGGATGAGTGATTAACAAAAACAGGCTCCATGCTGTGCTCACATTTTGAAAATCATATACAGCAACTCCAGCTATAAGGTCAATATCCACCTCACAATCCTCGTATACAGGTTTGTGAAATTATAAAGATAACGATGTTAAAGCAATCCAATTAATGGAAACATTGAAGAACTGCATTTTTATCCTTTACTGGTTGTGTGAAAACCTTGAAACTATTGGAATCCAGACTGCTACAGCGGTTCTCCTGCACTCTTTCGATATAAGCATGACATTTTGGAGTTATTTTATTGTCACATTCCAGTTTAAATGATCAATGTAAAATCAACAAATGGGTCGAATACAGCCAATATTTCAAGGCTACATTGCAAAAAATCGGCTGAAACCTTTGAACGGAATCTTCAGGGAAACACTTCGTTAAATTACAAATATTTTAATTATCAATAATATTTGTAATGTGCCATGATGCAGGTTGATACAACAGTTATCTGGACTGTCTGTGTACGCTTTTTGTTATGTTATTTTCTCGCTTTATCGTTGAATTTATTACAATAAATTATCTGCTAGTTCGGCAAAGACTGACACATGAACGAACGAGTCCCAAGCTATTAGCAAACCTTAAAACACATTTGTATTACATTTTCATTTTTAAAAATGATCAAAAGTAACATTTAATGTCCTGGATCATTCTTGTTTTGTGAAGTTTGCTGCTTGCAAAGTGGAACAGGATGGACTCGGCTTAAACTTGCAAATTAAATGTAAAACTTGTCTAAAAGCAAATATGTTCTACTAATAGATGTTTATTATTAATTTGCAAATGCTAAAAGTGACTCGTATTAGTAAAACGTGTGAATCGCTGACATACAACCGCCAATTACACATCTCCAAAATTAATTTCCTACAGCTGCCCTTCCTTGATGCCGACACTTCCAACACTTTCCTCCGGGGTAACGAGGTGTTTATTGATTGTAATTAGGAATCATTTGTGGTTTGGTGCGCGTATTGTTCGGGATGGGGGAGAGGAAATCACATTGTCAAATCCACATTCAAAGGAACTTTCAACAAATGGCCAATATACTCATATTCTGATTAAACACTTCCACTAAATCCAAAGCCTTTATGACTAGTTGGTTCTTATCTTTCCCTCTTTCCAACTAGAACGCGATAGACACAACACCGGGAACGGTGGCATAGTGGTTATGTTACTAGACTAGTAATCCAAAAACCTGGACTAATGACCCATAAAACTCTTGAATTCAAATCCCATCCACGGCAGCTGGGGAATTTATAATTCAGTTAATTAAATAAATCTGGAATTAAAAAGCTACCATCAGTAATGATACCCAGATTGTCATTAGGTTTTTTTATTTGTTCATGGGATGTGGGCATTGCTGGCAAAACCAGCATTCATTGCCCACCCCTAATTGTCGCCTTCTTGAACTGCTGCAGACCTTGTGGTGAAGGTAGTCCAGCAGTAGCAGTTTGGTACATGTGGTTCACTAATGTCCTTTCGAGGAAGGATATCTGCCGTCCTTACTAGTCTGGACTGATAATATGGCCTAGCAAGCCACTCAGTTGTACCAAACTGCTACTGTGGAAGTACCTTCACCACAAGGTCTGCAGCAGTTCAAGAAGGTGACAATTAGGGGTGGGCAATGAATGCTGGTTTTGCCAGCACCGCCCACATCCCATGAACAAATAAAAAAACCTAATGTGTGAAAGGGAATAGAAAATGTATTTAAAAAGGCGTATCCAAAACCTTGTTCAGACTATTGATCATTTGGCTCACTTGCCCTGTCGTTCAGCTCCTGCAATGTTCCCTAAATGCCTCACAGGAAGCCCCTTACAGAATTTAAGCCAATGGACCCAAAGGCACCTACAATCTGCTAATAGAACTCCTGCATAGCTTAAAAAGTGAAGTAGGTCCTGCTTAAGCATCATTCAGACAGGAGCATCTTGCTCTGTAGATGTCTGTGTACCTGCAGGTGGGTGCCGAACGATTCTTATAATTCCTTATCAGCCTGGCGACCCTCAGTTCATCCTATTCTTCTACTGAATAGCACAAATAGTGAGAGGAAGACACAAGATACAAAAAAGGAAGGCGCAGCGCACAAGAAACAATGCTGAAACTAACAGCAAGATTTTGATTTTAAACAAAAATACTCCCAGTAATTAGAAAGAAATAACTTTGTGTTTATATAGCACCTTTCATGTCCTCAGGATGTTTCAATTGTCCTTCATAGCCAATTAGTTATTTTGAAGCGTAGTCACTGTTTTGTAGGCAAACACAGCAGCCAATTTCTACCCAGTAATGAGATAAATGAGCAGTGAATCGGTTTCTTTATGGTGTCGGTTGATGGATGAATGTTGGCCAGGACACTGGGAGAATCCTGGTTCTTCTTCAAAAGTGCCGTGGAATCCTTTACATTCACCTGAACAGGAGACAGGGTCTGGTTTATCATCTCATGGGAAAAACAGCACTGCCGGCAATGCAACTCTCAAGCAGTGCACAGAAGTGTTACCTAGATAAGTGCCTGGAATTTCCATGGGGGATTTTTCCAATCATCCATCGTAAAGTCAGCAGAAGATCGGCAGAAATGTCATTTTTCTCGGGTTTCCATTGACCTTCCATATAAGTTATGGCAAGAGATCAGAGAATCCCTGCAGAAATTCAAACTCCTGGTGGTTAATCCTGGAGTGGGCCTTGAACAGAAGAACATAAGAAATAGAAACAGGAGGAGGCCATACAGCCCCTCGCACCTGCTCTGCCATACGGCCCCTCGAGCCTGCTCCGCCATACGGCCCCTCGCACCTGCTCTGCCATACGGCCCCTCGAGCCTGCTCTGCCATACGGCCCCTCGAGCCTGCTCCGCCATACGGCCCCTCAAGCCTGCTCCTCCATACGGCCCCTGGAGCCTGCTCCTCCATACGGCCCCTCAAGCCTGCTCCTCCATACGGCCCCTGGAGCCTGCTCCTCCATACGGCCACTCGAGCCTGCTCCACCATACGGCCCCTCGAGCCTGCTCCTCCATACGGTCCCTGGAGCCTGCTCCTCCATACGGCCACTCGAGCCTGCTCTGCCATACGGCCCCTCGAGCCTGCTCCTCCATACGGTCCCTGGAGCCTGCTCCTCCATACGGCTCCTGGAGCCTGCTCTGCCATACGGCCCCTGGAGCCTGCTCCTCCATACGGCCCCTGGAGCCTGCTCTGCCATATGGCCCCTCGAGCCTGCTCCGCCATACGGCCCCTCGAGCCTGCTCCTCCATATGGCCCCTCGAGCCTGCTCTGCCATACGGCCACTCGAGCCTGCGCTGCCATACGGGCCCTCGAGCCTGCTCCACCATACGGCCACTCGAGCCTGCTCCGCCATTCGGCCCCTCGAGCCTGCTCCGCCATACGGCCCCTCGAGCCTGCTCCTCCATACGGCCCCTCGAGCCTGCTCTGCCATACGGCCACTCGAGCCTGCGCTGCCATACGGGCCCTCGAGCCTGCTCCACCATACGGCCACTCGAGCCTGCTCCGCCATTCAGCCCCTCGAGCCTGCTCCACTATACGGCCCCTCGAGCCTGCTCCGCCACTCAATAAGATCATGGCTGATCTACATCAGCTCCACATTCCCGTCCTATCCCCATATCCCTTGATTCCCTTAGTGCCCAAAAATCTACCAATCTCAGTCTTAAATATGTTCAATGACTGAGCATCCATAGCCCGCTGGGGCAGAGAATTCCAAAGATTCATAACCCTCTGAGTGAAGAAATTTCTCCTCATCTCAGATCTAAATGGCCGACCCCTTATCCTGAGACTATGAACCCTAGTTCTAGACTCTCCAGCCAGGGGACTTACAACCTTCTCATTCAGAGGTGAAAATGCTATTGCTGAGCCAAGCTGACATAGAAGAAAACTTTTAGTAATTTAATGATGTTAGGGGAGTTGCCCTTAAATATAATTTGGCTGTTGGCAGCCAGCTGCTAATGTTGAATACTTCACTGACCCATTTTCCTCTTCCAGCTACCCAGAAAATATTCAAAACTGGGCAGTCAAATGGAGGAAAATTCAACATTATGTGTGGAAAAATAACATTGCCCACTGATGTTACTGTACAGTAACGGGCACCAATACTCAGTATATGAGTACACAAATCCATGCACACAATTGGCATGGATCCATTGGGTTGTCAGGGAATTTTTTAAAGTTTGCTTTGCACTAGTTGCAGTTATTCTATAACTGGTGCAAAACTGAAGGAATGTCAAACTATTTCCTAAAGGTGATTTCACACTACTTTCTGAAAGACGATCCCAGGAATTTCACTCTAAAACTATATTACACACTCTGTTGATGCAAAATAATTTCCACTTTGCGGTGTATCTGAGTCACAATATACCCTGCAAAGCTGAAATCATTTCACATCAATGCAAAATGTGCAGCCTAATTGGTCTATTATACTTTTTTTTTAATGAATGGCATATTATGTCAATATTTAGTTCATTTCATTAGTTTAAAGGGAAAAAGTAATTTACCCAAGATTTATTGTTGATATTCATGTATTTAGTGTTAAGCCGGTTAGGAATGCAACTTTACTTAACATTCACTTCATTTTTCTTTAACTGCACAAAATATTTCTATGTTTTTTGGCATTACAGGTTTGTATCCATCACTCCCTTGTTCCATGATTTTTATTTTTCACCATTATGACATCTCTTTCACTTTCATATAGAATGAATAGATCAGCTGATATTGCAATTTAATATGCACCTGTTGAACACTCCCTGAGAATCATTGGCCGGAATTTTAACCTGGAGATGGGTAGGGAGTGGGGCGGGGCTAGAAAGCGGGCGGGAAACCCGGGAGAATGGTTTCCCACAGGCCCTGCCGAATTTAACAGCAGGGCCTGATTAACATTTCAAAGCTCTGTTTCCCGCCCGCAGCCAGCCAGATGGAGAGGCTGGCTGGCCGTCGTGCGGGTAGGCATAGGCACTAAGCTGCAGAGAGGAGGGAGGGAGGTATCAGTGGGGTGGGGGGGAGCGAGGTGAATCGGGGCTGGAGGAGGATCGGGGAGGGTGGTTGTAGGCCGGAGGAGGATCGGGGCCAGAGGATAGACGCTGGAGGATCATTGAGGCTGGAGGCGGGAGGCCAGGAAGCCAATCAGGAGCCGGAGGGAGGAGGTCGGAGGTCGGAAGGCCGGGAAGGCGATTGGGGGCCGAGGGGGAGGTCAGAGGCTGGAGAGGGGATCTGAGACCTTGTGGGGGGAGATCGGAGGTCGGGGGGATAGCGGAAGTGTCAGGGGTTGTCCGATCGTGGGGGTGGGTGAGGCAGGGATGCTGGATCCAGGAGGTAAGTGGAAATGCACTTACCTCCTGGATCCAGCAGTCCTTGCCTCCCTTTATCTGACGGGTTCCCCAAGGCCCAGGAAACCCAACCAGCCAGAATTAAATTTAAAATGGTGGATCACCATGAGGCACGCCAGCCTCATTATAATATTTAAATGGGAGTCTTGCCTCCTGGGAGCAGCTTGGCTTGCCACCCCCCATCCCAACTCCATTAAAACTGGAAGTGGGTGGGTTGGAGGCGGGTTCTGGTCGGGATTCAATTTTTTAACTCTTTAACCTCCCACCTGATCCCAACTCACCCATTTTTGGGGGTTAAAATTCCCTCCATTAGTTCCATGTTTTATATTATTATTCTTTCTTCATCAATTTAGGGTTGGATTGTACCATTTTATAGATATTTAGATTCTATTATACCTGCAAATTTTATATATATGTCAAATCCTTGAAATGCAATTATAAAGTAGTACTGACAAGATTTGGTATAAATTTCATCACTCAATTTATGAAATATTCTTTGGTTTACTATTTAATGAAAAGTTATAAAATGCATTATACTATAAGTCTAATGCTAAATTTAAAAGAAAAAAATACATATTGTCTGTCTTGTAGAATGCTATAATTCCATTCATTGACCCTTAACCCTTAGAGCACTAAAGACAAAATGAAACTTCTCGGCCTCAATTGGCTGAAAACTGGTCTTCACAGCCAACTTTAAGCCCTGGGCAATTTTTCCCACCAATGATTGTTCCACCTTCAAAATGGACAGAGAGACAGAGCAGAGATACATTCAAATGAGTGTCTGAGCTGTATATTGTCCTCCTTTCAGTAATTTCCGATGTCTTCTGGATTTTAGTAGCATCTATATTTTTGCTAACATTAGCCAATGGAGGAGAATATAGTCCATCAACTTTAAAAAGAAGAGCGGGGTTGAAATTTCCATTCGGGTTCTCCCAATCGTCCGCCATAACTTCAGCGAAATATTGGCAGAAACGTTAGAGACGTGGCATAAATGGCATTTGAGCCATTTCTCCGAAGTTTCCACTGATCGATTGCTGTAGTTATGGCAGACAACTGAGAGAACCCTCGTGGAAATTCAACCCCAGTTAGAATGGGGTGTGTAATAAAATTGGTAAAATAACATTAAAATTAAAATTAAAAGATAGTGTGGGGGGAGAAGGGAAAACAGGGCAAACAGAAATACATTTTATAAAATTCAATTTTAAAATGTTTCAGTTAAGTAGGTTTTTACTGTAATAAAACTATTCCTGATACCCAAATAACTTTTATTGCAGTAATATTTGGTGTTTGGTTCAGCTTCGCAGCATTCAAGTCAAAAACTTTAAGTCCAAAATGGCTAGCTGGGAGAGACTGGAATTCTCCATTGCAGACAGATGTTAAAGTGTTGATTGCAATCCCAGTTAAGGCTAGTAAATAGTTATATTGGAAAATGACAACCACAAAATTCATGAACATGTCCCTAATAATTGACTAAATTGATGGTTTTCGAAGCTGCATGAGAAACATTTACTGGCCAACATTAGACTGGCAGGAAATCTGCTTAAATAGAATTTCCATCAATCAGAACTAAGACTGAGAATTTACTGACATCTGGAAAAAAACTATCCTGGTTTCCCTTTCCAGCTACTGTAGAAAAAAAAAATTCATTCAATCAATTGTGATTTTCCTGTAATATACTATAAATATTTTCCCTCAAACTAATATAAGTAATGGATGAGTGCAGCTGCAACAACACTCAAGAAGCTCGACACCATCCAGGACAAAGCAGCCCGCTTGATTGACACCCCATCCACCACCTTAAACATTCACTCCCTCCACCACCCTCGCACTGTGGCTGCAGTGTGTACCATCTACAAGATGCACTGCAGCAACTCGCCAAGGTTTCTTCGGCAGCACCTTCCAAACCCGCGACCTCTTCCACCTAGAAGGACAAGGGCAGCAGGCACATGGGAACACCACCACCTCCAAGTTCCCCTCCAAGTCACACACCATCCTGACTTAGAAGTATATCGCCGATCCTTCATCGTCGCTGGGTCAAAATCCTGGAACTCCCTACCTAACAGCACCGTGGGAGTACCTTCACCACACGGGCTGCAGCGGTTTAAGAAGGCGGCTCACCACCACCTTCTCGAGGGCAACTAGGGATGGGCAATAAATGCTGGCCTTGCCAGCGACGCCCAGATGCCATAAGTGAATAAAAAAAATTATTTCAGAAATGTGCACAAAGCAAAGTAAATGTAATTTGTAATTTCAGACATCAGAATCCCTGAAAGCCACAGAAATATTAGGAATTAGACGGAAGCCTTTGTTATAACTTGGCATTTGGGAGCTAGCCTGATGTAACCTCTCGTCTGTATAGATAGTGTTCAGAACTCTGTGGCTGAGATTTTCCTCAAGGCCTCTCCCACTCCATCACTGTAAGTTTGCCAGAAGTGTGACGGAAACCTTGTTGATGGGTACATGGGATTTCCACCGAACTGCCAAAGCTAAGGCGGTGAGGTGAAGAGCTCCAGAGGATAATTCTGGCCAATAGGAAAATAGTGCCAACTTTGTGAAGTAAGTCTTACCTTTGGGTATATTTGATACTTGTGGGGGGGGGGGGTGCGGGAGAGCGAAAGAAAGCAGAGGGAAAGGAACTTAAAAAATTCAAATAAAACAGTGAAAAATTGGCACCAAAGTCCCAATATTTGTTTTGAATTCCAATTTTTTTTTTGAAGAGCTTGACTTTTCTGTCCAAAGAAACAATTCAGCCTGGCTTGTAGCTTCAAGAGCCTAATAGGTTTAAAACTGAGAAGAAATATGTTGTAGCTTTTTGTAAAAGTAAATTTGTCCAAATCAAAAATTGTGGCTTCTAAGCTACAAGAGATTTGCAGTGGAACACACAGCGGTGGATTTTGAAGTGACTGCTTCCATTGATTGGGAGGCGGGTGGACAAGCCAGCCGCCAGCTCAATGGAAGCAGTCGGAGTCCCGAACCATTTTCACGATCTAGCTTCATTAGAATTCCATTGGCGAGCTGCTTGCACCTCCGGAGCTAAATTGTATCAGGGTCTTATTGACACATTTGCACGGGTAATGAGATGCCCACCTCCTTCTGGCAGGCACTCAGACTGCCCATTTCAAGGCATCCACCAAAATCATGGTGGCCCAGGCGTCAGCAGGAATGAGGCTGTAGGTGCTGCAACACCATTTTCATTGCGCGACCGCCCCATTCCCACCCAATGTGGGGGAGAGGGGGGAAGGAAAATCAGCCCTTTTATTCATTCTAAAATAGTCACAGGAGCATCAGTTATAATGATGCTGCAGCTCAAAAGAGGAAGAGAAAGTTACATAGGTAACTCTAGATATTAGAAACAAGATATTCAAAAATACTGCAGTGCTTTAGAAGGGGGAATCAGTTGAACAAACGGCTTTAAATCAACCAATTACTATATACAAGTGGCCATAGCAAACATATACACCTTAACTGTGATGTGAATATTAAACAAAATTGCAAAAGAGAATAACCACAGAAAGACCCCACTATAATAGAGATCATAGTATGTCATTGAGTATCAAAGCAAGGATATATTAAATTATTTTTTCCCCTTTTTTTTCTCTCTCACATGGCAGCTGTTGATAATTCTGCCATTGCCATTTACACCTCATCTAGATTCATCTTTTGTTTCTTTTCTTGTCCCATTACCATCTCCTTTTGCCTTGCGCCATCTTCCCTTTTGTCTTTTAATCTCTCCTGCCTTCCAGCCTATCACAGACCTTCCCTTTTTTCTTTCCTCCCCCCTCCCTTTCCCTGCCCCACACTTGCTTAAAAATCTGTTACTTCTCTAACCTTTTCCAGTTCTGACGAAGGGTCATCGACCCGAAACGTTAACTTTGTTTCTCTCTCCACGGTGCTGCCTGACCTGCTGAGTGTTCTGCTGAGTGTTTCCAGCATTTTCTGTTGTCATTTCTGATTTCCAGCATCCGCAGTATTTTGCTATTGTGCTAATGTATTAAATGACTAGCTGGGGGGCCCCGGCATTGCCAGGGCTTTTTTGTAAAACGGCAGTTTACAGGGCCGCGTGGTTTACGGCTGGCCGCTGCCGCTCCCCCGCTCTGTGTCTCGGGCCAAGCGGTTGTCAGGCCCGGACCGAGTGACCCCAACTCACCTCCTGCTCCGGCGGACCACCGCAGCTGCCCCGCTCGCTGTTGAGTAAAAGCAGTGAACAAAATGGCGGCTACGTTTCGGGAGGCTGCAGGATTAGGTCCCGCCCACACATGGAATGAAACGCCCCCTGTGACGCACCGATTGGTCAACCATCAGGTCACTGAACTGTAGGATTGGTCAACCATCATGTCACTCAATGCTAATGAGCGGTAGGATTGGTCAACCGCTAATGAGCGGATTTTTGAACGTTTTTTGTATACTGTCCGAACAATTTTTGTCCGACCAAAAAGTAGATACACCTATGAAACTCCCCTAATCATAAGCTTTCTTTTGATATAACATATGTGTAGGTACGCTCTATAACTTTTGAGTGTATAGCGGACAGACAGACAGACATACAGACAGACAGACAAACAGATGGACGGATCCTTTTATATATATAGATACTGTTCTGAGGAGCAGCAATTCCAGGGCTGCCCAAAAATAAGCATATTTCCAGAGGAAAATTCATTATCAGATGGTCTGAGGAGGCACTGAGGTAAATGATTGAAGCTTCGCTGATGGGTAGCCTTTTACCAATTAAGACCATATCATCCCACCAATCACACAACAGCTGCTATACCATACACTAGCATAATAACTGAATTTGTTCTTTGGGTACAAAGGGGACATTCAAATTGCCTTCCCCTTTTTAGTCCTAGACTCCCAAAATTAATTTTGCTAAACATTTCTTACCATTTAGACTCCTGATCCATCTATTAGAAGATAACAGATAACTGGTAATACAAACAATGGTGGACAGGAAAAGACCCTCTGGTCCATCCAGCCTGTTCTGCACAATTGTGATACCTTGTGCGTCACAATATACACACGCCCCACCCCACTCAAAACCATGTGACCTCCCGGGAGAGGCGAAAAAACAGATAAAAACCCAGGCAAATTTTGGGGGGAAAAATCTGGGAAATTCCTCTCCGAACCCCTTCGGCAATCAAAACAAGTCCAGGAGATCATCTGGCTCTGATAATTCTATGCAGTATCTACCTTTTGTAGGAGGTGATTTCTGCCCCCAGCCAGAAACAGGTCCACCTCTCACTTGAAGGAATTCAGCAAATCAGCATCCACCGTGTGAGCCAATAGCCTGTTCCAGAGGTCCGCTATTCTCTGGGAAAAGAACCATCTCCTGACGTCTAACCTAGATCCGGCCTTATACAAATTGTGACCCCTGGTCCTCCCTAGCCTTTTTAATTGGAGCAAACTGTCAACTCAAACACAATCTATTCCTCTCATCATCTCATAAGCCTCGATCAAATCACCCCAAAGTCTACCCTTCTCTAAAGTGTAGAGTCCCAGCTCTTTTAGCCTATCTTGATAACTAAGATGGTTCAAACTGGGAATTAATCTAGCGGCCCTTCTCTGCACCCTTTCCAAAGCCTCAATATCACCCACCATGTGAGAAGACTAAGTCTGGGCACAGTATTCTAACTGAGGTCTGACCAAGGTCTTGTACAAGGACAAAATAGTATACTTTGTCTTATAGTCAATTGTCCTATAAATGCACCCCAAAACCCCACTCACTCTAGCTATCGTTTCATGGTTGTAACACAACCGTTACGTTACAACTTGGTTGATTAACTTTTATTTTTGCTGCTCCTTAATTTGGCTTTTCCAGATCCTAACCCCAAATGATCAGGTGTAAATTATTTGCTAGATATTGCAGTTTCAGTAAAAAAATCGATAGCAAGAGATATTTTCGACATTACCGCTTCCAGCATATGCCATGAAATTGCAAATAACTAGCCTATGATTTTCCACTCATTAATTTTAATGGACAGATAATCACAAGATGGGGTCTTTAATTTCCCAATATGAGCTCCTAGCATGTGCTGGGAATGCTGAAGCAGTAAATATCCCCATTATGCCTCATCACATCCTTACTATATCCCAAAGTGCTTCACAACCAATGAATTACTGTAGAAGTACAGTAACTGTTACGTGGGTAAATTCAGCAGCCATTTTGCACACAGCAAAGTTGGACAAACAGCAAGTGAGATGAATAACCAGATAGCCTGCCTTTTGATGTTGTTGGTCGAGGGAAGCATGTTGGCCAGGACACTGGAGAGCTTTGTGTCGTTTTCCACCTGAACAACCAGATAGGACTTTGGTTTTACTTGTGTGGAGTTTGAATTTGCAACCTTGTGTGAGAAGGTGAGAGTGCATACAGCTGAGCCAAGCTGATACCTAACTGAATAACCTTTCCCCCTGCCTTCTCCCTATTACCCCATACCTTCCTCTGCTGCAAATGTTATTACCATTACTTTAAATGATACAATGGCCTCTGCTTTACCTATTCCCCATGGCAAAACATTACATGCTCCAACAATTCCACTCATAGTTTCTCCTAACCTCTCTCCTCACTCTCTTAAGTGACAATTTTAAATTGACTCTCTCTCATCATTGACTCCTCAACCTTAGGAAAAAGTCTTTCCCTTTTCACTTTATTAAAATCCTTCATAATTTTCAGAATCTTATTAAATCTCCTGTAAGCCTTCTCTGTGCCAGTAGAAATAATTGCAGTATCTCAAGTCATAACAAGGTTGATTCCCATGAGGAATAGACAGATCCCTGAAGATGAGAAAAATACAGATATAGCATGGTGGGGTTCATCTTCTTTAGGCTAATTTGAATCCTGTGCATCATAACCTGTTTAAATCCAGTTTCAATCCAGCTGTGAACAGACCACTGAATATATTTATATGACAAATATGTGAGAGGAACATCTGGGCATTCCATTATGTGGCATCAGAGAGGTTTTTGTCTCCTTCTATCACTGTACTCTTCTCTCTTATACATTGGAGGGGGTGAGGAGGGAGCAATGTTCATCTGCCTACCACCCTGGTCACACTGAAAAACAGGGCACTGGGCAGACAATTAAAAAAATAACCTCTCCCACTGCCCGCCTGAGGCCCGCACAACACAATGTTCAAATGGGCCTTGAAATGGATAGTCAGCGCTCGCACCCAAAACAGACAGGAGCTTTATTCTATTCTCCCAATTTCTCCGTCTCCATTGCATCTGTTCCGACGATGTCGCCTTCCATACTAGTGATTCCGATATGTCTTCCTTTTTCCTCAAATGAGGATTCCCCTCTACCGTGGTTGACATGGCCCTTAACCGTGTCCGTTCCATTTCCCGCACCTCTGCTCTCACCTCTTCCCCTCCCTCCCAGAACCATGATAGGGTTCCCCGTGTCCTCACCCCACCAGCCTCCACATTCAACAGATCATCCTGCACCATTTCCACCACCTCCAGCATGATCCCACCACCAAACACATCTTCCCCTCCTCTTTCAGCATTCCTCCGCGACACCCTGGTCCACTCCACAATCACCCCCAACTCCCATTCCCCTTCCCACGGCACCTTCCCGTGTAAGCGCAGGAGATGCAACACCTGCCCTTTTACCTCCACCCTTCCCACTGTCCAGGGCCCCAAACATTCCTTCCAGGTGAAACAGCAATTTACTTGTGCTTCTTGCAATTTAGTATACTGTATTCGCTGCTCACGATGCGGTCTCCTCTACACTGGGGAGACCAAACGCAGGTTGGGTGACCGCTTTGCGGAACACCTCCGTCCAGTCCGCAAGGGTGACCCTGAGCTTCCGGTTGCCTGTCACTTTAATTCTCCGCTCCACTCCCACTCTGAGCTCTCCGTCCTCAGCCTCTTGCACTGTTCCAATGAAGCGCAACGTAAACTTGAGGAACAGCACCTCATCTTTCGATCAGGCACTTTACAGCCTTCTGGGCTCAACATCGGTTTCAACAATTTCAGACCATAACCTCTGCCCCCATTTTTTTTCACATGGTAGCTGTTGATGATTCTGCCATTCCTATTTATACCTCATCTAGAGTCATATTTTGCTTCTTAACTTGTCCCATTACCATCTCCTTTTGCCTTGCTCCATCATCCCTTTTGTCTTTTAATCTCTCCTGCCTTCCACCTTATTGCAGACCTTCCCTTTTGTTCTTTCCTCCTGTTCTGTTGCAGCCGCACTGAAAATGGCAAAAGAAAATGCGATGCTACTGATTTTTGGGAGGCCTGGAGGAACACAATTGCTCTTTCTCACCCCACAAAAACCTGGTCACCGTTTCCCAGTTGATCAGTGGAAACCCCTCCCCCCTCCCCCAACCCCGCCCCACAGGATTGCCTCCTTTAAGGGAATACTTCCAGCTTGGAATGCATTGACTGTTATTTAGGTAAATACAGCAGCCATTCAATGCCAGAAATGACCCACAACCAGTAATGGGATTAATGACCAGTTGGTCTGTTTTTTATGCTATCAGTCATGGGAGGAATATTGTCTGTGAACTCAGGAAAACTATCTGCTCTTCTTTGAAAAGCATTCTGGGATCTTTAACTTCCATCTAGGACCTTGGTTTAATGTTTCACCCAAAGGCTGGTGTTTTCGAAAATGCACACTCCTTCACCGCTGTACTGGAATGTCAATCTATATGGTCTCATAAGCAACAAAAAATCTCTGTGGCAGCAGTAATGAGCACCAAACATTACATTTCTAAGCATTGTTTTGTTAGTTATTAAAGGGTGTAACAAGACATTGAACCTGAAATTGTGTCGGCCAACAATCCTGGCACTTATGCGGAGATTGAATCTGCTCGTGCTCGCCACTGCTGACCCCACTGGAACATGCAGGGTCAAGGAAGGACCCCTAATTAGCACTAATACAGAAAATGCTGGAAATACTCAGCAGGTCAGGCAACATCGAGGAGAGAGAAACAGAGTCAACGTTTCGGGTCGAACCCTTCATCAGAACTGGAAGAGGTTAGGGAGGAGAGATTCTTGCTTAAAAACACTGACTCTGTTTTTCTCTCCTCGATGCTGAGTGTTTCCAGCACTTTCTGTTGTTACCCTAATTAGCATATAGGTGGGAGGTGCCACCTCACTTGGGTGCATCATGGGTGACATGAATCTTGTCATTCATGTGGAAATGACTTATGAAATAATACTGGGTGGCCTGCTGGTGGCGCTGTCCAGGGAGAGTATAAATACTCGGGCATGGGCCCAGCTTGCTCAGGACATTCTTTAACAGGAACTAGTGAAGGACACAACTAGGTCTCCATGTTGAAAAACAGTTGATTAAAGCCTTGATTAATACTCAGACCAAGTGCCTAGTAGTTTTCTTATGTCAATGGGCACCCACAAATTCCGGATGCCGCAAAAGGCGGCCTCGGTGCCAAGCTAGGTGTGGCATTGCCGCCCCCAACAGAAAGAATTAATGTGGTGCCCCCTTGGATCACTTTCAATTAAAAAGTACAGGAATTGCCCATTATTTTTGGAGGGCTGGTCACTTCCCTGACTGAGATCCCCAAGGTCGTCCTCCACTTCCACCAATCCTGAGACTGGTCTGCCTTTTTTATTCCAGGTGTACCAGCGTCTGAAGTTATATTAAGCGTCTGAGTGGCTGAAGTCATGAAGCTCTTTTTCCTCTGACATTTCTGTCCTTGTAAGTGGTGGACAAAGTTTCTAACCATTACAAAACCCCAGAAATACTGGCAGCATACACCGAGACCCAGTGTATTCAGGCCCAGGACTGTTTTGCAGAACTTTCGCTGCACTCGGCCCTGAATTACAGTGGGAGTTCGCCAGAAGGGCTATGGAATTTTGTCCCCGGCTTTGAATGTAGACTCGAATGAATATCTCAATATTTATTTCCACCAGAGGGCAGTCACACATGCATTAACAAGGAATTGCCATACTGATATAGCTGTCTGTAAATGTGGAAGACAGTACAACAGTAAAAAGACTAACTGCTCTCAATGAGTGAACAAACAGACAATAAAAGCCACAGAATTTCTGTCAAGCTGATAACTATAATGCATTGGTGCACATGATATATAATCCTGCAGCGAGAGATTGGGATTCTGGATAAAACAATTAATCTATGATCAGCAAGTTAACCACTGCTTGGAACAGAAACCCTGTTGAATAAGAATTATTAGTGCTGTGACAGGTAGTTCTGTCAGGCAAATAATGAATGAGTTAATTTTAGGAGTGACATGATCGGAGACTCCAGCATAATGGCCCAGAAATTGGTGTCAGGGGCTCCCCGCGGGTGCAAGCCCCCGACCTACACTTACATAGCGCGCCGACAGTTGAAGCCTGGCCCTGCGTGGATTTCCTGTCAGTGGCCCGGTTCAGCTCCCGGCGCGCTGTACTTGTGTGATCCAGCGGCATAGTTAGTTCGATGAGCCGGCTGGGATCACGTGAGCACTGGGCAACCAATGGGAGGTTGCAAAAGTTCATTCATGAGTTTGATAGTAAGAACTGTCAAACTCATGAAAACTCCAGGCGCCCAAAACAGTACTTAAACTTCAAATAAAAGTTTTTTAAAATCCCACTAATTAAATGAACTATTAATAACTGTAAAAAACTAATTTAAACAATTATTCAAATTTTTGAAAAAAATAATTTTTTAACAAATTGGGTCTAAAAATACACTTACCTTACTGTAAAGTCTTTAAAAATAATAAACTTGTGGAAAAAAAATTCTAACTTTAATTGATAGACCACTTCCTTTTAAAACTAAGTACTTACGTCTGCTTTTTTCTCGTGTAAAAACTGGAGGCCTTATCGCACGGGCAACCCTGTAAAAAAAAAAGAATTTCAGCGCGCACGCGCAGACTCCTGCACGCACGCGTTCCACCTCTGAACCCCTTTGTTCAGAGGAAAGGAAATGCCAGTTTTCCGCGCATGCGCTGTGCATGCTGAAAACCGGCACTTCCAACAGGCCCACGTGTGAGTACATGGTGCTTACTCATGCGTTGGGACCCGAATTACTGGGCCATAGTGTATAGTACAATGAAAAGAAATCTGGGCAACACAAAACATATGTTCGAATAAATTTAAATAACTCTTAAAAAGTATTCGGCTTTACGTTTTACAAAACGTTATTGGTGGGGACTGGGTGGCACAGTGGGTTAAGAAGAGCATCTTTTCACCTTTGTACCCAGATTTGAATCAAACCCAATCCGATGCAGTGAAAGGCTTCTTCCAGGAGCTGTAAAAGACCTCCATGAAAATGAAGCAGAAAGTCTCAATCCATTTCAAGTGAGCAAAACAAACTACTCATATATTGGCACTATCTTTGCAATCTCACTAATGCCAATTCTGCGATTCATGTTTCAAACCTCATCTGCTTTCTGGTTCTGAATTGAGAAAAACAGATTTCAGAAATCGGCCACATATGTGGATTGTCACACAATGTCACAAACCTGTGGACTTCTACTAAATCACTGCATAATACACCACCACAAGTCATAGAGTCATAGAGTTTTACAGCACAGAAAGAGGCCCTTCGGCCCATCGTGTCTGCGCCGTCCATCAATCCCTGGCCAGTCTAATCCCATTTTCCAGCATTTGGTCCATAGCCTTGTATGCAATGGCATTTCAAGTGCTCATCCAAATGCTTCTTGAATGTTGTGAGGGTTCCTGCCTCCACCGCCCTTTCAGGCAGAGAGTTCCAGATTCCAACCACCCTCTGGGTGAAAAAGTTCCTCCTCAAATCCCCTCTAAATCTCCTGCCCCTTACCTTGAATCTATGCCCCCTTGTTATTGACCCCCCTACTAAGGGGAAAAGTTCCTCTTTATCTACCCTACCTATGCCCCTCATCATTTTGTACACCTCAATCAGGTCCCCCCTCAGCCTTCTTTGCTCCAATGAAAACAACCCCAGCCTGTTTAGTCTTTCTTCATAGCTGAGGCGCTCCATCCCAGGTAACATCCTGGTGAATCTTCTCTGCACCCTCTCTAAAGCAATCACATCCTTCCTATAGTGAGGCGACCAGAACTGCACACAGTACTCCAGCTGTGGCCTCACCAGCGTTTTGTACAGCTCCATCATAACCTCCCTGCTCTTATATTCTATGCCTCGGCTAATGAAGGCAAGTATCCCATATGCCTTTTTAACCACCTTATCTACCTGTTCCGCTGCCTTCAGGGATCTATGTATATGCACACCAAGGTCCCTCTGACCCTCTGTACTTCCTAGGGTCCTACCACTCATTGTGTACTCCCTTGCCTTATTTGTCCGTCCAAAATGCATCACCTCGCACTTTTCAGGGTTAAATTCCATTTGCCACTTTTCCGCCCATCTGACCAACTCGTTTATATCTTCCTGTAGCCTGAGGCTTTCCTCCTCACAATTTACCACCCCACCAATTTTTGTGTCATCTGCGAACTTACTGATCATACCTTTTACATTCTCATCCAAATCATTTATGTAGATCACAAACAGCAAGGGACCCAGCACCGATCCCTGAGGTACCCCACTAGACACAGGCTTCCAGTCACAAAAGCAACCTTCGACCATCATCTTCTGCCTCCTGCCACTCAGCCAGTTTAGGATCCAACGCGCCAAGGCGCCCTGGATCCCATGGGCTCTTACCTTCTTGACCAGTCTCCTATGCGGGACTTTGTCAAAAGCTTTACTGAAGTCCATGTAAACCACATCCACAGCATTTCCCTCATCCACACACCTAGTCACCCCCTCGAAAAATTCAATCAGATTTGTCAGACATGATTTACCCTTGACAAAGCCATGCTGACTATCCCCAATTAATCCTTGCCTCTCCAAGTGGAGACTAATTTTGTCCCTCAGAATTTTTTCCAATAATTTCCCTACCACAGATGTTAGGCTCACTGGCCTGTAATTCCCTGGTTTATCCCTGCTACCCTTCTTGAATAATGGTACTACGTTAGCTGTTCTTCAGTCCTCTGGTACATCCCCTGTGGCCAGAGAGGTTCTGAAAATTTGTGTCAGAGCCCCTGCAATCTCCTCCCTTGCCTCACACAACAGCCTGGGATACATCTCGTCCGGGCCTGGGGATTTATCCACTTTTTGGCCTGCTAAAACCGCTAGTACCTCCTCCCTCTCGATGCTAATATGTTCAAGTATGTCACAGTCCCCTTGCCCGATTTCTATGTCTACATCATCTTTCTCCATAGTGAACACAGATGCAAAAAATTCATTTAAAACCCCGCCTACATCATCTGGCTCTACACACAGATTGCCACTTTGGTCCCTAATGGGCCCTAACCCTTTCCCTGGTTATCCTCTTGCCCTTAATATACTTATAAAACATCTTAGGATTTTCCTTTATTTTGCTCGCCAGTGTTATTTCATGGCCCCTCCTCGCCCTCCTAATTTCTTTTTTAAGTATGCCCCTGCACTTTTTATACTCCTCTAGGGCTTCCTTCGTCTTTAGTCTTTTGTAACTGCCAAAAGCCCCCCTTTTTTTCCTAATGCATTTTTGTATATCCCTTGTCATCCAAGGTTCCCTTTGCTTGTTGGTCCCACCCTTGACCTTTACAGGAGCATGTTGGCGTTGTACTCTCTCTATTTCCCCTCTGAAAGCCTCCCACTGCTTTGATGTGGATTTTCCTATAAGTAGCTGCTCCCAGTCCACTTTGGCCAGATCCTGCCTTATCATATTAAAATCGGCCATCCCCCAATTTAGAACCCTTATTTCCGGGCCGTCAGTGTCTTTTTCCATGACCACCTTAAATCTCACCGAATTATGGTCACTGTCGCCAAAATGCTCTCCTACTGACACTTCCACCACTTGCCCGGCTACATTCCCTAGAATTAGGTCCAGTACCGCCCCCTCTCTTGTAGGACTTTCTACATGTTGGCTCAAAAAGCTCTCCTGGATGCACTTTAAGAATTCTGCACCCTCTAAGCCTTTCACACTCTGACTATCCCAATTAATATTGGGGAAGTTGAAATCCCACACTATTATTACCCTATTATTTTCGCACTTCTCTGAGATTTGCCTACATATCTGTTCCTCTATCTCCCCCTGACTGTTTGGGGGCCTATAGTACACTCCCAGCAAGGTGCTTGCCCCCTTTTTGTTTTTAAGTTCTACCCATATGGCCTCATTAGAGGAACCCGCTAATATATCATCCCTCCTTACAGCAGTAATTGACTCCTTAATTAATATTGCAACACCCCCTCCCCTTCTACACCCCCCTCTGTCTCTCCTGAAGATTCTATACCCCGGAATATTGAGCTGCCAGTCCTGACCCTCCCTCAATCATGTCTCCGTGATAGCAACAATATCGTACTCCCATGTGTTCAACAACAACTTCAGTTCATCCACCTTATTTGCAAGACTCCTTGCATTAAAATAAATGCCTTCCAGCCTTGCCATATTCCCTTTTGCCTTCACATATTTTCTCTGCCTTCCCAGCTGACTTGTTTTTTCCTCTGTATTTGGCTGCAAATCACCCCCTACTATAGCTCCACTCTGTATCCCATCCCCCTGCCAAGTCATTGCATCATTGCACAATGAATTCTGAGACAAGCGATCCAAACCTGGAAGCAGGTCTACAGTAACTAAAGGCTGGAGAACTAGATGGGCCTTTACCCTCACTGCCACTAAAGCTCCTGTCTGCATAGGACTCGTTTTAGAAAGAAAGATTTTCTGAAGTTGGGTGAATGCACATTGTTGGGGCAGAATAGAGGGAACTTTATTCGCCAGGCTGCACTACATAGAATCCAACAGTGGGTGTAAAATATGGAAAAGCTATTCCATTTCCCAGTAACTTGATGAACACAAAATTTCAGCAAAATCGTATAACGAAAATTTGCACGCAGAATTTAAGCGAGACAGCAGCACAAAATACATTTGCTGTAATATTTTGAAGCCATCTCACAGATGCGGCTTAATTTATCCTATATTCTTCAGAAGGTGTTTAGAAAATGTTATATTCAATATATTCTCAAACAAAAAAGATCTGAAGCTAAGGCTGTAATTTTGGTGGCATTCAGAGAGCTTGTTAACTACCTGGATAATCCGATTTTGAGAGGCTGTTCCCATTTTGCAACATTTTCAGCGTGTTGCACATCATGCACCAAACACGCCAGCTGATTTTGCCGTGTTCAGCAACTAGCTGAATACTTGACAGTTGCACCTGCAGCATAAAAGCGGACCTGTAATATTGCTCTCTTTCAGATGCCAGAACTTTGGCCTAGAAATTAGCTATAGCCCCGCCAGCTCGCTGGCGGCCAGAATTTACCGCTGGGCGCGGAGCCACTCGCGCCCAGCCGATATTCAGTTTCAGCGCCCAAAGTTGAGGACGGCCACTGTTCAAGGGTGTGGCCGCCCCCGCTTGGGGCGCTGAAACTGAATATCGGCGTGCTAGTGGCCGCAGCGCCACCCGCAGCGGAGCGGCAGGCTGCGGTACTGCAGGCCTTCCTCCCTCTCTTAAGGGGCCCTGATCGCGAGTGCCGGCAAAAGAGCCCGGCACAACGGAGAAGTGCCGGGCTCCCGGAAACCAGCCGGCAATGCCGCGGGGTGGAGGAGGCCGGGGAAGGAGGTGCGGGCAGGCGGCCGCCGAAAAAGTGGCCGGCCGCACCTCCACCTTAAAGCGCCCCACTAAGGCTGCTGTACGGACCCGGTCTCCGAATGTTATTAGCGGCCGCCACAGAAGAGGCGGCCGCTACTGAAGATGGGGGTCGGGCCGGTGTTGGGGCGGTACCGGGGCACTGCGCACACCGATGACGTCATCGGTGGCGGCGCAGCGCTAACGGCTACCGCCGCAATTAGCGTGTCAATGAAGTTCGCCCGAAGTTTGCAGACTGGCGCAGAAGCCCTCTTTGGGCGGTAACTGGGCGCAAAGCCCACTGAATTTCTAGGCCTTTGTGTTTTGAGGTTTTGGAACACATTTTGGAGGTCTATTGAGCTTGTAAGTGTTTATTCTGAGATCCATATGCACTGTGACCTCTTTGGAAAACCCTCTTCCCACATTGACTGAGCGTTTATAACATCTCTTCCTCAACTGAGATATATAGCAGCAGAATGGGAACCATTTATACCCTCTCATCCTGGTCCTCAGAATCGGAGGAAGAGCAGCTGCAGCAGCAGCAGAAGCAGGCACAACAGCAGCACCAATAACAGGAGCGCCCACCTTCTCCTCACCCACCTGATGCTGCACAGGGCAGAGGGAGTCAGCGCAGGGCTGCACCGCGCCGCAGGAGATACCCCCAACACAGTGTTTACAGGCAGAGGATGAGCTTCCTCAACATGAGTGAGCAGCAGTGCCAAAGGAAGCTGAGACTTTCATGAGAGGTAGTCGCTGACATCTGCACAATGCTGCACCAACACCTGGAGCCCAGAGGAGCGGGTGGACACTCCTTACCAGTGGCTGTCAAAGTCACCACCGCACTCAACTTCTTTGCTTCAGGGTCCTTCCAGGGATCATCAGCAGACATCAGCGACATCTCCCAGTCGGCTGCACACACTTGCATCACGCAGGTTGCCAATGCCCTCTTTGCCAAGTCGCACAATTACATCCACTTCTCCACAGATGAAGCGAGTGTTACCGCGCATGCGGTTGGCTTTGCAAATATGGCAGGCTTCCCAAGGGTGCAGGACATCGTAGACTGCATACATGTGGTCATTAGGGCACCCCATCACAACCCAGCTGTATTTGTGAACCGCAAGGGCTTCCACTCCCTTAATGTCCAGCTGGTGTGTAACCACAGGAAGAATATTATGCATGTTTGCGCCAAGTTCCCAGGCAGTTGCCATGACTCGTTCGTCCTGCAGCAGCCCACTGTGCCTCAGCTGTTCAATCCGCCAACCCAACTTTCTGGATGGCTCCTTGGAGACAAGGGCTATCCTCTGAAGACATGGCTAATGACCCCGATGAGGAGATCATCAAATGAAGCTGAGGATCGCTACAATGTGAGCCGCATTTCCGCCAGAAGCATCATAGATCAAACCATCGGCTTGCTCAAAATGCGATTCAGATGCCTCGACTGATCTGATGGAGCCCTACAGTCCGCACCAGCCAGGGTGTCCAGAATCATCGTGGTCCGCTGTGCCCTGCACAACATTGCACAGTAGCGTGCCTTACCACTCCCTGAGGAACAAGTGGCTCAGTGCACAGCCTCTTCAGAAGAGGAGGAGGAGAAGGAGGAGGCGGCAGATGAGGAAGACCTTGCGGAGGCGGCTATGCCAGTTCCACCAGCACATGAGCACATTGCTGGCCTTGAGGCAAGGGATGCACTAATCCATGCCAGATTCGCGTAAGTTTATGCAGCAAACACCTGTGGCTGCCCGACCTTCTTAATACACCATACAGCATCTGTACAATAAACTGTGGGTTCCTATCACTCTCCCCAACATCATTACAGATGAAAGGCACCCTGACCCCTCACTGTAACTTCCATTCCTCAGCACACATAGGCCAACTCTTTGAATCTTTGACATCGCATTTCTTTAATACAATTGAAATAACGATGAGAAACGTAACTTTGTATTAGATCCAAACACCCAAGTGACTACCCTTGTGACTATTTGTGTGTTAACTTTCTCTTACGTGAGCTTTTATATGGTGCTTCCCCTGTGGCTTCAGCAGATGTAGAGGCAGCTTGCTCACTTCTATGCTGCGCCTGCTTAGACACCTTTGATGGGTGTCCTCTGGGTTTGGGAGCCTGGGAGGGCTCCGCAACAGTCTACTCCTCCTGCAGCTGTGCAGGGGCTGAGATGACCATCTCAGTTGGGTGAGGAATCTGGTGCTCTGACCCAGGGCTTCGCAGTGGCATGGGAGTGAGCGCACTTGGAGAGGAGCCCACACTTCCTTGTTGTCGACCACCAACATCCCTCTCATGGGATACCCACACTTCACTGCTAGCAAGTAGCTTGAGAGCATCTTGCTGCACATCAGTGGGGCCATAAGGACTCGTCTCTGTACTGACAGTCCTCATAACGATGACGTCCATGTACCTCTGGTACCTCTTCTCAATAGATGCTTATCTATCCTCCATAGCAGACAATCTATTTAGAAGAGTCACCATGTTCCTTTGGTGATTTATGTCCTCCACGGAGGTTGCCATCCTTTCCATGGTGGCACCTACATTTGCCATTGTGTGCACCACGGCATTGCTCATGTTTGAGATGGACTTCACCATTCTCTGCACACTCGCAGTTACAGTGGTTGCAAACCCTGTCAGAACCTCCTGCACTTGTTCCTGAAGTTCCAGCATCGCTCTCTTTCTGGATGGCCCCAGAGGCATAGGGTCCACATGCAGCTGAGCAGAGCCAGGAGCATCCAGTGCCTTCTGACGAGGACTCTCCTCTGCTATCGCTGTCTCCACCATCTGCTGATGCTCACTTGTGAGCTGTGATACACCAGGTGACAACACTAATCTATCTCGCAAATGACCCACCGAGGTGTGTGTCTCTGCGCTGGTGCTGGGTGCGATCATTTCTGCTGACACTGTGCCCTCAGAGATTGTAGCTTCCTCTGAGGAGTCTTCTGGCTCTTCCTTCTGGACAATGGGGAGGGGGGCTCTCGATGGTCCTGTGGGGGAGTAAAGACATGAGTTAGGCGTGTGTTATTAACGTAGCAGACACATCCCATTGTGTAGATGATCAGAACTCAATCTGTATGAACATCAGATGCCATATCAGTCATTCATGAAATCTAAATCAGAGGATTTTGTCACCAGCTTGCTCTACTGCGCCCACCTCTCCGTCACCCACTTCCAGCTCCTCTGCACTTCCGACGATCTCGATAGCAGCCTCCTCAGTGTTGGTTAAGTGCGCCATGGAAGGTCGCCCTCCTCCTGTCCTCCCCCTCTCCCTCTTATTGTGGGCTGTCTTTTCCTGCAATGAGGGAGACAAGTGGAGTTTGAATGAGAATGTTGGAGTGAGTGTAGAGAATCCATAGCATAGATGCTTAGAGGGAGACAATGATGGAGTGAGGTGCCAATACCAAAGGCCCTCCCTGTGCATTGTTAGTTGTTGCCATTGCATAACTGTGAGAGCGAGTGTGAGGGGTGCATCGTAGAATGGTACAGTGATTCTGTACATAGAGAGGGATGGTTAAGCGTGCAATCGATGTAAGGGTAAGTTGGGGTGTGCAGGAGTAGGTTGACAATGCAGAGTGCTGGTGATGAGAAGAGGTGGGGAGCAGATTGAAGGTAAGTGTGATGTTATACTCACTTTTGCTGAGCATAGCAGATCATTGAACCTTTTCCTGCACTGAACCCAGGTGTGTGAGCACAAAGACCTGGCGCTAACCTCCTCAGCAATTTGCAGCCAGGCTGCCTTGGTTTGCTGAGGAGGCTTCCTACGTCCATTGGAGGGGAACAGAACCTCCTTGTGCCCACTTACTCCCTCCACAAGAGCATGGAGAGAGACATCATCAAATCGGGGAGAAACCTTGGTTCTTGCAGCAGTCGTCTCGCTAACAGTAACACTGAGAAGCATCAGAATGTGAATGAAACACCAAGGCTGCATGGGCCCCTTAAATGCAGCTGAATCAAAGACATCAGCAGAGGCGAGCAGCAGACCCGAACCCACTGATTGGGCCGGGTAACGTGCATGGCGGGCTTAATAAGCCCAGTTAACTCAAAATCCTTATCGTAGTGCGGCTGAAGCCGGCGGTGGGACCAGAAACCGCTGAGCAGCGAACCCAACGCAAACTCACCTCCGATGGCAAAATCACGGCCTAAATGTTTATTTTACTCCTCAGAAAGCTTAGTATGAGACATGGCAAGCTTTGTATTGTCTTAAATCAGTTACAGATTCTACAATTTTGATTTTACAAAGACGTGGGTGCAATATTTGCCCCTTAAAAATAAAAAAAGGACATACAAGTATTTTCCCCTCAAATTTTCTCCCCATCTCTCCTCAGGGAGTTGCCTCCGTTCTGGAATACGCTGTCACTCTTCATCTCATCCATATGACCATTATTCTCGTATTCTCTTGTTAGCTTTGACAGTGGGTGAGCTGTCTGACCATCGAGGGGCATCACAACCGGGCCCTATCCTGACCTCACCAGATGTCCAGATATGTGCGCTTTCTCCAGGCGTCACTGGGCAGCAATCCGTAGCAGAAATCCTGGCTAATTCCTTCCCTCCCCCCCACCCCACCACACCTTGCCCAGGACCACTGAAGCCAGCTGTAGAAGTGTTATCATCACCTGGCTGAGCTGAGCTAATTCATCATAGTCTGGGCATCTAACCTGCCGCCTTTCTAATCTATATGGCTTTGCTACTCACCAGATAAAGCTATTGTGCGATCCAACAAGCATATTCAATTGTTTACATAAAATCGGCACTGCTGCAAAACTTCACACTAACGCAGCAGTTTGAAAAATCAGCTTTAAATATTTTTCAAAACATTATTCACACAATGATTGGATGAAAAAATTGGGGCTTCATAGAGTCTTACGGCACAGAAGGAGGCCATTCGGCCCATCGAGTCCGTGCCGGCTCTCTGTAGAGCAATCCAGTCAGTCCCATTCTCCCCCGTTCTATCCCCGTAGCCCTGCAAGTTTATTTCCCTCAAGTGCCTATCCAGTCTCCCCTTGAAAACATTGAGTGTCTCCGCTTCCACCACTTCCGTCGGCAGCGAATTCCAGGTCCTCACCACTCACTGCATAAAAATGTTTTTCCTCACGCCCCCCCTGTATCTCTTGCCCAAAACCTTAAATCTGTGTCCCCTAGTCCTTGTACCATCAACTAGTGGGAACAGCCTTTCCCCGTCTAGCCTATTCAAACCCATCATAATCTTGTACACCTCTATCAAATCACCCCTCAACCTCCTTTGCTCTAATGAAAACAAATCCAACTTCTCCAACCTGTCCTTGTAGCTAAGATCGCCCATTCCCGGAGCCATTCTGGTAAATCTCCTCTGCACCCGCTCAAGGGCCTTCACATCCTTCCTAAAGTGTGGTGACCAGAACTGGACACAATACTCCAGTTGTGGCCTAACCAGTGCTTTATAAAGGTTCAGCGTAACTTCTCTACTTTTGTACTCAATACCTCTATTTATGAAGCCCAAGATCCCATATGCTTCATTAACCACTCTCTCAATATGTCCTGCCACCTTCAGGGACCCAAGCACATTGGGCTAAAAATTGAGTAGCGCCCCTTGGGCGCTAACTTCACCGGGACGCTAAAAGTAGCGCCCCAGAAAAATTAGTGTCCCCTCGCCGGAAATTGAGTGGTTGCGCCCCAAGAGGGAAGCGGGGCGCTACTGGAAGCGCACCGCATCCCTCTTGGGGCGCTGTGAGTCAATATTGCGGTGTTATGTGCCATTGTGCCACACGCTGCGGCATGTTGCACCTTCTTAAAGGGGAGGGGCCTTGTGCAGCGCGATCTGGGGCCCAGCTGGGCCCCGGGGATCGGGAGTGCAGGCAAAAGAGCCCGGCACGCAAGAGAAGTGCCGGGCTCTTGGAGCGCAGCAAGCACTCCGCGGGGGGTGGGGGGGGGGGGGCGTTTCAGGAGGTCTGGGACGGGAGCGCAGGCAGGTGCTGGCAGGCGGCCAGCAACAAAAATGGCTGCCCTGCACCTCGCCTTTAAATTGCGCCTCCCCGGCTGCAGGTACGCCCCCCTGACCCCGTCGGACATAGCGTCCGGCGGTAATTCAGGAGGCGCTCCCGAAGATCGTGGCCGGGGCGTGAGCAGGGTGCTGCGCACGCCAATTACGTCATCGCCAGCGGCGCAGCACCGCAGGGCACTACCGGCTAGCGCCACCACTAATCTCCCGCTGAATTTTGCGGGAGGCATGGGCAGTGCCGCGCCCGGGCGCTAGTTGCTTTGCGTCCCATTAGCGCCCTCTTAAGGCGCTAATGGGAGGCGCAACCAACTGAATTTTTCCCCCATTAACTCCCAGGTCCCTCTGTCCCTGCACACTCTTTAAAAATGTGCCATTAAGTGTATATTGCCTCTCCCTGTTCTTTCTGCCAAAATGCATCACCTCACACTTCTCTGTATTAAATTCCATCAGCCACTTGTCTGCCCATTCTGCTAGCCTTTCTATGTCCTGAGGCAGTCGATTGATATCATCCTCACTGTTTGCCACACCCCCAAGTTTCGTGTCATCGGCAAATTTAGAAATTCCACTCTGTATTCCAATATCCAGGTCATTTATATATATCAAAAAATGCAGTGGCCCCAGCACTGACCCTTGGGGAACACTACTGTCTACACTCCTCCAGTCTGAAAAACAGCCATTTACCACAACTCCCTGTTTTCTGTCCTTAAGCCAATTCCTTATCCAAGCTGCCACTGACCCACCTATTCCATGAGCCTCAATTTTGTTAACCAGCCTTCTATGTGGTACTTTGTCAAACGCCTTCTGAAAATCCATGTAGACAACATCCATTGCATTCCCTTCATCGATCCTCCCTGTTACTTCATCAAAAAATTCAATTAGATTAGTCAAACACAATCTGCCTTTTACAAATCCATGTTGGCTCTCCTTAATTAGCTTAAATTCTCCAAGTGCCCGTTAGTTCTTTCCTTGATTATTGTTTCTAAAACTTTACCCACCGCTGATTTTAAACTGACCGGCATGTAGTTACAAGGATTGTCCTTACACACTTTCTTGAACAATGGTGTCACATTTGCTACTTTCCAATCCTTAGGCACCTCCCCCGCATCTAGGGAAGATTGGAAAGTTATCAACTTGCACAGGATGTCTTCATTCTCAGCCAATTTCTTCAAAACATCAAAGGATTTTGGGATGGGTACCGCCACAAAATAACAAATACTCAATCGAAATTAATTAATTATATCTATTATTATGAGGGACTTTTTCAAGTAAAAACTGTACAATCATAAATAACCCATTTAATTAATTTCTGAGACAAAGGTAGAATTTCAGAAACACGTAGATGTAAACAACTGGTTTGGAGAAGTAAATTTATGGCTGCCTGCCAAGCCACAAAAGCCAAAGGTCAGAGGCATAAAAGGTGTTTTAACATACCAACAGCCCTAGATGTGGGGAATAAATGATCAACACCACAACATAACATCTAATGCAAAACACATGAAACCCCCACATACATAGAAACAAAATAGTATGCATGTTGAACACATCTTGAGTGTAAATCTTTTGTACAATATTATATATGAACTGAATGCTGTAACTGCATATAATCCAACCATAACCATTATTCTGAACATGCACATACCTAATTAATGCAGTCCAGTTTGTCCCTGGAAAATATAGAAATACACAAAAGTTACAGCATGGAAACAAACCATTCAGCCCAATCAGTCGGCCTTGGCATTTATCCTCCATGTGAGCAACTAATCTTAAACACACCCTTACAACTCTCTGTGTAAAAATGTTTCTCTTGTGCATAATCAAGATCATTGGATTAATAAGACAAAACCAGGATATTTTCTTGTTCCACAACTCATTTCCTGATGTTTTGCAGGTTCATCAAGGTTGGTTTTCTTTACCATGGCGCATTTCCTAGTTCAACTCAGGATTCAGCCATATATGAGGGATAACAATATGCTTAGAGAGTACCTGTCTACTCAATGGTGGAACCAATTTAATCAAGATTGAATTTTGTTGAATTGTGGAGATTTGTTTGATAAACCCCCATCAGCTATCATATTTTTAAAAAATATATAAAATTAGAGACACATTTTGTGAAAGGAAAGGAATATTAGAAGCTCAATCACAGCAACAGAGAGAGAGAAATCATTCACAGAAATACTACTGCCAAGCTATAGAGCTGATGGCGGGGGAGGGGAAGCTGCATGTAAGTCATTTCAAAATACCCACAATCAGAGATGCAAGGGGTGAATTACCCAAACCAGTAAATTTCACAGCATGCACTGCAATTGGAACTTCTGACGCAATGCCTGCACCACTTGATTTTGAATTAGGAAAGGAGATATTTCTGATATAAAGTACCCCATCAATTCTTCAACCATTCTTGTAAAATCAAAAGGAACACTGCATTCAAAAGCACCCCCCAATAAAAACTAGGATTTGCACACTTTGGCAAGTCTAATCCCAACCATGTGGTTTAAGTGATAAAGCCAAACAGAAGATGAAACAAAACCTGGAACTTTGGGAGACGAAACTCCCCTGTATTCACTTAAAGAGGGCCAAAGTCATATAAGCAGGAAAAGTGAGGAATTCAGAAGGAGTTCCTACTCCTACACTAAATGGCGCTTGAATAATTGACTGGGAACATTGAACATAAATTGTCAACTTTCTCTGGGAATCAAATATTAAGCAATCCACTACTCCACCCAATAATATAAAGGCTGTAAACAGGAAATCCAATAGGGAATTCAGTAAAAAAAAGTCTTTACTCAAAGAGTGGTGAGAATGTGGAACTTGCTACCACAGGGAGTGGTTGAAGCAAATAGTATAGATGCATTTAAGGGGAGGCTAGACAAGCATATGAGGGAGAAGGGAATAGAGGGTTATGCTGATAGAGTTAGATGAGGAAAGACAGGAGGAGGCTTGAGTGGAGCATAAACGACGGCATGGACTGGTTGGGCCGAATGGCCTGTTTTGGTGCCGTATATCCTATGTAATCTTATCTAATCCTATGTAGTTAACTACAACACGTTATATGTATTGTGATAGTGATTTGGACGCGAAAGCAACTTCCAACATTTACTTCATTCCTTACAAGAAGACAACAAAATGACCAAAGATTGCGGTGGATATCCCATCCTTAAATAGAACATTTGCATAATATTCAGATACTGACATACACTAGGCCTGGATTTTCCAATCGAGTCAGGTTGTAATTGTGTAGTTGAAGCCCAGGTTGTGAGGAGGACACAAAGGGCTGGATTTTACCAGCCCTGAGGAGGCGAGTATGGAGGCAGGACTGCTGGAAAAATGGAAAAAATTGGGAGCGGGTCCCAACCCTGCTCCCAACCTGCCTCCAAACCATCTTCCCGGGAGGCGGGTCCCCGACTCGCGCAGGGACCCGTCTCTTAGTGGCGGGGAGGGGATTAGAGCCAATTAACTACCTGTTAACTGTCTGACACTGGCTTTCTCTTAATTGGCCGGCAAGCCCGCAGGGCGGGCTTAACAAGGCCAATCAGGGGAAAATAGCGTCAGGTTGTCAGGGGCGGGACTAGAACCCAGAAACCTGCAGTCCTGCCCCCAATGCACCTCCTCAGGTAAGATCCCGGCCAAAGCGCCTGCAAAGAGATATAGATAGGGTAAGTGAGTGGGCAGTAAGGTGGCAGATGGAGTATAATGTGGGGAAATGTGAGGTTATTCACTTTGGTAGGAAGAATAGAAAAACAGAATATTTTTTAAATGGTGAGAAACTATTAAATGTTGGTGTTCAGAGAGATTTAAGTGTCCTCGTACAGGAAACACAGAAAGTTAGCATCCAGGTACAGCAAGCAATTAGAAAGGCAAATGGCACGTTGGCCTTTATTTGTAAGGGGGTTGGAGTATAAGAGTAAGGAAGTCTTGCTACAATTGTACAGGGCCTTGGTAAGGCCACACCTGGAGTACCGTGCACATGTTTTGGTCTCCTTATCTGAGGAAGGATATATTTGCCTTAGAGGTGGTGCAATGAAGATTTACTGGATTTGATTCCTGGGATGAGAGGGTTGTCCTATGAGGAGAGATTGAGTAGATTGGGCCTATACTCTCTGGAGTTTAGAAGAATGAGAGGTGATCTCATTGAAACATATAAGATTCTGTGGGGGATTGACAGGGTAGATGCTGAGACATTGTTCCCCCTGGCTGGAGAATCTAGAACTGGGGGCATAGTCTCAGGATAAGGGGTCAGCCATTTAAGACTGAGATGAGGAAGAATTTCTTCACTCAGAGGGTTGTGAATCTTTGGAATTCTCTACCCCAAAGGGCTGTGGATGCTGAATCGTTGAGTATATTCAAGGCTGAGACAGATTTTTGGACTCCAGGGGAATCAAGGGATATGGAGATCGGGTGGGAAAGTGGAGTTGAGTTCGATGATCAGCCATGTTCTTATTGAATGGTGGAGCAGGCTCGGGGGGCCTTATGGCCTACTCCTGCTCCTAATCTAATGTTCTCCCCCCACTGCACCGAATATGCATCCCGTGAATATTGGGGCATATGGCTGGAGTCTGTACGGGAGCGATCGGAGGTGGGTCGGGTGGGAAATTTGAAAAAAGTTGCAGCAGTCGGGTACCCACCATCATCCCACCCCCATACGCATTTCCCTCGGGCGTGTTTGTCGGTGTGGCAGTGACCCGACGGGGCGGGTCACCTAATTCAAATCATTAAGAGGTGGTTGTCAGACCCTTAAGAGCCTTTTTGAGCCTACCTTTCGAATTTCCCTGGCTGCCCACGGGAATCAGGCCGCTCGGGAACCACGTCTGTCAGCCTGAGACGGGAGTTGTCTAGCCATTGCTCCAGCTGATTAGATGTCAGCATGAAATGTACTATAAAACCTCCCACCTCACAGCTGATCACTTTCCTCAGGCAGAAGTTGTTGACTGCATTGGCAGCACAGACTTTGCTTTCTACAGGCTGCAAGCGCTTCCAGCAAAGTTGCCATCCAGTCTCACCTCATTGTTACAACCTATCACTCCATTGACAGTTTGCTTCTCTGATCTCTACTTGATCTGCCATCTATTCCATCAGCATGGGTGCCATTTATACTGTCTCACCTTGGTCCTCAGAATCAGACCACGATGAGCCCCAACACCAGCAGCAACAGACACACCAGCAACAACACCACTAACCTTCTCCTCAACCACCTGATGCTGCACAGGACAGAGGGCATCACTGCACCAGAGGCAATACCCCCAATACAGGGTATACAGGCAGAGGAGGAGCTTCCTCAACAGCAGTGCCAAAGTTGGCTCAGGCTATTGCGCCAGGTTGTTGCAGATATTTGCAGATTGTTCTTGCAAGTCTTGCAGCCCAGATGAGCGGGTGGACATGCCTTTCCAATGGCTGTCAAAGTCACCAGCGCCCTCAACTTCTTTGCCTCAGGCTCCTTCCAGGGATCTGCAGCAGACATTTGCAGCATCTCGCAGTTGGCTGCCCACAGATGCATCACACAAGTCACTGGTGCCCTGTTTGACAAGTCAGCCAATTATATCAACTTTGCCACTGATGAAGCCAGTGTTACTGAGCAGGTGCTTGGCTTTGCCACTCTAGTTGGCTTCCCACGGATGTAGGGCATCATCGACTGCACACATGTGGCCATCAGGGCACCCCATCATCACCCAGGAGTTTTTGTGAACCGCAAGGACTTCCACCCCCTCAATGTGCAGCTCGTCTCCAACCATACGAAGATCATCATGCATGTTTGTGCCAAATTCCCTGGCAGCTGTCATGACTCTTTCATCCTGTGCCAGTCCACCCTCCCTCAGCTCTTCGCTGCTCTAAACAGACTTTCCAGCTGGCTGTTTGGAGACAAGGGCTATCCACTGAAGACGTTGCTCATGATACCCTTGAGGAGGCCGAGGAGAGATATAATAAAAGCCACATTTCCACCAGATGTGTCATAGAGCAGACAATAGGCATGCTCGAAATGTGTTTCAGATGCCTTGACAGATTTGGAGGAGCCCTTCAGTACGCACCAGCCAGGGCCTTCAGAATCATCATGGTCTGCTGCGCCCTGCACAACATAGCACAGCAGCGAGGGTTAACACTGCCTGAGGAGCAAGGCACTGAGCGCACAAACTCTTCAGAGGAGAAAGAGGAGGGGCATCAGCTGGAAGACGAGGAGGAGCAGGAGCTGGAGGAACCTGTGGCCCAGATCCCACCAGCACCCGAGCACATTGCTGCCAGAGAGGCCTTATCATTTCCTGATTTACTTAACTTTATGCAGTACACCCATATGGCTGCGCCAGACTGGCACCACCCCACAGCAACACCATAAAGAATCCCTACAATAACCAAACCATTCCTTTCACACTGACCACCATTGCTGGAGGTTCCGTTATGTCTCACCAGTTACTGCAACTCACTCAGCCACTTCCAAAAGTGCACACAAATGTGTTCAAGATGGGAAAGTGGTAAAAATAAAGATTTTAATGGTTGACAATACATTAACGGAATTTTGCCATTAACGTTGACCAAAACACCCAAGTGGCTATCCTATTGAATCTACTTGTGTGTCCTCTTTCTCTTATGCGTGCTTCTATGAAGTGCTACCCCTGTAGCTTCAGCAGAGGTAGAGGCCGCCTGCTCACTTCCCTGCTGCGACTGCTTAGACACTCTTGGCAGATGTCCTCTGGGTTTTGGAGCCAGTGATGGCCCAACCAAAGTCTGCTCCTCTTGCAACCGTGCAGGGACCGACTCGGCCATCGCGATCCCAGGAGCCATCTGGGGCTCTCTCTGAGGGGGTGGCAATAGGGGAGAAGTGTGAGCACTTTGAGAAGAGCCCACACTTCCCTCTCCCCTCTCGCCGTCATCCCTGTCATGGGCCACCCGCACTTCCCTGCTAGCAAGAAGCTGGAGAGCATCTTGCTACACAGCAGTGGGGCCATGAGGACCCACGTCTATGCTGACGTCCCTCCTAGACAGGAGGTCTATGAGCATCTACCATCTATCCTCCATAGATAGCCATCTATTATCCATAGATACCATGTGCTCCTGTGAATGGCGCATTAGCTGCTCCATGCAGGTGCCCACCCTATCTATGGAAGAGCCTACAGTCACCATCGCCTGCGACACGGTGGTGCTCATGTTGGAGATGGACTCCTCCATTCTTTGAACATTTGAAGACATCGTGGTCGCAAAACTTGTCAGAGCCTCCTACGCTTCTTCCTGCACCTCCAGGATCGCCCTCTTTCTGGACGGCCCCCGAGGCTCAGCGTTTACATGCAGCTGAGCAGAGCTGGGAGTGTCCTGCACCCTCCGGTGAGGAGTCTCCACTGATGTCCCTGTCTCCACCATCTGCTCTTGCTCACTTGTGACATGTGACGGACCTGGTGACAACACTACTTTATCTTGCGTGGGACCCACCGAGGTGTGCGTCCCTGCATTGATGCTGGGTGCGCTCATGTCTGGTGACGCTGTGCCTTCAGATGCTGGAGGCTCCTCTGAGGAGTTGTCTTGTTATTTCTCCTGGACAGTGGCGGTGGGGCAGCGGTGCTCTTGATGGACCTGTGGGAGAGTAAAGAGATGAGTTAGATATGTCATATCAAGAATGGGTACAGATACCATTATGCACTTGATGACCATTCAATGGCTGACTACATCAGTCACCATATGAGTGACTGATGTATGCCATGTAGTTGTATATGTATTTCTGTCACCAAGTTGCTGAGATGTCTCCCTCTCTCTGTCTCCCACCTCCAGCTGCTCTGCCACTCCCGATATTCCCAACGCAGCCTCCTCTGCTGTTGTGAGGGTGGCAAATGATGGAGGGCCGCCTCCAGTTCTCTCCCTCTCCCTCTTGTTGTGCGCTCTCTTCTCCTGCAAGGGAAAGAAGAAAAGGTTGAATGAGACTGATGGAATGAGTGTAAGGAATGGATGGGTTACATCTTTAGAGGGTGAGTATGATGGAGTGGGGTGCCATTGCCAAGTGGCCTCCTTGCGTCTTGTTAGTTGGCATGATTGCATTAGGATGAGGGTGAGTGTGAGAGGTGGCTAGTGAGATGGGGATGTGATAATGTAGATAGAGAGGGATGGGTGGACTTGCAAGGTATGTTGGTGTGAGTAAAGATGTGCAGGAGTAGGGTTGGGAAGGCAGAGTGATGGGGATGTGATGAGAGACACAGCAGGATGAATTAAGTGTGGTTTGTATTCACCTTTCCAGATCTAATGAAATCATTTAAACATTTGTGGCACTGCACCCAGGTCCTCTTGAATACATCCCTGCTGTTCACCTCCTCTGCAATTTGGAGCCAGGTTCTTTTTGTCTCCTAGGGAGGTCTCTTTCGCCCATTGAAAGCGAAGAGGACCTCCCTGCGTGATCTGACTCCCTCCACAAGCATATGGAGGGAGTCATCGGAGAACCTGGGTGCAGCTCTCTACCTCTGTGCAGCCATCTCTCCAGCTGTTTGGAGCAATGAAAACCTCCAGTGTGCTGCCTGCACCAATATGCCGAGGAACCAACCAGAGATCAGGCCATCTTAGACTGGGTATTATGTAATGAGAAAGGATTAATTAGCAATCTTGTTGTACGAGGCCCCTTGGGTCGGAGCGATCATAATATGATCGAATTCTTCATTAAGATGGAGAATGAAGTAGTCGACTCAGAGACTAGGGTCCTAAATTTAAATAAAGGAAACTACAATGGTCTGAGGCACGAGTTGGGTAGGATTGATTGGGGAATGTCACTCAAAGGGTTAATGGTGGATAGGCAATGGCAAACATTCAAAGACCGCATGGATGAACTACAGAATTTGTTCATCCCAGTTTGGCATAAAAATAAAACAAAAAAGGTGACTCAACCGTGGCTAACAAGGGAAATTAGGGATAGCATAAGATCCAAGGAGAGGACATATAAATGGCCAGAAAAAACAGTAAACCTGAGGATTGGGAGCAGTTTAGGATTCAACAAAGGAGGACAAAGGGATTAATTAAGAAAGGGAAAATAGAATATGAGAGTAAGCTTTCAGGGAAAATAAAAACTGACTGTAAAAGCTTTTATAGATATGTGAAGAGAAAAAGATTGGTGAAGTCAAGCGTATGTCCCTTGCAGTCAGAATCAGGGAATTTATAATGGGGAACAAAGACATGGCAGACCAATTAAATACATATTTTGGTTCTGTCTTCACAAAGGAGGACACAAATAACCTCCCAGAGATGTCGGGGAACATAGGGTCTGATGAAAGGGAGGAACTGAAAGAAATCAGTATTTTTAGGGAAATGGTGTTAGGGAAATTGATGGGATTGAAGGCCGATAAATCCCCAGGGCCTGATAATCTACATCCTAGGGTACTTAAGGAGGTGGCCCTAGAAATATTAGATGCATTGCTGATCATCTTCCAACATTCGATGGAATCTGGAACAGTACCCATGGATTGGAGGGTAGCTAATGTTACCCCACTATACAAAAAAGGTGGTAGAGAGAAAACGGGGAATTACAGACCGGTAAGCTTGACATCGGTAGTGGGGAAAATGCTAGAGTCCATTATAAAAGATGTAATAGCAGAGCACTTGGAAAACAGTGACAGGATCGGACAAAGTCAACATGGTTTTACAAAAGGTAAATCGTGCTTGACTAATCTACTGGAATTTTTTGAGGATGTAACTGGTAAAATAGATAAGGGAGAACCAGTGGAAGTGGTGTATTTGGACTTTCAGAAGGCTTTCGATAAGGTCCCGCATAAGAGATTAGCGTGTAAAGTTAAGGCACATGGGATTGGGGGCAAGGTATTGACTTGGATAGAGAACTGGTTGGCAGACAGAAAGCAAAGAGTTGGAATAAACGGGTCTTTTTCCGAGTGGCAGGCAGTGGCTAGTGGGGTATCGCAGGGATTGGTCCTTGGACCCCAGCTATTCACAATATATATTAATGATCTAGACAAGGGAACTAGATGTAATATCTCCAAATTTGCAGATGACACAAAGCTGGGTGGGTGTGTGTGCTGTGAGGAGGATGCCGTGAAACCCCAGGATGATTTGGGCAGGTTAGGTGATTGGGCAAAAGCATGGCAGATGCAATATAACATGGATAAATGTGAGGTTATCCACTTTGGTGGCAAAAACAGGAAGGCAGATTATTATCTGAATGGCAATAGATTGGGAGAAGGGGAAGTGCAACGAGACCTAGGTGTCCTTGTGCACCAGTCGCTGAAGCTAAGCATGCAGGTGCAGCAGGCGGTTAAGTAGGCAAATGGTATGTTGGCCTTCGTAGCGAGAGGGTTTGAGTACAGGAACAAGGATGTCTTGCTGCAGTTATACAGGGCCTTGGTGAGACCACATCTTGAGTATTGTGTGCAGTTTTGGTCGCTTTATCTGAGGAAGGATGTTCTTGCCATGGAAGGAGTTCAGCGAAGATTCACCAGGCTTGTAGTGTATGTGCCTTTCAGTCAGAACTACTTTTACAGCTCCTGTATACTGTAGTACCGGCAGTGACCACACCGGTGTATAAGCTTTGCGCATGCCTCTGTACCCCCAGTCTAGAGACTACCCTCCTCCAGTAAAGACCTGTTTATTGTTCATGTACAGCATCTGTGTGATTATTTAATAATAGCATATCCACTGAACCACGGATCCAACAGTGGCGACGAGTGTCGATTCGAATCTACCTGCAACATAAAAAATAAAAAAAATAGTCGAGGTCAGGAACACGGGCGTCGACCACGAGCAACCGCCCAGCAGTCAGGCAGAGATTGAACTTCACAGGGGAGGCTGTGGAGAGCCGGGCTTTGTTCCCCAACCACGATGAGCAGTAAGAGACCGACGACAGGTTCAGCGCAGACCCTTCCCGAGCAGCGGCGGCTGGAGCCGACCGACGGCGGAGAGAAAGCCGAGCAGCGTCGACGGGGTAAGACAGAGGGTGAAGAGCGCAGGGTGCAGCCGGGGGTTGAACACCGAGCGGCGTCGAGAAAAAGAAAACAAACCGGAGAGAGAGAGGGTTAAGAAACAGCCAGGTTCTAGACTGAGCGGCGTTGAAAAATATAAAAAGAAGAACGCGCAGAGCATAGCCAGGGCTCACGGGCTGAACAGGGTCCGCGGGGCAAAGAAAGGGGAGATGCCATTGAGCCGCGGAGAAGAAGGAAGAGCGCGGGAGGCGCCATTTTTAGAAGCCGCAGCGGAGAAGAAGGGCGAGCGTGGGAAGGAAGGAAAGCGCGGGAGGCGCCATTTGTGACAGTTAACTCACACCCAAGGATGCCGAAGAGTGGCAGTATCTCTACGTTCGACAATGAAGTCGAAGATTGGGTGACATATATGGAACGTATTGAGGTGTACTGCAGGGCGAATGAAGTGCCAGATGCTAATAAAACACTGGTTCTGTTAAATTCCATGGGTGCAAAAACTTATGGGTTACTGCAAAATCTAATAACCCCAGAGAAGCCGGTGAACAAAAATTTTGAAAGCATAGTAGAAATCCTACAGGACCACTTAAACCCCACACCACTGCTGATAGCAGAATGATTTAAGTTCCATAAAAGGAACCAACACAAAGACGAAAGCAATGCTGAGTACCTAACGGAACTGCGCAAGCTATCGAAACACTGCCAGTTTGGAGCGGGACTAGCAGATACGTTAAGGGACAAGTTTGTGTGTGGGCTACAAAGTGAAGGAACCCAGAAACGGCTTCTATCAGAAAAGAACCTTACGCTGGACAAAGCTTTCAGTATGGCAGTATCACACGAAGCAGCCGCAAGGGGCGCTGCAGAGATACAACGGAGACCGCAAGAATATGGCACCAATGAAATGTCCTATGGAACAGGGAAGTGCTATCGCTGCGGCAGAACAACACATGACCAGAAAGATTGTTGGTTCAAGGACCAAGTGTGCAGACAGTGTGGGAAAGCAGGACACATAGCAAGAGTCTGCAGGCCTGGGAAGAAAACCAACAGTAAGAAATCTCCACAGTACAAAAAGGTACACCAGGTGATGGACAGTGGTTCAGACGAACAGAAAAGTGACACAGACTCCGGAAGCAAGGAGCTGGGTTGTCTGAAACTACATAAAGTAACAGAAATGGAGGATCACCAGACTATCTGGGTTACACTCAAGATAGACGGAGTCCAAGTGAAAATGGAATTGGACACAGGGTCAGCTCTAACAGTCATAAATCAAAGCGACTACAAGCGGCTATTTTCACACATACCCTTGAAAGCTACAGAGATTGTCTTGAAGACGTATACGGGGCAAAAAGTCTACCCCAAAGGAAAAATAAGGGTGAAAGTGACATATAAAGGCCAGGAAATACCTAAAATGGATATATATGTATTGCCAAATGGAGGACCACCACTGCTAGGACGTGAATGGATCCAGAAGATACAATTAGATTGGCATTCCATACAGGCACTAAAGGTTGAGGCCAAAAAGGATGACGACGTCACACCTGGACGACTGTCAAAAATGCTAACTGACACAAAAGAAGTGTTCCAGGAGGGACTAGGAACACTAAAAGGAATAACAGCAACGATTAAAATAGAGGAAAATGCAAGCCCAAAGTTTCTGAGGGCCAGACCAGTGCCTTATGCGATCAGACCAGCTGTTGAAGCAGAGCTGGAAGGGTTGGAACGTTCAGGAGTACTGTCCAAAGTGGACTGGAGCGAGTGGGCTACACCCATCGTTCCTGTAATGAAGAGGTCGTTGAGTAATACGCCTGGGGAACCAAAGAAGGCCCGCATCTGTGGGGATTTTAAGGTGACAGTGAACCCAGTCCTTCACACGGTGCAATATCCGCTTCCACGAATTGAGGATATTTTCGCCTCGCTGTCTGGAGGTAAACGCTTCACCAAAATTGATCTAGCCCAGGCGTACTTGCAAATGGAGGTAGAAGAAGCTTCAAAACATTACCTTACGATCAACACTCATAAAGGTCTCTATCAATACAACCGGCTGGTGTTTGGAGTAGCCTCGGCTCCGGCTATCTGGCAAAGGGCGATGGATCAGGTCCTGCAAGGGATTCCAGGGACCCAGTGTTATTTGGACGACATCTTGGTCACGGGCGAAAATGACGGTGATCACCTCGCCAACTTGGAGAAGGTGCTCACCAGATTAAAGGAGTATGGGCTACGAGCTAATCGCCACAAGTGCGAGTTTTTCCAGAAACAGATCTCGTATTGTGGCCACGTCATCGATGAAGAGGGGTTACATAAGTCCCCTGACAAGATTGAGGCAGTAGTCAAGGCTCCAGCACCGGAAAATGTGTCACAACTGAGGTCGTTTCTCGGGCTGGTAAACTACTACCACAAGTTCTTACCAAATTTGTCTACGGTATTACACCCGCTGAACACCCTACTGCAAACAGGGGTACCATGGAAGTGGGATGATGAACGTAGACGAGCTTTCCAGAAGTGTAAAGAATTGATCACATCAAAAGAGGTGTTGGCCCATTTCAACCCAGCACTACCAATTCGTTTGGCATGTGATGCATCACCCTATGGTATTGGAGCGGTGCTGTTGCACAAATTCCCAGACGGGTTGGAGAGGCCAGTAGCCTTTGCGTCTTGGTCACTAACCTCAGCCGAGCACAACTACGCCCAAATTGACAGGGAGGCCCTCAGCCTAGTATGGGGAGTAAAAAAATTCAACCACTATCTGCATGGGCAGAAGTTCACCTTGCTGACTGACCACCAACCACTTGTCTCCATCTTTAATCCTAAGAAGGGCGTTCCAGTGATGACAGCACAGCGGTTACAAAGATGGTCCCTGTTTCTAGGGCCGAATCAATATGAAATATAGAATATAAAGGCACGAAACAGCATGGGAACGCTGATGGGCTATCGCGCCTGCCACTGCCTACTGTGGAGGAAGCACCAGCAGTGGGCCCTATCGAGATATTTTATTCATCAATAATTGAACGATTGCCAGTAACAAACGCGGATATAGAGAAGGAGACCCGCAATGATCCGACGCTGTCGAGGGTATATGAATTGATGGTGAGGGGATGGCCAACACATGGCGACTCACTGTTGCCAGCATTCTCATCCAGAAGAGAACAGCTGTCAGTATGCCAGGGGACAGTGATGTGTGGATCCAGAGTGGTGATTCCACCCAAGTTAAGGGAGAGAGTGCTAAATGAGCTACATGAAGGTCATCTGGGGGGAGTGAAAATGAAAATCCTTGCTAGGGCTTATGTGTGGTGGCCGGGAATCGATCAACAAATCAAAGACCTAACTAAGAGCTGCTTAGGATGCCAGAAGGTCCAAAATGCACCACCACATGCCCCTCTACACCCATGGGAGTGACCCTCCTCTCCATGGCAATGGGTGCATATTGATTTCGCTGGTCCATTCATGGACTCAATGTTCTTAATAGCAGTGGATGCTCATTCAAAGTGGCCTGAGGTGATAAAAATGTCTTCAACCACTACAGAGAAAACGATTGCAGTCCTACGGACCATATTTGCCAGAAACAGTTTGCCAGAGCAGATTTGCTCTGATAATGGACCACAGTTTGTGTCCGACGAGTTCCAAAAATTTATGAGAAGGAATGGGGTAAGGCATTACACATCTGCCCCGTATCATCCAGCCACAAATGGATTGGCTGAGAGGTTCGTACAAACCTTTAAGAAGGCGATCAAGGCCATGTGCGACGATGAAATTCCACTACAGCATAAGATGGACAATTTCTTATTAGCCTACCGAAACGCGACACATGCAGTTACCAACCAGACCCCAGCCATGATGTTCTTTAACCGAAGGTTGAGATCTCGTCTGGACTTGCTCAGACCAAATGTGCGAAGAAATGTTGAGGACAAACAATTCCAGCACATCAATGAGAAGCCAACAAGGAGCTTCAATGTAGGGCAACCAGTCTTGGCCCATGACTATCGAACAGAGAAATGGCAACCCGGAACGATATGTACAAGGCAGGGGCCATTAATGTACACAGTGGATGTCGGGGAGAACATTGTGAGATGCCACGTCGATCAGATCTTAGCGTCATAGGAACGTGTCAACCCCATGTATCGAGTACCTGGGGATGTACCCGACATACCGGTAGCATCTACTTCAGACCCAGTAGCAGTGGAACCCGATGAACTACCCGATGAAAAGGGGTCAGAATCGCCTCTGCACCAAGAACAAGAACCTCCGGAAAGGCGCTATCCCGAAAGGGTCAGGAAGCCGCCCCAAAGACTGAATCTATAAATGGACTTTTGTTGTTTAATGTACATGTTGAAATGTTAATTGTTATTTGAATATTAGGGGTACTACTAATCTAAAAGGGGAGGAATTGTAATGTATGTGCCTTTCAGTCAGAACTACTTTTACAGCTCCTGTATACTGTAGTACCGGCAGTGACCACACCGGTATATAAGCTTTGCGCATGCCTCTGTACCCCCAGTCTAGAGACTACCCTCCTCCAGTAAAGACCTGTTTATTGTTCATGTACAGCATCCGTGTGATTATTTAATAATAGCATATCCACTGAACCACGGATCCAACAAGGCTGATACCTGGGATGGCAGGAATGACGTATGAGGAGAGATTGGGTCGATTGGGCTTGTACTCACTGGAGTTTAGAAGAATGAGAGGGGATCTCATTGAAACTTATAAAATTCTGACAGGACTGGACAGACTAGATGCAGGAAGGATGTTCCCGATGGTCGGGGAGTCCAGAACCAGGGGTCACAGTCTAAGGATAAGGGGTAGGCCATTTAGGACAGAAATTAGGAGGAATTTCTTCACCCAGAGAGTGGTGAACCTGTGGAATTCTCTACCACAGAAGGCAGTAGAGGCCAATACATTAAATATATTCAAGAAGGAGTTGGATATATTTCTTAAGGTTAAAGGGATCAAGGGGTATGGGGAGAAAGCAGGGACCGGGTACTGAATTTGGATGATCAGCCATGATCGCATTGAATGGCGGAGCAGGCTCGAGGGGACGAATGGCCTACTCCTACTCCTATCTTCTATGTTTCTATGTTTCCTAGATGAACCTTCAAATGCAATGTGGCCATGGCTTCTTTAAATATCCCAGCTGAAAACACGTCATGGATGATGTCATCAAACCCACACCATTTAATAGGGCCGGGTAACGCGCAGGGCAGGCTTAATAGGCCCCATTATCGCAAAGTCGATTTCTGCAGTTGGATGGAAGCAACAACGGGGTCACGACCCACCACGCCAACCGCCCACACCCTACCAGCCCAGGTACAGAAAATTCCGGCCTACATTTTTGATTCTTAATGCCCTTTGAAGCAGCTTAGCCACTCATTGCACAAATAATCACTATTCAAGCAAAAGGCCCCCTCCCACCTTATCAGGGCAATTAGGGATGAGCAATAAATGCAGCCTTGCCAGCAATCTCTACATCCACAGAGCAAAGAAAAAATAAAACCCAATGACATTGTAAAAGCAGAAACAAGATATCAATGTCACTTAAAACTCTGTAAGAGACAGAAACAGAAAGAACAAATCCCCAGCCAGATCATTACTGCTACAAAATAAAACTCCCAAGCAATATTCCCTTTAATTAAACTAATCAAGAAGTTCAATCCTTTGCACTGTCCCCATCCATTTAAAACCATTGTGTATAATTAAACACAACTTTCCCTTTTCCTGACAGGCGTACTATTTGTATAGATCATTAACTTGTGCAAAACCTAATCCACTATATAAACAATAGAAATTTGTTAATAAGCAATGTTTTCCTCTGTTCAAAAAATCAGAAGAAATGTCCATTTTCCTGTAGTTGATGGTCTGTAATGAAACTGCTGGAATGTGCAGCTTGGAAAAGCGCAATACCTGAGAAAGCAATGTTGTTATTACTTACGAAAAAGCAACAGCCAATCACAACACACCTAATAAGACAATTGACCAGACTGAATGTCATAAGTTGGTTCATCAGTGGGGGAGTCTGCACAGTTTGTTCAGAATGGCACAATGTAAAATGAGGAAATCCTGTTTTTCATTCTAGGCCCAGAATACATTGGTTTCCATGATTGGTGGGCGCCACAGGGTATAGATTGCATCCCGGATGCTCATAATAACATTATAATTCAGTTATTGTTTGAGTTTTATTTTGTTATTATTGTTGGAGGAAAATGGCACCGTAGTGCCTGCTGAAATACTTGACATTTATTGACATTTTGCAGACACTGGCATAACAGACAGCTGACTTGATCTGCTTGCACCAACTTGTGATATCACTTGTACAGACATAAGACAGGAACGGCTAGTCAACTGTTGGGGTAAAACTGTAAGAGCGAAAAATTATGTTTAGGAAGAACAAGGGAGGTAAAGGGTGTTTAAGGGCGTGGTTACACAACTGGCAGGACATAGGTATCACTGTGAGAATAGGGTTGCGAAATACCAACATGTCACATGAAAGAAGCTAGCTAACAGTAATATAATTAAGTTGTTTGTGAAAGAAGCTAGCTAACGGTATAATAACATAATTAACTTGTTTTTGACAGAATGTGATTAAGGGTTGCTAAGGTATCGGATTGGCCAAAGTTGAAGGATGCTAAAGTACCAGATTGGCCAAGGAATTAATGTAATAACTGCTGATATGGTACCTTTCCTGTTTTTAAACTGTATAAAAGAAGCTCGGCTACTATTGTAAAACAGAGAAGCTGGCAGCTGAGACCGCGGGGTCTACTGTTCTTCTTCTCCCAGAGCGCTCTGTACATTAAACTGTGCATTTTTACATCTCTCAAACTATTTGGTTGTGTGAGTTTATTCACATAAGTCTAAGTTGGGTAACGCGTTGACCTCGTATATCACTTGGCCCGCTCAGGCTCCAATTAGACCCTAACAAATTGGCGTAGTCAGGCAGGATCAGCTCGGAGGGCGCCGGAGCACCCAGAGGTGATCTCGGGCGAGTAGTCAAATTTTTGACCATCCATCAATTAGCGATGCTAGACGGGTGACACCGGAGCACTGACTGATCAAAAGAACAAGAAAGGGGTTTGACGAGAGGTGAGAATTCACAGTTAACCGAAAGTTTGTGGTATTCTTTGTTTGTTTGAATCTCGTAGGGCATTTATAAGGATCATAAGGTAAAACTCGTAGACGTCGCTTACTACCTTCGGGGTTGGACCGGCAGAAGGTCCCGGGGAACCACCGATACATAGGTTGCACGTACGCTCGCTTCTCTTCGTGAGGAGGACGTACCTCTGACAACACAGGGTAAGGAGAGGATTTACAAGATGACAGGTAAGGGTCAAACATGGGGGCCTTCGGGTTCCCTTAGTAATCAGTATATGGCTGATAGGAGAACCCTAATTTAAAAAATGCGGAGAGATGGATGGGATACGAGTCAGACATTGGTAGCACAAAGAGAATGGTGGGAAAAGGAGAAAAAGGACAAGACTAAAAAGGCAGGAATACTCTTGGTCCACCAATTGGTTGGCTTACAAGAAGCCGTTGAAAAATGTAAGATTGGAATAAAAGAAAGAGATAGTAAGTTAGAAGCCAAAGACGTCAAAATTAGGGAACTAGAGAAGAAACTCGAGTATTTAGAATCAAGTAAAAATACGTATGGAATGATGCCAGTATTGGGAGATATGGGAGAACCCATCCCACCCTATGAAGAAAAAACAGCCGCCACGGCCCCAATTACGGGGGAAGAGGCAGGAATTGAAACATTTGCCATGGCCCCTGTGGCACGGGGAGGCACGATAGCCGCCCCCTCTGCAAAATGGACACCATTCACGCCAGGTGATAGACAACAGATAATGCAATTTTTGGGATCATTAAAACCCCGTAGCAATAATACAGAGTTCTGGAAAAACTTAGAACGAACATGGCAAAGTCACCAATTACATACTAGAGATGTACATCAATTAGTGAGAGCAGCCTGTCCCGCGGACAGATGGAGACTTATGGGGCAGGGAGCCGCACCACCTACCCAATTTAGGGATGGCCAGTGGGCACTTCAATTGCCTCACACTACTGAAGTAAATGCATTGCAGGCAATTTTTATACCATTTAAGGCAGAAGTACAAAGGGTGTTGGGGGCAGCACAGACAAACTGGAATAAAATCACAGCTTGTAGACAACAAAAAGGAGAAGGGTCTTCTGAATTTGGTGAACGATTGTTTACGATATACGAAGAGAGTTCGGGCCAAATTAACCCCCAAATGGAAGACCCTGCCTTTGTACAATTATTTAAAGATGGGTTGACAACCGAACACCAAAGGATCCTAAAAATGGGAGTTGTGGCTGCTAATACCCATGATGCAGTTGTCCAATGGGCATGCTCTGTAGATGCCCTGGAGGCCCAACAATCCCACGCGGTCCGTATCAAGCAAGAAAAGGTAGCAGCCGTACAAGGAAACGGCCAGGAAGCACGACCCAAAACGAAGGAAAATTGTCACAATTGTGGGAAACAAGGACACTTTGCTAAAGAATGTAGAGCCCTGCGACAGGAATGCTCATTTTGTAAAAAGAGAGGTCACACATGGGAAAAATGTTATAGTAGATTAAATCAAGAACAGGGAGTAGTGCATAAAACGGAAAGCACAACCAATTCCCCTACCTGGCCGGTAGGAAAACCCGACGGAACTTGGAGATTAACTATTGACTATACCGCTTTAAATAAAGTAACACCAAAGTTACATCCTATTGTAGCAAGTCCAGCGACAATATTAAATGGGTTAAGCGCAGAACACAAAGTTTTCACGGTATTAGATATTGCAAATGGATTAAGGTCATTACCTTTGGACCCAGAATCCCAGGAGAAATATACGTTCACTATAGGAGATACGCAATACACATGGACCCACTTGCCACAAGGATTCCATAACAGTCCGGCTATATTCCATAGAGTCATGCAGTCACTACTGGAGACAATTGACCTCCCGAAGGGAAGTACTATTCTACAATATGTGGATGACCTCCTCATTGCTTCAGAGAAGGAGGAAGACCACAATTGTGCACTCTATTTGGTGTTACGGGCACTAAATAGTAAAGGGTTTAAAGTGAACCCCAAAAAAGCGCAAGTTGGGAAATCAGAAGTAACCTATTTGGGCCATAAAATTTCGCAAGGAACTAAAACAATGCCAGAAGATAGAAAAGCAGCTATACGGGCTATGCCCAGACCCAGTACAGTTAGAGGAGTTAGGAAAGTATTAGGACTCTTTAACTATAGTAGGAACTTCATCCCCAACTTTGCTAAAATAGCGGAGCCAATACAAAGATTAGTAAAAGGAGGGAAAGCGGCCCTCGATCAGATAGAATGGGGATCGGAACAAGAAAATGCGTATACCGAACTAAAAACTGCCTTAACATTAGCTCCAGGATTAGGATTACCCAATATAGGTAAGCCATTTCACATCTATTGTGAAAATGAAGGAGGCTTCTACGCTGCGGTAGTCACTCAAGACCACGGGGGTGATAATAGACCGGTAGCCTATTATTCCACACGACGATGTCCGGCAGCAGCTGGACTTTCTCGGTGTGTAGCTGCCCTGGATTGTGCAGCATGGGCGATAAAGGTTAGTGAGCCCATCATAATGACAGGAGAAATTATCCTCCATACCAAACACACCTTGGTAGAAATGTTAAATACCGGAAGATTAAGGTCAGTTTCAAATATGAGGAGGGCAAGATGGGAAGCCGTATTAGTACCAGCGGATAAATCAGTACGAATAATTCGGGACACCGGAGTTAACCCAGCCGCAGGAATGTTAAACGAAGGAGAACCACATAAGTGTGGGGATATAGATGAGGAAGCTGAGGAAAGTTGGATTAAGGAAGAAGCTTTGGAACAGACAGAAGAGGTCTTTTATGTAGGTGGATCCCGCAAATATATTAACGGCTTACCTAGAACAGGCTGGGCAATAGTGGACAATACTCTTAAAACAGTAAAATCCGGGCGATTAGAAGGAGGACTATCCGCACAGGTTGCGGAGATAGTCGCCCTAACCAAAGCCCTTGAATTAGCAGAAGGAAAAACTGTCAATATTTATACAGATAGCCGGTACGCCTTTGGGGTAGTACACGACTATATGACAGCCTGGGGAAGACGTGGATTTGTAACCACTACTGGGGAACCTATTAAACATCAACAACGAATAAGAGCCTTTTTAGTTGCGGCGGCAAAACCAAGTAAGGTAGCCGTTATAAAAATAAAGGCACACCAGAAGGCCCCAGAACAGGGTAACCCTGACTGGCTAAATCAACAGGGTAATCAGGCGGCCGATTTGGCGGCCAAGACAGCTCTAGAATTAGAGGAAGAGGAAGACAGTTATCCCGTAGGGAGCGTACAAATGGAAGAAATTGAAATACAGAAATTGCAGAAAGATACCCCGCCAGTAGAAAAGGATGAATGGAAACAGAAAGGGGCAGTACAAGGATCAGATGGAATCTGGAGGAAGGATACTAAAGTATTAGCACCAGAGTGTGTAAGGTTAACGTTACTGGATCTGCATCATGGCCTGACGCATTCAGGACGAGATGCCATGCAGGAAGCTCTCTCAAGAGATTGGTGGTGGCCTGGAATGGGAAGAGATATAGCAAAACACTGTCACCGGTGTGTGACGTGTGCACAATATAATCCAGGCAGGCCTGTAAAAATTAGAATGGCACATCAGCCTCGACCTAGGGGACCTTGGGAACACTTACAAATTGACTTTACTGGCCCCCTGCCATCATCACACGGAAAAATATATTGTTTAGTAATAATTGATCAGTTTACAAGGTGGGTAGAGGCTTTTCCTACCCGAAATTGTACCGCATTAACAGTTGCGCGTTTTTTGGCAGAAGAAGTTATCCCAAGGTGGGGAGTACCATTGCAAATAGATTCTGATCAAGGAACGCACTTTACTGGAACAGTGGTAAAAACCGTTTGCAAATTGATGGGAATCAAACAGAAATTCCACATACCCTACCACCCCGAAAGCTCCGGGATGGTAGAGAGAATGAACAGAACTTTGAAATTAGCTCTGGCCAAAGCTATAGCCGAAACTGGAAAAAATGGGTGGAGGTGTTACCCATAATATTAATGAAGTTGAGAGCAACTTCCAATCGTACCACTGGACTAACCCCTTATGAACTAATGACAGGACGAGCAATGCAATTACCAGAAGGCATTATAACAGGTGGAGCAGATGTGGGGCCCTTAAAAGACAGGCTAAAACAATATGTGTTGGAACTAAGTAACCAACTAAAAGAAATGAGGGCGGGGGTTAGGAACCGTCAACAGGAAAGGGACGAGGAGCTGAAATTACAAATGCTCCCCGATGTTCCACCCGCTGGATCTAAGGTAATGTTAAAAAACTTACCTGGAATACCGGGATTTGCCCCAAAATGGTCTGGACCCTATGAGGTTATAATCAGTGGAGACACCTGTGCCTGTCTGGACATAAGGGGTGTAGGAAAGTGGAAACATTGGACCCAATTAAAAGTCTATAACCCATAAATTGTTCCCGAGAGAAAAAACCCATGTAATTTAAACCTACAGATTGAATACTGCAAGCAAAAAGTGACAGCCCCAAAACAACACGAGGCTGTTAAGTGTTTTATGTATAGTTGCGTTAATTGGTATTGTCACGGAAGGTATACTTAACTCCCGCAAGAAAAGGGAGCTGCATGTAAATACGTTTTTATATATGTCATATAAGTATGCCAAACTGAGTGGGATAGATGCCTGTTGGGTATGTAGCCATACTCCCACTCATGCGAAAGGAGGGATACCCTTGCGACCAATACCCTTGAACCTCACAGATATTGCAGAATGGATAATTAATAAAAATCATACGAAACAGAAAAATACCACCTTATCCACCTTCGGAAAAACATGGGAACAGAAATGGACTAGCCTAAGGAATGAGTTCCGGGGGGGAGGATATTCGTTAGAAAATTTTAAAGAATGGTATAAGCCAACTTATGATTATACGAAAGAACCCCCCTTTTTAGTCCTTACCAATACGTCAGGAAAGGGCCAGCCGATCGGGGAGATATGTTGGGAGCGCGGTACAGAACAGACTGAAGGGATCAGAATTGATGTGGGAAAAAGTCATTGTATACAAAATTTTACCACATATAATGCAGGAAATTCCATGGAAAGCTGATGGTTCAATACTACCAATTTGATGAATTTGACCAATAATAAACCATGGAATGGGACCAGGCGAACAGATACTGACAACCAGATGGGTTTTACCATCTTCCACGCCAACATAAACCCCGAACAACTGGGACAGATAATGACAGCCTATAATGGGACATACTTCATATGCGGTCATAGAGCATACCCCTGGCTACCAGAGAATTGGGCAGGATCATGCTATTTGGGGTGTGTAATACCATACGTACACCACATAAAGGAATTGAAAGACCACCACAAGCATAGTCGTACTAAAAGAGAACTTCCCACCTGGCAGGTGGTACCAGGAGCTATGTTCCCCACGGCTGGAATAGTGTTTACTTCTCAAGAAATATGGTTATTGGCAACCATAATTGAGGGAGTAGCCAATGACACGGCTGAATCCATGATAGAGATGAGTGCCGAAATGGTAGCCCTAAGAACTGTTGCCCTACAAAATAGAATGGCACTAGATTACCTACTAGCTGCACAGGGAGGTACATGTGCCATGATCGGAGCAGAATGCTGTACATATATCCCAGACAGTTCTGAAAATATTACCAACCTAGCGGACCATATTCAAAAACAAGTAGCTTTGCTCCATCAATCCAATATTGGAGGCAGATGGTTTGATTGGTTACTGGGAGGATCAGGCTGGGGTGCTTGGCTAATGCAAATGATATTGATCATAGTTGTGATATGTATACTGCTGTGCTGTGCATTGAGTATCATTAAAATGTGCTGTCAAACTGCTGTGAAAGCTGTGCTGCCAGTAGCTTCTGTCGAAGAATATACCGACCTCCTGCCCAGAAATACGGGTGAAGAAGAAGAAACGTATGATGACGTGGCCAGGACGGCCGGTTCTCACGAGATGAGTCAGTGGTTGTAAACCAACCCTGTGAAGAAACGAAGAATGATGGTCATCTGGGAGCAAGAGGATCGTGCTCCAGGACCAAAAGGAGGGGCTGTTGGAGGAAAATTTAAAATGGCACCGTAGCGCCTGCTGAAATACTTGACATTTATTGACATTTTGCAGACACTGGCATAACAGACAGCTGTCTTGATCTGCTTGCATCAACTTGTGATATCACTTGTACAGACGTAAGACAGGAACGGCTAGTCAACTGTTGGGGTAAAACTGTAAGAGCGAAAAATTATGTTTAGGAAGAACAAGGGAGGTAAAGAGTGTTTAAGGGCGGGGTTACGCAACTGGCAGGACATAGGTATCACTGTGAGAATAGGGTTGCGAAATACCAACATGTCACATGAAAGAAGCTAGCTAACAGTAATATAATTAAGTTGTTTGTGAAAGAAGCTAGCTAACGGTATAATAACATAATTAACTTGTTTTTGACAGAATGTGATTAAGGGTTGCTAAGGTATCGGATTGGCCAAAGTTGAAGGATGCTAAAGTACCAGATTGGCCAAGGAATTAATGTAATAACTGCTGATATGGTACCTTTCCTGTTTTTAAACTGTATAAAAGAAGCTCGGCTACTATTGTAAAACCGAGAAGCTGGCAGCTGAGACCACGGGGTCTACTGTTCTTCTTCTCCCAGAGCGCTCTGTACATTAAACTGTGCATTTTTACTTCTCTCAAACTATTTGGTTGTGTGAGTTTATTCACGTAAGTCTAAGTTGGGTAATGCGTCGACCTCGTATATCACTTGGCCCGCTCAGGCTCCAATTAGACCCTAACATTATCGTTTATTTATTGTATTTGTGGTGCCCGCATTCATGTTTATTGTTTCCGTTCGGTGACACTGGGGCACCTCAGTGTCACCTCCCCCTTCCCCCCCCCCCGCACAGATGTACCAAAAAGAGGCCCAGCATTTATTGGTAACCACTATAATAGAGAAACTGTGAAGCAGGGGTATGCAAACTTTTAGTCTTTGTGGACCAGATAGGCACATACCTTGCAGCCTCAGGGGACACATCTATAAATTTAAAACCCACTTTCTATTTCATTTGCATTTATCTCAAATTGTTGATACTAACAGATCTTAGTGTTCAATTTACCATTTATCAACAATGAGTCAACAGTGCTAAGAACAATGGCCCGGATTTTGTGTTCCCCATGACGGCGTACACTGAGTGTATGCTGTCGTAAGCCTTGTAAAAGACCCCGCAATTTCTGGGTTTCCAAATGCGCTGCACCTGCGTGAAAACCCGGAACTTGCACTGACCCAAAAATCACTTTCGCAGGTGCAGAGTTGGGCTATTTGCCCGACAAATGCCCACAAAACCCTTATGCCTGGTAAAAGCAGGCATAGGGCCTGCCTTCACCTGTGTAAGGGTTAATATAAATCTTAAATAAAAAATTTAAAATAAAAACTCATGCACAAACATGATGGGCTGGATTTTGTCAATGGGGACGTGATGGAGGCGGGACTCCCGCCTCCATCGATTTGTGGCCAATCCACGCGATTTTCCCTTGATTGACCTTGTTGAACCCGCCCAGCGGGCTCAGCAGGCCAATTAAGGGACACCCGGTTACAGGTGACGTCAGGGATTGACATTTCATCTGTCAAGAGCTTTTGACAGATGAAATATCAACGTTTGACAGCTCTGTGAAGCTGTCAAACACTGACAATCTGACTTCTAACTTGAGTCCTTCTCCACAGACTCAGTTAGAAATCTCTCCAGAACAGAAAGCTGAATGCTGCAACTTTTGACAACTCGCGGCCATTCTGCTTTCTGTGCCGGTGAGATGAGGGACTCCTGAGACCTGAAGGAAGGAAACCTGCATTAGTAAGTAAAGTAAAACTTATTTAAATGCTTTACACACACCAAACACACTTACCTCTGCACTCATGCACCCATCACTCACCTGAACAACGGACATCTCGAACCCTCCAAGTCCTTCAGCCCGACGGTCCGCCTCTCTAACTTGGCGTGGTTTGGAGCCGTCGGGCAGCCCACACGTCAGGGATAAAAATAGGGATTAGGCCAAAAACTGCCAGTTAACTACCTGTTAACTGGCAGTTAATTGGTACTAATCCCCTTCCCGCCTCAGAGAGGTGGCTCCCAGCACAGGTTGGGTACTCGCCTCCTGGGAAATGGGCATGGAGGCGGGTTGGGGACAGGAAGGGTTTGTGCCCCCAGATTTCAAGATTTTAACACCCACACACCTCCATTCCTGCCTCCACGGCCCTGGGGAAATTCTAGCCCTTAGCCTTCAGAACTCAAACAGGAAAACCAGCAAATAAGAAATGTAGGCCTGAGCTTCAAGGGCTGGATCACCAGGGCTGAAGGTTGCATGCAGCTGATGGGCCGCAGGTTGGGCACCTCTGCTGTAATGCCTGTGTCTCTATAATTGGCTTCTGACCCAGTGAGGATATGAGCCCACATCCTACATGTTGTAAGGCTGCTACTTATATATTCATGTAATATGTAAGACAATGCTATACTGTCAGATTACAATAAATGATTCATCAATGAGCTTAAAACGTGCACTATTGCATGAAGAGTTTTCGATAGAGAAAAAAGGTTTGAGAAATCAGAACTTTAGCAGAGAACTAAAAGAGATATTGTGTGAAATAAGAGACAAACTCCTGGACTACAGTTTTACTGTACATCAGTTTGTTGCCATGGATGCAATCCAATATTTAATAACCACTCCACTGCAATATATTAAATTGAACTTTAATAAAATATTTCATGCTGATTAAAACACTGATTTGGCTAGCTATTTTTGAGAGAATCGTATAAAAGTAGACCATTATCTACAGGTTTTTGGTTTGCAAATCATATTTGATGCAATGTTTAATTAGTATGGCTTCACCAAGCTTACCATGTGGAAAATATTCCACGCTTAACAGTAAACATGCATTGTTCACATATATTTAAAATTCAAACTGCCTTTATTCCCTATAAATAAATGATCCCCACTTCACCCTTGAACTAATTGCAAATATAGTTGCTGATTGCTTAAAATCAGCTTCAATAAAGTCAAATCCTGAACTCCATTTCCTCATAAAATTGAATCCTTGTTAAGATGAATATTTTTTGGATGAAATATTTTCTTTGATCTCATTAGGATTGCACTTAATTAAAACGTTCCAGTTGTTGTTTTCCTTACATTGTCTTTTCGAAAGTAAATTCTATTAACTCTTTCATCAACAGTGCTATAGAGGATAAAAGTTGGAACAGAATGCCTCCAGGATGGTTTAGCACTGCCATCTTTCTTCCTGTGCACAGAATCAAATTTCACATCTGTGTGCCAGGAAAATAAATGTAAAACAGATTAGCTCAATAAGTAATTTAAAAGAATCTTTATTAAACCTCAGTCAATCAATAAATAATTGTGAACTTCAAACCCTACTTCACAGCAGGGATAACCTAATACCAGAACTTGTCTATTGCCAAATTGGACCAGCAAAGGGATTAATGCAATATTTCATGGTGTGTAGTGCATCATTTTTCAAAATGTCACAAAGTAATTTGTTTTGTTAATGAATCATATGTTCTCAACGCTAAATACTGCAGTGTGTCAATTACAATGCAACTTTTCAGAAAATTTTAATAAAATAGATAAAAGGAAAAATTGGGAGTGCTACAAATCTAAAATTAAAACAGAAAATGCTGGAAATACATAGCAGGTCATTCAGCTTCAGAAAGAGAAAGAAAGGTTTATATTTCAAAATGTTATCCTCTTTCTCACTTTCAAATGTAACTACAATTGAACCTCACTATGATACTTTCTGAAGTGTCACCTTGTTCTGTCAAGATCCACTCTGGGATTCGCACATCCAAGCACATAATCAGTGGTGTCGCATCAGTGCAGTATTGAGGGAGTGCTGGATTTGTTGTAAGTGCTCTCTTCCAGATGAAATGTTAAATCAAGATCTCATCTGCCAATTCAGATCTCAGAAAAAGATCTCATGGCACAATTTGAAAAGAGCAGGGGAGTACTCCCAGATTTTCTGGCCAACATTCTTCCCTCAACCAACACCTCTAAAACAGATTAAATGATCATTCATCTTATTTGTTATTTGTGGAGCCTTACTTTATGCAAATTAGGTGCCACATTTGCCCACATAACAGCAATGACTACTTTAATTGCAATTCATTGAACGTGAAGTCCTTTGGAATGTCCTGGTGCTTTATAAATGCAACTTTATTCTTTTTGATGTACCACGACATCAGTATAATAGACATTTTATGGTATTTCATCAGTAGATAAGCTATAATACCTCTCAATAATATGTCATTTAAAAAAATCATTCACAGGATATGGCAGACGCTGGCATGACCAGCATTTATTGCCCATCCCTAGTTGCCCTTGAGAAGCTGGTGGTGCGCCGCCTTCTTGAACCTTTGCAGTCCGAGTGGTGAGGGTACTCCCACAGTGCTGTTAGGGAGGGAGTTCCAGGATTTTGACTCAGCGATGATGAAGGAACCACGATATATTTCGAAGTCAGGATGGTGTGTGACTTGGAGGGGAATTTGGAGGTGGTGGTGTTCCCATGCGCCTGCTGCCCTTGTCCTTCTAGGTGGTAGAGATCGCGGGTTTGGGAGGTGCTGTCGAAGAAGCCATGGCAAGTTGTTGCAGTGCATCTTGTAGATGGTACACACTGCAGCCACGTTGTGCCGGTGGTGGAGGGAGTGAATGTTTAAGGTGGTGGATGGCGTGCCGATAAAGCGGGCTGCCTTGTCCTGGATGGTGTCGAGCTCCTTGAGTATTGTTGGAGCTGCACCCATCCAGGCAAGTGGAGAGTATTCCATCACACTCCTGACTAGTAGGTGGTGAAAAGGCTTTGGAGAGTCAGGAGGTGAGTCACTTGCCACTGACTACCCACCTCTGAGCTGCTCTTGTAGCCACAGTATTTGTGTGGCTGGTACAGGTGACCCCCAGGATGTTAATGGTGGGGGATTCAATTATGGTAATACCATTGAATGCCATGGGGAGATGGTTAGACTCTCTCTTGTTGGAGATGGTCATTGCCAGGCACTTGTGTGGCCCGAATGTTACTCAACCCAAGCCACTTGTCAGCCCAAGCCTGGATATTGTTCAGGTATTGTTTTGCTGCATGTGGGCACAGACTGCTTCATTATCTGAGGAATTACGAATGGAACTGAACACTGTGTAATTATCAGCGAACATCCCCACTTCTGACTTATGATGGTGAGAAGGTCATTGATGAAGCAGCTGAAGATGGTTGGGCCTAGGACGCTCCCCTCAGGAACTCCTGCAGCAATGTCCTGGAGCTGAGATGATTGGCCTCCAACAACCACAACCAGCTTCCTTTGTGCTAGGTATGACTGCAGCCAGTGGAGAGTTTTCTCCTTGATTCCCATTGACTTCAATTTTCTAGGGCTCCTTAATGCCACACTCGGTCAAATGCTGCCTTGATGTCAAGGGCATCACTCTCCCCTCACCTCACCTCTGGAATTCAGCTCTTTTGTCCATGTTTGGATCAAGGCTGTAATGAAGTCTCAAGTTGAGTGACCCTGGTGGAACCTGTGGTGTATGTAACCGTTCCACCTTTAAGAGAACTATTTTAAGAGATGCACTACTTTATCTTGGCTGCTGTATACTGTAATACCGGTGGTGACCACACCGGTATATAAATGCTGTGTAATGATTTATTGGGCAGTTCAGCCTGACCTCTGACTAGTAAAGACCTGTTGAATTTACTCTTGTGGTCTGTGTGCAGTGATTCTTATTTACAATAACTAGAGCACACAGACTTAACAGTATCCCATCCTCGTCGCCACTGTTAAGTCTGTGTGTTCTAGTTATTGTTAATAAGAATCACTGCACACAGACCACAAGAGTAAATTCAACAGGTCTTTACTAGTCGGAGGTCAGGCTGAACCGCCCAATAAATCATTACACAGCACTTATATACCTGCGTGGTCACCACCGGTATTACAGTATACAGCAGCCAAGATAAAGTAGTGCATCTCTTAAAATAGTTCTCTTAAAGGTGGAACTGTTACATACACCACAGAACCCAAACTGGGCATTGGTGTGCAGGTTATTGGTGAGTAAGTGCTGCTTGATAACACTATCGACGACACCTCCCATCACTTTGCTGATGATTGAGAGTAGGATGATGGGGCAGTAAATGGCCAATTGGATTTGTCCTGTTTTTTGTGGACAGGACATACTTGGGTAATTTTCCACTTTGTCGGGTAGATGCCAGTGTTGTAGCTGTACTGGTACAGCTTGGCTAGAGGTGAGGCTAGTTCTAGAGCACAAGTCTTTAGCACTATAGCCAGGGTGCTGTCGGGGCCCACAGCCTTTGCGATATGCAATGTGTTCAGCCATTTCTTGATATCACGTGGAATGACTTGAATTGGCTGAAGACTGGCTTCTGTGATGGTGACGACCTCAGGAGGAGGCCGATATGGATCAACCACTCGGCACTTCTGGCTGAAGATGGTATATTTGAAAGTCATACAAAACACATTACAGCAAACTTCCAAGTACATAGTATTGTAAAGAGGATTTTCCGTAATATAAACATTTGTTGATAATTTGAATTAGCTTATCTAATGACTGAATAAATCAATTAACTCCAGACCTTAATGCCTATCTAATTTAACTGCATAGCTATAATGTGTATTCCAGGGCAGCAGCGGTATAATCTTTTAACAAAGTATGTTATTATGTAATAAACTAATACTCTACTTTTGACCACTATACTGGGTTTTTGTTGGGTACACAGTTGGCTGAAAGAAAAGGTCAAGCATCAGTTTATTTTTTTGCATATTTCGCAAAAACATTCAACCCAAAAGGGCAATATTCTAAAATCACATCCACAAATTCTACCCTGCATAAAATATATTCCAGTAAAAAACAAGTGGAAAAAGTGAATGGTAGCCAACCTGTATTCAGAAGGGGAAGATTGTGCTTGACCAACCTCCGCAACTTCTTGGAGGAAGTAATGCCCTAAGTAGACAGTGGAAATCCTGACAGCATATCGTACCTAGACTTCTAAAAGGCATTTGACAAAGTCCCTCATAAAAGGCTATTAGTTAAACCCAAATTGATGGGGATTCCAACAGGGTCTGTACCTAGAAACAGAAGCACAGCTGCAGACCCGAGAGTCCTGCAGAAGTGGAACAGGCTGACAGCCTCTGCCCTTCTGACTGCTGTTGAAAAACAGCAGTCAGAAGGCCTCCAGGTTGGAAGATCAAAGGGTCCTTGCAACAAAAAAAGATGAATCACCTTTTGGGCCTCTTTTGTCATACTGCCTGGTCTCCTCAGACCAACTGATCTGAGGGGGCCCAGCCACAAGGCCCACTGTTAGCTTGTTCAACTGCGCCTGTATCTGGGCACCTCTCCAAGACAAAGACAGGAAAGTGACGCGGGAGGGCCGGAAATGCCCCCTTCCACCTCATTTCTATAGCAGCCCTTGGCCTGGTGCAGGCGCTGCCCTGCTCCTCAGGGAAACCCCAGAAATCCCAAGACAACATAGAAAGAGAACAGAGACTTGACAAACCTTGTCAGCCAGGGAATAGGCACTCCAGGAGTCGGGGCCCCTGTCATTTCCTGGATCAGCCCTTAATGAACAATTCCAGGCCTAGGGACCCTGGGGGACTTTCCCAGTTTCATTCGTTTTTCTCTTCTGGCTTTTTACTCTGTTGGGTCCTTGGTTTCTCTTTTTGTCTGATCCATCTTCCTCCTCCTTTTACTTCCATATTTGAGATTTCTCACTGTTGTCGATGCATTGATTCTGTGCGTGTATATTTTTGCATTGCTCAGTGAAATTGTTTCAGCTCTGATTTTACTTGCTTATCCCTTTCCTCATTTTTACATGCTTATGACCATTTATTCCTATTGTGTCTAGCTCAGTTTATTTTCCCTTGGGTCTCTGGATTAATTATCCATGTGTTTACGTACGTTCTCTGCAGCTGTCATAACACAGCATTCTTACTTCCCTTAGACACTATAACAACGTGTTTTTGAAAAATGAATGAACTGATACAAATGAGAAAAAATATCAGGAGATTTGAAATATATCAGTTTCTCGAGTGCGGAGTATTCCCTATATTAAAGGACCCCTGCTGACCCAGACTTGATCAATCAAACATGAGTAATGATTGTGCAAAAAATTCTAACGTTCACTTTTTGTTTAACTGGAAGTTAGAATGGTGTTATAGGCAAAAACGTAGGAAAATCGCATTAATGTTAATCATGTGGCGGTACCACTGGTTGTCCCTTACATTGAGACACATAATTCCCTTTAACTTACCTTACTGTATGTTTAACTTACCTTTTGGGGCCGTTGCCCTTTTAACTTACCTGTTGGGGCCATTGCCCCTTTAAGACGCGCCCTAGCGCGCTGACGTCACGTCACGTACAACGTGATGTGCGTGCGCCGGCACAGCCCGGCCTAGCGTCTTCGGCCTCAACGACCAGCCGATGGGAGCGACGCGATCTTCCGCTCCCGCGGCAAGCACCGGCACAGTCCGGCCTCCCGACTTCGGCCTCAACGGCCAGCGACGCAACGACGCGCATCACGTGACGCCCTAAGCGCGGGAAACGCGAACAACGTGATGACGCCACAACACAAACGCGATGACGTCATCACGCTCCCCACAGGACTGCAAACTCAGTCCTCGTGGAGTCCCCGCTGGGACAAGACCTACACCACGGTGCTCCTACAGTCAGCCATCTTACCTGCTATCTTACCTGCTGTAATTAGCCTGTTCCTGTAAATAAACAACTTATTTATAGTTCATCGAAGTCAAACTCTCTTATTTAGTGGCGATCTACACGAACCGCTACATTGGTGACCCAACGACGTGAGTACGGGAGCTCATCAATTCCAACGCTACAATTGGTGAACCCGTATCCGTGAACGATTTTCACGGTAGCAACGCGCGCCTGACCCTTGTCTTCCCACAAGACGACCAACGCACAACCGACGAACAACCACGGAACAGCAACCGCCTAACACCGATTCCACCAAAAGCGACCCCGTCTTTGCGAACGTCTTCGCAAAGGAAGCGCAGGTTGGAGGTGAGCCCGTTTTTCACGAACGATTTCACAGAGGTAGAGCACGACCAACGGCAACCGTCGTCCACCAGCGCTACAATTGGTGGGTTTGTGAACGTCTTTCACAAACGAAGCACACTATGGAAGCATCAGCCGTTCTGCTGTCGCTACCGCAATCCAGGGAGCCACGGTCTCCCTCGTGCTTTATGACGGTAGAAGCCCCGTTCGCCGAGAACATCGATGCGGCACAGACCACGCACGTGCTCACGGTCTCCGTATTCGACTCTTCTGCCGCCACACGGATCGTCCGCCTCTACGTCCAAAGCAACAGCAAATATACATCTCTCCAAGCACGGGGTACAGCATGTTCGGGCCCAGAAGATCGGAGCGCGCCCCACGGGGATACCCCGAGGACTCACCCCCGCGAAACACGAGGACCCATCCCTCGCGAACCACGACGACCCATCCCTCATGAAAAACGCCGACTCCTTCTCCGCCGACGACGCACCAGCCCTTCAGCCTGCTGGTTGTGTTACCTACTACACGATTCGGCGTGAACAAAAGCGTGCCGCCCTCCCGGCTGTTTTCTCCTAAATCTACAACAGTTTCAAGTGTTGCCGCCCTCCAGGCAGAATTTACCCCACCCGAAAGCAACAACAACCTGGACCATTGCCGCCCTTTCTCCAGTTTTCCCTTTAACAAACGCAAACATCTACTGACGCTGCACACATCGAGGACGGGTCCAACGGGCATCCTGCGGCTGTGATCAGCCACGTGAAAGTTGCTGGCCTCACAGATCACTGATCAACGCAGCAACTCTTCACCCTCTGTTGTGTTATCGTCGTAGCACTATGGCACGCACCGTTCCGTGCGTTCCAGCCTCCCGAAGGTTTCGCTCACCTGTCGGTGAGTTCACCGACCTCACCAGTCAAGTCCTCCTGGATCGCCCGCCGGCGTTCCTGCAGATTTCGTCGGAACAAGGACTTGTTTCAACATCAACGGAGACAGCGCCCGCGTCCGCCCAACCTGCCTGTCACTCTGACAAGGCCTGCTGTTTCGCACGTCTCCACGGTCCTTCGCCTGACGGATACGTTTTATTCGCCACGACGCGCGTAAGGATCCGCTCACGAGCAGCATCTTCATACCTCGCCTACCAAGTCGAGACAGCACGCCCGCCGTGACCACCAGCTCGTCAGACCATCTCATCCTTGGACTTTCGTTAAAGCGAATTCTGGGGGGGCCTATGTGGCGGTACCACTGGTTGTCCCTTACATTGAGACACATAATTCCCTTTAACTTACCTTACTGTATGTTTAACTTACCTTTTGGGGCCGTTGCCCTTTTAACTTACCTGTTGGGGCCATTGCCCCTTTAAGACGCACCCTAGCGCGCTGACGTCACGTCACGTACAACGTGATGTGCGTGCGCCGGCACAGCCCGGCCTAGCGTCTTCGGCCTCAACGGCCAGCCGACGGGAGCGACGCGATCTTCCGCTCCCGCGGCAAGCACCGGACAGCCCGGCCTCCAGACTTCGGCCTCAACGGCCAGCGACGCAATGACGCGCATCATGTGACGCCCTAAGCGTGGGAAACGCGAACGTGATGATGCCACAACACAAACGCGATGACGTCATCACGCTCCCCACAGGACTGCGAACTCAGTCCTCGTGGAGTCCCTGCTGGGGCAAGACCTACACCACGGTGCTCCTACAGTCAGCCATCTTACCTGCTATCTTACCTGCTGTAATTAGCCTGTTCCTGTAAATAAACAACTTATTTATAGTTCGTCGAAGTCAAACTCTCTTATTTAGTGGCAATCTACACGAACCGCTACAATCAGGTCATTCTGAGAGCTCCACGGATAGCAGAGATTTACAACATCTGCTGATGCACCGTCAGTCTCATCTTTTTTCACCTCCCCAATCGCCACCAACATTTAGGTTTATAATCAAGCCTGGAAATTATATTTGCTACCTATTCTCCACTGTCTAAATTAAATATATTCAGTGTATCTACATATATTTTGAATTGCATTGCATTTCCAAGTTTGCAGATGAACACACCTTTATAGGCTAAATTACTGAAGAAATATTCGACAGTCACTTACATGCAACATAAATATTCCTGTTGGCAGTTCAGATTATTCTGATAGATGACAAAAATCTCATAGACCTGAGTATAAAGGGTAGGTGGTAATCACACTGTCCTGATTGGCTTTGCTCCGAGGAAAGCTTCCTAGTTCTATATTCCCCAGCACCCCCAGATAAAAAAAAAGAGGTGTGCAATCTCAATGAACTATCCTCAAAGAAATAAATTGTCTCAAGTGGCTTGTTGTAAGTTTAGTAATTGTTACAAGAAAATTCAGCCTAGCTGTGGCAGTCTGAGGAAAGAATATGAAAATGTATTTTTGCAAGTACAGATCTGCTATCTATTTCTGTATAAAACAGCAATTAAATGACTAGCATGCTGTTGATGTATAGCATCAGCTTCTTGAACCACTGTGACAACATGGGGTGGATTTTCTAAGCAGTAAAACTAGCAGCTCAGTTGGAAAAGGATGAATATCACAAGCAATATCAGACAATCAGCGACATGCTGATTTCTGATCCTCTTTTTCAGTTTAGTCTGACAGGAGCTGGCTAAAAGGAATTACCCTGTAGTATGAAAAGTCTTCCACTCACGGGTTATTCCTCTTACATGCACCTTGGAAATGCCCCAGGTGCAAAGGAAAGGAAAAGGCTGCAGAGACCATCAGCCAGGTCTCCGCAAATACCACTTGCAAGCAGTTATACAAGGTATTTGAAGGTCTGCAAAGGAGTTTCAGCTCCATCACTGAAAGTATGGAGGAGTCCGATTCCAGCTTGTGTGCTGTCATCTCGCATAGCTTCACCACTCTGCAGTCTATCTTGGAGCATATGGCCTGCTCCAGGGACGCTGCAGCTGGGCCCTCGCAGCAGAAGGTCATGTGACCAGCCGTTGCAGCTTTGGAGAAATTTCAAACGGCTGCCATCCAGAGTCTGGGTACCACCTTGGCGCAATGGGAGCAGTGCATGTTGCCCTCTCTCAGGATGTCAACATGTCTGCTCCCTCACCGTCCCCTCAGCCAGTACCCGCCATGGTGTCCGAAAGCCAGCTGGGCTAGTGCTGCAGTCTGCACCCGGGGCCCTCACAGATACGAGCACTCAGAAGTTGCCAGCCACAAGCATCTCAGAATGCCAACATGAGTAACCGCAGCCTTCCACTATGCTTTAGTGAAACCACTGCCGGAGCACCTCATAGAAGTCGTAAAGTTAGTAAAACCTTCTTTTAATACAAGCACTATGGGTTGGCGCTTGGGTGAGAGATTGTTGTGTTTGGCATTCAATTTTGCACCTTCATCACATTTCGCACATTGGTCCGCAGTGTCTTTTCACAGCAACAGTGTCTTTTCTGAGTCTGCATTGTTGGTATGTCAGTCACGTAAACAGAGAAACATAGAAACATAGAAGATAGGAGCAGGAGTAGGCCATTCGGCCCCTCGAGCCTGTTCCGCCATTCAATGCGATCATGGCTGATCATCCAAATTAAGTACCCTGTCCCTGCTTTCTCCTCATATCCCTTGATCCCCTTAGCCTTAAGAAATATATCTAACTCCTTCTTGAATATATTTAATGAATTGGCCTCAACTGTCTTCTGTGGTAGAGAATTCCACAGGTTCACCACTCTCTGGGTGAAGAAATTCCTCCTCATCTCAGTCCTAAATGGCTTACCCCTTATCTTTAGACTGTGTCCCCTGGTTCTGAACTCCCCCGCCATCGGGAACATCCTTCCTGTTAGCTGAATGGTTTTGATCTTCTTTATGGTGGGATTAAGGGAGTGGTGAAGGGGGCATATCAAGGAAAGTGACTCGGCCTATAGACCCTGTGGATTGGGTAAGGCCTTCTATGAGCAGCCCACCATTATTTAAGAAGGGAGGAAGGGGGAAACCAGGTAACTACAGACCTGTCAGTTTAGCATTAATTGTGGAGAAGTTGCTGGAATCTATCATCAGAGACAAAGTAACTGAGCCCTTGGACAAGTATCAACTGATCACGAGGGTCAGAATGGATTTGTGACGGGTAGGTTCATGGCTGACTAATCTCGGTGAATTTTTTGAGAAAGCCACTAACATGGCGGATAGAGGAGTGTCTATGAATGTTGTCTATATGGACATCCAGAAGATATTTGATAAGGTTCTGCACAAGATTATTAGCAAAAATTAATGCGCACGGATTTGGAGGTAAACTTGTGAGTGAGTTGGTAATTGGTTGGAAGTAGCAGGCAGGGAGTAGGGACAGTGCGATACAGGTTCAAGATCAGAACAGAATGCCTCCAGGATGGTTTAGCACTGCCATCTTCCTTTCTGTGCAAACAATCAAATTTCACATCTGTATGCCAAGAAAATACATATGAAACAGATTAGGCTCAATAAGTAATCATTTGTTAAAGCTCAGTCAATCAAAAAATAATTGCGTATATCAAACATTACTTCACAGCAGGGATAACTCAAAACCAGAAGGATTTGTCCATTAACAAACCAGCAAAGGGATTAAAGCAATATTTCACATGTGGAACAATTTGAAAGGTTCCCAGAATGCTTTAGTTAACAAATCACAAGTTATCAACATGTAAACTTTAGTTATCAATTTTATCAAGAAATGTTACTGTTGAACTCTGATATATTGTGCTTTCTGGTACAAAAGACTTTTTATAGCTCTCTCATTGATACATTAACAATATAAAATACCTTGGGGGAGAAATCCACTATCACACCATTTGGGATGCTAATTTTTAAAAGTTTGAAAAGTTAGCACCAGGTGCTAACGATTTCAAACTTTTGAAAAATTTGCCGTTTGCGCTCCAGGAAGGAAGTGTAGTGCTAAATCAAACGCTCCATTTCTTTCTTGGAGCACAGTCGGCAGCAGGCAGGGCGGAGACTTCAGCAGCGCTGTACACTGGGCCATCCAGCGCTGCCGCAATCAAAGGCTCCTTCCCTCCCTTAAAGGGAAGGGCCATTGCTGCAGGCTTTGCAGTGGAAAAATTACCGACCTGGACCATCAAGGCAGCCGCGATCCCGTGTAATCAGCCCAGAACTCAAACAGAGTGCCGGGCTGACCAATCGTGGGCAAGAACCCGCGAAAAAAACTAGAACAAGAAAGGTAATTTTTTTTTTTACTTACCTCGGCCACCTCACCTTTAATCATCGCCCCCGAAGCAGCCGGCTGCCCGATGCACGCCTCCTGCAGCTGTCAGTGTTTTTGATTGGCGCTGCTGCATGGGGCGGAAGTCAATTCCGGGTCCGGGGTGATGCGCATGGCGATGACATCATGATCTCCGAGCAAAAGAGATTGGGGTGCAACTCTGTAGCAATGTCGCAAAACTCCCACCGAATATGGCAGGAGTCGATGTCAGCGCTAACGGGAGGCGCAAAGGCACCGTATAATATACCCTGGCCTAGAAATTGGGTTGGGGCGCCAAAGTGGCGCAAAAGTCGCCTGAGCGCAGGATTTAGTGCAGCGTTCGCGGCTTCAGCGATCGTCCGATATTCAGTTTCATTGCCCCTCAAGGGACACGGGGCGAGGCTCGAGGCGCTCCGCGTCCCTCTTAGGGCGCTGAAACTGAATATCGCAGTGCAATGTGCCGCAGCGCCACACGCTGCAGCACGGCACGCTGTGGTACTGCAGGCCTTCCTCCCACTGTTATGGGGGAGGTGCCTGCAACAGCGCGAACCCCGATCGCGAGTGCCGGCAAACAAGCCCAGCATCAAGGAGAAGTGCCGGGCTCTCGGGAAACAGCCGGCAATGCCGCGGTGGGGGGGGGTTGGTTAGGAGGCCGGGGATGGAGGTGCTGGCAGGTGGCCGCCCCGCACCTCCACCTTAACTTGCGCCGCTGCCGGCACAGTAAGGCCCCGTGAACCGGGCGTGGGTAGCGAACGGTGCAACTGCGGCGTTCGCTACCAAATATCACGAACGGGGCGCGAATGGGGTGCTGCGCACACCGATGATGTCATCGGTGGCGGCGCAGCACAAAAGACTAACGCCACCATTATCGCCCCAACTCAATATTGCGGGAGGCGCAGCCAGTGGCGCTACAGCCACTGCCTGCCTCTTTAGGCGCTAACAAGTGGCAGGATCGGACAAAGTCAACATGGATTTACAAAAGGTAAATCATGCTTGAGTAATCTACTGGAATTTTTTGAGGATGTAACTTGTAAAATAGATAAGGGAGAACCAGTGGATGTGGTGTATTTGGACTTTCAGAAGGCTTTCGATAAGGTCCCACATAAGAGATTAGCGTGCAAAATTAAGGCACATTGGATTGGGGGCAAGGTATTGACTTGGATAGAGAACTGGTTGGCGGACAGAAAGCAAAGGGTTGGAATAAACGGGTCGTTTTCTGAGTGGCAGGCAGTGACTAGTGGGGTACCGCAAGGATCGGTCCTAGGACCCCAGCTGTTCACAATATATATTAATGATCTGGACGAGGGAATTGGATGTAATATCTCCAAATTTTCAGACGACACAAAGCTGGGTGGGAGGGTAAGCTGTGAGGAGGATGTCGTGAAATTCCAGTACGATTTGGACAGGTTGGGTGATTGGGCAGAAACATGTCAAATGCACTATTGGGCAGAAACATGGCAAATGCACTATAATGTGGATAAATGTGAGGTTATCCACTTTGGTGGCTAAAACAGGAAGGCAGATTATTATTTGAATGGCAATAGATTGGGAGAAGGGGAAGTGCAAAGAGACCTGGGTGTTCTTGTGCACCAGTCGCTGAAGGTAAGCATGCAGGTGCAGCAGGCGGTTAAGAAGGCAAATGGTATATTGGCCTTCGTAGCAAGAGGGTTCGAGTACAGGAACAAGGATGTCTTGCTGCAGTTGTACAGGGCCTTGGTGAGACCGCACCTTGAGTATTGTGTGCAGTTTTGGTCGCCTTACCTGAGGACGGACATTCTTGCCATGGAAGGAGTGCAGCGAAGATTCACCAGGCTGATACCTGGGATGGCAGGAATGACGTATGAGGAGAGATTGTGTCGATTGGGCTTATACTCACTGGAGTTTAGAAGATTGAGAGGGGATCTCATCGAAACCTATAAAATTCTGTCAGGCCTGGACAGACTAGATGCAGGAAGGATGTTTCTGATGGCCGGGGAGTCCAGAACCAGGGGTCATAGTCTAAGGATAAGGGGTAAGCCATTTAGGACTGAAATGAGGAGGAATTTCTTCACCCAGAGAGTGGTGAACCTGTGGAATTCTCTGCCACAGAGGGCGGTGGAGGCCAGTTCATTAAATATATTCAAGAAAGAGTTGGATATATTTCTTAAGGCTAAAGGGATCAAGGGATATGGGGAGAAGGCAGGGACAGGGTACTGAAATTGGATGATCAGCCATGATCTCATTGAATGGCGGAGCAGGCTCGAAGGGCCGAGTGGCCTACTCCTGCTCCTATCTTCTATGTTTCTATGGCCTAGAAATTCAGTATAGCCACGTTCAGGGCTCTACAGTCGGGCGGCCGCTAAAGTTTGCGCCCGGCGCAAGTTCGCGCCACCTTCGCCGATATTCAGTCGCATCGCCCCAAGAGGTTGCTGCTGCGCTAAAACAGGCGATGCACGACTATCATTAGGCGCTAAGCTGGCGGTCCGGGGTGATACCCCCGAGGGCGGGCGCAGCGCAGGTGCGGCGAGTTGCTGATTGACGGCAGACACTCTGGCGCCGGTCAGCTCTTAAAGGGGGAGGGTGGACTTGTCTGGCTGCCATGCCCTGCGCACTGCAGCCCTGAAGCAAGGCCTGACCAATGCTGGTTCATCAGTTCTACGCCCTGGACCATGGGGAAGCCTGCTATTCTTCCAAATCCCATTGTACGCTCTTGCTGCTTGTCCAGGGTCATGGGGAAGGAGATGTACTGACGTCTCCTTCTGAAAAGGGCATTGTTCACCTGTCGGATGCAACAATGTACCACGAACTGGGAGATGTTGGCAATGTCCCCAGTAGCGGATTGGAAGGAGCCGGTGGCATAGAAGTTGAGAGCCACCGTCACCTTCACTGCCACCGACAGAGACGTCCTGCTCCTCCGCTGTGGCTGCAGATCTCTGCGAAGCAGGTGGCAGATCTCAGTGACCACCTCCCTTCTGAATCGCAGCCTCCGAACACACTGCTCCTCAGACATGTTCAGATATGAGAACTGCTGGCGGTATAACCTGGGTGGGTAAGGCCTCCTCTGCCGACACCTGTTGGCCCTTCTCCGTCTGGCCATGACTGGCACTCTCTCACGGCGTCTCTGATCCCTTTGAATGCAATGCAGAAAGCCAACGTTTCCACCCATTGTAGCCCCCATTGCAGTATATGTGGCGACTCAAGGCTATGGCACTGAAAGTGAAATCCGAATGCAAAGCTCTGGCCTGAAGCCAGAAGTACCTGTGCGAGCGCTGAGTCAAAGCAGAAAGCTCTCTGCCTTTGTCTCTCACACAGAAGGATTGGCACAAAATGGCTGTCACTTATAATGCAGGAGGAGTCCCCTTTAAATAGCGCCCCCCGCACCCCACAGCGACTGGGAACCGTTCCCCTCTACCAGTCGCTGGGGGCGCCAGGCGCAAAGAAGGGCGGCGCCACTGAAGTTCCAGTTTGGGGCGCACAAAGGGCGTTGCACGATGAAATTACGTCAGGATCTGCGCGCGCAGCTGAGCGCGCGCAAAGACTTTGCGCTGACGCAAAATCTCTAGTGAAGTTGGGGAGAGGCGCAGATCGCGCTGCGCCCGGCCGCTAGCCGCCTAGCGCCCAACATCTCCTCCTCCTAAGGCGCTACCGGCTGGCGCAAGCAACTGAATTTCTAGGCCTATGTTTCTATGCTACTTACCCAATTTCTCCCCCCCTGAATCTATCTCACACTTAGTTTGGATATCATGGCTGGGGTTTTCTACTTGTGAGCTCATCAGCCCCTAATTTTGACCTATTCATTTTAATGGGCAGGAAAATTGCTGGCTGGCAAGCACAGAATCAGAAAACCCTGGGAGGTGTGTATTCTAGTGCAGGTAACATAGGGGCCTAGAAATTGAGTTTGCGCTGCGCCGGGGCTTAACGCCGGAAATTTAGCGCCGGTGCTAAGTCGCGCTGTGCGCGCCAAAAATTCAGTAGCGCCGCGCCCAAACGGCTGCCGGCGCTACTGAAGGCTGTTTGTGCCTGAAAACTGGCGCTACGCGCCGCATTGCAGCGCTATTCCGGCGCTGCGGCGCCCGATGCGGTGCGGCAGGCTCGGGAAGTGCAGGCCTCCTCCTTCAGTTAAGGAGGAGCTGCCTGCACCCGCCCGCTGGCCGGTTAAATCGCCACAAAAATGAGCCCGGCTCCTCGGGGAAGTGCCGGGCTCGCAGCCGAGAAGCATCTGTTCCGTGGGGGAGTCCGGGGAGGGAGGTGCGGGCAGGCGGCCGGCGGGAAAGCGGCCGGCCGCCGCTCCACCTTTATGCGCCGGCGCAAAGTCGTGTAAGACTCTGTTGCCAGAGTCTTAGTTGCGGCTGCCACAGGCGAGGCGGCCGCAACTGAATTTCGGCGCTGGGGCCCGTCACCACGGCAACCGGGACGCTGCGCACACCGATGACGTCATCGGTGCCGGCGCAGCGCTACCGGTGCAACGCCGATTTAGGGCCCCAGGGAATTTTTAAACTGGCCATAACTCTGGCGCTAGACCCTCTAGCGCCTCAAAAGCGGCGCTAAGGCCAGTGAATTTCTAGGCCCTTATCTTTTGCCTCACTCTGAAGGAAAGTTTATTTCAGTGATTTTGATAGGCTCTGTTCCCGGTCACGCTTGTTTACGCTGCTCCATAGTGCTGATACAGGGGACATTTTACAGTCGCAATTATACAAATGATTTCGGCGGAAACACGAAGCGTAACTTCAAATTGGAAAAACAATGCAATGAAACTCCCCCACCCATGGTTTTTAATAGGTATTCCACGTGTGGCATAGGCTGGTTTCATCTGTGGCCACTCATTGATTTTATTTATAATCCATTGTCTGAAAATATTGGTCCTACATCAGGAGAGAGTAACCTGGTTTGATTCATTTTCAATGGGAGGAGGGATGTAATTTTAACTTTTATCGCCGGGAGAAAAACAGATGATTGCGAATCGGCAGCTCGTTTTACACTTCACCAGAAGGGTGTGAGATGAGCTGCCGAATTAATATCATACGTTTTTATTGCCCAGTAATACAAGTTAAACTTACCCCCTAGGAGTGTTGTATGATTGGTAGAAGCTTTGATATTTTGTAGAACACTGGAGAAGATAAAAATATTCGACTCGATTTTTCATGCGGGTTAAGTCCTGAGCAGAAGTAGGATAGATCGCATTTTATGCATGTCCGATGTCAAGTGAGCTGCCACCTTTGTAGTTTCAGGGATGTCATTAACATATTTAGGGCTAGCTCATGCATCGGATTTGGAGCTCGCCTGTTGGGGGCACAATATCGTGCTGAAGGATTTAAAGGCTTATAGCAGCTTAAAGGGTCAGACATCCAAGTAAACAGATTTGCACCAAAGCAGAAAGTTCACTTTCTAAGTAATATCTGGCATGTCTACAGGAGGGCAGAGAGACACTGGGTTCTTGGATTTAGCTGAGCAAGTGAGGAAGAGAACAGAAGGCTTATTTGCCTCAAAAATAGTAGAAAGACTTGCATTTATATAGTGCCTTTCATGACCTTAGGATCTCCCAAAGCACTTTACAGCCAATGAAGTACTTTTGAAGCATAGTCACTGTTGTATCTAGGAAATGTGGCAGCCAATTTGCGGACAGCAATGTCCCTCAAACAGCAATGTGATAATGGCCAGATAATCTGTTTTAGTAATGTTGGTTGAGGGATAAATGTTGGCTAAGGTACTGGGGGATAACTCCCCTGCTCTTCTTTGAACTAGTGCCACGGGATCTTTTACATCCACCTGACAGGGCAGACGGGTCCTCGGTTTAACGTCTAATCCGAAAGACGGCACCTCTGACAACGCAGCACTCAGTACCGCACTGGAATGTCTGGACTTGAATCCAAGTGGAGAGTTCTACCAACTGAGCCATGGCTGACACTGTCCCAAGAGAGCACCAAGATGAACACAGGGTAATGAAGGAAGTGACCAGGACAGGCAATGTTCAAACAGCCACTCCATGCACAGCAACACTCCATGCCAGAAATTTTTACTAACCTTACCAGGTTAGGCAAGGTATGAAGAGTCAATCACATTTTCCAAGAATGCAGAATATTAAGCATATCTACCACTTAGGAATGTTACTGGCAGTACAAGCACCATGCATCACCAGTCCAAAGCACTCCAATCTAGTAAAAGTGCCTTAAATTAAAATATGCTAATATGAATATTTTCAATGTAACTTTGGCCTAAAAATAGTTTTGCCCCACATGGCGTAGAGGACAATCCCTGCGCCAGAACAGGTATGCCCGAGGCGCACCCGATATTGGGCCATGGGCCTCATTTACGTTGGACCACTGAGCTGCAGACACCCGCTCGGCATCCCCAGGCAACTTGCTGGTGAAGAAGATTCGAATTAGGGACCGTTGCATCACCAGTAGGTCTTGGGAGAAGGGTGGGGTGACCGGGTGAGGGGTCGATTGGGAGGTGAGCAGTTGGGAGGTGGGATATCGGGAGGGTCGCGATCGGGAGATGGGGGGTGGCTCCATTCAGGGCAAGCCAATTTGGTAAAGGAGGCATTAAACAGGCAATAGGCCCCTTGTTTGCATGTGCAAAGGGACAAATGCCTGTTTCAGGCGTGGGTCCTGGACGCCTCTTTCGATGCCTATACCAGTATAGCAGGCAGCACACTTCCAGCGTCAACTGTGCGCACCCTGTCCACCATATTGGATGCTTCGGAGCCGATTTTACACCTGTAAAACAGGCACGGTGTCATTGAATTTCTACGCTATAGTTTTTATTGAATAACTTACAACACCAAAAAAGATTCAATAATCCCAGCAGATAACAACAAAAATCAAAGGTAAGAAACAAAATTCCAAATGTTCTGCCAATAAACAATGAAACACCATTACTAGTAGTAGTGTGTCCCTTGTACTCGAGGATGACGGTGCCAACAAAGAAAGGACTATTAGTTCATGGCACGGCGCTGTAGCTCAAACCCACTCACTCCATCTCTCACATCAGCACACCACTGCGTTTGTCGGTGGCTAGGGTTTCCCAAGAGTCAACGACCATGTTGCACTGCTTCAAGTCAATCTTCAGTGTATCTATGTAGCGCCTTTGTTCCCCGTCCTGCTTTCTTCTGCCATCCACCATTTCTCCATAAAGCACCTGCTTTTGTAACATGTCCAGCTCAATGGAGCTGAAAATTAATGATCATAGCCTTAATCCTGGCGCTGTCAGCGTGTTCCTGTACTTCACTGCTTGTGGCCTTATCCTGAACCTAGTACAAAGTAAGGTACAAAGAGGTCTTTGGTGAAACCTTTCCAGCTATTGAGTGTGTCTTCTATAGATTGCCCATGTTTCACATCCGTACAGGAGATTGATAAGGAAAACCCACCTTATAAACCTTCGGTTTAGTGGCAATCAGTAGTTACAATAATAGCTCAGAGAGAATATTCTCCCTATAACCACAACAAAATATGCCTGCTCTGTATCAAGTACAGGCAAGTACATGTTCAGCATGCAATGTGGTGAGTGAGCAACGGCTCCAAGAGTGCAGCAACATGTAGAGCATCGCAGCAGGGAAAGTGAGTGAAACCTTGTGGCTTCACTGAAGATTTTAATTTTAAAAACATGACTTTTTGTTGATAATGGATTGCAGGGTTTCACAGTTAGTCATACTGAAGTGGTGAAGCTTTCCTTCATACAACTAACCACAGGTCTGACTGTGAGTTAAGTTCAGTTTTCTTGTTCTCCCTGTGCCATTCGACTGGAAACTCTCTTGATTGTTGAGGCCTTATTGTAGGCCAAACAACTTCTTTTTGGAAGGAAACATTTTTTAGACTTGGAGAAAGAATCAGAGTAATAACTGGCAACAATTTTGTCATCTCATTCCTACCAGTCTTGCTCACCTGTTTATTCGCAACTACTTTTTTGTAAAAACTGGCCAATAGAGGTAATTATCACAGAATCACAGAAACCTCACAGTGCAGATAGAGGCCATTTCGGCCCATACCGACACATATCCCACCCGATCCCCGTAACCCCTACACCAACACATATCCCACCCTATCCTTGTAACCCCACGTATTTAATCCCCCTAACACTAAGGGTCAATTTATCATAGCCAATCAACCTAACCCGCACATCTTTGGACTGTGGGAGGAAACCGGAGCACCCGGAGAAAACCCACGCAAACACGGGGAGAATGTGCAAACTCCACACAGACAGTCGCCCGAGGCCGGATTCGAACCCGGGTCTCTGGCGCTGTGAGGCAACAGTGCTAACCACTATGCCACCGTGCTGCAATTATGATCCCAAGAGAGCAGGGTAAATCTGGCTGTTAGAAATTGTGCACACATTCTACAGCCTGTGAAACAGGTTGAAGATTTCTTAAGTACAAGTCAAGAAAGTAAGATCAGCCGCCATATTTTAAGATGTTTTCCCGCCTTGAAATGCTCCTTTTTGATCCTTGCAGCAGTTGTAATCTTCAAAAGGTTTGTTCTCGGCCACCAGCTGTCCCATCCCCAGCAGTAACCTTTGAGATACTCATTCTGGCTCTCAGTACCACCTAAGCTAACGTGCCGAGTCACAAATCCAGTGTGTCAACTCTGGCCAGGAGCCCTCTGACTAATTATCATCTTTATTTTTGTTTAACAGGAAGTTAGAATGGCGTTATAGGCAAGAGCTTAGGAAAATCGCATTAATGTTAATCAGATCAGTCTGAGACCAATCTCCTTGAGCTCCACAGGTAGCAGAGATTTACAACACCTGCTGATGCACAGGACAGGCCTCAGTCCCATCTTTGTTCACCTCCCCAATCACCACCAGCATTCAAGGTCAGTCTTTGGCGCCACTTTGACAGATGCTAACCCCTGATTTTCTCCTGGTTTAAGTCAATCCAAATGTTTAATTTATGCACGTGCGGTGATTTTAGATATTGATGTGCTGCAGCCAGCATGTTTTCTGCCTTTTCTAACCAAAGATTTATTGATACCCTGCTGCAACGAGAAGAGACTTTTTTTTTTGCTGCGAGATGAATATTTATCGTTTCTTATTATTTCTGAGGCCCAAGTCAATCAGATGTGCCCATTCATTGAGCTACCGGAGTTCAATATTTGCAAACATACAGATTGAGCAAAGTAGAAAATTCCATGTTTATTAATTAATTAAAATATTGGCCCGAAATGCGCTGCCAGTGCGATATCAGACCTTTGTGCTCCCCGATGCTCCAGCAGCACGTATACATCAAAATGTGCTGGAGAACTAATTGCAATAGGCCGCAGCGAACATGGCAGTGAATCAGAAGTGGCGCACATACAGTAATCCGCTGAAAGTCCCTTACGGCGCACATACATTAATACGCTGAATGTCCCTTACGGCGCACATACATTAATACGCTGACTGTCCCTTACGGCGCACATACAGTAATCCGCTGAATGTCCCTTACGGCGTACATACAGTAATCCACTGAATGTCCCTTACGGCGCACATACAGTAATCTGTTGAATGCCCCTTACGGCGCACATACAGTAATACGCTGAATGTCCCTTATGACGAACATACAGTAATCCACTGAATGCCCCTTACAGTGCACATACAGTAATACGCTGAATGTCCCTTACGGCGCACATACAGTAATACGCTGAATGTCCCTTACGGCACACATACAGTAATCTGCTGAATGCCCCTTACGGCACACATACATTAATCCACTGAATGTCCCCTGTGGCGCACATACAGTAATCCGCTGAATGTCCCTTACGACGTACATGCAGTAACCCGCTGAATTACCCTTACGATGAACATACAGTAATCCGCTGAATGTCCCTTACGGTGCACATACAGTAATCCGCTGAATGTCCCTTACAGCGCACAAACAGTAGTCTGCTGAATGTCCCTTACGAGGTATATGCAGTAATCCGCTGAATGTCCCTTATGATGAACATACAGTAATCCGCTGAATGTCCCTTATGACGTACATGCAGTAATCCACTGAATGTCCCTTCGCCGCACATACAGTAATCCACTGAATGTCCCTTACGACGAACATACAGTAATCCGCTGAATGTCCCTTATGGCGCACATTCAATAATGCACTGAATGTCCCTTACGACGAAATACAGTAATCTGCTGAATGCCCCTTACGGCGCACATACATTAATTCGCCGAATGTCCCTTATGGCGCACATACAGTAATCCGCTGAATGTCCCTTATGGCACACATACAGTAATCCGCTGAATGTCCCTTATGGCGCACATACAGTAATCCACTAAATGTCCCTTACGGCACACATACAGTAATCCACTGAATGTCCCTTACGGCGCACATACAGTAATCCGCTGAATGTCCCTTATGGCGCACATACAGTAATCTGCTGAATGCCCCTTACGGCGCACATATATTAATTCACCGAATGTCCCTTACGGCGCACATACATTAATACGCTGACTGTCCCTTATGGCGCACATACAGTAATCCGCTGAATGCCCCTTACGGCGCACATACATTAATACGCTGAATGTCCCTTACGGCGCACATATATTAATTCACCGAATGTCCCTTACGGCGCACATACATTAATACGCTGACTGTCCCTTATGGCGCACATACAGTAATCCGCTGAATGCCCCTTACGGCGCACATACATTAATACGCTGAATGTCCCTTACGGCGCACATACATTAATACGCTGACTGTCCCTTACGGCGCTCATACAGTAATCCGCTGAATGTCCCTTATGGCACACATACAGTAATCCACTGAATGTCCCTTACAGTGCACATACAGTAATCCGCTGAATGTCCCTTATGACGCACATACAGTAATCTGCTGAATGCCCCTTACGGCGCACATACAGTAATAAGCTGAATGTCCCTTACGATGAACATACAGTAATACGCTGAATGTCCCTTACGGCGCACATACAGTCATCCGCTGAATGTCGCTTACGGCGCACATACAGTAATAAGCTGAATGTCCCTTATGGCACACATACAGTAATCTGCTGCATGCCCCTTACGGTGCACATACAATAATCCACTGAATGTCCCCTGTGGCGCACATACAGTAATCCGCTGAATGTCCCTTACGACGTGCATGCAGTAACCCGCTGAATTACCCTTACGGCGCACATACAGTAATCCGCTGAATGTCCCTTACGATGAACATACAGTAATCTGCTGAATGTCCCTTACAGCGCACACGCAGTAATCCACTGAATGTCCCTTACGAGGTATATGCAGTAATCCGCTGAATGTCCCTTACAATGAACATACAGTAATCCGCTGAATGTCCCTTACGACAAACATACAATAATCCGCTGAATGTCCCTTATGGCGCACATTCAGTAATCCACTGAATGTCCCTTACGACGAAATACAGTAATCCGCTGAATGTCCCTTACGGCGCACATACAGTAATCCACTGAATGTCCTTTACGATGAACATACAGTAATCCGCTGAATATCCTTTACTGCGCGCATACAGTAATCCACTGAATGTCCCTTATGATGAAATACAGTAATCCACTGAATGTCCCTTACGACGCACATACAGTGATCCACTGAATGTCCCTTACGGTGCACATACAGTAATCCGCTGAATGCCCCTTAAGGCGCAAATACAGTAATCCACTGAATGTCCCTTACGGCGCACATACAGTAATCCTCTGAATGTCCCTTACGGTGCACATACAGTAATAAGCTGAATGTCCCTTACGGCACACATGCATTAATACGCTGAATGTCCCTTACGGCAAACATACAGTAATCCACTGAATGTCCCTTACGGTGCACATACAGTAATAAGCTGAATGTCCCTTACGGCACACATGCATTAATACGCTGAATGTCCCTTACGACAAACATACAGTAATCCACTGAATGTCCCTTACGATGAAATACAGTAATCTGCTGAATGCCCCTTATGGCGCACTTACAGTAATCCACTGAATGTCCTTTACGACGAACATACAGTAATCCGCTGAATGTCCTTTACGGCACGCATACAGTAATCCACTGAATGTCCCTTACGATGAAATACAGTAATCCACTGAACGCCCCTTACGGCGCACATACAGTAATCCACTGAATGTCCCTTACGACGAACATACAGTAATCCACAGAATGTCCCTTATGGCGCACATACATTAATACGCTGAATGTCCCTTATGGCGCACATACATTAATACGCTGAATGTCCCTTATGGCTCACATACAGTAATCAGCTGAATGTCCCTTACGGCACACATACAGTAATCCACTGGATGTCCCTTATGATGAGCATACAGTAATCTGCTGAATGTCCCTTACGGTGCACATACAGTAATCCGCTGAATGTCCCTTACGACGCACATACAGTAATCCGCTGAATGTCCCTTACGGCACACATACAGTAATCCACTGGATGTCCCTTATGATGAGCATACAGTAATCTGCTGAATGTCCCTTATGGTGCACATACGGTAATCCGCTGAATGTCCCTTACGACGCACATACAGTAATCCGCTGAATGTCCCTTACGGCGCACATACAGTAATCCACTGAATATCCCTTACGGCGCACTTACAGTAATCCACTGAATGTCCCTTATGGCGCACATACAGTAATCCGCTGAATGTCCCTTATGACGCACATACAGTAATCCACTGAATGTCCCTTACGGCGCACATACAGTAATCCGCTGAATGTCCCTTATGGCACACATACAGTAATTCGCTGAATGTCCCTTACGGCGCACATACAGTAATCTGCTGAATGTCCCTGACGGCGCACATACAGTAATCTGCTGAATGTCCCTTACGGCGCACATGCAGTAATCTGCTGAATGTCCCTTACGACGAACATACAGTAATCCACTGAACGTCCCTCTCGGCGAACATACAGTAATCCACTGAATGTCCCTTATGACTCACATACAGTAATCCACTGAATGTCCCTTACGATGCACATACAGTAATCCACTGAAAGTCCCTTACGGCGCACATACAGTAATCAGCTGAATGGCCCTTATGGCGCACTTACAGTAATCCACTGAATGTCCCTTACGGCGCACATACAGTAATCTGCTGAATGTCCCTTATGGCGCACATACAGTAATCCGCTGAATGTCCCTTATGGCGCACGTACAGTAATCCACTGAATGTCCCTTACGGTGCACATACAGTAATCCGCTGAATGTCCCTTACGGCGCACATACAGTAATCGTCCAAATTTCCCTTATGGCACACATACAGTAATCTGCTGAATGTCCCTTATGGCGCACATACAGTAATCTGCTGAATGTCCCTTACGGCGCACATACATTAATCTGCTGAATGTCCCTTACGGCGCACATGCAGTAATCTGCTGAATGTCCCTTACGACGAACATACAGTAATCCACTGAACGTCCCTCTCGGCGAACATACAGTAATCCGCTGAATGTCCATTATGACGCACATACAGTAATCCACTGACTGTCCCTTATGACGCACATACAGTAATCCACTGAAAGTCCCTTACGGCGCACATACAGTAATCCGCTGAATGTCCCTTACGACGCACATACAGTAATACGCTGAATGTCTCTTACGACGCACATACAGTAATCCACTGAATGTCCCTTACGGCGCACATACAGTAATCCACTAAATGTCCCTTACGGCGAACATACAGTAATCCGCTGAATGTCCCTTACGATGCACATACAGTAATACGCTGAATGTCTCTTACGACGCACATACAGTAATCCACTGAAAGTCCCTTACGGCGCACATACAGTAATCTGCTGAATTACCCTTATGGCGCACATACAATAATCCACTGAATGTCCCCTGTGGCGCACATACAGTAATCCGCTGAATGTCCCTTACGACGTACATGCAGTAACCCGCTGAATTACCCTTACGGTGCACATACAGTAATCCACTGAATGTCCTTTACGGCGCACATACAGTAATCCACTGAATGTCCCTTACGATGAAATACAGTAATCCGCTGAACGCCCCTTACGACGAACATACAGTAATCCGCTGAATGTCCCTTATGGCGCACATACATTAATACGCTGAATGTCCCTTATGGCGCACATACATTAATACGCTGAATGTCCCTTATGGCTCACATACAGTAATCAGCTGAATGTCCCTTACGGCACACATACAGTAATCCACTGGATGTCCCTTATGATGAGCATACAGTAATCTGCTGAATGTCCCTTACGGTGCACATATAGTAAGCCGCTGAATGTCCCTTACGACGCACATACAGTAATCCGCTGAATGTCCCTTACGGCACACATACAGTAATCCACTGGATGTCCCTTATGATGAGCATACAGTAATCTGCTGAATGTCCCTTATGGTGTACATACGGTAATCCGCTGAATGTCCCTTACGACGCACATACAGTAATCCGCTGAATGTCCCTTACGGCGCACATACAGTAATCCGCTGAATGTCCCTTATGGCGCACATACAGTAATCCACTGAATGTCCCTTATGGCGCACTTACAGTAATCCACTGAATGTCCCCTATGGCGCACATACAGTAATCCGCTGAATGTCCCTTATGACGCACATACAGTAATCCACTGAATGTCCCTTACGGCGCACATACAGTAATCCGCTGAATGTCCCTTATGGCACACATACAGTAATTCGCTGAATGTCCCTTACGGCGCACATACAGTAATCTGCTGAATGTCCCTGATGGCGCACATACAGTAATCTGCTGAATGTCCCTTGCGGCGCACATGCAGTAATCTGCTGAATGTCCCTTACGACGAACATACAGCAATCCACTGAATGTCCCTTATGACTCACATACAGTAATCCACTGAATGTCCCTTACGACGCACATACAGTAATCCACTGAAAGTCCCTTACGGCGCACATACAGTAATCAGCTGAATGGCCCTTATGGCGCACATACAGTAATCCACTGAATGTCCCTTATGATGAGCATACAGTAATCTGCTGAATGTCCCTTACGGTGCACATACAGTAATCTGCTGAATGTCCCTTACGACACTCATAAAGTAATCCGCAGAATGTCCCTTACGGCGCCCATACAGTAATCCGCTGAATGTCCCTTACGGCGCACATACAGTAATCCACTGAATGTCCCTTATGGCGCACATACAGTAATCCGCTGAATGTCCCTTATGACGCACATACAGTAATCCACTGAATGTCCCTTACGGCGCACATACAGTAATCCGCTGAATGTCCCTTATGGCACACATACAGTAATTCGCTGAATGTCCCTTACGGCGCACATACAGTAATCTGCTGAATGTCCCTGACGGCGCACATACAGTAATCTGCTGAATGTCCCTTGCGGCGCACATGCAGTAATCTGCTGAATGTCCCTTATGACGAACATACAGTAATCCACTGAATGTCCCTTATGACTCACATACAGTAATCCACTGAATGTCCCTTACGACGCACATACAGTAATCCACTGAAAGTCCCTTACGGCGCACATACAGTAGTCAGCTGAATGGCCCTTATGGCGCACATACAGTAATCCACTGAATGTCCCTTATGATGAGCATACAGTAATCTGCTGAATGTCCCTTACGGTGCACATACAGTAATCTGCTGAATGTCCCTTACGACACTCATAAAGTAATCCGCAGAATGTCCCTTACGGCGCACATACAGTAATCCGCTGAATGTCCCTTACGGCGCACATACAGTAATCCACTGAATGTCCCTTACGGCGCACATACAGTAATCTGCTGAATGTCCCTTACGGTGCACATACTGTAATCCGCTGAATGTCCCTTATGGCGCACGTACAGTAATCCACTGAATGTCCTTTATGGCGCACATACAGTAATCCGCTGAATGTCCCTTATGACGCACATACAGTAATCCACTGAATGTCCCTTACGGCGCACATACAGTAATCCGCTGAATGTCCCTTATGGCACACATACAGTAATTCGCTGAATGTCCCTTACGGCGCACATACAGTAATCTGCTGAATGTCCCTGACGGCGCACATACAGTAATCTGCTGAATGTCCCTTGTGGCGCACATGCAGTAATCTGCTGAATGTCCCTTACGACGAACATACAGTAATCCACTGAATGTCCCTTATGACTCACATACAGTAATCCACTGAATGTCCCTTACGACGCACATACAGTAATCCACTGAAAGTCCCTTACGGCGCACATACAGTAATCAGCTGAATGGCCCTTATGGCGCACATACAGTAATCCACTGAATGTCCCTTATGATGAGCATACAGTAATCTGCTGAATGTCCCTTACGGTGCAGATACTGTAATCTGCTGAATGTCCCTTATGGCGCACGTACAGTAATCCACTGAATGTCCCTTACGGCGCACATACAGTAATCCGCTGAATGTCCCTTATGATGCACATACAGTAATCCACTGAATGTCCCTTACGGCGCACATACAGTAATTCGCTGAATGTCCCTTATGGCACACATACAGTAATTCGCTGAATGTCCCTTACGGCGCACATACAGTAATCTGCTGAATGTCCCTGACGGCGCACATACAGTAATCTGCTGAATGTCCCTTGTGGCGCACATGCAGTAATCTGCTGAATGTCCCTTACGACGAACATACAGTAATCCACTGAATGTCCCTTATGACTCACATACAGTAATCCACTGAATGTCGCTTATGACGCACATACAGTAATCCACTGAAAGTCCCTTACGGCGCACATACAGTAATCAGCTGAATGGCCCTTATGGCGCACATACAGTAATCCACTGAATGTCCCTTATGATGAGCATACAGTAATCTGCTGAATGTCCCTTATGGTGCACATACAGTAATCTGCTGTATGTCCCTTACGACATAATCCGCAGCATGTCCCTTACGGCGCACATACAGTAATCCGCTGAATGTCCCTTACGGCGCACATACAGTAATCCGCTGAATGTCCCTTACGGCGCACATACAGTAATCTGCTGAATGTCCCTTATGGTGCACATACTGTAATCCGCTGAATGTCCCTTATGGCGCACGTACAGTAATCCACTGAATGTCCCTTACGGCGCACATACAGTAATCTGCTGAATGTCCCTTAGGGCGCACATACAGTAATCTGCCGAATTTCCCTTATGGCACACATACAGTAATCCGCTGAATGTCCCTTACGGCGCACATACAGTAATCTGCTGAATGTCCCTTACGGCGCACATACATTAATCTGCTGAATGTCCCTTACGGCGCACATGCAGTAATCTGCTGAATGTCCCTTACGACGAACATACAGTAATCCACTGAACGTCCCTCTCGGCGAGCATACAGTAATCCGCTGAATGTCCCTTATGATGCACATACAGTAATCCACTGAATGTCCCTTATGACGCACATACAGTAATCCACTGAAAGTCCCTTACGGCGCACATACAGTAATCCACTGAATGTCCCTTACGATGCACATACAATAATACGCTGAATGTCTCTTACGACACACATACAGTAATCCACTGAAAGTCCCTTACGGCGCACATACAGTAATCTGCTGAATTACCCTTACGGCGCACATACAGTAATCCACTAAATGTCCCTTACGACAAACATACAGTAATCCGCTGAATGTCCCTTACGACGCACATACAGTAATACGCTGAATGTCTCTTACGACGCACATACAGTAATCCACTGAAAGTCCCTTACGGCGCACATACAGTAATCTGCTGAATTACCCTTATGGCGCACATACAATAATCCACTGAATGTCCCCTGTGGCGCACATACAGTAATCCGCTGAATGTCCCTTACGACGTACATGCAGTAACCCGCTGAATTACCCTTACGGCGCACATACAGTAATCCGCTGAATGTCCCTTACGATGAACATACAGTAATCTGCTGAATGTCTCTTACAGCGCACACACAGGAATCCACTGAATGTCCCTTACGAGGTATATGCAGTAATCCGCTGAATGTCCCTTACAATGAACATACAGTAATCCGCTGAATGTCCCTTACGACGTACATGCAGTAATCCGCTGAATGTCCCTTACGCCGCACATACAGTAATCCACTGAATGTCCCTTACAACAAACATACAATAATCCGCTGAATGTCCCTTATGGCGCACATTCAGTAATCCACTGAATGTCCCTTACGATGAAATACAGTAATCCGCTGAATGTCCCTTATGATGAATGTCCCTTACGACGCACATAGTGATCCACTGAAAGTCCCTTATGGTGCACATACAGTAATCCGCTGAATGCCCCTTAAGGCGCAAATACAGTAATCCACTGAATGTCCCTTACGGCGCACATACAGTAATAAGGTGAATGTCCCTTACGGCACACATGCATTAATACGCTGAATGTCCCTTACGACAAACATACAGTAATCCACTGAATGTCCCTTACGATGAAATACAGTAATCTGCTGAATGCCCCTTATGACGCACTTAAAGTAATCCACTGAACGTCCTTTACGACAAACATACAGTAATCCGCTGAATGTCCTTTACAGCGCGCATACAGTAATCCACTGAATATCCCTTACGATGAAATACAGTAATCCGCTGAACGCCCCTTACGGCGCACATACAGTAATCCACTGAATGTCCCTTACGACGAACATACAGTAATCCGCTGAATGTCCCTTATGGCGCACATACATTAATACGCTGAATGTCCCTTATGGCGCACATACATCAGTACGCTGAATGTCCCTTATGGCTCACATACAGTAATCAGCTGAATGTCCCTTACGGCACACATACAGTAATCCACTGGATGTCCCTTATGATGAGCATACAGTAATCTGCTGAATGTCCCTTACGGTGCACATACAGTAATCCGCTGAATGTCCCTTACGACGTACATACAGTAATCCGCTGAATGTCCCTTACGGCGCACATACAGTAATCCGCTGAATGTCCCTTACGGCGCACATACAGTAATCCCCTGAATGTCCCTTATGGTGCACTTACAGTAATCCACTGAATGTCCCTTATGGCGCACATACAGTAATCCGCTGAATGTCCCTTATGATGCACATACAGTAATCCACTGAATGTCCCTTACGGCGCACATACAGTAATCCGCTGAATGTCCCTTATGGCACACATACAGTAATTCGCTGAATGTCCCTTACGGCGCACATACAGTAATCTGCTGAATGTCCCTGACGGCGCTCATACAGTAATCTGCTGAATGTCCCTTACGGCGCACATGCAGTAATCTGCTGAATGTCCCTTACGACGAACATACAGTAATCCTCTGAACATCCCTCTCGGCGAACATACAGTAATCCACTGAATGTCCCTTATGACGCACATACAGTAATCCACTGAATGTCCCTTACGACGCACATACAGTAATCCACTGAAAGTCCCTTACGGCGCACATACAGTAATCAGCTGAATGGCCCTTGCGGCGCACATACAGTAATCCACTGAATGTCCCTTATGATGAGCATACAGTAATCTGCTGAAAGTCCCTTACGGTGCACATACAGTAATCCGCTGAATGTCCCTTACGGCGCACATACAGTAATCTGCTGAATGTCCCTTACGGTGCACATATTGTAATCCGCTGAATGTCCCTTATGGCGCACGTACAGTAATCCACTGAATGTCCCTTATGGCGCACATACAGTAATCCGCTGAATGTCCCTTACGGCGCACATACAGTAATCCGCTGAATGTCCCTTATGGCACACATACAGTAATCCGCTGAATGTCCCTTGCGGCGCACATGCAGTAATCTGCTGAATGTCCCTTACGACGAACATACAGTAATCCACTGAACGTCCCTCTCGGCGAACATACAGTAATCCGCTGAATGTCCCTTATGACGCACATACAGTAATCCACTGAATGTCCCTTATGACGCACATACAGTAATCCACTGAAAGTCCCTTACGGCGCACATACAGTAATCCGCTGAATGTCCCTTACGACGCACATACAGTAATACACTGAATGTCTCTTACGACGCACATACAGTAATCCACTAAATGTCCCTTACGACGAACATACAGTAATCTGCTGAATTACCCTTACGGCGCACATACAGTAATCTACTGAATGTCCCTTATGATGAACATACAGTAATCCACTGAATGTCCCTTACGGCTCACATACAAAAATCGGCTAAATCAGCACATCAGATCAATAACATTGATGTGCAGTTTAACAAAAAGGTTCAACCCTTTTTGTATTGAACTAAGGCTTTGGAGTGCATTATATTAACCAAATCATTTCTCTTTCACGTCTAGTACCAGTAGATTTTTGGACCCAATTAGAACATACAAATGCAGTCTATACAGTGCGCTCAAACATCGCAATCAGTCCCCTGATCTGACGTCTTCCCCAAAAATTAATAATAAACATTTCAGATTTGGCATTAATAAATTAATGTGCTTAATATGATTCTAACCAGTTTTCTCTGGGGAAGAAAAAGTCTTTCAATTACTTTTAAGAGCACGTTAAAGCCAGAAATAACTGCCGCTGCAGTGAATTAGCTCGTCCATGGTTCCGATTATTTCCTTTCTGTTAATTTCTTTGAAATACTGGCCACACACAATCTATAACCCAAAAGCGTCCCAAACAGTCAATATTCAAGCAGTTGCATTTTTGGTTCTTACGATGAATGATTTAGATTTATCTATTTAATTAGCTGACGACAATGTTTGAACCAATCTTTGAGCAGTAAATCACGCCGCTGCCAGGAATCCAGCAGCAAGAAAATAAGCAGCCATTCAGGGAATTTGCCTTCGCCATTCATTTTAATGGAGGGCGGAGCTATGGTAATTGATTTAAATACTGTTTCGGCGAGGGTAACGGCAGAACGGCGGAAAGTCCAGGAAATTATGGCATGCTGTAAGTAACGGTGTAAGTCATTGTGACACAATTTCCTGGGACCTTTGTGCCATAAAACAGACCCTACGCCAAATAAAATCTGTGCCATTCACTGGAAATATATTATAATACACTTAGACCCCCAAATTACACCATAGGATATTAACATATGACACTCAGCTGAAATTTCACCCTGCACTGCTTTAGCAGAAGGATTAAACTATTGGCCCAGAAATTCGGGGCGGGGCTTCCCGCGGGTGCAAGCCCCCGATCTGCACTTGCCTTGCGTGCAGGCCGTTGAGCTGTGGGCCCCCGTGGAATTCTGATCCTGGGCCTGGTCCAGCTGCCGGCGTGCAGTGCTTGCGTATCCCAGGGGCGCAGTTAGTTCGATGCGTCCCCTGGGATCACGTCGGCCATGGGGAGCCAATCGGAGCAGGGAATGCTCCATTCATAAGTCTGACAGGAAGTGCTGTCAAGACTTATAAATACTACGGCCCCAAAACAGCACTAAATCTTCAAATAATTTTTTTTTTAAATCACATTTTTTAAATAAACGATAAATTACATGAAATAACTATTTTAAACAATAATTTAAATTTTTGAAAAAATAATTTTATTTTCTAACGGGGCTAAAAATAAACTTACCTTGCTTTAAAGTATTTAAAAATGATAAACCTGTGGAAAAAATGTTTTAATTTTAATTAATTCACCACTTACCTTGTAAAAAGCAGGCCTTACGCCTGCTTTTTACATTTCTAACTTCTGCAGACTTACCCTCCCGGGAAAACCTGTAAAAAAAACCTAAGTTCGATGCGCACGCGCAGCCTCTCCCGCGCACGCATTCGGCCTCTGAACCCCTTCGTTCAGAGGAACGGAAGTGCCGGTTTCCCACGCATGCGCAGTGCATGCAGGAAACCGGCACTTCCATTGGGCCTACGGGTGAGTACCCCGTGCGTACTCATCCGTGGAGACCCGAATTTCTGGGCCATTAATAGGTTAACTCCTCCACTAAAATCTTAAGTGACTACATTACCCATTTGTATAAAAAGGAAGACTTGCATTTATAGAGCACCTGTCACGACCACCGGACGTCTCAAAGCGCTTTACAGCCAATGAAGTACTTTTGGAGTATTGTCGCTGTTGTAATGTGGGAAACGCAGCAGCCAATTTGCGCACAGCAAGCTCCCACAAACAGCAATGTGATAATGACCAGATAATCTGGTTTTTTTTGTGGTTATTTTAGTTGAGGGATAAATAAATAAATATTGGCCAGGACACCCTGCTCTTCTTCAAAATAGTGCCTTGGGATCTTTTACGTCCACCTGAGAGAACAAATGATATTAATATCCCATGGCATAATTTCAGAATCTATGGGGGAGAAATTCGGTTGGCAGCGCCTCCAATTAGCGCCTAAAGAGGCCGAGAAGTGGGGCGTTAGCCAATTTTCAGCCGGGCGCAGTGAACCCAGCGCCTCCTCCCATATTGAGTAGGCATTTTGCGCTGGCGCTAAACCTTAGCGGCCGCTCGCGGGCGCAGGCAGATCATGACATCATTTCAGTGTGCAACGCCTTTTGGGCACCCCGGACCGGAAATTCAGTGTTGCGCCCCTCCGTTCCGCCTGGCGCTAATAAGGACTGCTTACCTGGAATGTTCCCCAGTCACTCTCGGGCTAGGGGGGCGCTCTTTAAAGGGGACTGCACTGGTATAAAAGCGGCAGCCATTTTGGGAGCACAACTTCCTCGAGACTTTCACAGAGTTGCTGAGCTGCACTCTGAGAGCCATTGCACCAGTGAGCCAGCGCTGGCCAGAGGAACTTCAGCCTTCTGACCATCACCTTGCTGCTGGTGAGCATTTACAACGTTTACAATTTCTTGTGCGCTATTATTATGGGGGCTGCATTGGAGGGGAACGTCCTGCTGCTGAACCATCTGGAAAGGGCACAGAGACGCAGGGAGAGAGGGGCAGGAATGGCCAGACGGAGGAGGGCCAACAGACGTCGCCACACCAGACCTTACGTTGCCAGGGTTTTCCGACAGCAGTTCTCTTACTTGAACATGTCAGAGGAGCAGTGTCTTAGAAGGCTGCGCTTCAGAAAGGAGGTGGTGACTGAGCTGTGCCACCCGCTTCAGCCAGATCTGCAGCCTCAGATAAGGTGTAGGACCTCTCTGTTGGTGGCTGTCAAGATGACTGTTGCCCTGAATTTCTATGCGAGCGGCTCCTTCCAGGCCGCAACTGGGGACATCGCTAACATATCGCAGTTTGCGGTGCATTGCTGCATCCGTCAAGTAACAGATGCCCTAGTTAAAAGGAGGCGGCAGTACATCTCCTTCCCTGTGACACTGGAGAAGCAGCGGGAGCGCACAGAGGGCTTCGCAGCAATAGCGGAATTCCCCATGGTGCAGGGCGCCATTGACTGCACGCACGTGGCTTTGCGGGCGCCTATTTTGAATCCGGAGGAGTTCCGCAACCGCAAGGGGTTCCATTCCTTGAATGTTCAGCTGGTCTGTGACCACCGACAGCTGGTCCTCGCAGTCAATGCGCAGTTCCCTGGCAGCAACCACGACGCCTTCATCCTGCGCCAGACTTCAGTTGCAGACCTATTCGAGGCCCCGGCTCACCCAGGAGGCTGGTTTCTCGGTGACAAGGGCTATCCTCTGTGCCCATGGCTGATGCCGCTCCGTTCGCCCAGCACTCCTGCTGAAGAGCGCTTCAATGCGAGCCATCAGGCGACGAGGAACATTGTGGAGCACACAATCGGTGTGCTGAAGCAGCGGTTCCGCTGTCTGGACCATTCCGGAGGCGCCTTGCAGTACTCACCAGAGCAAGTCTCCCACTTCGTCGTAGTCTGTTGCATGCTGCATAACCTTGCCATCCTACGCACCCAGCCAATGCCACCAGCCATTGAAGCACCAGCAGAGGAGGAGGAGGAGGAGGAGGAGGACCAAGACGGGAGGGAGGTACAAACTGGAAGGGCCGTCCGTCAGACGCTGATAACAAGCCGCTTCTAGGCCCCTCTGATGGAATGCTTGGTGCCATTCGATGAGGAGGAATGGAACCGTCCGGATAACCCAAAGCCTATGAAGGGCAGTGAATGTAAATATCAGACATGGCCAATGTCAATTAAAAAAGTTGTTTATTTTGCTAAATGTGCTTCCTTCCAACATGACAAAGCAATGGCAACAGAAAGCAAAACTAACACACTAACACATAAGTGGCTCGCACACCCGGGAGACTATCCAAAACATTACTAACATTCAGACCAGCATCCACGGCCTTGATTTCTACAAATAAGACGTCTCAGCAGCACCTTCTACTGTTGCCCCCTTGATGGTGATCTACTTCTCTTGCGAGATCAGCCCCTTCCCTCCCTGCAGCTCCTCCGTAATGGGACCCCAGTGGCTGCAGCAAGGCTGGGGGAGGCCTTCTGGCTGTCCAAAAGCGCAGATGCCCCTGAGGGACGTCCTGGACGACCTCTGGCCTTGGAGGGCCTGGATGCTGACTGCTCCAACTGTGCATGGGTGGAAGCAGTCTGTCCTGCAGGTGGTGGCAGCTGCAGTGGAGACGTGCCAGCGGTGGCATCAGGAATGCTGACATCCTGAGAGTGGACAGCAGCTCCGTGGTCAACTGACACACTGGCACTCTGACGGGGCAGCACCGCAGCATGCGCACCAATCAGCTGGTCCACAGATTGATGCCCTGCTGTGGTGCTGCAAGGGCCCCGGGTAATCCCGCCTGATCCAGCGAGGGTGGCAGCAGTCATTGGTCGCGTGGCCTCAATATGCGTCTGCATGAGACCAGCGAGTGACTGCGTGGCAGCACTCAGCACTTGCGTGGCAGGTGCCAGTGCTTCGGTGAAGCCGTGGGCAGTCCTTTCCAGTGCTGCCCCGAAGTCCTGGACAGTCCTTTCCAGTGCTGCCCCGAAGTCCTGCGCACTCCTTGCCTGTGCTGCCCCGAAGTCCTGCGCACTCCTTGCCTGTGCTGCCCCGAAGTCCTGCGCACTCCTTGCCTGTGCTGCCCCGAAGTCCTGCGCACTCCTTGCCTGTGCTGCCCCGAAGTCCTGCGCACTCCTTGCCTGTGCTGCCCCGAAGTCCTGCGCACTCCTTGCCTGTGCTGCCCCGAAGCCCTGCGCACTCCTTGCCTGTGCTGCCCCGAAGTCCTGCGCACTCCTTGCCTGTGCTGCCCCGAAGTCCTGCGCACTCCTTGCCTGTGCTGCCCCGAAGTCCTGCGCACTCCTTGCCTGTGCTGCCCCGAAGTCCTGCGCACTCCTTGCCTGTGCTGCCCCGAAGTCCTGCGCACTCCTTGCCTGTGCTGCCCCGAAGTCCTGCGCACTCCTTGCCAGTGCTGCCCCGAAGTCCTGCGCACTCCTTGCCTGTGCTGCCCTGAAGTCCTGCGCACTCCTTGCCTGTGCTGCCCCGAAGTCCTGCGCACTCCTTGCCTGTGCTGCCCCGAAGTCCTGCGCAATCCTTTCCTGTGCTGCCCCGAAGTCCTGCTCACTCCTTGCCTGTGCTGCCCCGAAGTCCTGCGCACTCCTTGCCTGTGCTGCCCCGAAGTCTTGGACACTCCTTGCCAGTGTCTCGATGGATTCAGGCATCCTTGCCACTGCAGCCATGAGCTCAGTGTGCCTGAGCTGAGCCTGGGCGCTCATTTCTGCGAGGGAACGCACCTCTTCTGCGCTCTGTGCAGCAGTACTCGCGGCCTGACTCGCGCTCCGGGGAGACGGCCCCCGAGCTTCCCTACCCCCCTTGCGTTGCTGCAGCCCGCTGGTTCCTGGAACTGCTTCCTCCTTAGAGCATTCCCCCCGCTCCCCTCCAGGGAAGTAGTCTCCCCAGTCTGCAGAGGGGCTGGCTCGCCTGAGGGTGGCAGGGATGGTCCAGCTTCCTCCTGCTCGTCGCCTCCGGAGTCAGTGGCAGTGGCAGCTTGAGGGCCTGGCTCCCGAGCTGGTGATGCAGCATCTGAAAGCAGGGAGGTTGAAGAGTGGCTTTAGTGAAAAGACAGGGTGGCAGCAAGGGATGCACGAGTGCTGCAATGCTCTGACATGGGTCCAGAGTGAAAAAGCATGCTGGTGGGGGGAAGAAGTGGAAGGAGACAGTTCAAAAAGGTGATGACCTTACCATCGCTGTGCATAATGGGGTCGGCAGCTCCAGTGGTGACAGGACCAGTCATCCGGCCTCCAACAATCTGGTGGACTCGTTCCTCCAGGTCCGTCAGTGTCTGCAGCTGAGGAGGGCCTCCTCCGGTGCAAAGCTGCTCCCTCCGGTTCCTGGCCAGCTTGGCCTGCAGGAGAAAGGACGGGAAGTGATGAAACATGCTGGCCTGAGCTGACATCACATGCCCCCATGGTAGATTAGCCCTTCCATTATGCATTGAGCTGACATCACATGCCCCCCATGGGAAAATAGCCCTTCCATTATGCATTGAGCTGACATCACATGCCCCCCATGGTAGAATAGCCCTTCCATTATGCATTGAGCTGACATCACATGCCCCCCATGGTAGAATTGCCCTTCCATTATGCATTGAGCTGAATGTGCATGTGTGTTTCCAGAAAGGGCCATGTGTGCTGGCTGACAGATGGCCATTGGGGCTTCGCGCACCCTCTGGCCATAATGTCAGGTGCAGATGGAGGGATGAAGAAGATGGCGAAAAAGGCACTCACCCTAATGACCTGAGTGAGGTCGTTGAACTTCTTCCTGCATTGCACAGGAGTCCTGGCCACCACGCTGGTTGAGGTGACTCTTTGACAAACTTCCCTCCAAGCCCTGCAGTACTCGCTCTGATGAGGCCTCCTGCCATTGTCGGGGTACAGCACAGCTCGCCGGCACTCCACTCCGCCAACCAAAGCATCCAATGCCCCATCGGTAAAGCGCTCCGCTCTCTGCCTCACCCTCTCCATATGTTCAAAGTTTGGAATGCCACAGAAAGCACAGCGCCGATTTTGAGGCCTACAAGGCGCAGAGTGTGGCTGCTGCTCCTAATTGACCCACCCCTTTAAGAGCTGGCCGGCGCCAGCATGTCTTGGGGTAATCGATTATTGACAGCACCTGCGCTGCGCCCGGCCGCCGACATATTGAGTAGCGCCGCCGGGTTAGCGCCTTAAGACTCCCGTGCAGCGCCTGAATCAACGCCGCAATCACCTTTAGGGGCGCAGCAACCCAATATCGCTCGAGGTGGCGATAAGTTGCGCCTGGCGATAAAATTTGTGCAGCGCCAATTCTAACGCCCCAAACGGGGCTATACTCAATTTCTCCTTTATCTATTAGGAATATATACGGTGCGACGGTCTGAGGAAAGAATACGAGTAATTCAAGCTTATTTTTGCAAGTAATGATCTGCTATCTATTTCTGTACAAAGCAGCAATTAAATGACTAGCCTGCTGCCGATGTATAGCACCAGCTTCTTGAACCACTGTAGACAACAGTAGATTCCCTAAACAATAAAACTAGCAGCTCAGTTGGAAAAGGCTGAACAATTTCAGAAGCAGTATCAGGCAATCAGTGACGTGCTGATTTCTGATTCTCTTTCTCCGTTTAGTCTGACAGGAGCTGGCTAAAAGGAACCAGTATGAAAAGTCTTCCAATCTCAAGTTACTAACAACTAGCACCATTTTAGGTACAGCTACAAGTGTGGAATTGTTCAAAATTCTTAACTCTTTCAAATGAAAATTTACTATTTTCAATAGTGTCGGGGAGTTATCCTTCCTTTTGAATAATGAAAAAGTATTTCCTTTGTGCACCTTTTGGTATTTTTAAGCAGCTTTCTGAGGTTTTCCCTGAAGGCCTATTTAAAGGTTACATTTTTCAACAACGCATTGAAACTCAGGGCAGGATTTTCATTGTGCTGTGGAGTCAGGATTGGGGGCGTGCGGGGGGTTAAAATCCCGAAATCGGGGTCCCGACACCATCCTGCCCCCAACCCGCCTCCATGCCAGTTTCAAAGGAGGCTGGTACCCGCCCCGCACTGGGACCCGCCTACCCAAATCCGGAAGGGATTAGTGCCAATTAACTGCCTGTTAACAGGTAGTTAACAGGCAGTTTTTAGCCTAATCCCTATTTTGAAGGTTGAAATGTGGGATTCCCGACGGCTCCGAACCACGCCAAGTTAGAGGAGGCGAGCCGTCGGGTTGAAGGACTTGGAGGGGTCGAGATGTCGGTGTTCAGGTGAGTGATGGGTGCATGAGTGCAAAGGTAAGTGTGTTTGGTGTGTCTAAAGTGATTAAAGAAGTGTAAATTACCTTTTCTTACCTTTTCAGCCTTCCTTCCTTTAGGTCCCGGGAGTCCATCATCTCACCGGCACAGAAAGCAGAATGGCTGCGAACTGTCAAAAGTGACAGCCTGCAGCTTTCTGTGCCGGAGAGATTTCTAACTGAGTCTGTGGAGAAGGACTCAGGTTAGAAGTATGACTGTCAGTGTTTGACAGCTTCAAACAGCTGTGAAACACTGATATTTCATCTGTCAAAATCTCTTGACAGATGAAATTTCAGTCTGTGACATCACCTGTTGCCAGGTGGCCCTTAATTGGCCTGCTGAGCCCGCTGGGCGGGCTCAACAAGGTCAATCAAGTTAAAATTGCGTGGATTGGCCGCATCTCAATGGAGGCGGGACTACAACCCCGAAAGTTGTAGTCCCGCCTCCAACCCGACTCCTGAGTTAAATTCCTGCCCTGCATGTACACAAAATGTGGGCATGGTTTCTAAAATACTGGATAGATACGACTCAAAAACAAAAGGCTGCTGTCCATTTGATGCGCATTGCTACTAAGTTAGCAACTTCACTCAAAGACGGTATAAAGATAACTAGTGTGGGAAATGGAAACATTTACTCTGGTGCAGTGTGGAGTGTTTACTTGAGAGTTGTGGTGATTTTCATGTTACACATATATCAGGCGGGTGGTGGGTGGGCACCAGCTCAGAAACTGGCAGACCACGTACAGAAGATAGTGAGTTAGAGGGGTCTGCGCTGGTTGGATCGCTCATCACAAATGAGCAGGAGCAAGCGCAGGTGGAAAGGACAACCCAGGAAGCAGCTCCCCCGAGGGCAAGCCCATATCCGAGCTCTGCTGCAGAGGACTGGGATGAAGATTTTAGAGGAAGGAGAACCAAATTCTCAGGGCATTGGACTGCCTGCCAGAGAGCTTCTGCAGCATGTGTGGAGGACTCACTACCAATTGTGTACAAATGTAAGAAGTCACACAACACCAGGTTATAGTCCAACAGCTTTATTTGAAATCACAAGCTTTCGGAGCACTGCTCCTTCTTCAGGTGAAGTGGAGAAATGCATAAAGACACAGCTTAAATATATATATGCATTTCTCCACTTCACCTGAAGAAGGAGCAGCGCTCCGAAAGCTTGTGATTTCAAATAAAGCTGTTGGACTATAACCTGGTGTTGTGTGACTTCTTACATTTGTCCACCCCAGTCCAACTCCGGCATCTCCACACCATACCAATTGTGTGGGGGTTCTGTTACATGGCATTGAAACTCTGCGGTCATCTACGAAGCATGTGGTCACCTCAATGGATGCTGCAACTGCGCAAGCAGTGCTTAGTTGTACCAGGTCTTGAGCAGCCTAACCAGAGGACCTTAAAGGGACCGCTGGAGGGTATATAGTCAGTGGTTAGCGGTATATAGTCAGTAAATTACTAGAACTGCTTCTGAAGAAACTCCTATCTGCAGCACACTACTTGTGTATCATATATTCACATCTTTCTGTGACACAATCAATTTACTGAAACAAATAAAACGGATAGTCTCATATTAAATATCCATATGAAATACTTCAGGCTCCCTCATACATTTACATACTGTTTTTTGTCTTCTCATGAATATTTCTTAAGTACACCTTTGGGCTAAGGATTTATTTTTTTCAGATAGAAGTCATTTCTGTCATGTGATGTGACATCAGGTCATGAAAAGGACATGGTATTATGTAATTTCCTTGCCCTTCAGGGTCACATCTCAGAAGGTTTTTTCCCTCTGTAAACTGAAATTTCTATTGATTTTTCTGGTCTGTACACTTCACCTGGTAATCTAATGGTCTAAACACGAAGTACCAGGCCGGAAATTGAGGCTACAGCTGGAACCATTTGTTGAAATAAGAGCCGAATCTGAGTCCATTAGTGAGAGTTCTTCAAATTTTTGTGCATGTGGAACAATAGAGGGAAAATGCACATCTTGATCCCTTGTGTTTGCTTTTTTTCTTGTTCAATCCCTTATAGGCAGAGACTCGAATTGTGAAAAGATACTCAGGCAGAGGCAGACCACAGTAAACTCTCAGTTTACCCTGTGTTACACCAAAGGTAGGGATTACAGTTTGGGTGAAGATTGTTGGAATAGCGCAAATAGAACTTCTTGTGCAATAACATTAGAGAATGTCAGGGTTCCTCTGTGTTTATAAGGCATACTGTGGCAGAACCACTGAATGACTCTGGCTAACTGTATATAATTCTCTTTAACGATGTTCTAACACCAGCCTAAACCTATACCACTGTGTTAGGCATTACTGTGTTTTGTATATAGAGTTTGCATGTATGGGGCGTGGCCCCTTTAAGAGCGCGGGAAAGCGCGGGCAAACGCGATGATGTCACGTCGCAAACCACGGGACTGCCCTGTCAGTCCTCGTGGCATCTCCTTTGAGTAAAGACTTGTTTGATTGTTCTCCTGTGTCAATCTCTGTTATTCGTAGGAATTCGTTAATTCCTACATTGGTGACCCCGTTTTTGTGAACATTTTCACAAAAGAAGAGCACAGCATGGAAGCAAACGCCATTTCGCTAAAGCTACCGCAGTTCTGGGAGCAGCAAGCGCCGTCGTGGTTTATTCAGATCGAGGCCCAGTTCGCCCTGAGGAACATCGATGCGGATCAGACCAAGTATCTTTACGTGGTCTCCGCACTCGACAGTTCTACCGCCTCTCGATCGTCAGTCTCCTTGAAAAAACCCCAATGGAGCGCAAGTATGAAACCCTCAAAGCGCGGTTGCTGCAGGTTTTCGGGCTCACAAAATTGGAGCGCGCCGATTGATTACTCGCTATGCCCGGGCTCGGGGACTCCAAGCCTTCAGAGTTGATGAGCCAAATGCTCACACTCCTGGGCTCAGAACGGGAATGTTTCCTATTCCGCGAGATTTTCCTCAGCCAACTGCCTGAACAGGTACAAGCTGCCCTGGCCAGATCTGAAACTGAAGACTGTGCAACACTCGCTGCAGAGGCTGACAAAATTTTCGCTGTAACTCGGCAGTACTGCACCGCCATGAGGCACCCATCCCCCGCAGACACCGCCCCAGCTCGTCCGCCTGCTGGGCTGTTTCTACCACACGCAGTTCGGCGCGAAAGCGAAGCGTTGCCGCCCTCCCTGCAGTTTTCCCCAAAAGAACCAACGACTGACACTGCGACCACCGAGGAACGGGTTTAACGGGCACACCGCGGCCGCGATGGCGATCGGCAATGCGGGAAAATTGCTCTTCATCACTGATACTCTCTCCGGTCGTCGTTTTCTGTGCGACATCGGAGCGCAGTGCAGCATTTTACCCGCGTCCGCCCTCGATGTGCAGACGGGGAATCATGGCCCCGCCATTGAAGCGGCCAATGGCGGAACAATTCGGACCTTCGGCAGACGGCGAGTGGAGTTGTGCCTTGGGGGGAACGTTTTCACTGGGAGTTTGTTACGGCCAAAGCTTCCCAGCCCCTCCTCGGCGCGGATTTCCTGTGCGCCAACAGCCTCCTGGTCGATGTTAGGAACCGGCGGCTGATCAACGTAGCAACTTTTAATTCTCTTCCGTGTTACCGCAGTAACACTACGTCACGCACCGTCTCCTGTGCGTTCCCGACTCCTGATGAGTTTGCTCGCCTGCTCAGCGAATTCCCCGACCTGACAAGACCCACGTTCTCCTCCACAGCCACGAAACATGGTGTGGAACACCACATTACCACCAACGGCCCCCCGGTCTACGCGCGGGCCTGGCGCCTGGACCCTGGTAAGCTGGCGGTCGCAAAGGCGGAGTTTGCAACCATGGAACGGTTAGGGATTATTCGCTGGTCGAATAGTCCCTGGTCTTCACCCCTCCATATCGTCCCGAAGCCTGGCGGCGGATGGCGGCCATGCGGCAACTATCGACGACTAAACGACGCCACCACTCCTGATCGGTACCCGATCCCCCATATCCAGGATTTCTCTGCCCATTTGGCAGGGAACACCGTGTTCTCAAAAGTCGACCTCGTCCGGGGCTACCACCAGGTCCCAGTTCATCCACAAGACGTCCAGAAGACTGCAGTCATCACCCCATTCGGCCTCTTCGAGTTTTTATGGATGCCGTTTGTGTTACGTCCGTGTATAATAAGACACAGACTGCGGAGAACGGTACAACAGATGTTTACTCAACGTGGCTCACACTGCAACTGATCTGTACAGATTACTACTCAGGGCTATATACAGGTGTGGTCACTGCCGGTACTGCAGTATACATGAGCTGTAAAAAATAGTTCCCCACTTAAAGGTATATACATTACAATTCCTCCCCTTTTAGATTAACAGTACCATAACACTCATTTAACAATTAAATATCAAACTAATTACAATTAACACTTTTAACATGCAACATTAGCTGAAAATAATCTATTTATATATTCAGTCTTTGGGGAGGCTTCCTGATCCTTTCTGGATAGCGCCTTTCCCGAGTGTCTTGCTCTTGGTGCGGAGGCGATTCTGGCCCCCTGTCGTCAGTTGGCTCATCAGCTTCCGATGCCACTGTTTCTGGGGTAGATGCGACCTGTACGTCGGGTTCATCACCAGGTACGTATGGGCGAGGCATGGGGTTGACTTGTTCCTGTGACTCTAGGATCTGGTCAGCATGGCGTCTCACGATGCTCTCCCCAACGTCCACTGTGTACATTAGTGGGTCCTGCCGTGTGCATATCGTTCCTGGCTGCCATTTTTCTGTTCGGTAGTTGCGGGCCAAGACTGGTTGCCCTACATTGAAGCTCCTTATTGGCTTCTCATGGATGTGCTGGAATTGCTTACTCTCAACATCTCTTCGTACGTTTGGTCTGAGCAAATCCAGGCGAGATCTTAACCTTCGGTTAAAGAACATCATGGCTGGGGCCTGGTTGGTGACTGCATGTGTCGCATTCCGGTAGGCGAACAGGAAATTGTCCACCTTGTGCTGCAGCGGAATGTTGTCATTGTACATAGCCTTTATTGCCTTCTTAAAGGTTTGTACGAACCACTCAGCCAATCCATTTGTGGCTGGATGATACAGGGCGGATGTGTAATGCCTTACCCCATTCTTTTTCAAGAACCTTCGGAACTCTTCAGACACAAACTGTGGTCCGTTGTCGGAGCAAATCTGTTCTGGCAAGCCATTCCTGGCAAAAATGGTCCGTAGGACTGCAATAGTTTTCTCCGTGGTGGTGGAGGACATTTTGATGACCTCAGGCCATTTCGAGTGTGCATCCACGGTTATTAAAAACATTGAGTCCATGAATGGACCAGCAAAATCAATATGCACCCGTTGCCATGGAGATGAGGGCCACTCCCATGGGTGTAGAGGGGCCTGTGGTGGTGCATTTTGGACTTTCTGGCATCCTGAGCAGCTCTTGGTCAGGTCCTCGATTTGTTTATCGATTCCCGGCCACCACACAAGCCCTGGCTAGGCTTTTCATTTTTACCCCTCCCAGATGACCCTCATGAAGCTCATTGAGCACTCTATCCCTTAACTTGGGTGGAATTACCACTCGGGATCCACACATCAAGGTCCCCCGGCACACTGACAGCTGTTCTCTCCTTGTCGAGAATGCTGGCAACAGTGAGTCGCCATGTGCTGGCCACCCCTTCACCGTCAAATCATATACCCGAGACAGTGTCGGGTCATTTCGGGTTTCCTTTTCGATACAAGCGTTAGTTTCCGGTAGGTATTCAACTATAGTCGAATGGAATATTTCGACAGGATCCACTGCTGGTGCTTCCTCCGCAGTAGGCAGCGGCAGGCATGATAGCCCATCAGCATTTCCATGCTGTTTCGTGCCCTTATATTCAATCTCATTGTGGTGCGCCCCTAGAAAAAGTAACCATCTTTGTAGTCGTTGCGCAGTCATCACCGGAACGCCCTTCTTCGGATTAAAAATGGAGACAAGAGGCTGGTGATCAGTCAGCAAGGTGAATTTCTGCCCGTGCAGATAGTGATTGAACTTTTTCACTCCCCACACTAGGCTGAGGGCCTCCCTGTCAATCTGGGCGTAGTTACGCTCGGCTGAGGTTAGTGATCGTGACGCAAAGGCTATTGGCCTCTCTAAGCTGTCCGAGAATTTGTGCGACAGCACCGCTCCAATGCCGTAGGGTGACTCATCACATGCCAACCGAATTGGTAATGCTGGGTTGTAATGGGCCAATACCTCTTTCGATGTGATTAGTGTTTTGCTCTTCTGGAAAGCTCATCTACATTCATCACTCCACTTCCATGGCACCCCAGTTTGCAGTAGGGTGTTCAGTGGGTGTAGTATTGTAGACAAATTTGGCAAGAACTTATGGTAGTAGTTTACCAGGCCGAGGAACGACCTCAGTTGTGACACATTTTCCGGTGCTGGAGCCTTGACTACTGCCTCAATCTTCTCTGGGGACTTATGTAACCCCTCTATCGATAACGTGGCCACAATACGAGATCTGTTTTCTAAAAAACTCGCATTTGGGGCGGTTAGCTCGGAGCCCATATTCCTGCAATCTAGTGAGCATCTGCTCTAGGTTGGCAAGGTGATCACTGTCATTTTCGCCCGTGACCAGGATGTCATCCAAATAACACTGGGTCCCTGGGATCCCTTGCAGGACTTGTTCCATTGCCCTCTGCCAAATAGCCAGAGCTGATGCTACCCTGAATGCCAGCCGGTTGTATTGGTAGAGACCTTTATGGGTGTTGATTGTGAGGTATTTTTTTGATGCTTCTTCTACCTCCATTTACACCTGGGCCAGATCAATCTTAGTGAAGCGTTTCCCTCCAGATAGCGAGGCGAAAATATCTTCAATCCGCGGAAGTGGATATTGTACGGTGTGAAGGACCGGGTTCACTGTTACCTTAAAGTCCCCACAGATGCGAACCTTCCTTGGTTCCCCAGGCGTGCTGCTCAATGACTTTTTCATCACAGGGACGATGGGTGTAGCCCACTCGCTCCAGTCTACCTTGGACAGTACACCTGAATGTTCCAGACTCTCCAGCTCTGCTTCGACGGCTGGGCGGATCGCATAAGGTACCGGTCTGGCCTTAAAAAATTTTGGGCTTGCGTTTTCTTCCATTTTAATCGTCGCTGTCATGCCTTTTAGTGTTCTGAGTCCTTGCTGGAACACTTCTTTTGCGTCAGTTAGGATCTTTGACAGTCGCCCAGGTGTGACGTCATCATCCTTTTTGTCAGCCACAGTCAGTGCCTGTATGGAATGCCAATCCAGTTGTATTTTCCGGATCCATTCACGTCCTAGTAATGGTGGTCCTCCATCTTGCAATACATACAGGTCTAGTTTTGGTGTTTCCTTACCGTTACATATAACGGTCACCCTTATTTTTCCTTTGGGGTAGACTTTTTGCCCCGTGTACATCTTCAAAATAATTTTTGTGTCTCTCAAGGGTATGTGTGAGAATAGCCGCTCGTAGTCCCGTCGGTTTATGACTGTTAGGGCTGATCCTGTGTCCAATTCCATCTTTACCTGGACTCCTGCTAACTTGAGAGTGACCCAAATGGTTCGGTGATCCTCCATTGTGATCACATTATATAGTTTCAGACAACTCAGTTCCCTGCTTTCGGAGTCGTTATCACTCTTTTGTTCGTCTGAACTATTCTCCGTCATCTTATATACCTTCTTGTACTTTCCTTTGGTAGGTTTCTTATTGCTGGTTTTCTTTCCCGACCTGCAGACTCGTGCTATGTGTCCTACTTTTCCACACTGTCTGCACACTTTGTCTTTGAACCAGCAATCATTCTGGTCATGTGTTGTTCTGCCGCAACGATAGCACTTCTCTGTTCCATATGACATTTCGTTTGTGCCATATTCTTGCGATCTCTGTTGTATCTCTGCAGCGCCCCGTGCTGCTGCTTCATATGATACCGCAATGCTGAAAGCCTTTTCCAGCGTAAGGTCCTTTTCAGATAAAAGCCGTTTCTGGGTTCCTTCACTTTGAAGCCCACACACAAACTTGTCCCTTAAGGTATCTGCCAGTCCCGCTCCAAACTGGCAGTGTTTCGATAGTTTGCGCAGTTCTGTTAAATAATCAGCATTGCTTTCATCCTTATGCTGGTTCCATTTGTGAAACTTGAATCTTTCTGCTATCAGCAGCGGTGTGGGGTTTAAATGTTCCTTTAGTATCGTTACTATGTCTTCAAATCTCTTTTCCATTGGCTTCGTTGGGGTTACTAGATTTTGTAATAAACCATATGTCTTTGCACCCATTAAATTTAACAATACCGACGCTTTCTTGTCATCTGACACCTCATTTGCCTTGCAGTACACCTCTATTCGTTCGACATATGTAGTCCAATCTTCGACTTCATTGTCAAATGCGGTGATACTGCCACTCTTCGGCATTTTGGGTGTGGTTCAAAATGGCGTCTCCCGCGCTTTCCTTCCTCCCCCACTGCTGCCGGTTCTCGTGGCAATGGCGGCACCCTGTAGGTTTCGCGCGCTTCTCCTGCGCTGCTGCCAACGCCACTTTTGGCGGTCCTCGTGGCAATGGCGGCGCCTCGCGGGTTTCTGCGCGTCTCTCTCTCTCTCTCCGACGCTGCTCCACCCCTGAACACCGGCTGTGCCCTGTGCGCTCTGCCCTCTCTCTCTCTCCCCCATCGATGCTGCTCGGCCCTTTGCTGTGCCGCTCGGTCGGGCTCTAGCCCGCCGCTGTCCGGGAAGGGTCTGCGCACTACCTGTTGCCAGCCCGTTTCGCTGGACCGCCTCGACTGGAAAGCCAAGCCTGGCTCTCGACAGCCTCCCCCGCAATCCTCGAGTCTCTGCTGGATGACTGGGCGGTTGCCCGTGGTCACCGCCCAGAGTCTCTGGCCTTGACCTCCAATCCACTGATCTCCAGGAACGAATCCCCGGGAGGTGATGCAGAGTTGCAGGTAGGTTCGAACCTGCCTTGTCGCCAATGTTACATCCGTGTATAATAAGACACAGACTGCGGAGAATGGTACAACAGATGTTTACTCAACGTTGCTCACACTGCAACTGATCTGTACAGATTACTACTCAGGGCTATATACAGGTGTGGTCACTGCCGGTACTGCAGTATACATGAGCTGTAAAAAATAGTATAAAGGTATATACATTACAGTTTGGGTTAAAGAACGCCGCCCAGGCTTTCCAACACCTGATGGACTCCGTGCTGCGGGACCTCAAGTTCCTCTTCGTCTACCTGGACGATATTCTAATTGCCAGTCCTACTAAGGAAGAACATACCTGTCACCTACGCACCCTTTTTCGACGCCTCAGCCAACACGGCCTGATTATCAACCCGGCCAAGTGTCAGTTTGGCCTGCACCAAATTGACTTCCTGGGGCATCGCATCACCTCAGAGGGAGCGGTTCCTTTACCTTCGAAGGTAGAGGCGGTGACATCCTTTCCACGCCCGCAGAACATAAAGGCCCTGCAGGAATTCCTAGGCATGGTAAACTTTTACCACCGTTTCGTGCCTAAGGCGGCACTACTCATGCAGCCCCTGTACGAGGCCCTCAAGGGCAAGACTGGCAAGAACCCGGTAGACTGGACGGATGACATGGCCCGAGCGTTCGCCGACACCAAAAGCGCCTTAGCCAACGCGACTATGCTGGCGCACCTGCTGCCAGGAGCCACCATCGCCCTCACCACCGATGCGTCAGACTACGCAGTCGGTGCCGTGCAACAGCAGTGGGTGAACGGGACGTGGCAGCCGTTGGCATTCTTCAGCTGCCAACTACGGCAGAACGAGAGAGCATACAGCACGTTCGACCGGGAGTTGCTCGCCCTTTTTCTGGCCATCTGCCATTTTCGGTTCCTTCTGGAAGGACATCCTTTCACCGCTTTTGTGGACCATAAGCCGCTGACCTTTACAATGTCCAAGACCGCCGAACCGTGGTCAGCCCAGCAGCAGCGTCAACTGACCTACATATCTGAATTCACCACGGATATACGGCACGTGGCCGGTAAGGACAACCTGGTGGCAGACTGACTCTCCCGCGCGATTGTCAATATGGTTCATTTGGGCATCGACTACGCCCTCATGGCAGCGGACCAAGCCTGAGACCCGGAAGTCCAAGCTTACCGAACGGCCATCACTGGTCTCCAGTTGGCCGACGTCAAGTTCCATTCGGCAGGTACCACGCTGTTGTGTGACGTCTGCGTACAGGATCCTCGCCCTGTCGTGCTGGTCGTCTGGTGCCGCAAAGTGTTCGACACCATACATGGGTTGTCACACCCTGGAATGAAGGCCTCTCAGAAACTGGTGTCAGCGAAATTTGTATGGCATGGCATGCATAAAGATGTCCGCGACTGGGCCAACACCTGCGTGATCTGCCAAAAGGCCAAGGTACAGCGCCACATCAAAGCTCCGTTGGCCGCCTTCACAGTTCCGGAGCGACGTTCTGACCATGTCAACGTGGACCTGGTAGGACCACTCCCACCCTCCCATGGTTTTTCACACATCCTGACCATGGTTGACCGCACCACCAGATGGCCAGAGGCGGTCCCCCTGTCATCCACTACTTCGGTGGACATGGCCAGGGCGTTCATTTCCTCCTGGATCGCCCGTTTCGGAGTACCCACCAATATTTTGTCAGACAGGGGACCGCAGTTTTCCTCCAAACTCTGGAAAGCAGTGGCCCAAGGACTCGGTGTCAAATTACACTGCACCACAGCCTACCACCCACAGGCAAATGGCCTCTGCGAACGCTTCCACCGGTCAATGAAGGCCACCCTGAAAGCCAGCCTCCAGGACGCTGGAAGGGCAGACAAGCTACCGTGGGTCCTGTTGGGCCTTCGCATGGCCCCCAAAGAAGACCTTCACTCTTCATCAGCGGAGCTTGTATATGATCAGCCGCTGCAGGTCCCAGAGGACTTCCTACCAACATCGACGGAGCAATGGTCCGCGTCTGCCCAGCTTGCTAGTCACCAAGAGGCGGCCAGATGTTTCGCACCGGTGCCCACTTTGCACCACGGGCCACAGAGGTCACACGTTCCCACGGAGCTTCACAAGGCTGAATACGTTTACATTCGCCATGACGCACATAGGGACCCGCTCAAGGCCCCATATACCGGTCCCTTCTGCGAGTTGGAAGCAGGGGACAAAACCTTCATGGTAGATGTCGGTGGTAAACCGGACCACATTTCGATTGACCGCTTAAAGCCAGCACATTTGGACCTCGACCGCCCCGTCGAGACAGCACAACTGCCGAGACGGGGTCGGCCACCTGTCGTCGTTACGGCAGACCAAGTGTGGCCGCCCGCCAGACCGCCAGCCGCCCAGCAGCCTCCGCCTTGAGAGTACAGGAGTCGTTCTGACAGGCTTGTCAGACCCCCTCACCGTTTGACTTTGTCCGTTAAAGCGCGTTCTGGGGGGGCGCATGTGGCAGAACCACTGAATGACTCTGGCTAACTGTATATAATTCTCTTTAACGATGTTCTAACACCAGCCTAAACCTGTACCATTGTGTTAGGCATTACTGTGTTTAGTATATAGAGTTTGCATGTACGGGGCGTGGCCCCTTTAAGAGCGCGGGAAAGCGCCGGCAAATGCGATGATGTCACGTCACAAACCACGGGACTGCCCTGTCAGTCCTCATGGCATCTCCTTTGAGTAAAGACCTGTTTGATTGTTCTCTTGTGTCGATCTCCGTTATTCGTAGGAATTCGTTAATTCCTACGTCTATTTTCTTGCCATGTGCAGGAATGTTGTTCAAATCTTCACACTCTCCATCATAACAGGCAGAATATATTGTCCCACTGCAGTTCAGATACCAGGACAAAAGGTTTTTCCCCCAGACCTAGGGTATGGGGTATATCTCTGGCACAAACCACTACAAGAAATTGGAGACAGAAAATGAGGGGATAATGCATTTCTAGCTCTGGATCGGTTATATTCATTATCAATAACCATTGCCCCTCAAAAATCATCTTTTATTGTTGTAACACGGACTTCATTTTGCTGCCAACAGTGGTTTTTTTTATGTATGTTCTATTACTACCTCAACATTGGCCTCCAAGTGTCACATCCCATGACCAATAGATGTTTATTTTTTTTTTTTAAAGAAACAAAATGTGACTGGAAGAAACAAATTTACTGAATATCAATACATTCTATTTTTATGAAAGGATTTAATATCCTGTATATATTGAGCCACAAAGCTTCAGATGAGATGTTCAGTTAAAAAGCTAAATTGCATTAAGTACCCCCTTTTACAGCACCAAATATACAGAAAATGCAAAAATTGTAACAGTTACTATTAAATTTAAATAAATGTCGAGCCAGAGCATTGACTTGATTTGCTCTTTCAAGTGCTATTAGACCTGCTGTGCATTTCTAACATTTTGGGGGGAATTTTGCCAGCCCATGGGAGGCGGGTATGGAGGCGGGACTGCCGGGAAAATGGCAGAAACTGGGAGCGGGTACCGAACCCGCTCCCAACCCACCTCCATGCCATCTTCCCAGGAGGTGGGTACCCGACTCGCGCAGGGACCCGTTTCCTCGAGGCGGAAAGGGGATTAGAGCCAATTAACTGGCAGTTAAGAGGCTTATCCCCATTTTACGCCTGCAAGTGCGGGCTTCCCGACGGCTGCGAACCTCGCCAGGGTCAACGAAGTGAGCAGTGGGTCTGCGGGGGTGAGAGGGGTCGAAAAGTGCGCTGTGGAGGTGAGTGATGGGTGTAAGTGTGGAGAGGTAAGTATGAGAGGTGAGTGTAAAGTGTTAGAAAAAGTTTACTTACCTTTGCTTCTTCCTGCAGGCTTCAACTCTTGGGGATCCGGAGGTGCCTCATCTCAATGGCAGAGATGACAGAATGGTTGCTGCATTCTCAGATGCAGCAGCCATCTGATTTCTGCTGAGGAAAGAGGTTTGGTGAGCCTTCAGTACAAGGGCTCATCTTAGAACAGAGATTGTCAGTGTTTGACAGCTTCTCAAAGCTGTCAAACGTTGATAATTCATCTGTCAAAATGTCCTCTGTCACCGGCTTTCCCTTAATTGGCTGGCTAAGCCTGCAGGGCGGGCTTAACAAGGTCAATCGAAGGAAAATAGCATGGGTTGGCCGAACGTCGTTGGGGGCGGGACTGAAAGCTGACAACCAGCAGTCCCGCCCCCAACGCGCCCCCATTGACAAAATCCAGCCCTTTGTGTTTCATTTAAGATTTCCAGCACATGCAGTTTTCTTTTTTCTCATTGCTAGTAAGTTATTGGTTTTCTTATTCACTGACTTTCTTAGTATTTTAATTGATCTTTAAAATAATAAATAATTTAAAAATTAGAGACAAAATTAATCAGTCAAATACACACATAAACATCTGATATGTCAGAAACAGAAGGAATTAGATGGAGAATTCACTCGTCTTCCTTACCTATTCGATAGGAATTGCTGTTACACACATCCACTTCCCAGTAGTAGAGGCCTTTGTCAATACTACTCTCAGCCAACACTACTGGATGACTACAGAATCACTTATTTCCTTGGTCTTCCACCAAACTGCTACCTATAGTACAACACTCAGTGGGTAATGCTGGCGAGCTAGTTGATGGCGTTATGGAACCTTGGTCATTATAATGATCAACATTTGACATCACTGCGCTGCGTTCATCGTAAGTGGCTGTCAAACCTGAAGGACCCATTTTCAAGAAGGGGTGGGCGGTGGTAGGATCAAGCTTGAAGATCGAGCCCTGTAAGATACCTCAGAAATAGTTGTGTCACCTTTCAATTGTAAGTGGTTAAAATAAAAAGTGAATCATGAATATGGTCAATTCTCTAAAGAGCAACTTTACAAACAAACTTCTTGCTTCAACTAAAACTGTTCCTAATCTGGAATTTACACTTTTGTTAATTGCCCCACAAATTGACAATTGGAGTAAAGAAATAATTTGCATTTTATATAGCCCTTTTCGTGGCCACAGGATGTTTCAAAGCACTTCACAGTCAAAGGATTACTTTTGAAGTGTAGTCATCGTTAGGTAAGTGAATATGGCAATCAATTGCATATAGCAATGAGATAAATTAAAGCAAAATCTGACCGATGCTGGAAATTCGAAATAAAAACAGAAAATGCTGGAATAACACTCTGTGGGTCAGGCAGCACCTGTGGAGAGAAAAACAGAGTTAACGTTTCAGGTCGATGACCTTTCATTAGAAGGGATAAGATAAATGACCAGTTAATTGCTTCTTGGCAGCGTTGGTTGAGGAACAAATCTTGGCCAGGACACCAGGTGAGCTTCACTGTTCTTTTTTTAGTGCCACGAATAAGTTTATATCCACCTGAACAGACAGATGGAGCTTTGGTTTAACCTGTCATCTGAAAGACTGCACCTCTCACAATCAGCATTCCCTCAGTACTGCACTGAAGCAGTGAGAGGAGTTGAATGTTATCTATTGATTTGCTACAGTAACATTTAAAGAAAATAGCAAAAGTAGAACGAATTTTCTAATGGGTTGTCAAGTGGAAAACAGACGCTAGAATCTAAAAGATTTCCTGCTAGTTCTCTGTTACAAGAGGTGAAAGCCAAACATTTTGTTTAACACTGTATTTATGCTCAGCAATATTTTTATTTCTAAATACATTTTCTGCTGGTTTCATTTCTAAACTCATTTCTGTACTGCCATTCACGGCCCTGAGGGTCTCCTGACCAGAACCCAATGATCTCCTAATCTGAGTCCCAATCTGCTGCCACCTGCCAGATTATCAGGAGCATGGATAATAGCAGCAGGGATAAACGAAGTTCCACTCTATTCTTTCCTACTGTGACTAGGCTACTGATGCATTCTCAGGTATATTTTATGTAGCACTTGACCAGAGATGATTACTGGCTGTGTAAGGTCTGTGTTCCAGTCGCTAGCGGCACAAGTCTAATCTTTTGGGACAAATTCAGAATTTCTTTTTCCTGAGATGAAGGTTTAGAAATACCTCAGCGGAAGTCACGCCAGCTGACAGATGTATTAAAGCATCATTATTGTGTAGTACTGTAATTGGCAGCTATTTGTTCGATAACACTGAGAATTTTTTTTTGCTGAAATCATGTTATCAAATAGTGTTTCCACATTTTTTTTTTTAGCAGTTGAGAATATTGAAAAACAGTTGGGTACTCTTGGCACTTTTTAGGAAAGGACTAATTTTGCTCCCATTGATTGCTATGCAGTCGATGTTTCATGATGTGCTGAGGTACTCCTTAAAGAGTGATCAGAATTCGGTCCAAGAATGTTTATCAACAGCTCCCCCTGCAGTTGAAATAGGAACACTTCACAGTTCAAGCAACAATCATAGTCAATGGACAGTGCATTTAAAATAGTTTTAGCTCTCTGTAATTTTACTTATCATTTTCTTTTAATTTAAAGGAATTCCATAGGTAAGGATGTGTGTATTAAATAATTGTTAGTCATTTGTCCTGGTAAAACTGTTACATCACTGAATAAACAATGAAAAACAATGGGTAATTGATTGTTTAGTTATGATCAGAAAGAAATCTCCTTCGCATTTGGAAACGATTCAAACATTTTAAAAATTCTGCAGTGTTATCGAGGGACTGCGTAGTGCAGTAAGGTCATCCCTGGAACCTAGGTTTGTATCGCGGTCAGACTAGAAGTCCCTTTTTTCAACTTTGAAATAAGTTTAAGTCTGAAAAACCATTTCCTAGTGTACATGGGCCTGCAGCACAACTATCAACAGTTTGGCACGAACTGGTGCTGAATTGTCAATTTCAGTCAGAGGGGGATGCAAAAATGACCAGTGTAGGAAGTAGAAACATTAACATTGGCAGAGTTAATCCATTTAGTCTAGTCTTCTAAAGTAGGACTAATATATTTTGTGGGAACAGATTAAAGAGAGCTTTACTGTGGACCTGGGCAAGCTATACCTCACCTGGGAGTGTTTGATGCTTACTCTTGGTGCCAAAAATGCAAACATATTCCACTCCCTAGTGCTGTGATTGCAGACTGGGCAGCATGGAGTTCATCAATTGATTCATGATGACCTAAATCAAAATGCAGGAAACATTAGGTCCAATTTACCAGATGTGCGTTACTGGTGGGAGCTTAATGTTTTGAATTGTTGTGAGATTTGATGGAGGTATAGATAAATCACTGCAGATTATAAGGGTTTTTATTTGTTTCCCTGCCATATCACCGAAAATTTATCAAGATCTCAAGATAAGATTAGGTGCTCGTGAAGAGGGAGGGAGTTGCCCATGAGAGTAATCTTAAATACTAGAGCTGAAATAATTGAGAGTAAGAAGGTAGAAAACAGCCAAAATGTTACAATGATTATAAGATGCAATTGCTTTGGGAATATGTGAAAAGCCATGCTACTGTATTGATAACATGTGCTGATACTACTGCATTCAGCAGCATAAAGTATTTTAATCATTTCCAGGAAGAAGGCCCAATGTTGTAAAGAGGAAATTCCAAGGGAAGTATCCCAAAAAGCTTTTAAATCAACAAGATGTTTTCAAACATTTTAGAATATTTTGTTTGAACAGTCACTTTTTATGCAGGTGTTTCAATTCTACAGAAAACAGATGAAATAGTTAAATACTTTAACAAGTTAACAAAATGAATTAAATAAAACTGGTTGGACCAAATGGCCTGTTTCTGTGCCATATATCCTATGTAATCCTATGTAAAACTTTCCTGCAGCTTACGTCAAATAATAATGGTAAATGTACAATGACAACTATCTGCATTTATATAGCACCTTTAATATAAAATCACTCCAAGATGCTTCATAGTTGGTGTAAGGAAAATGGACAATGAGCCAGGAAAGAAGAGATTACGATGGATGACTGAAGCTGTGGTCAAAGGGAAAGGTTAACTGGAAAGAGAAGTGGTGAGGTGAAGAGATTTACGGAAATAATTCCAAAGAGTGGTATCCAGGCTGCTAAAAGCTCTGCCACCAATGGTAGAGTGAAGGAAGGAGGGTGTAAAACAGGCCAGAGTTAAAGGAGTAAAGTGCTTGGGGTGGGGGGAGAATGTAGGCTGGAGGGGATTGTGGAGATAGGGTTGGGCAAGGCCATGGAGGAATATAAAGACAAGAGTGTCATGAATCTCATCATTCATGAAGAAATAACTCATGAAGTAACACTGGGCGGCCAGCTGGTGGCGCCGTCCAAGGAGTATAAATACTCGGGCATGGGCCCAGCTTGCTGCAGGATGTTTCTGTAACCAGGAACTGGTGATGTAACTAGAAATCTCATGGTTTTGAAACAGTTGATTAAAGCCTTGTTTTATACTCAAACCAAGTGCTCAGTAGTCTTTTTACATCAAAGAGTAAGGCCAACAAGGACAAAGGTCGTTCCTGGGATGTGGGCATCGCTGGCAAGGCCAGCATTTATTGCCCATCCTTAAATGCCCTTGAAAAGGTGGTGGTGAGCCGCCTTCTTGAACCGCTGCAGTGCGTGTGGTGAAGGTACTCCCACAGTGCTGTTAGGAAGGGAGTTCCAGGATTTTGGCCCAGCGACGATGAAGGAGCGGTGATATACTTCTATGTCAGGATAGTGTGTGACTTGGAGGGAAACATGGGGATGGTGGTGTTCCCATGTGCCTGCTGCCCTTGTCCTTCTAGCTGGTAGAGGTCGTGGGTTTGGGAGGTGCTGTCGAAGAAGCCTTGGCGAGTTGCTGCAGTGCATCTTGTAAATGCTACACACTGCAGACACATTGCGAGGGTGGTGGAGGGAGTGAATGTTTACGGTGGTTGATGGGGTACCAATCAAGCGGGCTGCTTTGTCCTGGATGGTGTTGAGCTTCTTGAGTGTTGTTGGAACTGCACTCATCCAGGCAAGTGGAGAGTATTCCATCACATTCCTTACTTGCGCCTTGTAAATGGTGGAAGGGTTTTGGGGAGTCAGGAGGTGAGACACGTGCCGCAGAATACCCAGCCTCTGACTTGCTCTTGTAGCCATAGTATTTATGTGGCTGGCCCAGTTAAGTTTCAGGTCAATGGTGACCACCCAGCATGTTGATGGTGGGGGATTCGGCGATGGTAATGCCATTGAATGTCAAGGGGCGGTGGTTAGACTCTTGCTTGTTGGAGATAGTCATTGCCTGGCACTTGTGTGGCGCGAATGTTAATTGCCAGTTATCAGCCCAAGCCTGAATGTCATCCAGGTCTTGCTGTATTTGGGCATGAACTGCTTCATTATCTGAGGAGTTGCGAATGGAACTGAACACCGTGCAATCATCAGCGAACATCCCCACTTCTGACCTTATGATGGGGGGAAGGTTATTGAGGAAGGAGCTGAAGATGGTTGGGCCCAGGACATTGCCCTTTAAAGAGGGTGAAGAATGGGAGGCCAGTAAGGCAAGTGTTGGAGTAGTTGAGCCTGGAGATGTCAAAGGCACAAATGAGGGTTCATAGGATGATACAGCACAGAAGGAGGCCATTTGGCCCATCATACCTGTGCTGGCTCTTTGAAAGAGCTATCCAATTAGTTCCACCCCCCTATTCTTTCCCCATAGCGCTGCAAATGTTTCCACTAAGTATTTATCCAATTAACTTTTGAAAGTTATTATTGACTCTGCTTCCACCACTCTTTCAGGCAGTGCATTCTAGATAATAACAACTCACTGCGTAAAAATATGGCCGCGATTTTGCCGGCACTCAGAGAGGCGGGTCAGAGGTTAAAGTCCTATTGATTGACAGCGGGTCCCGAACCCGCCATCAACCCACCTCCAAACAGCTTTCCCAAGTGTCAGGTCCCCGATTTTTAAATGGACCTGACACCTAGCAGCGGGAAACCGATTAAAGGCAATTACCTGCCTATTAACAGGTACTTGTCAGAAATATTCAGCCTGTTTTTCGATTTTCCCACTTCTGAGTCGGGTTTCCCGATGCCCAGACACTACGCCAGATAAGTGTGGCATGTTATGAGTTTGGTGTAATGTTTGTGAAAAGATGACAGCTGCAGAAGTGGTGTGAAGGATGCAATGTTGCACATGGTGAGTTTTCAATGTTGGTTACTGCATTTTTAAAACATATACAGGTTTCTTTAGCTTACAAGTTTTTAAATCCAACTACATGTCCAGTGCCACCTCATTGGGACAATCTCTCTCACCAGTGACAGATTGCTTCTGCCATCTCATCTGCAGTTGCCATCTAATCCAGCATATGGAGGGAGTCATTGGAGAGCCTGGGTGCAAGAGTTCACCTTTGTGCAGTGATTGTCAGTGTTTTCAACACCTCAATGCTGTCAAACACTGAGAAATCAACTGTCAAAATAAAATTGTGCATGGTCCCTTTAAGGAAACCGGCAGATGACGCGCATCAAATGATGTCATCAGACCCGCTTCCTGTTACTTGGTCGGTAAGGGCGGGCTTAACAAGGTCAATCAAGGGAAAATCACGTCTGTGGAGCAGAGGCAGCTGGGGGCGGGACTGGAACCCGGAAACCAGCTGTCTCACACCCATCCCGACACCGAATGCAAAATCACAGCCTATGTTTCTGTGGTAAACCACTGTTTGTATTCCTGTTTGTCCTGTTTGTATTCCACTGTGTACATGCCTGGACATGCCTCGGCTGACTCCTCCCACAGGTCCTAGTATAAAGGTGACTGCTCCCCAGCCCTTTGTATCCTGGACCGGTCGACCATGCGAGGCAGACCTCCATTCTGTTGTTAATAAAAGCCTTTAGTTACTCTTCTAACTCTCAGTCTTTTATGAGTAATTGATAGCGCATCAATTTTATTAACAACATTTTTATAATGGAGAAGATCCTCACACCAGCATGCCTGGACTTAGATCATCGGGAGGCGGACTCATCCACCAAGTTTACTCACTGGCTTAAGTGTTTCGAAAAATTCCTGACCGCCTCCGAAGCAATCAAATCGGACGAGGACAAACTGGATGTCCTGACCTCCAAAGTGAACCACCGAGTGTACTCGGTCATCCAAGACGCGACCTCGTACGCGGATGCTATCAAGCTCCTCAAGGACCAGTACACGCGCCCAGTGAACGAAGTGTACGCCAGGCACCTCCTGGGGAGTCGTAAACAACAACCTGGGGAATCGACCGTGGAATACCTTCAGGCACTGTCTGTGCTTGGCCGGGCCTGTGGTTGTAAGGATGTAAAGGCCGCCGTGTACACAGAGGAACTTATCCGGGACGCTTTTGTAGCGGGCCACAGATCCAATTACACCCGACAGCGACTGTTGGAGCAGAGTAACCTCGACCTCAACAAGGCCTCTGAACTTGCACTATCGTTGGATGCAGCCTACCAGGGCATGGGTGCCTACTCCTCTGCACCGTGGACGCCGCGGGGAATGACAGCCTGGGACACGGTAGGACCGCCTCATAGCGCCGTGCCACCCCAGCCACACCCCAACAACGGCCCAACTACCGCAGCAGTGTCCCAAGGCCAGACAGCAGTGCCCCAAGGCCAGAAATGCTACTTCTGTGGCCAGGCAAAACACCCCAGAGCGCGCTGCCCGGCGAAAAACGCGATCTGCTCGGGCTGCGGGAAGAAGGGACACTACGCTAGTGTCTGCAGGGCCAAAGCCACCCCGAACCCCAGCAGCGCCGCGTGTGGGCCATGCGGGCCGCCATCTTGGACCTCCCCGGCCATGTGCGAATCACCGGTACAGCAGCCATTTTGGACGCCTCCAGCCACATGGGGATCATGGACGCCGCCATCTTGGACGACAGCCGGGACGCAGCAGGCTCCCGACACCGCCTCATCTGATACCCGCAGTGACACACCGACCCCTACGCTGGCATCCGTTACACTGGACCAAGCGAGACCGCACCAGCTGGCCAGTTCCACAATGGACATTAAGGTAAATGGCCACGATACAATCTGCCTTTTTGACTCTGGGAGCACGGAGAGCTTCATCCACCCCGACACGGTGCGGCGTTGCTCTCTCCCAGTCCTGCCTGCGCAACAGCGGATTTCTATGGCCTCCGAGTCCCAGTCGGCGGACATCGGCGGCTACTGCGTGGTGACACTCGTAGTAGACGGGACCGTGTACGATCATTTTAAACTTCTGGTCCTGCCTGACCTCTGCGCTGCCGTCCTGCTGGGGTTAGATTTTCAGTGCCACCTTAAAAGTGTTACGATGGCGTACGGTGGACCCCTACCCCCACTCACAGTCCGCAGCCAGCAGCTTCCAAATTGCCCGCCGCGCACCAGGTGCAACCTCTCCACACTCAGAGTCACCCCCCCACCACTGTTTGCTAACCTCACCCCCGACTGTAAGCCCATCGCCACAAAGAGCAGGCGATACAGTGCCGGGGACAGGGTTTTCATTAAAACCGAAGTGGAGCGGCTCCTGAAAGAAGGGATTATTGAGGGCAGCACCAGCCCCTGGCGAGCCCAGGTTGTGGTCGTTAAGACCGGCGAGAAGCAGCGCCTGGTCATCGACTACAGCCAGACAATAAATCGCTACACCCTGCTGGACGCCTACCCACTCCCCCGCATAGCTGATATGGTCAACCAGATCGCGCAGTACCGCGTCTTCTCGACCATTGACCTGAAATCAGCGTACCACCAGCTCCCCATCCGCCCTGAGGACCGCCAGTACACTGCCTTTGAGGCAAACGGCCGCCTCTATCACTTCCTTAGGGTTCCCTTTGGCGTCACCAACGGGGTCTCCGTCTTCCAAAGGGAGATGGACCGGATGGTAGATCAAAATGCGTTGCAGGCCACTTTCCCATATCTGGACAATGTGACCATCTGCGGCCGTGACTTGCAGGACCATGACGCAAACCTCGAAAAATTCCTCCGCACCGCCCAACTCCTAAACCTGACATATAACAAGGAGAAGTGCATATTCCGCACAAACCGCCTCGCCATCCTTGGCTGTGTTGTGGAACACGGAGTCATCGGCCCCGACCCCGACCGGATGCGTCCCCTTATGGAACTTCCACTGCCCCAAGGCCCTGAAGAGGTGCCTAGGGTTTTTCTCCTATTACGCCCAGTGGGTCCCCTACTATGCAGACAAGGCCCGTCCGCTGATCAAGTCCACCTCTTTTCCCTTGACGGCAGAGGCCCGCTTAGCCTTCCACCGTATCAAGGAGGACATTGCCAAAGCCACCATGCACGCAGTGGACGAATCCATCCCCTTCCAGGTGGAAAGCGACGCGTCCGACTTTGCCCTGGCCGCTACCCTCAATCAGGCGGGGAGACCCGTGGCCTTCTTTTCACGAACCCTCCAAGGCCCGGAGACCAGACACTCCGCTGTTGAGAAGGAGGCCCAGGCGATTGTGGAGGCTGTGCGTCATTGGAGACACTACCTGGCCGGAAAACGATTTACCCTGCTCACTGACCAACGTTCAGTTGCTTTTATGTTTAACAACAAGCAGAGGGGCAAAATCAAAAATGACAAGATCTTGAGGTGGAGAATCGAACTTTCCACCTACAACTACGAGATCTTGTACCGGCCCGGGAAGCTAAATGAACCCCCGGATGCGCTATCGCGTGGCACCTGCGCCAGCGCGCAGATCGATAGACTGCGGGCCCTCCACAATGACCTCTGCCACCCGGGGATCACCAGGTTCTTCCACCTCATCAAGGCCCGCAACCTGCCTTACTCTATTGAGGAGGTCAGGACCATGACCAGGAACTGCCAAGTCTGCGCTGAGTGCAAACCGCACTTTTATAGACCAAACAGGGCACACCTGATAAAAGCAACTCGCCCCTTCGAGCGCCTGAGCGTTGATTTTAAAGGGCCTCTCCCCTCCTCCAACCGCAATGTGTACTTCCTCAATATTATTGATGAGTACTCCCGTTTCCCGTTCGCCTTCCCCTGCCCGGACATGACCAGTGCCACGGTCATTAAATGTCTGAACAACCTCTTCACCCTGTTCGGCTTCCCCAGCTATATCCATAGCGACCGGGGCTCATCGTTTATGAGCGACAAACTCCGTCAGTACCTGCTAACTAGGGGTATTGCCACAAGCAGGACCACCAGTTACAACCCCCGGGGGAACGGACAGGTGGAAAGAGAAAATGCGACAGTTTGGAAGGCCGTCCTGCTAGCCTTAAAGTCTAGGGGCCTTCCAACCTCCCGCTGGCAGGATGTGCTCCCCGATGCGCTCCACTCTATTCGGTCACTGCTCTGCACTGCCACTAACGCCACCCCTCATGAGAAAATGTTTGTCTTCCCAAGGAAGTCCACATCGGGGACATCGCTACCGCCATGGCTGACGTCCCCAGGGCCGGTCCTACTGAGAAGACACGTGAGGACCCATAAAACGGACCCCCTGGTCGAGAGGGTCGACCTCCTCCACGCCAACCCCCAGTATGCTTACATCGCATACCCGGACGGGCGGGAGGACACAGTCTCCATAAGAGACCTTGCACCCTCGGGGGCCGCAGTAACCCACTACCCACTACCACCCCCCCCCACGACCCGATATCCAGCCCCAGCAGACGGCAGGCCTGGGCCCCGCGACCCGCTCGACATCTACGAGGACGACACGCCTGTGCCACAGCCTACGCTGGACTTGACGCCGGAAGCTTCACTACCCCTGCCGTCGCCACGCCGATCACAGCGGCAGACAAGGCCTCCGGAGAGACTCCAATACACTAACTTTTAATACACTTCACCCCGCCGGACTCAATTTTAAACAAGGGGTGAATGTGGTAAACCACTGTTTGTATTCCTGTTTGTCCTGTTTGTATTCCACTGTGTACATGCCTGGACATGCCTCGGCTGACTCCTCCCACAGGTCCTAGTATAAAGGTGACTGCTCCCCAGCCCTTTGTATCCTGGACCGGTCGACCACGCGAGGCAGACCTCCATTCTGTTGTTAATAAAAGCCTTTAGTTACTCTTCTAACTCTCAGTCTTTTATGAGTAATTGATAGCGCATCAATTTTATTAACAACATTTTTATAATGGAGAAGATCCTCACACCAGCATGCCTGGACTTAGATCATCGGGAGGCGGACTCATCCACCAAGTTTACTCACTGGCTTAAGTGTTTCGAAAAATTCCTGACCGCCTCCGAAGCAATCAAATCGGACGAGGACAAACTGGATGTCCTGACCTCCAAAGTGAACCACCGAGTGTACTCGGTCATCCAAGACGCGACCTCGTACGCGGACGCTATCAAGCTCCTCAAGGACCAGTACACGCGCCCAGTGAACGAAGTGTACGCCAGGCACCTCCTGGGGAGTCGTAAACAACAACCTGGGGAATCGACCGTGGAATACCTTCAGGCACTGTCTGTGCTTGGCCGGGCCTGTGGTTGTAAGGATGTAAAGGCCGCCGTGTACACAGAGGAACTTATCCGGGACGCTTTTGTAGCGGGCCACAGATCCAATTACACCCGACAGCGACTGTTGGAGCAGAGTAACCTCGACCTCAACAAGGCCTCTGAACTTGCACTATCGTTGGATGCAGCCTACCAGGGCATGGGTGCCTACTCCTCTGCACCGTGGACGCCGCGGGGAATGACAGCCTGGGACACGGTAGGACCGCCTCATAGCGCCGTGCCACCCCAGCCACACCCCAACAACGGCCCAACTACCGCAGCAGTGTCCCAAGGCCAGACAGCAGTGCCCCAAGGCCAGAAATGCTACTTCTGTGGCCAGGCAAAACACCCCAGAGCGCGCTGCCCGGCGAAAAACGCGATCTGCTCGGGCTGCGGGAAGAAGGGACACTACGCTAGTGTCTGCAGGGCCAAAGCCACCCCGAACCCCAGCAGCGCCGCGTGTGGGCCATGCGGGCCGCCATCTTGGACCTCCCCGGCCATGTGCGAATCACCGGTACAGCAGCCATTTTGGACGCCTCCAGCCACATGGGGATCATGGACGCCGCCATCTTGGACGACAGCCGGGACGCAGCAGGCTCCCGACACCGCCTCATCTGATACCCGCAGTGACACACCGACCCCTACGCTGGCATCCGTTACACTGGACCAAGCGAGACCGCACCAGCTGGCCAGTTCCACAATGGACATTAAGGTAAATGGCCACGATACAATCTGCCTTTTTGACTCTGGGAGCACGGAGAGCTTCATCCACCCCGACACGGTGCGGCGTTGCTCTCTCCCAGTCCTGCCTGCGCAACAGCGGATTTCTATGGCCTCCGAGTCCCAGTCGGCGGACATCGGCGGCTACTGCGTGGTGACACTCGTAGTAGACGGGACCGTGTACGATCATTTTAAACTTCTGGTCCTGCCTGACCTCTGCGCTGCCGTCCTGCTGGGGTTAGATTTTCAGTGCCACCTTAAAAGTGTTACGATGGCGTACGGTGGACCCCTACCCCCACTCACAGTCCGCAGCCAGCAGCTTCCAAATTGCCCGCCGCGCACCAGGTGCAACCTCTCCACACTCAGAGTCACCCCCCCACCACTGTTTGCTAACCTCACCCCCGACTGTAAGCCCATCGCCACAAAGAGCAGGCGATACAGTGCCGGGGACAGGGTTTTCATTAAAACCGAAGTGGAGCGGCTCCTGAAAGAAGGGATTATTGAGGGCAGCACCAGCCCCTGGCGAGCCCAGGTTGTGGTCGTTAAGACCGGCGAGAAGCAGCGCCTGGTCATCGACTACAGCCAGACAATAAATCGCTACACCCTGCTGGACGCCTACCCACTCCCCCGCATAGCTGATATGGTCAACCAGATCGCGCAGTACCGCGTCTTCTCGACCATTGACCTGAAATCAGCGTACCACCAGCTCCCCATCCGCCCTGAGGACCGCCAGTACACTGCCTTTGAGGCAAACGGCCGCCTCTATCACTTCCTTAGGGTTCCCTTTGGCGTCACCAACGGGGTCTCCGTCTTCCAAAGGGAGATGGACCGGATGGTAGATCAAAATGCGTTGCAGGCCACTTTCCCATATCTGGACAATGTGACCATCTGCGGCCGTGACTTGCAGGACCATGACGCAAACCTCGAAAAATTCCTCCGCACCGCCCAACTCCTAAACCTGACATATAACAAGGAGAAGTGCATATTCCGCACAAACCGCCTCGCCATCCTTGGCTGTGTTGTGGAACACGGAGTCATCGGCCCCGACCCCGACCGGATGCGTCCCCTTATGGAACTTCCACTGCCCCAAGGCCCTGAAGAGGTGCCTAGGGTTTTTCTCCTATTACGCCCAGTGGGTCCCCTACTATGCAGACAAGGCCCGTCCGCTGATCAAGTCCACCTCTTTTCCCTTGACGGCAGAGGCCCGCTTAGCCTTCCACCGTATCAAGGAGGACATTGCCAAAGCCACCATGCACGCAGTGGACGAATCCATCCCCTTCCAGGTGGAAAGCGACGCGTCCGACTTTGCCCTGGCCGCTACCCTCAATCAGGCGGGGAGACCCGTGGCCTTCTTTTCACGAACCCTCCAAGGCCCGGAGACCAGACACTCCGCTGTTGAGAAGGAGGCCCAGGCGATTGTGGAGGCTGTGCGTCATTGGAGGCACTACCTGGCCGGAAAACGATTTACCCTGCTCACTGACCAACGTTCAGTTGCTTTTATGTTTAACAACAAGCAGAGGGGCAAAATCAAAAATGACAAGATCTTGAGGTGGAGAATCGAACTTTCCACCTACAACTACGAGATCTTGTACCGGCCCGGGAAGCTAAATGAACCCCCGGATGCGCTATCGCGTGGCACCTGCGCCAGCGCGCAGATCGATAGACTGCGGGCCCTCCACAATGACCTCTGCCACCCGGGGATCACCAGGTTCTTCCACCTCATCAAGGCCCGCAACCTGCCTTACTCTATTGAGGAGGTCAGGACCATGACCAGGAACTGCCAAGTCTGCGCTGAGTGCAAACCGCACTTTTATAGACCAGACAGGGCACACCTGATAAAAGCCACTCGCCCCTTCGAGCGCCTGAGCGTTGATTTTAAAGGGCCTCTCCCCTCCTCCGACCGCAATGTGTACTTCCTCAATATTATTGATGAGTACTCCCGTTTCCCGTTCGCCTTCCCCTGCCCGGACATGACCAGTGCCACGGTCATTAAATGTCTGAACAACCTCTTCACCCTGTTCGGCTTCCCCAGCTATATCCATAGCGACCGGGGCTCATCGTTTATGAGCGACAAACTCCGTCAGTACCTGCTAACTAGGGGTATTGCCACAAGCAGGACCACCAGTTACAACCCCCGGGGGAACGGACAGGTGGAAAGAGAAAATGCGACAGTTTGGAAGGCCGTCCTGCTAGCCTTAAAGTCTAGGGGCCTTCCAACCTCCCGCTGGCAGGATGTGCTCCCCGATGCGCTCCACTCTATTCGGTCACTGCTCTGCACTGCCACTAACGCCACCCCTCATGAGAAAATGTTTGTCTTCCCAAGGAAGTCCACATCGGGGACATCGCTACCGCCATGGCTGACGTCCCCAGGGCCGGTCCTACTGAGAAGACACGTGAGGACCCATAAAACGGACCCCCTGGTCGAGAGGGTCGACCTCCTCCACGCCAACCCCCAGTATGCTTACATCGCATACCCGGACGGGCGGGAGGACACAGTCTCCATAAGAGACCTTGCACCCTCGGGGGCCGCAGTAACCCACTACCCACTACCACCCCCCCCCACGACCCGATATCCAGCCCCAGCAGACGGCAGGCCTGGGCCCCGCGACCCGCTCGACATCTACGAGGACGACACGCCTGTGCCACAGCCTACGCTGGACTTGACGCCGGAAGCTTCACTACCCCTGCCGTCGCCACGCCGATCACAGCGGCAGACAAGGCCTCCGGAGAGACTCCAATACACTAACTTTTAATACACTTCACCCCGCCGGACTCAATTTTAAACAAGGGGTGAATGTGGTAAACCACTGTTTGTATTCCTGTTTGTCCTGTTTGTATTCCACTGTGTACATGCCTGGACATGCCTCGGCTGACTCCTCCCACAGGTCCTAGTATAAAGGTGACTGCTCCCCAGCCCTTTGTATCCTGGACCGGTCGACCACGCGAGGCAGACCTCCATTCTGTTGTTAATAAAAGCCTTTAGTTACTCTTCTAACTCTCAGTCTTTTATGAGTAATTGATAGCGCATCAGTTTCCTCATGTCACCTCTGGTTCTTTTGACAATTACCTTAAATCTGTGCCCTTTGGTTACTGACCCTTCTGTCACTGGAAACAGTTTCTCCTTATTTACTCTATCAAAAGCCTTCATGAGTTTGAACACCTCTATCAAATCTCTGCTTAGCCTTCTCTGCTGTAAAGAGAACAGCCCCAGTCTCTCCACGTAACTTAAGTCTTTCATCCCTGCTACCATTCTAATAAATCTCCTTTGCATCCTCTCTAAGGCTGTGACATCCTGCCTAAAGTGTGGTGTCCAATTCTGGACATAATACTCCAGCTGGGGCCTAACCAGGTTTAGTATAACTTCCTTGCTTCTGTACTCTGAGCCTCTATTTATAAAGTCAAGAATCCCGTATGCCTTTTTAACAGACTTCTCAACTTGTCCTGCCACCTTCAAAGATTTGTGTACATACACCCCCAGCTCTCTCTTCCTGCCCCCCCCTTTAAAATTGTACCATTTAGTTCATATTGCCTTTCCTCATTCTTCCTGCCAAAATGAATAAAATCACACTTCTCTGCATTAAATTTCATCTGCCATGTATCTGCCCATTTCAACCATCTACCTATATCTTCCTGATGTATGTTACTATCCTCCTCATTGTTTACTACAGTTTCGTGTCATCTGAAAACTTTGAAATGATGCCATGTATACCCAAGTCCAGGTCATTAATATATATCTCAAAAAGAGCAGTGATCCCAACACAGAACCCTGGGAAATACCACTGCACACTTCCCTCCAGTCTGAAAAACAACCGTTCACCACTACTTTCTGCTTTCTGTCCCGGAGCCAATTTCGTATCCACGCTGCCACTGCCCCTTTAATCCCATGGGCATCAATTTTGCTAACCAATCTATTATGTGGTGCTTTGTAAAACACCTTTTGAAAGTCCATATACACAACATCAACGCATTACCCTCATCAACTCTCTTCGTTATTACATTAAAGAACTCAATCAAGTTAGTCAAATATCATTTGCCTTTAACAAATCCATGCTGGCTTTCATTTATTAACCCATATTTTTCCAAGTGCCAATTAATTTTGTCTCGCATTAATGGCCTTGAATTTGTGGTCGCGGCATAGCTAAGGAGTACGCCACCGACATCCAAATGAAATCCGCACTTACCTTGTGCGAAGCTTGCTTTCAAACGCTGCAGAGTTGTGCGCAGCGTAGCGGCCCACGGATCCCAGGGGCGCACCATGGGTGTATGTGAACCTGGGATCAGGTGGGGCGGGGCTCCTTTCACTTCCTGACTCTTAGCCAATCAGGAAACAGAGGAGATTGCTAATTTGCCCACAACTCATTTTAAATAACTTAGCAGACAGAAATGCTATTTTACTAATAAATTACGATCAATGAAATAATATTTAATACACAAACCAAGATTTCAATATTAATAGAATTCAATCAAACACTGAGATACTTTTTACTGAAGGTGTCCTTAAAACCATAAAACTCGATTAGGATGCTTTTTATGGGCTGTAGTATAAGCCTAGCTCAAAATTAATACAATTTTCTCATCCCCCCTGCGCCTGTTTGTACCAGCCATAAAACGTTTCAGGATAATTAATATGCAGTAGGTGGGCAATTAGCCCAACTTTTCGCCAGCATGTTGATTTCAATGGGTAGGTGAAACGTGCTGCGAAGTCAATGCGGAGTCGGAACTTGGTAGATCGCAAGTTCGGGATTTAGTGCATGCTCTAAGAGTACGCCGTCAACCTGACCACGAATTCAGGGCCAATGTCTCAAAGTTTCTGACGTTGGGCTGACTGGCCTGTAGTTACTGGGTTTATCCCTCTCCCCTTTTTTGAACAGGGGCGCAACATTCGCAATCCTCCAGTCCCCTGGCACTACTTCCATGTCTAAGGAGGATTGGAAGATTGTGGCCAGAGCTTCTGCAATTTCAACCCTTACTTCCCTCAGCAACCTAGAATGCATCCCATCCGGACCTTTTCTACTTTGAGCATTGCCAATCTTTTTAATACCTCCTCTTTATCTATTTTTATTCTATCCAATTTCTCTACTACCTCCTCCTTTACTGTGACATTGACAGCATCCCCTTCTTTAGTGATGACAGATGCAAAGTTCTCATTTAGTACCTCAGCCATGCATTCTGCCTTCACAAGAAGATCTCCTTTTTGGTTCTTAATTGGCCCTACCCTTCCTTTGACTACCTTTTTACTATTTATATGTTTATAAAAGACATTTGGTTCCCTTTTATGTTATCCGCTAATCTATTCTCATATATTTTCTTTGCCCCCCCACATTTCCTTTTTCAATCCTCCCCTGTACTTTTTGTATTCAGCTTTGTTCTCTACTGAATTATGAATCTGACATTTATCATAAGCCTCCTTTTTCTGTTTAATTTTAATCTCTATCTTTGATCATCCAGGGAGCTCTAGCTTTGGCTGCCCTTCCTTTTCCCCTTGTGGGAATGTGTCCAGTCTGTACCCGAACTATCACCTCGTTGAAGGCCTCCCATTGCTCATTAACTGTTTTACCTGACAATCTTTGATTCTAGTCCACCTGGGCCAGATCCCTTTTCAGCTCACTGAAATTAGCCCTCCTCCACTTGAGTTTTTTCATATTAGATTTTACCTCATCTTTTTCCATAACTATTCTAAACCTAATGATATCGTGATCACTGGTTCTGTGGTATCTTGAGGCGGCCATAGATGGAGACAGACACAGGTTAACTCCTTAGCATGGTTTAATCAACACTTGCACATAAAAGCTTCTGCCATGAGGCAGCAAAAACAAAGAGTACAACCAGTACAGATCAGACTTAACTCAGGAGAGCAATTGCCACAGCACCACCTGGTGGATCAGGTTACTCATAACCTCCCAGGTTACTACACTCCTCCCCCCTTAAGATTGCCGTATGCAATTCTTAAACAATAACCCTTACTAGGTACTATGTTTTAATTAACCAGTATGCTCTAACCATGGTTAACCCCTGACTAATTTAACAGGTTTGTATAAGTCTTTCTGGTTGCTTGCGAATCCTTTGTGAACGTCTTAATTCCACTTGTGGTGGATTCTCAGATTCATTCGCACTTGAGATTTGAGTAGTCTCTGATGTTGGTTTTACTCTGTCCCGCTGTGGCCTGGCAGTACCAGTGTCCACTGGCACCTTATAAGCCGTGCTGGGTCCTGGAACAGCCTCCTCTACTGCCCTTTGTTCCATCTGCGGCAGTTCCCCCTGCTGCCGGCTGAAAAGCTGATCCACATGCCGACAAACCCCTCGACCATCCCCTAGTAACACGGAGTACGACACAGGTCCTGTAATGTCCTGGATTAGTCCTGGTATCCATTTAGGTCCATAGCCGAAGTTCCGGGTGTTCACAGAGTCCCCTATGGCAAAATGGCGAGCTTTAGTATGTTTGTCATGGTACGCTTTTTGGTTTGTTTGTTTTGTCTCAACCTTGCTTTTGAGATCTGGGTGTATCAGGTCTAACGTGCACCGCAACTTTCTCCCCATCATCAACTCAGCCAGAGAAAGCCCCGTGGTAGCTTGGGGTGTTATACGATAACTAAACAAGGCTCTATTGAGCTTGGTCTCCAGGGTGTCACCTGAGCTCTTCCTCATGAGCTCCTTAAAAGTCTGCACGGCTCGCTCGGCTAACCCATTTGAGGCTGGGTGATATGGAGCCAAGGTGACATGTGTGATTCCATTCCTTACCATGAATTCTTTGCTCCCTTCACTAACAAAACACTGTGCATTGTCGGATACAATCATTTCTGGAATACCATGCGTGCTGAAGCTGTTCCTGAGACAATTCAGTGTGGCATCAGTCATTGCAGAGCTCACTGGATAAACGTCGATCCACTTTGAGTGAGCGTCAACCAGCACCAAAAACATTTTGCCCATAAAAGGTCCCGCATAGTCTATGTGAATTCTCCTCCAGGGTTTGCTGGGCCACTCCCAGGGATGGAGTGGTACCCCGGCAGGTGCTTTCCTCTGTTCCTGACATATAGTGCATGACTTTACCTTTGACTCAATTTCAGCATCCAAGTTAGGCCACCACAGGTAGCTCCTAGCCAGTCCTTTCATTCTAATCATTCCTGGGTGCGATTGATGCAACTGTTCCATCAAAGCAGAGCGTCCCCGTTCTGGGACTATGATGCGTGCTCCCCATAGCACACATCCATCTTGGACACTGAGCTCGTGCTGTCTCTGTCTGTACAGCGCGAACTCCGGTCCCTCACGGTGATCTGGCCAGCCTTTCAACACATACTCACGGACCCTTGACAGAACGGGGTCCTTGGCTGTCCAGCCCTGGATTTGCGCTGAAGTCATCAGGGGACTGATCTCCTGATCCAGCATCAGGACGTGCTCCTCAGGGGAAGTACTGCGAGGAGATTTTGAGAGGGGCAGGCGGCTGAGAGCATCCGCGTTCCCGTTTTCCTTGCCGGCTCTGTACGTGATCACATATTCATAGGCTCTTAGTATTACTGCCCATCTCATTATTCTCTGTGATGCCATTTGAGGCACCGCTTTCATCTCATTCAGTAAGCTAATAAGAGGCTTGTGGTCAGTACTGATTACAAACTTCCTCCCATATATGTACTTATGGAATTTCTTTACTCCAAATATAATGGCTAACCCCTCTTTATCAAGCTGTGAATAGTTCTTTTCTGCAGCTGTGAGCGTGTGTGAAACAAACCCGATGGGCCTTTCCGCTCCATCTGGCATGCGGTGGGCCAACACTGCCCCCACGCCATAGGGTGATGCGTCGCAGGACATTATCAGCTCCTTCTTCTCATCGTAATGCACCAACACCCTGCTGGACTGAAGTAGCTCCTTTGACTGCTGAAACGCTTTCGCTTGCTCTGGCCCCCAACACCATGGCTCCTCCTTTCTCAGCAGTTTGTGCAGGGGTGCCAGCAGCATCGATAAGTTTGGAAGAAACCGGTTATAATAATTCAGGAGCCCTAGATAGGCTTTCAGTTCAGTCACTGAGGTGGGTGCAGGTGCATCCTGCACTGCCCGCACTTTCCCTGGTAATGGATGGAGGCCTGTGGCATCCACCCGATGTCCCAGGAATGTAACTTCCTTCTCCATGAAACTACACTTACTCCGTTTCAGGCGTAGCCCCGCCTCTTCCAGCCACTGTAGCACTTTGTCCAGTGTTTTTAAGTGATCCTGATCGTCACTTCCTGTTAGCAGAATATCATCTAAGTACACGGCCACCTTTGGAATGCCCTGCCGAATGCCCTCCATAGCCCGTTGGAATATTGCTGGGCTAGAACTGACACCAAATGGTAACCTGGCATACGTGAACAGCCTCTTGTGCGTGTTCACTGTGACAAACTTTTTTGATTCTTCATCTAGCAATATCTGCTGATACGCATGACTCATGTCCAGTTTGCTGAATCTTTCTCCCCCAGCGAGCGATGTTAACATGTCCTCCATTCTCGGAATGGGGTACTGTTCCAGTGATGATACTCTGTTCACTGTTAACTTATAGTCACCACACACCCTTACGTTACCGTCGGGCTTCAATACCGGGACTATTGGTGCCGCCTAGTCTGAAAATTTCACTGGTTCTATTACTTTGTCCCTTAGCAGGCGATCTAGTTCCGCCTCAACCTTGGTTTTCATTGCAAAAGGTACCGACCTTGGTTTAAAGAAACGAGGCGTGGCATCACTGGCTACATGAATCTTGGCTGTGGCTCCCCTTAAGGTGCCCAGTTCGTCCTTGAACACTAACTCATGCTTCATCAGCACTTCTTGCAGTGCCTCTGTACTGTCCTCCATTTTATTCATTGCCTGCCAGTACACACTCAACTCACTGATCCACCCTCGCCC